>NC_091977.1:433734339-434334339 GCF_044704955.1 Pristiophorus japonicus | reverse complement strand
GGGTAAAGTGTAATTGTACAGCTTTACTCTGTAGCTAACCCCTGTTGAGTTTTCCCGTGCCAACCTGCTGAGATTTCCAGCATTTTCTGTTTTTATTCCAGAATCCAGTATTTTGCTTTTGTATCGTGCTGTACCTGCTCTGGGAGTGTTTTGATGCTAAAACTTCCTGTCCCAGCCCACGGCTCATAAATGGCACCCCCGCTGCTGCCCCTATCCCTGGCCGAAAGCCCCCCGCCACAGCCGCCCCTATCCCTGGCCGAAAGGCCCCCGCTGCTGCCCCTCCCGCTGCTGCCCCTATCCCTGGCCGAAAGGTCCCCGCTGCTGCCCCTATTCCTGGCCGAAAGCCCCCCGCCACAGCCACCTCTATCCCTGGCCGAAAGGCCCCCACTGCTGCCCCTATCCCTGGCCGAAAGGCCCCCGCTGCTGCCCCTATTCCTGGCCGAAAGGTCCCTGCTGCTGCTCCTTTCCCTCGCCGAAAGGCCCCCGCTGCAGCTGCCCCTATCTCTGGCAAAAAGGCCCCCGCTGCAGCCGCCCCTATCTCTGGCAAAAAGGCCCCCGCTGCAGCCGCCCCTCTCTCTGGCAGAAAGCCCCCCATTGCCGCCCCTATCCCTGGCTGAAAGCCCCCCACTGCTGCCCCTATCCCTGGCTGAAAGGACCCCGCTGCTGCCCCTATCCCTGGCTGAAAGGCCCCCGCTGCCGCCCCTATCCCTGCCTGAAAGCCCCCCACTGCCGCCCCTATCCCTGCCTGAAAGCCCCCCACTGCCGCCCCTATCCCTGGCTGAAAGGCCCCTGCTGCCGCCCCTATCCCTGGCCGAAAGCCCCCCACTACCGCCCTTATTCCTGGTCGAAAGCCCCCCATTGCCGCCCCTCTCCCCAGCTTGGCTTCCACCTCCACCCTGGACTTCTTTGGAAGCCGAGCATCGAGCTCCTGTGTCCGGCCGAGGGAGTGATTCTGCTGGCCAGCACCCCGACCCTGTGTGCCTCGAGCCTGGTGAGCAGCGGTTCGGTGGTGGAACTTCAACTCGCAATTTACTGCAATAAATAAAGTTTCTCTTTTCCCTCCGCACAAATAATTTTTAATTAGTTTGGATACAATATAAGTCTTGTTCCCTGCCTCCAAAACCTAGAACTCATCTCCGATAAACAAGATGGCATCTGTAACGCCAATTTCGATCTGACTCTGCTTTTGGTAAGATAAGGTTTTTCAAAAAAAAGCACCATTTTTGAAAACATCATTATTGGCGAAACTCGCAAAAACGAGCAAAAATGCTGTGGGATTGACCCTAAGTGACGTCATAAAAACGTTAACTGAAAAGAAAATCAGCCATTATTTGTTAAGGACAGTGTTATACCCTTGGCGAAACTTGCAAAATTAAGTTAGCCCCAAAAAACACTGATACCTCCAAAAATTTGGCACTAAATGGTGGTGAATTTTGGGCCCCAGGAAGCTGTTGGATTGTTGTAAAAAAAAAACTAGCTCACTGATGTCCTTTAGGGAAGGAAACCTGCCATGCTTACCCGGTCTAGCCTGTATGTCAGCATGGATTTGTTAAGGGAAGGTCATGTCTGACTAACTTGTTTACATTTTTGGTGAAGGTAGCACATTTGATGTAGTCTACATGGATTTTAGCAAAGCTTTTGACAAGGTCCCACATGGCAAACTGGTCAGAAAAGTAAACGCCCATGGATCCAAGGGAAAGTGGCAAGTTGGATCAAAAATTGGTTCAGTGGCAGGAAACAAAGGGTAATGGTTTTGTGAGATGAAGACTGTTTCCAGTGGGATTCTGTCGGCTCAGTACTAGGTCCCTTGCTTTTTGTGGTACATATCAATGATTTAGACTTCGAGAGAGCAGGATTACAGCAAACAAATTCATATTTGGCTCAAGTACTTTGGGTAGTCATTATCACATTGCCGTGTGTAGGAGCTTGCCGTGCACAAATTGGTTGCCGTGTTTCCCACATTACAACAGTGACTACACTCCAAAAGTACTTCATTGGCTGTAAAGCGCTTTGAGACGTCCGGTGGTCATGAAAGTTGCTATATAAATTTTCCTGTCGGTCGTAGGGGGTATTATTAAGAAGTTTGCAGATGGTACAAAAATTGGCCATGTAGTTGATAGTGAGGAAGAAAGCTGGGGACTGCAGGAAGATAGCAATGGGCTGGTCAGGTGGGCCGAAACGTGGCAAATGGAATTCAATCCAGAGAAGTGTGAGGTAATGCATTTGGGGAGGGCTAACAAGGCAAGGGAATACACAATAAATAGTAAGATACTGAGAAGTATTGAGGAACAAAGGGACCTTGGAGTGCATGTCCCAGATCCCTGAAGGTAGCAGGATAGGTTGATAAGGTGGTTAAGAAGGCATACGGAATAGTTCCCTTTATTAGCCAAGAATAGGATACTTTCCTTTATGAGCATAGAATATAAGAGCAGGCAGGTTATGCTTGAACTGTATAAAACACATTATGCCACAGCTAGAGTACTAGGTACAGTTCTGGTCATCACATTACAGGAAAGAATGTGATTTCACTGGAGAGGGTACAGAGGAGATTTACGAGGATGTTGCCAGGACTGGAGAATTTTAGCTATGAGGAAAGATTGGATAGGCTGAGGTTGTTTTCTTTGGAACAGAGGAGGCTGAGGTGTGACTTAATTGAGGTGTATAAAATTATGAGGGGCCTAGATAGAGTGGATAGGGAGGACCTATTTCCCCTTAGCAGAGGGGTCAATAACCAGAGGGCACAGATTTAAAGTATTTGGTATTAAAGGGGAATTGAGGAGAACTTTATTTATCCAGAGGATGTTGGGGGTGTGGAACTCACTGCCTGAAAGGATGGCAGAGGCAGAAACCCTCATTGCATTTAAAAAGTACTTGTCAGTCATCATAGTCATGCACTTGACGTGCTATAACCTACAGGGTTACGGACCAAAAGCTGGAAAGTGGGATTAGGCTGGATAGCTCTTTCCCAGCCGGCATGGACACGATGGGCCGAATGGCCTCCCTTTGTGCCATAAATTTCTATGATTCTATGTAACTTTTTATCAGTGGAAAAAAAACAGGAATAGAAGTAGGAAATGAATTAAAGTATTTCACGATTAAAGTACCCCTTCCAACATAGTTTTTAACCTTCAATATTTTAACTCGGAATGATCAATATTTATAGTTAAATAGAACCAGTGATCCACAGGGTTATTAGCTTTGAATTATTAGACTCTATCATAAATTTCAGATAAATGAAGGTTAATACTAAATAACCTTTATCTCACTGATACTATTAATTATGCTCAATTGGGTGCAGGAAATACAAAATAATTTCACACTTTTAATGAAATCTTGCTGATGACGTTATTATATAATTTATTATTATTAGTGTCAGCCACAGCTTCTGCTCTTCTGCAGTAGGACACTTCATAAGGAAATATATTTCATTAATCTCACATCAATCAGCACAGCCTGCTGTAACCTTCAGCTTCTGTAAAACAGCATAGAAGATCAGTTTCCAGCTTGGGTGAATTGTTTTATGAGGTGGGTTCCCAGATTTGCTGATGTGCATCGAGGGATTTCCTTTTCACTCGGTTTGCTGCCCGCTTTATTTGCAAGACAACAACACTCAGTGCTTGTTCCTCATTTTAAAGCACCGACTTCTTAGTTGCCATGGCTACGTGTCAAATGAATCTTCATGAACCCATATTTAAATCATGTACTGTACAGTGAAACAACAGAGTGCTAGTAGCTAGTAAGATGAAACTAAAGTACACCCATTAAGGTGACAAATTCCTATTATACGGGGCACTGCAATAAGCGCAAGACAAGGTTTGATAATCCCATTGAAACTATGTGAAATTGCAACAATGAAATCACAGCAATATCATGGGTAGGTCTCTGTTGGCAATCAGAAGTGAACAAGGTAGATTTAAATGAATAGGTGCAACATGATAATTATGCCTCTTTTTTGGAAAGCTTTTTCATCATCTCCTTTATCTGCCAGTTTTTATCCTCCTAAAGGCAATGACCAGGAGTTATTCTTTATGGTGACTAAAAAGTATTTTGGCCTAGAAATTCAGGAGCATCCCGGTTGGGGGCAGCAACACTCGCGAAGCGCAGGACAATGCGCCAGGCGCAGAAGTCTCGCGATAAATTGGGGTTACTGCCCCCGAAAGGAAGTGGAGCACTAAATCAAGCACTCCACTTCCTTTCTGGGCGGTAGCGGGGCGCACGGCTCAGCAGCGTTACACACTGGGCCGTTTAGCGCTGCCGTGTACAAGGGGCTCTTCCCTGAATTAAAGGGAAGAGCACAAGCAGCATACTCTGCACATTGGGAACCCATGTACCTGGACCACCGGTGCAGAAAAGAAAAGCGGACATTTTTTTCACGAGCATCTGGCCACCTCCCCTTTAAATTTTGCTACCCGGCCGCCCTTTATGCGCCCCCTGAAGCTGTCACTGTCATCATCTGGTGCAGCTTCAAGGGACGATACCCAGCTTAGGGTCTGGGGTGCTAACGGTGCATGGCAATGACATCACGATCTCTGGGCGCAGGAGATCGATGCACAACACCATAGCACCACCACTAAACTCCGCCAATTTAATGGGAGTCGTTAGCGGCGCCACACCTGGTCGCAAATGACCCCAATTTCTCCCTCTTTCTTTCTAACACATTTAATGACAACATTTTTCAGGATTTTTAACCAATGTTTTGGGAATCAAATTCTACAATTCGGTCCAGTTATAGTTAGGGCAACTTGCTTATGGTGACTGAGTAAATCAAATTCTATTTTTATTGCATGATATTACACGACTTTTATTCATGTTTTTATAATAATTTTTTGCAATTGTGTGCATTGGTCCTTGGAAACTGATGGTTGTCTTTGTGATGTTTCGTTGCTTTCAGTGAATGTTAGCAGGCCATTCATCCACAAGGGGGGAATCAGAGGTGGTGTCTGTTATGTATTTAACCCTTGGCAGCCTGTATCACACCACCAGCAGAGGGCCTACCTGTTGGAGTCCCAAGGGATCCCAGCATTCCTTGGGAGTACTGTATATAAGCAGACCACCCACGCGATACCTGCACTCTGGAGTCTTATTAAAAGGAGCTAAGGTCACACTTACTCATTGTTCACAGTACTCAGTTTCAACCTTTATTATGAGCTTATCAATTGGCGACGAGATAACGAATAACTGAGCGAAATTGCAAAGAAGAGTTGGTAGCTGGGAGAAGTTCTCAGAAGGGGCGATTGGGAGGCCTTCATGGAGAGACTCAACCAATACTTGGTGGCCAACGAGCTGGAAGAGGACGAGAAAGCTGCCAAATGAAGAGCGATCCTCCTTACCGTCTGTGGGACAACAACCTATGGTTCATTAAGAATCTTCTAGCTCCGGTAAAATCAACAACCAAATCCTGTGAAGAATTGTGTACGCTCGTCCGGGAACACCTAAATCCTAAGGAAAGCATTTTGATGGCGAGGTTTCGGTTCTACACGTGTCAACGGTCAGAGGGCCAGGAAGTGGCGAGCTACGTCGCCGAACTAAGGCGCTTTGCAGGATATTGCGAATTTGATGGATTCCTAGAACAAATGCTGACAGACTTTTTTGTGCTTGGCATTGGCCATGAGGTAATCCTTCGCAAACTATTGACTGTTGAAACACCGAATCTGAGCAAAGCCATAACGATAGCCGGGGCATTTATGTCCACCAGCGATAACACTAAACAAATTTTGCAGTATAAAGAGGTTTCGGCCAGTACTGTGCACAAAATAACGTCATTTTCGAGCAGGAATATACATGGCAGAATGTACACGCCAGCTGCTGCACGACTTCAGGTGACCCAGAGTCCACCATCAATCGTTAATGCGAGGCAGTTAACACCTTGTTAGCGCTGTGGAGGTGATCATCGGGCCCATCAATGCCGCTTCAAGCACTATGCGTGCAATGGCTGCAGAACAATGGGACACCTCCAGTGAATGTGCAGGCAAGCTGCAAACCCTGCAAATCACCACATTTCAGAGGAAGATCGATCCACAGTTGATCAGGCTGAACTAGAGACTCGAACCGAGGAGGCAGAAGTGTACAGGGTACACACCTTCACCATGAAATGTCTACCAATAATGTTAAAAGTTGAACTGAACGGAATTCCAGTATCCATGGAACTGGACACGGGTGCGAGTCAGTCCATAATGAGCAAAAAGGACTTCGACAGGCTGTGGGGCAACAAGGCACACAGGCCCAATCTCAGCCCCATTCACACCAAGCTAAGAACTTACACTGTGATTGGCAGTGCAGAAGTCAAAGTCTCCTATGATGGAGCAGTGCACGAACTCCCACCATGGATCATGCCAGGGGATGGCCCCACACTGTTCAGCAGAAGTGGCTGGGAAAAGTCCACTGGGACTGGGACGTCATCTGAGCGCTTTCGTCCGTGGACGACGCCTCATGTGTCCAGGTTCTGAGCAGATTTCCATCGTAGTTCAAGCCAGGCATTGGCAGTTTCTCGGGGGCGAAAATGCAGATCCATTTGGTTCCCGGTACGCAACCCATTCACCACAAGGCACGGGCGGTACCGTATATGATGCAAGAGAAATTGAAAATTGAGCTGGACAGGCTGCAGCGAGAAGGCATCATCGCACCGGTGGAATTCAACGAGTGGGTCAATCTGATTGTGCCGGTACTTAAAGGTGACGGCACAGTCAGAATTTGTGGGGACTATAAAGTAACGATTAACCGTTTTTCGCTACAGGACCAGTACCTGCTACCCAAGGCAGACGACCTATTTGCGACCCTGGCTGGAGGGAAGACGTTCACCAAGTTGGACCTGACCTCGGCCTACATGACGCAGGAGCTGGAGGAATCTTCGAGAGGCCTCACCTGCATCAACACACACAAAGGTCTGTTCATCAAAACATAGATGCCCCTTCGGGATTCGGTCGGCCGCGGCAATTTTCCAATGGAACATGGAGAGCCTGCAATCGTCGGGTCCTAGCACCGTGGTTTTCCAGGACGACATACTGCAGAGAGCAAAATTCGCCAGAACTCCCCCTGTGTTTGGGGTCATTCGAAAGGAAATTTAATTTGGGACTATCTACCGAAAAGTTTGGAACTCTAAAGTGCTTATGGAAGAAAGTACAAACTTTAATAGAATTATGAACTTTTAAAAGATAAACTCAAGGCTGTGGGCGGACCTACAGAGCTAGCAAGAGACAGTCTAATTAAGTAAAGGTACCTGGGTGTGAGAACGGAGTTAACCTGTCTGGAAGAATGAGTATTTGAAAATTTTCCTCCATAAGAGACATTACCATCACAGTATCACCCAGAGGTAGCTACCCATCAACATGGGTCCGGAAAAACCTTTTCAGCATATACACAAATTTTCAGTTGAGACCCATAAAGAGGCCCAATCCAGCCTGTATGCAAAATTTCTAAGCACAAAAGGACATTGCAATTACCAAACTAAAACTAATATTTCCATCAGGAAACAGTTTTCGAAGATCAATCCACCCAAGACATATCAACTTTAATGAGCCCGACAAAATATTACAAAGAAGAACCAAGCCCGCCATAATTATACAAAGGATTGTGAACAGATTGGGCGACAAAATTAGAACACTGAAATCGCATAAGTGCCCCTGTTTTCAACAGAGGTTAGTGGGGGAGAGAGGTAGTTGCTACTACCTCATCAAGACAAGGAGAGAAACCAACGTGACAGTGGTAAACTAACTTCTCCAGCCTCGAAGTCTTAAAGTCCTGAAGGAAGGAAGAACATTACCATCTACCATTAACTATCAAAAGGATTGGTAAGCATAAGTCCCTGCCTGCCCTAGAGTCTAACCTAGCTAGAATTAGGTATTGGGAGGTGGGAGGTATAATTTTACTGCACCCCCTTTGAATGTGTAGTGTATTGTTCTTTATTAGAGTGATTATAAGTTTGACCTTGTACCTTTCCTTGTACTGTTCTTTATTAGAGTGATTGTAAGTTTGGCCGTGTATTTTCTTACTAGAGTAATAAGCCTGTATTACTTTGACTGTAATAAAACCAAAGTTCTTTGCATCAAACCAGTGTCCTCTGCACTTCTGTTACACCCCCCAAATACAAAACCCAAAGGAGAGGGAGCAATTCAAAACCGCTCAAGTTGGTCAGAAAGGAACCTGACCCCCTCATAGAGACTCACACCGCCCCCCCCTCCCCACTCCCTTAATATACTGGTTACAGGTCGGGTCACCATTGAACACTTGAAGAATCTGGAAGAGGTTCTAAGTTGGCTGGATCGCGTGGGATTCAGGTTGAAATGCTCGAAGTGTGTTTTCCTGGCGTCGGAGGTCAAGTTCTTGGGAAGAAGAATAACAGCAGATGGCATCAGACCCACCGACGCCAAGACGGAGGCTATCAAGAATGCGCCGAGACCACAGAACGTGATGGAGCTGCGGTCGTGCCTGGGACTCCTTAACTATTTTGGTAATTTCCTACCCGGGTTAAGAACCTTGTTAGAACCCCTACATGTGCTACTGCGCAAGAGAGATGACTGGGTATGGGGGAATTCACAAGAGGCTGCCTTTGAGAAAGTCAGAAATCTGTTATGTTCAAACAAGCTGCTTGTTCTGCATAACCCATGTAAACGATTAGTGCTAGCTTGCGATGCGTCGTCATATGGGATCAGGTGTGCGTTACAACAAGCTAACGAATCGGGGGTTTTGCAACCGGTCACCTATGCGTCCAGGAGTCTGTCCAAGGCCGAAAGGGCCTACAGCATGATTGAAAAAGAAGCTCTGGCGTGCGTTTACGGGGTGAAAAAAATGCACCAGTATTTGTTTGGCCTCAAGTTTGAGCTTGAAACTGATCATAAGCCGCTCATATCGCTATTCTCAGAGAGCAAAGGGATTAACACCAATGCCTCTGCCCGCATACAAAGATGGGCGCTCACGCTGTCGGCATACAACTATGTAATCTGCCACAGACCAGGCACAGAGAACTGCACTGATGCTCTTGGTCGGCTATCATTGCCCACCACCAGGGTGGAAATGGCACAGCCTGCAGACTTGCTCATGGTGATGGATTCATTCGAAAACGAAAAGTCACCCGTTACGGCCCACCAGATCAGGACCTAACCAGCCAGGATCCTTTACTGTCCCTGGTAAAAAAAACTGTGACCTCCATGGGAGCTGGTCCAGCGTCCCAGAGGAGATGCAGGAGGCGATTAAGCCGTTCCACAGGCGCAAAGACGAAATGTCCTTGCGGGCGGACTGTCTTTTGTGGGGCAATCGCGTGGTCTTGCTCAAGAAAGCCAGAGAGACGTTCATTCGTGACCCAGACAGCACCCACCCAGGCATTGTAATGATGAAAGCCATAACCAGATCCCATGTGTGGTGGCCCGGCATCAACTCAGATTTAGAGTCATGCGTGCGCCAGTGCAACACTTGCTCTCAACTGAGCAATGCCCCCAGAGAGGCATCGCTAAGTTTGTGGTCGTGGCCCTCCAAACCGTGGTCGAGGATCCATGTTGACTTTGTGGGCCCATTTCTAGGCAAAATGTTCTTGGTTATCGTGGATGCTTATTCAAAATGGACTGAATGTGTAATAATGTCTGTAAGCACTTCCACTGCCACCATCGAAAGCCTACAAGCCATGTTTACCACACACGGCCTGCCTGATGTCCTAGTCAGCGACAATGGGCCGTGTTTCACCAGTGCTGAATTCAAGGAATTCATGACCCGCAATGGGATCAAGCACGTCACATCTGCCCCGTTCAAGCCCGCATCTAATGGCCAGGCAGAACGGCCAGTTAAGACCATCAAGCAAAGCTTGAAATGCGTGTCGGAAGACTTCCTGCAGACCCAACTGTCCCAAGTTCTGCTCAGCTACCGCACCAGACCCCACTCGCTCACCAGGGTGCCCCCAACCAAGCTGCTCATGAAAAGGGCGCTCAAAACAAGGCTTTCTCTTGTCCACCCTGATCTCCATGATCACGTAGAGGGCAGGCGGCATCAATAAAGTATATACCATGATCGCGCAAATTTGTCACGCGATATTGAGGTCAATGATCCTGTGTTTGTAATCAATTATGGACATGGTCCAAAATGGCTCGCTGGCATTGTCATAGCCAAAGAAGGGACTAGGGTGTTTCGTGTCAAATTGGCCAATGGACTAACGTGCAGAAAGCATTTGGACCAAATCAAATTGCGGTTCACCAACAGCTACAAACAACCTGAAGAAGACACCACCAACTTTGACCTTCCAACACACACACAAGTGGCAACTGACATCATGGTTGACCACGAAGCCGAACTTACCATCCCCAGCCGCCCGGCAAGGCCGGCTGCCCAACAGCCCAGTGAAGAACTAACCAACTCACCCACACCCGCATTTGTACCGAGACGATTGACAAGGGAGCGAAAAGCCCCAGATCGTCTCACCCTGTAAATAAGTGTACTATTGACTTTACGAGGGAGTGATGTTATGTATTTAACCCTTTGCAACCTGTATTACACCACTACCAGAGGGCCTACCTGTTGGAATCCCAAGGGATCTCAGCATCCCTTTGGAGCACTTTATATAAGCAGGCCACCCACGCGGTACCCGCACTCTGGAGTTTTATTAAAGAAGCTAAGGTCACACTTACTCATTGCTCACAGTATTCAGTTTCATCCTTTATGCAAAATTCCAAAACTCATGGAAACCTCCCAGTGTTTGGACTTATTGAAAAGGAAATTCGATTTGGGACTATTAAACAGAAAGTTTGGGATCCTAAAATGCTTATGGAAGAAATCTACGAGTTTTAATTAAGTTTGGGATTTTTAAAAGGTGAATGTTGAGTCTGTAAGAAAAGGGGTGGATTCAACCTCTCAAAGGCCAGTTTGAATTGGAGCTAATTAAGTTGTCTGGGGACATTTGAGTTAATCAAATTGTCTGGGAACTGTTTACCCTCGAAACCTGCCCCTAGAAGACATTTACATTCCAACAATCGATCCAAGGAAGTAAAGTTTCAATCCAAGCACAAAAACCCATCCAACACATGCATAATGCTAATCACCTTTCCGCCTGCATAGAAAGCTGGGACCCAGGCAGACTAATCGACTCCAGAAACTAACTTTTACAATTGCAACTCGAAACTGACAGATAATTCCAGCAATTGACAAGAGCTGGTCAGCTGAGAAAAGTCTATCGATAAAACGCCAGATTAAAACTACTTAATCAAGTTTCAGTTAGCTGGGCTGAAAAACTTAAACAAAGAACCAAGGTTGATTTGGGGCACAGATAAGGAACCATCTCAAAGTATAATTAAGGCCTGCACTTTGCTTCTACACCAGCTTCGTATGCTTCAGACCTGGCAGACTTCAAGATCAGCACACCAGCTTGGTTAACTTGGTTCTTTAGAATATCAACCAAGACAGCATCGCAAGCAATGAGGACACCAAGCACGCCGTGGCAGCAAGAGGCTCACGAAATAACCATCATTATATTACCAGCAATCAACTTGGTAATATTGAGCCACCGCAACCAACGATTTCAAAACCGAAGTCAACTCGACAAAAACCCAAAGATTCGCAAGTTGTTTCCACTCTACAAGCTATCCCTGAGCTACCAACGGGTAAAACATTACCTAAAAGAACTTTAAAACCTACTGCTGAAGGAAGAAAGTGGGTACTTACCCCATAGATCCAATATGCGCCCTACCGCATCAGCGGACACCACCCAACTGAGGAACACGCAGCAAGAAGTCCTCTCCTACGTTCGGGGTACGGCTAGCCGAATCGACAAAATCCAACGAACCCGAAACTGCGACCCATTACTGACTGTCAAAGAAGGATTGGTGAGCATAGTCCCTGAAGCCCCAGAGCCTAACTTAGTTAGATAGGGGAATTGGGAGGTGGGAGGTGTTGTACTGCTGTGTATTCTCTTGTGTTTTAGTAAAGGATTCCCCATTAGAGTGATGTTTTCTCTCTTTTAAAGTGATAAGTTTTTTCAGTTTTTAATAAAAGGTGTATTCATTCTTCTTGAATAAAATCCATACCTTCTTTGTACAAAACGGTTGTCTGCTGTACTTTATCACACCCTGATTAATAAATCCAGGCTCGAGAACCAGGGAGTGGGAGCGACTCGCAACCGATCTGGTCAGGAAGGCAAACTGACCCCACACACCACCCCCTACATTTATTATGAGCTTATCAGTGTCTCTGACCAATTTTCCTCTCTCTAACCCAGGGACACTAATGGCAAAAGCTGCTGCTCTGACTGAAATCATCTAACTTAATACAGACCAGGGATCAAACTGAAGACCTTTCTGATCCACATGGCTCACGTAACCACTGCCTGAAGCATCTGAACCATCAGAGATGAACAGTTCTGACATTTACAGAAAATTAATTCAAAACTACAGTTTTCTTAGTTCAAAACGTTATCTTACCAGCTTTATCATATTATTGGATTCATTCCAACAATTAGGCGGCTAAATTTGATAGCCCCCGAAAATGGGCACGTGGATTGTGATGTGCGATTAACCCACGCCCAATGATTGCAATGCAAACATTGTGCTGCCTGCTCATTTAAATGATTTCAGCGTGCAGTCAGCGCTAACCGCTGACTGTTGATTGGCTGCATACATCAGCAAGCGGCCCAAAATCGTAAAGTACTAGCACCAGTTAAAGCTAGCCTGCACCTCAGGTGTTGGTGGTCATTCAGAAAATGAATCTGACCTAGGAAACAGTGAAGAATGGCACAACATGTGAAAGAGCGGGGTCCAAGGTTTCCGAACGCTGCACTGGCAATCTTGGTGAAGAAGGTGCAAAGAAAGAAGTCCTGTATCTACAGGGGGCCAGGAGCTCCTCCAGACACATGTTCAGAAGGCAGTGGGGACAGATAACCGTGTATGTCAATGCCAGGAGTCAAGCCCAGAGTACCTGGAAGCAGTTCTGTAAGAGGTTCAATAACCTCACACGAATGGTCAAGGTCAGTGAATACATCTTCAAATGCCATATCCTACTAACTGCATCACTAGCTTCAACCACTGCTCAATGCATCACACCCCCTTCACTCATCTACCAGCAATCTCTATCAATCAGGACTCATACCTAACATTCATAGCTTCACCTCAGCTTCACATACTTAGCACTGCTGCAAGCCTCACACTCACACCTCACAGCTTGCACACACTTCCACCTATTCAACCATCACAGCCACATTATCCAAACAGATTGCACCACACTCACTGACATAATTCCTTCTCTCTTGCAGGGCAGGTTGGCGCACAACTGGAGGCAGCATGAACTAACCGGTGGGGGCTAGACACGTCTATGGAGGAGACAGTGCTGGCCATTATTGGAACAACCATTAATGAGGCCGTGGCTGATGCCATTGAAGATGGCAGTATCCTCATACCTAATCCTCCTTCTCACATCCCACTTCCCCCTCATCTCACAATCTCTTCTGATTCGCAAGCTGCAGATGGTATAATCATGAACCTCATACTTTACCCCCCCCCAACCTCATCCTTGTGCCTTTGTCCGTTCAGGTACGCAAGAACTGCAACCTGGTCAGGCAGTGGTGGAAGTGCAGGAAGACAGTGAAGATGAAGTCATACCACCGCTCGATTTTACCCTCACAACCACCAGCTCAGATAGTGACACTGTGCATAATCCAGGGGACAGCATAGAGGCCGGATCTTCACATGGTGAGACATTGGGCACGAGTGTGCTGCAGCCAGGCTGAGGAACAAGGATAGTGCTGGTGCCAGCTCACTGGAGGGCAAATTCTGCTGCAGAGGGCTCAGCTGAGCACTTAGATGGGCAGGCTGCAGAAGAAGGCTGTTGCCTGTTCACAATGAAATGCTTGGTGCATTGGGAAGCCTGCATTCAATGTCAAGGAGCATGTGGGAGTCCGGCACCAATTTGGCACAGGGCTTTGTGCATAACTTGGAGCCATCCATTCCAGCATGGAGGTGGTGGCCAACACCATTAGAAAACTTGTGGACCCAACCATGATGCAGCTTGTAATGGTCGATGTCTCAGCTTCCATTGCAGCACAAGCAGCAGCCACCCAAAGTCTGAGTGCTGCAGTGGAAGCTCAGACTGCTGTCCTCCAACAGATTACTAGGATTGCTGACGCTCCGCCCTGAGGGAGTGGCATTAGCTCTGTGGAGTACAAACCTGCTGTCCTCTCTCAGGATGACAGCATTCATCCTCCCACCAGTGCCACTCCGACAGTGCTTTTGCTGTTGCCCATCAGCCAGCCAGTCCAGACTGCTGCCACCCATGCCGGCCGAGATGGTGCAATCTGCAGCTGGGCCTTCCAAGCCCAGAGCTGCTCGAGGTCATGCTCCATTTGAGTCTCCTCAATTGAAAGTCAGCAGCCTTCCACCATCCATGCTGCAGCCACTGGGGTAGCACTGCGTAGGAGCACTAGGACAGGTAAAAGCACAAGGAAGACAGGCACTAATGGAATGCACAGAGGTGATCAGCTTACGATTGTATGCAATAAGGCTTGATTTCATTTATAAATTTGGTTTGGAATATTTATTTTGTGGAGGCTTTTATTTTTGTATTGTGGTCAAGTGGGCACTGTGATGGTCAGTAGGGAAGGTATGGTGTGGGACTGTTGGTGAATGGGGAATGGGGTTGAGGTTACTGGTAGCACACTCGGATGTGTTTTCCATGGGCAGACTGGATAGAAAGGAACTGTCTAGCTAGCTTCTTCCCTCCCTCTTCCTCAGCTGCTCACCGTATAACTGGTGACAAGAGCTGTGCCTTCAGGATGGCAAGATTGTGCAGCATGCAGCAGACCACCACGAATCTTGACACCCGCTCTGCTGAATACTGAAGGGCTCCCCCAGAGTATTTTTTCTGTATGCCAATGGTCTGCTCTAATACATTTTGTGTGGCTGCATGACTTTCATTGTATGTATTCTGCGCATTGAAATCACTACCCTTGTCAGCGTACATACCTTGTTGCCTAGTAGCCAGCCTTTGGTTTGCTATGGCGGATGAAGTACAGCTGGCACAGTGGAGTGCCACAGAATGAAGGCATGATAGATAACTGCTACCGGGATACCAAACATTGACCTGCATGATTCGCAGCCTATGGCCACATCCCAGCTGGACGTTGAGGCAGTGGAGTCCCTTTTGGTTCTTGTACATATCAGAGTTGTCATGCAGTGCCCATAAAGTGACGTGCGTGCAGTCAATGGCACCTTGCACCATGTGGAAGCCTGCAATCGTAGTGGGGCCACATTCTCACTCCATCTGCTGGTCTCGGGCAAGGGAGAATTAAATGTAGTCAGCTCTCTTTGAATAGAGAGCACCGGTGACCTCCCTTATGCAACAGTGGATGGCAAACTGGGAGATGTTGCAAATATCTCCCGCTCGAGCCTGGAAGGAGCCCGACACATAAAGGTTCATGGCCACGGTCAGCTTCACAGCCACTTGTAATGAGGTCCTTGCCCTGCTCTGAGGTTGCAATTGTGGCTGCAGCAAGTGGCAGATTTCATTGCGAATGTCCTTACTGAAGCACAGACGTCTCACACATTGTTCCTCGCTGAGGTTCAGGTTGGAGAATTGCTCCTTGAACACCCTGGGCGGATATGGTCTCCCCTTGCTCCTCCTCCCTCTTCTAGCAGCTTGTCCAGCTCTGTGTGGCCTCAGTGCATTCTCCAAGTCATGCTCTATGCCAAGGGGAATTCTGACTGGTTGCACCCACGTCTGGCAGCATGTTGCATGTACAGAAGCCTTGAGGTCAGTAAAAAGTCTTTCAGCACCTGTCACAGCACGCCTGTAGACCTTTGCAATTTAAAACAACTATAGAAAGCACCAAACACCTGTAGAATCATAGCAAGATGAAATCAATAGCAACTAACCTGTAAGTAGTTGATGATCCTTTAAATAGCATTGGTGGGGAGCTGCTGCACCGCTTCCTATGTGGCCCATTGAAATTTTTGCGCATGCGTGGTATCTACAATGGAAAAGCCAATGAGTGGCCTGTGCAGGACCTTGAAGGTGGCTGCACAGCTTAGTGGGAACATTGGTAGGAACTCCATCCTGCTGCTGCACTGATGTTCAGCTGTGCGAGTTTAAGAGAGGGTGTTAGCTAAACCGTTGAGCTCCAAAATGGCACTAGCATAAAATCAACACTGCACGCTGACTGATGTCACAATCTGTCTACTCTGCATACTTTTGTTGGGCATTCAATGCACATGGCACGTCCTCACCAACATGGCATCCGGCACGATTCATGCCACAAGTGTGTATGCTGCGGGCACCATTTTAGACCATTAAGGGCACTCATAGGACCCAAGTTTCCACATGATTTGCGCCTGATTTTTAGGAGCAACTGGTGGAGAACGGACTATCTTAGAAATCGCAATTCTCCACATTTTTTTTTCTGCAGTTCTAGTCAGGTAGAACAGTTCTACTTTGGAACAGAATTTTTTTCTTCAAAAGGGGGCGTGTCCGGCCACTGACACCTGATTTCAAAGTTTCCACAGTGAAAACATACTCCAAACTAAGTTAGAATGGAGCAAGTGAAGATTTTTGTAGAACTGAAAAAACCTGTTCTACACATTAAAAAAATCAGGCGCAGGTTACAAATTAGGCGTCCAGAACGAGGTGGGGGGGAGGGGGGGGGGGAAGGGAACTCATTAAATTCGACAATAAATCCTTATTTATACTTCTACAAATATTATACAAATAAATCCAACCTGAATAAACATTTATAAGCAAAGAAAAGATTAAATAAACCATCTTCCTACCTGTGTGAAAGTGCTTCAGGCACAGAGAATGCTGCAGCAGCCTGAGGCGTCCGTTCTTCCCGCGGTGGGGGGAGGCGCCCATTCTTCCCGCTGGGGGGGGGCGCCCGTTCTTCCCGCGGGGGGGGAGGCACCCGTTCTTCCCGCGGGGAGGGGAGAGGAGGCGCCCGTTCTTCCCGCTGGGGGGGGGGGGGGGGGGGTGGAGAGGAGGCGCCCGTTCTTTCCCGCCGGGGGGGGGGGGTGGAGAGGAGGCGCCCGTTCTTCCCGCGGGGGGGGGGGGAAGGAGACAGTGAGAAGGCTGCAAGTGCTGATGTGCTGATGGCAATGTGCTTTTATTAAAAAAATGTTCAAAAATTAAACAGCTACAAAGAACTACAAAAATGGCCGAGTGCCAATGTTTTTTTCACACTGAGCATGCGCGAACGCTCCAACGCGCACGCGCAGCGTTGCCGGCAGGAAAAAAAATTAATTTAAATAGTACCCGCCCCCTCCCACTTACAAAATCAGCGCGAGTGTAGGCTCCGCCCCCCTGGGCGCCGCGCCAAACAGACAACGAGCTGCAGGGCTCTCCAGAATCGCAATTTTTTTTTTTTAGGAGCCGTTTTAGGCGCGAAAAACGGGCGCCCAGCTCAGCCCAAAAAATGTGCGTTAACGATCCTAATTCTGTGCCCTTAGTCACGATAACAATGCACAGGTATATTCGAGTAGCAAATTGAATATGGTTATGAAACAGGGATGAGTCAGTGGCAAAATATTATTACTTAGATTATTAGTTGAAGAGCAGATCACCACAATGTAGGAAGCATGTGGTAACAACTGGGAAGGGGTGAACTGCAGCTCGAGTAGCAAAACTCTAGGCCTGGATGCTGGATACTGTTCATTAGTGTTCATTGTTTGTTGGGAGATTGCAGAGCGAAAGCCTATAGTTTAGGTCACCTGCCTTACAACAAAAGTAAGATTAGATCACACTTCAGGATTTCTGAGCATTTTTCTCCTCCGCACCGAGTTATATTTAAGGGTTGTGTTTTTAAACAAAGTGAATTCATCCAGGTTTGAAAAGATAGGCCATAGGCTGCAGGCATTAAAGAATGCATATTCTAGACATGCTCAACAAGAAAGCCCTCAAGATATTGGACTGGTTAACTCCTCATATTGGGCCCAAATTTGGCCAGTACAGATTTCTGGCGCACTCACCAGAGGTGCGCCGCTTTTGTAGAACTCCAAGGGCGGCAAAAATCTTTGGGCCGAGTTTGGCTGCTCCCCAGCCTCTCCTCCATGGTGACATAGTGTGGCAACTGGATTCGGGGTGGAGCCAGGTCCCGGCGCTGAAAACAGTGCCGGGGACTCTGCACATGCACGCTAGAGTATGCACGCATGCACAGTAGCTCCTAGCCCCCAGCATCTGAGAGTGTGTGATGCAGGCTGTGTGGGAAGGGCCAACGATCGCCGCCCCTATCCCGGGCCGAGTGGCCTGCCGCACAAGCCAGCCGCTGCCTTCCCGCGCTGGGGGCTACAAGAGACAGGTTGGTGGGGGGGAAGAGTTTTGATCCGGGGGGAGAGGGGAAGAGTTTTGAGGGGGGGAGGGAGGGGAAGAGTTTTGATGGGGGGGGGGAAAAGAGGGGAAGAGATTTGATCCGGCGGGGGCGAAGTGGGGGGGGGGAGAGAAAAGAATCTTCAAAGATTTTCCAGTACTTTAATATTTAGCTATCTTTACTAAAAATATACTCAGTTTAATCAGGCTGATAGCAGCTACACCTTGTCCAGTCTCGGTGCTTGGGATTTTTAAAAAAAACTAGCATTCCTATCATAACACTGTCATTTGGAGGCTACCTGCACTGATCTCTTAATTCACCACAGGGTTTTTCAGAATGTACAAAAGTGGCCACTTACTCTGGCCGAACTTAGTTTGGAGTTTGGAGCTGGCTAAACTTGCTTAAATGGCCAAAACAGGCGTAAGTGGCTGGTAATGCCCCCTTTTTAAAAAAAAAACTGAACTAAAAAAAAACCTAACTAACTCACTTACACTGGAGCAACTTAAATGGGGTGAATTACGAATTTTAAGTTACTCCAAAAAATTCTAGTTGCTCCAAAAAAAACGGAGCAACTCCTGGGAATACTTGGACCCAATTAACACCCTCTCTTAAGAAACTTCATTACTAGCTCTAACTCACTAAATTCACTAAATATATTCAAAAAGGAGTTAGATGAAGTCCTTACTACTAGGGGGATCAAGGGGTATGGTGAGAAAGCAGGAATGGGGTACTGAAGTTACATGTTCAGCCATGAACTCATTGAATGGCGGTGCAGGCTAGAAGGGCCGAATGGCCTACTCATGCACCTATTTTCTATGTTTCTATGTAACTCTTAGTGCCCCCTCCACCTTCCACTTCTCCAGCACCACAACCTGCTCAATCATTCTCCCTATTGAACATTACTCTCCAGCCTGTCTTTTCCGCTATTGCCATCCCACATTGATGTCCCTGTCAGGAGAGGGAGCAGGAACAAGGGAGAGGTCAACTGCAAGAGAGGGAGTGGAGACGCGATCAGAAGGGAAGGGGCTGACCGGGGGCCAGCAATGGTCTTCGACACTTTAGTGGAGCTGGGAGGGGGGCAACTCCTGCTCCATCCATCTACACATTCAGGTAAGTATATTTTTTTAAACTTACCTTTTTGATGGCAGCCTCCAGAAGTTCCTTTAAGGGACTGCTGGTTAGGTTACAGGTAGATCATGTGCTCTTGAATGCAGTTGGCCTGACACCACAAATTTTTAAATAATTTTATATTTACAGCAAAAATTAGTCATAGAAATATAAGATCATTTGTGAATAAATTACACAAAGAAAGACTTGAACAATGAAAATAATAAAGAATTTGTACAATTACAGAAGTGATGTAATCTGTAATATGGATGGTTGTTTTTCTAATATCAATATAATGTAAATAAATGGATAATGAGGTCACTGTAAAAGTATTCACACTATCTGAGTTGGCTTTTGCTTATGTCTGTGAAAACAGTTCAAACATTAAACAAATAGGGAATCCTTTGTAATTCATTCCTCACTAATCCACTTTTTCTTTTGTTTGTATTGCACAGAAGCGATGTATTCTTGACTTCACTGACACATATTCCTGCTTAAAAATAGTGCTTCAGGCTGAGTGGAACTCAGCCCTTGGCAAACGGCTTAGAAGGGATATGTTGCTGGGCGTACAAATAATACAGGATAATAATGTGCATATCCCTACATCTACAAGTGCAAAATACAAACAGACCATTATATTTTAGAAAGTACAAGTAAATTATAATACCCTACAAATACAGAAAAATGTTAGCATATAGTTTAGAGTTCAGTGAATGATTAATTTAAAAAGCAATCCATCAAATACAGCAGTCTTGGCGGAAAAAATACAGTGCGTGTCACAATCTAAACATACAGACTGAATTTACAGAAATACTGAACTCCTGACCCGAGGTATAACCAGTGCTGAAATACACAGGGAGACCCAGAATTACTGCAGAACAATGTTCCCTTAAAAAACTCTTTGGGATCTTAGTTTAAATCCAGCCCAAAACTGAGGAATCTCCCCAATGGCTGTAGGATCCAATGTGAAATTAATTTGGGCAGTCTCAAACTAGTACAGGTAAACATAGAAACATAGAAACATAGAAAATAGGTGCAGGAGCAGGCCATTCAGCCCTTCTAGCCTGCACCGCCATTCAATGAGTTCATGGCTGAACATGAAACTTCAGTACCCCCTTCCTGCTTTCTCGCCATAACCCTTGATCCCCCGAGTAGTAAGGACTTCATCTAACTCCCTTTTGAATATATTTAGTGAATTGGCCTCAACTACTTTCTGTGGTAGAGAATTCCACAGGTTCACCACTCTCTGGGTGAAGAAGTTTCTCCTCATCTCGGTCCTAAATGGCTTACCCCTTATCCTCAGACTGTGACCCCTGGTTCTGGACTTCCCCAACATTGGGAACATTCTTCCTGCATCTAACCTGTCTAAACCCGTCAGAATTTTAAACGTTTCTATGAGGTCCCCTCTCATTCTTCTGAACTCCAGTGAATACAAGCCCAGTTGATCCAGTCTTTCTTGATAGGTCAGTCCCGCCATCCCGGGAATCAGTCTGGTGAATCTTCGCTGCACTCCCTCAATAGCAAGAATGTCCTTCCTCAAGTTAGGAGACCAAAACTGTACACAATACTCCAGGTGTGGCCTCACCAAGGCCCTGTACAACTGTAGCAACACCTCCCTGCCCCTGTATTCAAATCCCCTCGCTATGAAGGCCAACATGCCATTTGCTTTCTTAACCGCCTGCTGTACCTGCATGCTAACCTTCAATGACTGATGTACCATGACACCCAGGTCTCGTTGCACCTTCCCTTTTCCTAATCTGTCACCATTCAGATAATAGTCTGTCTCTCTGTTTTTACCACCAAAGTGGATAACCTCACATTTATCCACATTATACTTCATCTGCCATGCATTTGCCCACTCACCTAACCTATCCAAGTCACTCTGCAGCCTAATAGCATCCTCCTCGCAGCTCACACTGCCACCCAACTTAGTGTCATCCGCAAATTTGGAGATACTACATTTAATCCCCTCGTCTAAATCATTAATGTACAATGTAAACAGCTGGGGCCCCAGCACAGAACCTTGTGGCACCCCACTAGTCACTGCCTGCCATTCTGAAAAGTACCCGTTTACTCCTACTCTTTGCTTCCTGTCTGACAACCAGTTCTCAATCCACGTCAGCACACTACCCCCAATCCCATGAGCTTTAACTTTGCACATTAATCTCTTGTGTGGGACCTTGTCGAAAGCCTTCTGAAAGTCCAAATATACCACATCAACTGGTTCTCCTTTGTCCACTTTACTGGAAACATCCTCAAAAAATTCCAGAAGATTTGTCAAGCATGATTTCCCTTTCACAAATCCATGCTGACTTGGACCTATCATGTCACCATTTTCCAGATGCACTGCTATGACATCCTTAATAATTGATTCCATCATTTTACCCACTACTGAGGTCAAGCTGACCGGTCTATAATTCCCTGTTTTCTCTCTCCCTCCTTTTTTAAAAAGTGGGGTTACATTGGCTACCCTCCACTCCATAGGAACTGATCCAGAGTCAATGGAATGTTGGAAAATGACTGTCAATGCATCCGCTATTTCCAAGGCCACCTCCTTAAGTACTCTGGGATGCAATCCATCAGACCCTGGGGATTTATCGGCCTTCAATCCCATCAATTTCCCCAACACAATTTCCCGACTAATAAAGATTTCCCTCAGTTCCCCCTCCTTACTAGACCCTCTGACCCCTTTTATATCCGGAAGGTTGTTTGTATCCTCCTTAGTGAATACCGAACCAAAGTACTTGTTCAATTGGTCTGCCATTTCTTTGTTCCCCGTTATGACTTCCCCTGATTCTGACTGCAGGGGACCTACGTTTGTCTTTACTAACCTTTTTCTCTTTACACACCTATAGAAACTTTTGCAATCCACCTTAATGTTCCCTGCAAGCTTCTTCTCGTACTCCATTTTCCCTGCCCTAATCAAACCCTTTGTCCTCCTCTGCTGAGTTCTAAATTTCTCCCAGTCCCCGGGTTCGCTGCTATTTCTGGCCAATTTGTATGCCACTTCCTTGGCTTTAATACTATCCCTGATTTCCCTAGATAGCCACGGTTGAGCCACCTTCCCTTTTTTATTTTTACGCCAGACAGGAATGTACAATTGTTGTAATTCATCCATGCGGTCTCTAAATGTCTGCCATTGCCCATCCACAGTCAACCCCCTAAGTATCATTCGCCAATCTATCCTAGCCAATTCACGCCTCATACCTTCAAAGTTACCCTTCTTTAAGTTCTGGACCATGGTCTCTGAATTTACTGTTTCATTCTCCATCCTAATGCAGAATTCCACCATATTATGGTCACTCTTCCCCAAGGGGCCTCGCACAATGAGATTGCTAATTAATCCTCTCTCATTACACAACACCCAGTCTAAGATGGCCTCCCCCCTCGTTGGTTCCTCAACATACAGGTCTAGGAAACCATCCCTTATGCACTCCAGGAAATCCTCCTCCACCGTATTGCTTCCAGTTTGGCTAGCCCAATCTATGTGCATATTAAAGTCACCCATTATAACTGCTACACCTTTATTGCATGCACCCCTAATTTCCTGTTTGATGCCCTCCCCAACATCCCTATTACTGTTTGGAGGTCTGTACACAACTCCTACTAATGTTTTTTGCCCTTTGGTGTTCTGCAGCTCTACCCATATAGATTCCACATCATCCAAGCTAATGTCTTTCCTAACTATTGCATTAATCTCCTCTTTTACCAACAATGCTACCCCACCTCCTTTTCCCTTTACTCTATCCTTCCTGAATGTCGAATACCCCTGAATGTTGAGTTCCCAGCACTGATCATCCTGGAGCCACGTCTCCGTAATCCCAATCACATCATATTTATTAACATCTATTTGCACAGTTAATTCATCCACCTTATTGCGGATACTCCTTGCATTAAGACACAAAGCCTTCAGGCTTGTTTTTTTAACACCCTTTGTCCTTTTAGAATTTTGCTGTACAATGGCCCTTTTTGTTCTTTGCCTTGGGTTTCTCCGCCCTCCACTTTTCCTCATCTCCTTTCTGTCTTTTGCTTTTGCCTCCTTTTTGTTTCCCTCTGTCTCCCTGCATTGGTTCCCATCTCCCTGCCATATTAGTTTAAATCTTCCCCAACAGCACTAGCAAACACTCCCCCTAGGACATTGGTTCCGGTCCTGCCCAGGTGCAGACCGTCCGGTTTGTACTGGTCCCACCTCCCCCAGAACCGGTCCCAATGCCCCAGGAATTTGAATCCCTCCCTGCTGCACCACTGCTCAAGCCACGTATTCATCTGCGCTATCCTGCGATTCCTACTCTGACTAGCACGTGGCACTGGTAGCAATCCCGAGATTACTACTTTTGAGGTCCTACTTTTTAATTTAGCTCCTAGCTCCTTAAATTCGTTTCGTAGGACCTCATCCCTTTTTTTACCTATGTCGTTGGTACCAATGTGCACCACGACAACTGGCTGTTCTCCCTCCCATTTCAGAATGTCCTGCACCCGCTCCGAGACATCCTTGACCCTTGCATCAGGGAGGCAACATACCATCCTGGAGTCTCGGTCGCGGCCGCAGAAACGCCTATCTATTCCCCTCACCATTGAATCCCCTATCACTATTGCTCTCCCACTCTTTTTCCTGCCCTCCTGTGCAACAGAGCCAGCCACGGTGCCATGAACTTGGCTGCTGCTGCCCTCCCCTGATGAGTCATCCCCCTCAACAGTACTCAAAGCAGTGTATCTGTTTTGCAGGGGGATGACCGCAGGAGACTTCTGCACTACCTTCCTTGCACTACTCTTCCTGCTGGTCTTCCATTCCCTCGCTGGCTGTGGACCCTTTCCCTGCGGTAAGACCAACTCACTACACGTGATACTCACGTCATTCTCAGCATCGTGGATGCTCCAGAGTGAATCCACCCTCAGCTCCAATTCCGCAACGCGGCCAGTCAGGACCTGGAGGTGGATACACCTCCTGCACACGTAGTCGTCAGGGACACCGGAAGTGTCCCTGAGTTCCCACATGGTACAGGAGGAGCATAACACCCGACCGAGCTCTCCTGCCATGAATTAACACTTAGATACCCTTAAATTGGCAACAACAATGTTAAAAGTTACTGACTAATATAAGAAGAAAAAGAAAAACTACTCACCAATCACCAGCCAATCACTTACCCCCTAGGCTGTGACGTCACCTTTGTTTCTTTGCCTTCTCCCTGTAGCTGCACCGGCACGCCTCTCGCCGACCCCGGACTCGCGCTGCTCCGAGCTCCCGCCTCCTCGACTGACTGCTCGAACTGCTCGACTCCCGCTGGCCTTTATAGGCCTCTCGCCGACCCCGGACTCGCGCTGCTCAGAGCTCCCGCCTCCTCGACTGACTGCTCGAACTGCTCGACTCCCGCTGGCCTTTATAGGCCTCTCGCCGACCCCGGACTCGCGCTGCTCCGAGCTCCCGCCTCCTCGACTGACAGCGTCGAAAATCCGAAAGCCTCAGGACCGAGGCCGCTCTGGATTCTGTTTATTTCCGGACTTCAGTACATCTTTATGACGTCCCGAATCCGGAAACGCCCGAGCCTAGGTTCGTGTATTTCTGGACGTCGGAAATTCTTTCCGACTTTCCGGGTCTGGAAATACCTGGGCCAAGGTACATAGGTAGGGGAGGGGGGGTTGGGGGTTGGGCGGATGAGTGGGGGGTGGGGGCGATGTCGGTGGTGGGCCGAGGCAGGTAGGAAGTCGGCGGGGAATATATCGGCGGTGGCCCAAGGCGGGGTCGAGGTCGGTGGCGGGCCGAGGCAGGTCGAGGTCGGCAGCGGCCTGAGGTGGGGCAAGGTCGGCGGGGGCGAGGTCGGTAGTGGCCCAAGGCGGGGGCGAGGTTGGTGGGGGCCCGAGGCGGGGGCGAGGTCGGCGGGGGCGAGGTCGGTGGTAGCCCAAGACGGGGGCGAGGTTGGCGGGGTCCTGAGGCGGAGGCAATGTCGGCGGGGGCCCAAGGTGGGGGCGAGGTGGGGGCAAGGTCAGTAGTGGCCCGAGGTGGGGGCAAGGTCGGTGGTGGCCCGAGGTGGGGGCGAGCCCGAGGTGGGGGCGAGGTTGTTGGTGGCCCGAGGTGGGGGCGAGCCCGAGGCAGGGGCGAGGTAGGTGGTGGCCCGAGGTGGGGGCGAGGTTGTTGGTGGCCCGAGGTGGGGGCGAGGTCGATGGTGGCCCGAGGTGGGGGCGAGCCCGAGGTGGGGTCGAGGTTGTTGGTGGCCCGAGGTGGGGGCGAGCCCGAGGCAGGGGCGAGGTAGGTGGTGGCCCGAGGTGGGGGCGAGGCCGGTGGTGGCCCGAGGTGGGGGCGAACCCGAGGCAGGGGCGAGGTCAGCGGTGGGCCGAGGTCAGCGGCGGGCCGAGGCGGGGGCAAGGTCGGTGGCAGGCCGAGGAAGATAGGAGGTCGACGGGGAAGATGTCGGCAGTGGCCCAGGCGGGGAGAGGTCGGCGGTTGTCTGAGCGGGGGTCCGGATTCCGGAACTTCTTCCGGATTGCAGACAACCCTGCCACGAATCGTCTCGATGTCCGGATTCCGGAACTCCAGATTCTCGACGCTGTACATGTACCTAATAGATGCAGGTCTATAAGCACAAAATTGCCCCTAATTCTTGCTACTTTTCTTTAACGCCGAAAAGTGTAAAGTGATACATTTTGGTAGAAACGTTAAACTAAAGGGTACAATCCTAAAAGGTGTGCATGAATAGAGAGACCTAGGGATATATGTACACAAATCATTGAAGGTGGCAGAGGCAGATTGAGAAAGCAGTTAAAAAGGCTTACAGGACCCTGAGCTTCATGAATAGAAATATTGGGCTGGATTTTCGGTTGGAGGCTTTTTCGGGCGATAATGGCAGCGGGGCGGTACATTTTGATCTGGGAAATGGTTTGCATCTGTAGCCACAAAATTCATCAGCTGGGCCCTGAGTGTGGGGCAGAGCGCTAAGGGAGGCGTTCCACACCTCTCTTAAGGCGCTAGTTTGGCTGAGCAACTGAAAATCTACTGCTAAAGAGCCGGCTTCGGAGCGCCCTAAAAGAGGCTTCCCTGAAAACAAGAAATCAAGAATAAAACACAAAAAATATTCCCAATACCTTGCTCACCCCATATAAAGATGAATTGCAAAAAGAAAAAAAGAAAAAAAACAATCACACTTACCTCATGTAGTCATTCCTTCCCTCACCGCTGCAGGGACAGCTCTGACTGCCTGTTTTTTCAGGCGGGTTGGCTATGGGGTGCTACTGGATCAGTGCAAAACAAATTTTGAGATCGGGCTAATTACAGGGTTGTTGCACACCGGCTTGATGCTCCCGATCGGTATTGCTCAGCGCCGCCACAAAATCGGCACCAAATTTCCCGGCTGGATGCTGGAAGCTGGCCGCGTGGGCAGAAATCATTGGCAGACCCAACCTCCGGGGCACTAATAGAGGCGCAAACCCAATGAAAATCCATCCCATAGAGTACAAAAGCAAGGAAGTTATGATGAACCTTTATAGAACCCTGGTTCGGCCTCAACTGGAGTATTGTGTCCAATTCTGGGCACCGCACTTTAGGAAGGATGTGAAGGCCTTCAAGTGGGTGCACAAAGGATTTACGAGAATGATTCCAGGGACGAGGGACTTCAGTTACGTGGATAAACTGAAGAAGCTGGGGTTGTTCTCCTTCGAGCAGAGAAGAGTGAGAGGAGATTTGATAGAGATGTTCAAAATCATGAGAGTAGATAGAGAGAAACTGTTCCCATTGGCAGAAGGGTCAAAAACAGAGGACACAGATTTAAGGTGATTGGCAAAAGAGCAAAAGGCCACATGAGGAGAACTTTTTTACACAGCGAGTGGTTAGCATCTGGAATGCACTGCCTGAAAGGTTAGAGGAGGCAGATTCAATCGTGGCTTTCAAAAGGGTGTTAGATAAGTACCTGAAGGAAAACAATTTGCAGCACTACAGGGAACGAATGGGTGAGTGGGACTAGCTGAAATGCTCTTGCAGAGAGCCAGCACGGGCTCGATGGGCCGAATGGCCTTTTCCATGCTGTCACCATCTATGATTCTATGATTCTGTACTTGGCAAATTCACACAGAGAGACTGCAAAATGGCTGATGTGTAAAATGGAAAAAATATCACTTTGATGCAGTAGGGATGCTCTTCTGAGGTTTGGCTGAGGCACATACCTGGGCCAGAGCTTTACTCTGCATCTGGCTGTGCTCTGTCTGACCTGGGAGTTGGGTGTCTAGAATGGGAAGTGCTCAATTTCCCAGCACTAATGTCTCTCACCTGAATGAACACAAAAAGAGAAAGCTTACTTTGAATTTCAAGCACTAGTTTATATAATTGTTAAGCACAGCACCATTTTCTGTGGCTGCAGTTATACTACACATTTTTGTCAATGCAAAATAATTATGGTTGCACACTGACATGCGAGGTCCCAATGTGACACACAAATGCACTAAAGCAAGAATCCCTCCAGAAGGTATCTCACAGCAGTTTGACTTCACATCAGCTTCAGTAAAATTCTAGCCAGGTGCTAAGCTACATGCTAAGAATGCTCAGGTAGTCTACTGGATCTTCTGGAAACTTTTAAAATTTTCGGCTCCAGACCGCATTACAGCATTGGTCCAAACATGGACAAAAGAGCTGAATTCCAGAGGTCATCATCATCATCTGAGAGTGACTGCCCTTGACATCAAGGCAGCATTTGACCGAGTGTGGCATCAAGGAGCCCTAGTAAAATTGAAGTAAATAGGATTAAGGGGGAAAACTCTCCACTAGCTGGAGTCATACCGAGCACAAAGGAAGATGGTTGTGGTTGAAGGTCAATCATCCCAGCTCCAGGACATCGCTGCAGGAGTTCCTCAAGGTAGTGTCCTAGGCCCAACCATCTTCAGCTGCTTCATCAATGACCTTCCCTCCATCATAAGGTTAGTAATGGGGATGTTTGTTGATGACTGCACAGTGTTCAGTTCTATTCGCAACTGCTCAGATAATGAAGCAGTCCGTGCCCACATGCAGCAAGACCTGGACGACATTCAGGCTCGGGCTGATAAGTGGCAAGTAACATTAACACCACACAAGTGCCAGGTAATGACCATTTCCAACAAGTGAGAGTGTAACCACCTCCCCTTGATATTCAACAACATTACCATCGCCAAACCCACATCATCAACCTCCTGGGGATCACCATTGACGAGAAACCTAACTAGACCAGCCACCTATATACTGTGGCAACAAGAGCAGGTCAGAGGCTGGGTATTCTGCAGCAAGTGTCACACCTCCTGACTTCCCAAAGCCTTTCTACCATCTACAAGGCACGTCAGAAGCATGATGGAATACTCTCCACTTGGGACTTCTAACAGCGCGAGATCAGGACCAACGGCCGGAAATAAAAGAGCGCAAGTGAGCTGACCCAGCAGGATTTCGAACAGCGCGAGATCGGGACCAGCAGCTGGAAATAAAAGAGCTAGCCATGCAGCACTAACGGACCTCGGAGGGTAAGAAGTAAAAAGAAATCAAAGTGTGATGTCCCAGGAAAGCAGGGAAGTGATTGGTTGGTCAGTATTTCTCTCTTTTTCTTGGGTATTGGTTTAAATTAAGAGCCGGGATTACAAACTAAACATTCAAAACTTGAAAACTTAATGAATTAAATTAAATACATTAGAGGTGGCAGGGGAGGTGATATGTTACTGCTGCAGCATGTAGGAGCTGATGGACACTGGTTTGATCCACGGCGACCACATCTGCAGTAAGTGTTGGTTGCTTGAGCAACTTCGGCTCCGAGTTGATGAGCTGGAATCCGAGTTTCAAACACTGCGACACACCAGGGAGGGGGAGAGTTACCTGGATGCTGTGTTCCAGCAGAGAGTCACACCCCTTAAGTTAAATAATTCAAATTTGGTCCGTGGTCAGGGACAGGAGGGTGTGACAACGAGTGAGGCAGGTATGGGGACCCAGGGTGTAGTGATAGAGGAGCCTCAGCCCTTGCAATTATCCAACAGGTACGAGGTTCTTGCTCCCTGTGTGGACGAGAGCAGGGACTACAGGGAGGATGAGAAAACTGACCACAGCACCGTGGCACAGGGGGCCATTCACGTTGGGGGAGTAAAAAGAAATGTGATAGTGGTAGGGGACAGTATATGCAGGGAGATAGATACTGTTGTCTGCAGCTGAGAGCGTGAGTCCAGAAGGCTGTGTTGCCTGCCTGGTGCCAGGGTATGACATCTCCTCTGGGCTGGAGAGGAATTTGAAGTGGGAGGGGAAAGATCCAGTTGCTGTGGTCCACGTAGGTACCAATGATATAGATAGGACAAAGAAAGAGGTTCTGCTGAGGGAATATGAGCAGCTAAATTAAAAAGTAGAACCACAAAGGTAATAATCTCTGGATTACTACCTGAGCCACGAGCAAATTTGCAGAGGATCAATAAGATCAGAGAGTTAAACACGTGGCTCAAAGATTGGTGTGAGAGAAATGGGTTTCAATTCATGGGGCACTGGCACAAGTACTGGGATAGGAGGGAGCTGTTCCGTTGGGATGGACTTCACTTCAATCAGGCTGGGATCAGTGTCCTGGCAAATCGAGTAATTAGGGCAGTAGATAGGGCTTTAAACTAAATAGTGGAGGGGAGGGATCCGGTGAGCGGAAATTTGAAAAGTCAAAGAGAAAGGAGAAGGCAAAAGTGTAGGGTAGCGACTGGGGTAATGATAACCAGAGTGTGACAGGAAGGGACAGAGCGTATAAACATAAGAGTGTAGCAGAAAGAGGGGTCAGAGTAGGGAACAATGGTAAAAAGACAAAATTAAAAGCTCTGTATCTGAATGCATGCAGCATTCGTAACAAGGTAGATGAGTTGACGGCACAAATAGAAATAAATGCGTATGATCTGATAGTCATTATAGAGACGTGGTTGCAAGGTGACCAAGGCTGGGAACTGAATATTCAGAGGTATTTGCTTTTTCGGAAGGATAGGCAGAAAGGAATAGGAGGTGGGCTAGCTCAGTTAATAAAGGATAAGATCAGAGCAGTGGTGAGAAATTATATTGGCTCAGAAGATGAAGATGTAGAATCAGTTTGGGTGGAGATAAGAAATAATAAGGGAAAGCAGTCAATGGTGGGAGTAGTCGACAGACCCGCTAACAGTAGCTACACTGGAGGACAGAGTATAAATCAAGAAATAATGGAAGTTTGTAAGAAAAGTACGGCAATAATCATGGGCGATTTTAATCTTTTAAGCAGCATAGAGTGGCATTCGTGAGTTTGGTAAGTGGGTGAGTTTTAAGGGTTATTCTCTTTAAACCATTTGGAGGCTGGAATAAATTGTTAGTGGCAATTGCCAGTAGCTTCAAAGTAAGTAGCAGTTTAATTTAAAGGGGAAAAGTTAAATAGTTGGGAATCTTTCAGGTTTAGGCAGAGAAAAACAAGGTAACTCTCCAGTAGGAGGCAATTAGCAGCTAGTTAAAACCAGTTCTGTAAACGACTGACCAGTAGTGAGTCATCTGACCTAGATACGGTTTAAAAAGAGGCAGCTCGTGCAGAGAATGGAGTGCAGCAGCATAGATTGGCATTCGTGAGTTTGGTAAGTGGGTGAGTTTTAAGGGCAAGTGGGGGTGGCAGGTGCTGTTTTGTCTTGTTTTTCCTACCAGTGCTGACACTAGAGCAGCTGATAAGGAGTGCGAGAGTAGGAGACGGAGGCCCAGAGACCAGCCCAACCAGCTGCAGACAAAGATAGAGGGGTGCAAAATCGAGAGGTGACGTCACAGCCAAGCTGGTAAGTGGTTGGCTGTTCGACTGATAAGTATAACTCTCTTTTACACTGACTTTTAGATTGGTTTAATTGGCAGCGAACTACTAAGTAGCTGTTTGGTGTTTAAGTAAATTAATTTAAGGGTTAAATCATGGCAGGAAAGCTCGGACCCGTGGCATGCTCCTCCTGTGCTATGTGGGAAATCAGGAACACTTCCAGTGTCCCTGACTACTGTGTGTGCGGGAAGTGTGTCCAGCTGCAGCTCCTGACAGGCTGCATGACGGCACTGGAGCTGCGGATGGACTCACTCTGGAGCATGCGCGATGCTGAGAATGGTGTGGATAGCACAGTTAGTGAGTTGGTCACACCGCAGGTAAGGGTTAGGACAGATAGTGAATGGGTGACCGAGACAAGGCAAGAGAAGGAAGGTAGTGCAGGAAACCTTGCGGTCATTTCCCTCCAAAACAGATATGCTGTCTTGGATACTGTTGGGGGAGATGACTTACCAGGGGAAGGCACCAGCAGCCAGGTTCATGGCACCATGGGTGGCTCTGCTGCACAGAATGGCGGGAAAAAGAGTGGGAGAGCGATAGTGATAGGGGACTCTATTGTAAGGGGAATAGACAGGAGTTTCTGCGGCCGCAACTGAGACTCCAGGATGGTATGTTGCCTCCCTGGTGCAAAGGTCAAGGATGTCTCGGAGCGGCTGCAGAGCATTCTGGAGAGGGAGGGTGAACAGCCAGTTGTCGTGGCACATGTAGGTTCCAACGATATAGGTAAGAAGCGGGAAGAAGTTCTACAAGCTGAATTTAGGGAGCTAGGAGTTAAATTAAAAAGTAGGACCTCAAAGGTAGCAATCTCTGGATTGCTACCAGTGCGACGTGCTAATCAGAGTAGAGGGAGCAGGATAGTTAGAATAAGTACGTGGCTTGAGCAGTGGTGCAAGAGGGAGGGATTCAAATTCCTGGGACATTGGAACCAGTTCTGGGGGAAGTGGGACCTGTACAAAAGGGATGGTTTGCACTTGGGCAGGACTGGAAATGATGTCCTGGGGGTAACATTTGCTAATGCAGTTCGGGAGTGTTTAAACTAATATGGCAGGGGGATGGGAACGTATGCAGCGAGACAGAGCGAAGTAATACGCAGTCAGAAACAGATGGTAGAAAGGTAAAAAGCAATAGTGGAAGGCCGAGTAAACAAAGGCAAGAAACAAAAAGGGCCACACTACATCATAATTCTAAAAGGACAAAGGGTGTTAAAAAAACAAGCCTGAAGGCTTTGTGTCTTAATGCAAGAAGTATCCATAATAAGGTGGATGAATTAACTGTGCAAATAGATGTTAACAGATATGATGTGATTGGGATTACAGAGACGTGGCTACAGGATGATCAGGGCTGGGATCCAAGGGTATTCAACATTCAGGAAGGATAGAATAAAAGGAAAAGGAGGTGGGGTAGCATTGCTGGTTAAGGAGGAGATTAATGCAATAGTTAGGAAGGACATTAGCTTGGATGATGTGGAATCTATATGGGTAGAGCTGCAGAACACCAAAGGGCAAAAAACGTTAGTGGGAATTGGGTACAGACCTCCAAACAGGAGTAGTGATGTTGGGGAGGGCATCAAACAGGAAATTAGGGCTGCATGCAATAAAGGTGCAGCAGTTATCATGGGTGACTAATATGCATATAGATTGGGCTAACCAAACTAGAAGCAAAACGGTGGAGGAGGATTTCCTGGAGTGCATAAGGGATGGTTTTCGAGACCAATATGTTGAGGAACCAACTAGCGGGGAGGCCATCTTAGACTGGGTGTTGTGTAATGAGGATTAATTAGCAATCTCATTGTGCGAGGCCCCTTGGGGAAGAGTGACCATAATATGGTGGAATTCTACATTAGGATGCAGAATGAAACAGTTAATTCAGAGACCATGGTCCAGAACTTAAAGAAGGGTAACTGTGAAGGTATGAGGCATGAATTGGCTAGGATAGATTGGCGAATGATACTTAAGGGGTTGACAGTGGATGGGCAATGGCAGACATTTAGAGACCACATGGATGAACTACAACAATTGTACATCCCTGTCTGGCATAAAAATAAAAAAGGGAAGGTGGCTCAACCGTGGCTATTAAGGAAAATCAGGGATAGTATTAAAGCCAAGGAAGTGGCATACAAATTGGTCAGAAATAGCAGCGAACCCGGGGACTGGGAGAAATTTAGAACTCAGCAGAGGAGGACAAAGGGTTTGATTAGCGCAGGGAAAATAGAGTATGAGAGGAAGCTTGCAGGGAACATTAAAGCGGACTGCAAAAGCTTCTATAGATATGAAAAGAGAAAAAGGTTAGTAAAGACAAATGTAGGTCCCCTGCAGTCAGAATCAGGGGAAGTTATAACGGGAAACAAAGAAATGGCAGACCAAGTGAACAAGTACTTTGGTTCGGTATTCACTAAGGAGGACACAAACAACCTTCCGGATATAAAAGGGGTCAGAGGGTCTAGTAAGAAGGAAGAACTGAGGGAAATCCTTATTAGTCGGGAAATTGTGTTGGGGAAATTGATGGGATTGAAGGCCGATAAATCCCCAGGGCCTGATGGTCTGCATCCCAGAGTACTTAAGGAGGTGGCCTTGGAAATAGCGGATGCATTCATTGACAGTCATTTTCCAACATTCCATTGACTCTGGATCGATTCCTATGGAGTGGAGGGTAGGCAATGTAACCCCACTTTTTAAAAAAGGAGGGAAGAGAGAAAACAGGGAATCATAGACCAGTCAGCCTGACATCGGTAGTGGGTAAAATGATGGATTCAATTATTAAGGATGTCATAGCAGCGCATTTGGAAAGAGGTGACATGATAGGTCCAAGTCAGCATGGATTTGTGAAAGGGAAATCATGCTTGATAAATCTTCTGGAATTTTTTGAGGATGTTTGCAGTAGAGTGGACAAGGGGGAACCAGTTGATGTGGTGTATTTGGACTTTCAGAAGGCTTTCGACAAAGTCCCACACAAGAGATTAATGTGCAAAGTTAAAGCACATGGAATTGGGGGTAGTGTGCTGATGTGGATTGAGAACTGGTTGGCAGTTAGGAAGCAAAGAGTAGGAGTAAATGGGTACTTTTCAGAATGGCAGGCAGTGACTAGTGGGGTACCACAAGGTTCTGTGCTGGGGCCCCAGCTGTTTACATTGCACATTAATGATTTAGACGAGGGGATTAAATGTGGTATCTCCAAATTTGCGGATGACACTAAGTTGGGTGGCAGTGTGAGCTGCGAGGAGGATGCTATGAGGCTGCAGAGTGACTTGGATAGGTTAGGTGAGTGGGCAAATGAATGGCAGATGAAGCATAATGTGGATAAATGTGAGGTTATCCACTTTGGTGGTAAAAACAGAGACATAGACTATTATCTATTAGTTTAGTTTAACATCTGTAGTGGGGAAAATGCTTGAAGCTATTATTAAGGAAGAAATAGCGGGACATCTAGATAGGAATAGTGCAATCAAGCAGACGCAACATGGATTCAGGAAGGGGAAATCATGTTTAACTAATTTACTGGAATTCTTTGAGGATATAACGAGCATGGTGGATAGAGGTGTACCGATGGATGTGGTGTATTTAGATTTCCAAAAGGCATTCGATAAGGTGCCACACAAGATTACTGCAGAAGATAAAGGTACGCGGAGTCCGAGGAAATGTATTAGCATGGATCGAGAATTGGCTGGCTAACAGAAAGCAGAGAGTCGGGATAAATGGGTCCTTTTCGGGTTGGAAATCGGTGGTTAGTGGTGTGCCACAGGGATCGGTGCTGGGACCACAACTGTTTACAATATACATAGATGACCTGGAAGAGGGGACGGAGTGTAGTGTAACAAAATTTGCAGATGACACAAAGATTAGTGGGAAAGCGGGTTGTGTAGAGGACACAGAGAGGCAGCAAAGAGATTTAGATAGGTTAAGCGAATGGGCTAAGGTTTGGCAGATGGAATACAATGTTGGAAAATGTGAGGTCATCCACTTTGGAAAAAAAAAACAGTAAAAGGGAATATTATTTGAATGGGGAGAAATTACGACATGCTGCGGTGTAGAGGGACCTGGGGGTGCTTGTGCATGAAACTCTTTTGAGTTTACCTGCAAAACATAAAAACATTAAACGGTGCCACCCGACCTGGGTGACACTCCAGACATTTACAAGGCCCTTTTTTTTTCCCCCCCCTTTTTTTTTTTTTTTTTTTTTTTGTGTTTTTCTTTTTTTTGTTGTTTTTTTTTGGGCACTAAAATCACAATTTTCCCCAGTGCCCCCTATAAAAGGGAAGGGGGACACTAAAAGCACCGGCAATTAAGACAAATTAAACTTAAAAAACGTAAAATCAAATTAAAATTTGGTTGCCGGGCATGATGATGCACTCCAGTCCCTCCGGTGCCCACCTCTCGTGCTTGTGCATGAAACTCTTTTGAGTTAACCTGCAAAAACATAAAACATTAAAACCATGCCACCCGACCTGGGTGACACAGCAGACATTTTCAAGGCCCCTTTTTTTTTTTTGGTTTTTTTTTTTTGGGGCGCTAAAATCAAATTTTTCCTTTTTCCAGTGCCCCCTATAAAAGGAGAGGGGGACACTAAAAGCACCGGCAATTAAAACAAATTAAACTTAAAAACGTAAAATCAAATTAAAATTTGGTTGCCGGGCGTGATGATGCACTCCAGTCCCTCCGGTGCCCACCTCTCGCGGAAGGCCGCGAGCGTACCGGTGGACACCGCGTGCTCCATCTCCAAGGACACCCTGGACCGGATGTGCTTGTGCATGAATCCCAAAAAGTTAGTTTACAGGTGCAGCAGGTAATCAGGAAGGCGAATGGAATGTTGGCCTTCATTGTGAGAGGTATGGAGCACAAAAGCAGGGAGGTCCTGCTGGAACCGTACAGGGTATTGGTGAGGCCGCACCTGGAGTACTGTGTGCAGTTTTGGTCACCTTACTTAAGGAAGGATATACTAGCCTTGGAGGGGGTACAGAGACGATTCACTAGGCTGATTCCGGAGATGAGGGGGTTACCTTGTGATGATAGATTGAGTAGACTGGGTCTTTACTCGTTGGAGTTCAGAAGGATGAGGGGGTGATCTTATAGAAACATTTAAAATAATGAAAGGGATAGACAAGATAGAGGCAGAGAGGTTGTTTCCACTGGTCGGGGAGACTAGAACTAGGGGGCACAGCCTCAAAATACGGGGGCGCCAATTTAAAACCGAGTTGAGAAGGAATTTCTTCTCCCAGAGGGTTGTGAATCTGTGGAATTCTCTGCCCAAGGAAGCAGTTGAGGCTAGCTCATTGAATGTATTCAAATCACAGATAGATAGATTTTTAACCAATAAGGGAATTGAGGGTTATGGAGAGCAGGCGGGTAAGTGGAGCTGAGTCCACGGCCAGATCAACCATGATCTTTTTGAATGGCGGAGCAGGCTCGAGGGGCTAGATGGCCTACTCCTGTTCCTAATTATTGTGTTCTTATGTTCTATGTTCTATCCGAATGGTGACAGATTAGGAAAAGGGGAGGTGCAACGAGACCTGGGTGTCATGGTATATCAGTCATTGAAGGTTGGCATGCAGGTGCAGCAGGTGGGTTAAGAAAGCAAATGGCATGTTGGCCTTCATAGCGAGGGGATTTGAGTACAAGGGCAGGGAAGTGTTACTACAGTTGTACAGGGCCTTGGTGAGGCCACACCTGGAGTATTGTGTACAGTTATGGTCTCCTAACTTGAGGAAGGACATTCTTGCTATTGAGGGAGTGCAGCGAAGGTTCACCAGACTGATTCCCGGGATGGTGGGACTGACATATCAAGAAAGACTGGATCAACTGGGCTTGTATTCACTGGAGTTCAGAAGAATGAGAGGGGATCTCATAGAAACGTTTAAAATTCTGACGGGTTTGGACAGGTTAGATGCAGGAAGAATGTTCCCAATGTTGGGGAAGTCCAGAACCAGGAGTCACAGTCTAAGGATAAGGGGTAAGCCATTTAGGACCGAGATGAGGAGAAACTTCTTCACCCAGAGAGTGGTGAACCTGTGGAATTCTCTACCACAGAAAGTTGTTGAGGCCAATTCACTAAATATATTCAAAAAGGAGTTGGATGTAGTCCTTACTACTAGGGGGATCAAGGGGTATGGCGAGAAAGCAGGAATGAGGCACTGAAGTTGCATGTTCAGCCATGAACTCGCATGTTCAGCCATGAACTCATTGAATGGCGATGCAGGCTCGAAGGGCCGAATGGCCTACTCCTGCACCTATTTTCCATGTTTCTATGTTTCATATTGATTGGACAAATCAAATTGGCAAAGGTAGCCTTGAGGAAAAGTTCATAGAGTGTATGTGGGATGGTTTCTTGGAACAATACATTGTGGGAACCAACCAGGGAGCAGACTATTTTAGATCTGGTAATGCATAATGAGTCTAGATTAATTAATAATCTCGTAGTGAAGGATCCTTTTGAGAAAAGTGATCATAGCATGGTAGAATTTCAAATTCAGTTTGAAGGTGAGAAAGCTAGGTCTGAAACTAGTGTCCTGAACTTAAATAAAGGCAATTACAAAGATATGAAGGCACGGTTGGTTAAAGTGGATTGGGAACATATATTAGAGGGTAAAACTATAGAAAAGCAGTGGAAACATTTAAGGAGATATTTCACAACTCTCAGCAAAGATATATTCCAGTGAGAAAGGATGAACCATCCATGGCTAACTAAGGAAGTAAAGGATGGTATGAAATTGAAAACAAAGGCACACAATGTTGTGAAGAATAGTGGAAGGCCACAGGATTGGGAAATTTTTCGAAACCAGCAAAGGGCGACTAAAAAAATGATAGAGAGAAGATAGCTTATGAGAGTAAACTAGCAAGAAAAGGAAAAACAGACAGTAAGAGCTTCTGCAGGTATATAAAAAGGAAGAGATTAGCTAAAGTAAACATTGGTCCCTTGGAGGATGAGACTGAGGAATTAATAATGGGGAACGGGAAATGGCAGAGGCTTTGAACAAATCTTTTGTATCGGTCTTCACAGTAGAAGACATTAAAAACATCCCAATAATTGATAATCAACAGGCTACTGGGGTGGGGGGGGGGGGGGGGGGGGGGGGGCGGGGGGAGAACTTAAAACAATCACTATCACTGGAGAAAAAGTACTAGGTAACTTAATGGGTCTAAAGGTGGAAAAGTCCCCTGGACCTGATGGCCTGCATCCTAGGGTCTTAAAAGAGGTAGAGGCTGCAGAGATAGTGGATACATTGGTTGTAATCTACCAAAATTCTCTGATTCTTGAGAGGTCCCAATGGACTAGAAAACTGAAAATGCAACGCCAATATTTAAGAAAGGAGGGAGACAGAAAGCAGGAAACTATAGACCAGCTAGCCTAACACCGATCATTGGGAAACTGCTGGAGTCCATCATTAAGAAAGTAGTAGCAGGTAATTTAGAAAATCATAATGCAGTCAAGCAGAGTCAGCATGGTTTTATGAAAAGGAAATCATGTTTGACAAACTTGCTAGAGTTCTTTGAGGATGTAACACACAGGGTGGATACAAGGGAACCAGTAGATGTCGTGTATTTGGATTTCCAGAAAGCATTCGATAAGGTGGCGCATAACAGGTTACTGCACAAGACAAGAGCTCACAGGTTTGAAGGTAATATATTACCATGGATAGAGTAATTGGCTAACTAACAGAAAACAGAGAGTTTGGATAAATGGGCCTTTTTCAGGTTGGTAAACTGTAACTAGTGGGGTGCCACAGGGATCAGTACTGCGGCTTCAACTATTTACAATCTATATTAATGACTTGGATGAAGGGACCAAGTGTAATGTAGCCAAATTTGCTGATGATACAAAGACAGGTGGGAAAGCAAGTTGTGAGGAGGACACAAAGAATCTGCAAAGGGATATTGATAGACAAAGTAAGTGGGCAAAAATTTGGAAGATGGAATATAATATGGGAAAATGTGAGCTTATCCACTTTGATAGAAACAATAAAAAAGCAAATTATAATTTAAATGGAGAGATTACAAAATGCTGCAGTACAGAAGGATCTGGGGTCCTTGTACATAAAATACAAAAAGTTAGCATGCAGGTACAGCAAGTAATTAGGAAGGCAAATGGAATGTTGGCCTTTATTGCGAGGTGGATGGAGTATAAAAGTAGGGACGTCCTGCTACAATTGTACAGGGCATTGGTGAAACCACACCTGGAATACTGCATACAGTTTTGGTCTCCTTATTTAAGGAGGGATATACTTGCATATTTAGTTTAGAGGAAGTTGAGAGAAGGTTCACAAGGTTGATTCCTGAGATGAAGGGGTTGTTATATGAAGAAAAGTTGAGCAGGTTGGGCTTATACTCATTGAAGTTTAGAGGACTGAGAGACGTCTTACTGAAACATATATGATTCTTAGGGTAGATGCAGAGAGGATGTTTCCCCTCATGGAGCAGTCTAGAACTAGGGGGCATAGTTTCAGAATAAGGGGTCGCCCATTTAAAAAGGAAATGAGGAGGAATTTCTTTTCTCAGAGGGTTGTGAATCTTTGGAATTCTCTGCTGCAGTGAGCAGTGGAGGCTGGGCCATTGAATGTATTTGAGGTGGAAAAAACAGATTTTTGAACAATAAGGGAGTCAAGGGTTATGGGGAGCAGGCAGAGAAGTGGAGTTGAGGCTAAGATCAGACCAGCCATGATCTTATTGGATGGCGAAGCAGGCTCGAGAGGCCAAATGGCCTTCTCTTGCTCCTATTTCTTATGTTCTTATGTATGTTCTTATTGCCTGGATGAGTGCAGCTCCAACAACAAGAAGCTCGACACCATCTAGGATAAAGCAACCCACTTGATTTGCATTCTATGCACTACCTTCAACATTCACTCCCTCCATCACCGGCGCACCATGTCTGCAGTGTGTATCATTTACAAGATGCACTGCAGCAACTTGCCAAGGCTTCTTCGGCAGCACCTCCCAAATGCACAACCTCTACCAGCTAGAAGGACAAGGGCAGTAGGCGCATGGGCGTACCATCACCTACAACCTCCCCTCCAAGTTCCGCACCATCCTGATTTGAAAATATATCGCCATTCCTTCATCGTCGCTGGGTCAGAATTCTGGAACTCCCTCCCTAACAGCACTGTGGGAGTACCTTCACCTCATGGACTGCAGTAGTTCAAGGCGGCGGCTCACCACCACCTTCACAAGAGCAATTAGGGATGGGCAATAAATGCTGGCCTTGCCAGTGTCACCCACATCCCTGAACGAATAAAAAAAAGTGTATGCCTATGTTGAATGCCTTGCCTTGCCTTGGAAGCCTTCAATGTGGGTTGGGATTCCAAGGAGTGAAAATCTCAAGGAGGCTCACACTGTCAGAAGCAATGAGAAGTAACAAGCATGATCGATTTTGGGGAAGAAAAACAACATTTGCCCGATTCTACTACCAAAAAAAGTTATTTGCCCTAATGATGTGCTGAAATTTACGCTAAAGATTATGGGGAACTTCTTGACCAAAATGTAATTGATAAAAGCTCTTATATTTGGCTCAAGCTGGGATCTTGTGTACAAATTGGTTGACGCATTTCCCTGCATTACAACAGCGACAACACTTCAAAAGTACTTCACTGGCTGTGATGTGCTTTGGAACACCTGAGGTTGTATATAAATAATTAGACTACATTATGAACAGGAACGTTGACTGATTTTCTCCTGTACAGCTCAGGGCACCAATGCCATAAAACACTCCAGCTACAATCAGCAAGCATCAGTGATCGAACCTGGGACCTTCCTTGGCTCCACCGGCTGCACAGTAAGCCATTAGGGTAACTGTCAGTTATCATCTTGACACTGATCTTCGTGAATATAGAGCAGATATGTCAAGGCTAGCAGTGAAACATGATTAATCTGATCAAATGAGATTAACAAATAAAACCTGAGGCTCGAGTCACTTCACATTATTATTCATCGTATTTTCACATGTATCGTAGCACAATGACAAACTGGCTTCATAGAGCAGCTGTACCTGACTTTCAAAGACTGGAAAAACAATTCTTAAACAGCAAAAAGGGTCCTTTAAATTAATCTCTGACTGCAATTATACTGGCAGACACCAGTCTCAAATTGGTATCTCTGGGTTCCAATGTTCAGTCAGCAGATTAGCATTACCTACTTACTGCACAAAGAGTTACATACAATATACAGCACAGAAACAACCAGGCTGTGCTGCTGTTTATGCTCCACTCGAGCCTTCTCCCATCCTTCCTCATCTAAATCTATCAGTATAACCCTCTATTCCATTCTCCCTTTTCAAGCTTTCCCTTAAATGCATCTATACTATTCGCTTTAACCACTCCCCATGGTAGCGAGTTCCACATTCTCTGCACTCTTTGGATAAAGAAGTTTCTTTTGAAATACCTATTGGATTTCTTGGTGACTAGCTTATATTGATGGCCTCTAGTTTTGTTCTTCTCCACAAATGGAAATATTCTCTGTGTCTAATCTATCAAAACCTTTCATCATTCAGACCAAACGGAGATCATCAACACAACAATTGACTACAATTTCCTCTGGATCCCTGGGTTAGGAAAGAGAAAGAAAATCCATTCAGGTTCCTTCTCTTGATCACTATGCAAGAATTCATTGCTGATGAAATGTGTATGTCTGACTATCAAGTGAGACGAGGATGAGGCTCAGCAGTGATGCAATCCCCCCAGCTGAATAGCCTGCCTGCACTCAAGCCTAGATTACCCGATCAGCATCAATTTAGTTGCTGACAATAAAATAATACCAATTAGAAAATCCAGGCATCATTATACAAGAACATACATGAAGAATGACAATTTGCAGGAAGTATTGCCTGATGGACAAGAGAGAAGAAAATAAGGAAAATAAATATTTGATTTTCGATGCAAAAGATTCAAATCTTCAAAAAGTTTGATATAAGTATCTCCACAGGGAATTTCCTTTGTGGTGAGTGAGGGTGGATGTCCTGATCGGCCACCAAAAGCCCTTTTATGCATTATAACAGAGGCTTTGCGCCGAAGTAATGACAGCCGATCGGGAGAACCCTAGGGTTGCCAACGCTGGTTGGATGTATTCCTGAAGGTATCGTCACATGACCCTCCCGCCTCTAACCGCCTCTCACCATGGGTCACCCAACACAACCATCCTCATGGCACTCTGCCATCTCATGCCAATTGGAAAGCAGACTCTTTTCCCCGATTGGATGTTTTTGACAGTCAGTCAAACAGCCCTTTTCCCTGTCTCTAATATTGTTATAACTAATAAATTAAAAAGTGTTCAAAGAAAATGTACAGGAAACATTTTTTTTATGACGCAATCATTTTTCTCCATGAGATTCATCTTTAATTCATGGCCATTGCAGGACAATCCTGGAGGGTTAGCAACTCTAGCGAACCCCCCAGGAAAGTTCTGGGGCTGGATTTTTGGCTTTTAGGATTTGGGGGTGTTAATGATAACAGGGCAGTCCTGATACCGCCTGGAAAACGTTGGCGCCTCAGTCAGCAAAATTGGCCAGCTGGGCCCTGAGTGTGGGGTGGAGCGCTAAGGGAGGCGTTGCACACCTCTATTAGAGTGCTAGGCCGGCTGAGCATGCGAAAATCCCGAGCTAAAGAGCCGGTCTGGGAGCGCTCTAAGAGAGGTCTGAGGAGAAAAAAACCCACCAAAAACATTCCCAATACAAAACCCACACCACCCAACATAAATCGCAAAAAAAAGAAAAACTTACCTGAGGTCGGCATTACTTACCTCACTGCGGCCGCTACAGCTTGGAACATCTGCTTTCACAGGCGTTCCCACTAGAGTGCGCAGCAAGGTGCTATGGGTCAGGCGGGAGTCATAAGTCGAGTCGGTGTCGCAACCAGAGGCGTTGCACACCGGCTCGCCTCTTCCGGGCTGTAATGCTCCGCAGCGCACCGAAACCGGCCCCGAAAACGCCGGCGGGTTGCTGGAAGTTGGCCGTCCGCCCAGAAGAGCTCACCACCGCCATTGCCGTCCCTCTGGGGTGAAAAGAGAGGTGCTCAGCAGCGGAAAATCCAGCCCCTGACGTCCTCTCACAAGAGTGTCCAAAAATGGACAAAGTACGAGTTATCCAGTGAGATGTACAAAACTCCATTTCAGCAACAAAATTCAGCAACTATAACAAAATGATTTCTCCATTAAAAATAGATAAAAAAAGCAATTTCTAAAGAATTGTTTGCTGGACCACTTGGTGCTCATGGGGAATTTGACGTAATGAAGTTTCTATAAATAAATGGAAGTCTTCTTTCATCATGCCAAAGGTTAAATTCAGCTTGCTGCATGTGAAGTGTGACTTCAGGAGCATCATTACCAGCAAGCCTTTACATCAAACACAGAAACTGTCAAAAACTGCAGCAATGTCAGTAAATCAAAACAACAAGAACAGCAAGCAGCATAGAATCATAGCACAAAAGTCAGAAGATTTTCAGCCCAGAGTCCATTTTATTGGATATCAAGGTTTCTGCCCTCTGCAACCACAGAAATTTCAGAGTCCAAGCTGTTTAATGTCTGAACCACTTAATAAGCCATGATTTATGAAAATAAAATACTTGCTTTTGATCATTTCTGATTGTATGTTGGCTCAACCTTTCCCATTCCATAAAGCTATGACTTACAGATTTAAATCATTCGGGAAAAGTCAGTTTTGTAATTGAATTAATTTGCATAAGATCTAATTTGCACATTTATAAAATATACTAATTAACATATTTAGCTAATTGGTTATTCATAAAATCAGCAATAATACTCTAAAAGGTCAAATTCAATGTATTTGAATTGGTAATAAAAATCCACACTGGATCTGATGCTTATCTTACCAAGTATATCTCCTCAGTCCTTTTACACAGGAACAACCCAAGCCTTTCAAAGACTACAGCATCTTTTACCTGCTCAAAGCTGATTATGTTTCCAAGGGGGAAAAAATCATAGAATTAAGGGAATCCTACAATTTTGTGTTGATTTCCATTTAATCACAATTTCCTATAGCAACACCCTTCTCCAATATAGGGCAAGCATTAAGGTTATTGAGCGTAAAAGGTCCATAAAGCAATAAAATATAAATTTTGCTGATTTATTGAAGTGAAGCGGGACAAATGGTGTAATATTTTATCATGCCACCATAGTGCATTTCCTTGCAGCATCAGAAACACTTGAAAGCTGTGAAAAATCATAGAATCATAGAAATTTACAGCACGGAAGGAGGTCGTTTTGGCCCATCGTGTCCATGCCGGCCGACCAAGAGCTATCTAGCCTAATCCCACTTGCCTGTTCTTGGTCCGTAGCCCTGTAGGTAATGGCACTTTAAAATGCACATCCGAGTATCTTTTAAATGTGGTGAGGGTTCCTGCCTCTACCATCCTTTCAGGCAGTGAGTTCCAGACCCCCACCACATTTCTGGTACTTGTTTTTGAAACAAGTTTCATACCCCTACAGCAGGATGGTGTTTTGGCTCTGACTGCAACCATTAACTGGGCAGAAATACTGCCGAAGCTTTACTTCATTGTGGATCTCTCCCCATTCTAGTATTCTCAAAAAAAGACAACCAGAGTGCTCCTCCATAATGGTTATCTGGCTGCTGCAGTGCGCTGGAACCTTTGAAGAGGTTTTGAAGCATACTGAGTTCAAGAGGCAATTAGCAACATTTCTGGGGAGAGCGGGGATTGCATAATATGGGGAAAAGCAGCTAGATGCGTTGATCTACCAAAAATAATCCGAACTATTGGTCATAATAGCCTTTTCCGATTCCTAAAAATCCATGCGTTGAGCTGTGAGAGGCTGACTGAGTGAGACAGACAGAAGAATGGCAAACAAGTTTAGACTGTATGGGCTGGATTTTACCAACCTTGGCGGGTCCGGGGTGTTCGAGCTCCACAGCGGGTCCCGGCCTCGCAGCTGTCTCGATCCCGACCTCCAACATGATTTTACGATGATGGGGCTTGTTAAGCCCACCCTGCAGGATTTCTGGCCAATTAAAAGGAAGCAGGTCTGATGATGTCATCTGATGATGTCATCTGATGACGCATCATCAGCTGATTTCCTTAAAGGGACAATGGTCACATTTATTTTGACAGTTGTACTGTCAATGTTCTACAGCAATGAGGTGCTGCAAACACTGCACAAAGGTGCACGGCTGCACCCAGGCTCTCCCATAACTCCCTCCATATGCTAATGCAGGAAGTCACAGCACACAGGGAGATTCCCTCCCCTTCAAATGGGTGGAAGAGACCGACCCAGGACACCAATGCAGCCTGGTTGCACATTGCACAGGAGGACACAAACAGCGATGTCTTCAGGAAGTTCTGGCTGCAGTGCCGTAAACCTTTCAATGATCTCAGTAGATCACGAAATGTTACTGCAAAGCCACACTCAACCCCATCCTGCTGTGCCACTCATCACATCCCCATCACTCTGTCTTCCCTACCCTACTTCTAAACATCCTTACTCACACCAACTTATCTTGTACCTCCATCCCTCTCTCTCTATCTACATTATCACATCCCCATCTCACTAGCCACGCCTCCCACTCACCCTCATCCTTGTCCAATCATACCAACTAACACACAAGCGTAGGCACTTGGGTGTCTTATGCAATGTTCATGTCAAGTTTTTGTTAGTGTGCTGTCAAACATTGAAATCTTTATTTTCATCACTTTGCCTTGTGTGTGAACCTTCGGAAGTGTCTTAGTGAGTTGCAGTGAATGGTGAGACATAATATTCATTCTCCCTCCCCCCACCTAACCAATGGTGATGAGTGTAAAAAGAATGGCTTGGGCATTGTAGGGATGCTTTAAGGAGCTGGTGTGGGATGGTGCCAACCTGATGCATCATGTGGCAGCCAGGGTGCACAGCATCAACTGAAGTCAAGTTGGTCATGGTGAGACCATCCCTGGTGTCCCGGGCAGCAATGTGGTCAGGTGCTGATGCCCTGTGTCCTGTGCAGTATCAGGTGATTGTGGAGAAGGTTGGTGTTGTTGTTGGTGCTGCTGGTGTGCCCAGTGATGTTGGTATTGGGGCTGATCGTGGTGGGATTCTGAGGATCAAGGTCAGATTTTTTCAAGGGCACCGATGTTGATGGAATATATGGCAGCTGAAGTTGAGATGACAGAAGCGATCAGTCAATGGTGAGAGAGATTGCTCCAAAAAAATGACACTGGATAGAGAGTTCACTCCAAACACTTCAAACCTCCATAAAGCTGAAAAGTGTCTTCCAAATCCTGTAGGCTCCAGCTTCTAAGGTTGGAAATTGAACAGCTGTGAAATGGTAGCTTTTATACCACATTTGCAGCTGTCAACTATTCAGAGCAATGGAGAGTCATTGAGAATCCGACATACTTACCTGACGTGATCTCCGAGCTCCGGGAACCTTGGTAACAAAGCTGTAAAAATGGTAAGTACCTGGTAAAATACTTTTAAAATAACTTTAAAAAAGCTATTAACGATTTCAATTGGATCCCCGCCGCTTGATGTTGGGTCTGTGAAGTGAAGGCAGACCCGGCATTTGGGAAACAGACTTTCCGCCCGCTGTCAATCACTGCAATTTTGACAGCTGATCCGCCTCCAAACTCGCACTTACAGCGCCGGTAAAATTCCGGCCTATGAATGAGAAGCAGTCGAGTTGCAAGAGCTCAGTGCAGCGAGAAAGCAGCTGACTGGGGACAGGGAGTTTGTCCTGATCTGAAGCTGTTTCAATTGTAATAGATGCCAGCTGCAGGACTCTCTGGTTGCTGTCCAAAGACAAGAGCCAAAAGGTCACCAGTCTTGAAGATATTGTCAGGTACCTGCAAGAAATATAGAGGCAGATATTCCCTACCTTAGCGACACCCGTTAGCACGGTGTTGTCAAGAAAGTGGCAGCTGCCACTCTTCCGCCAGCTGGTGGCAGGTTCTGTGGTGTCCTCCATTTTCCACGTCCCGGTAATGCTGCCATTTTTAAGTAGTGCCTTGAAAAAAAAATGACAGAGTGGTGATGTTAGTCAGCGTGCAACGCCAACTTAACGTCACCACTGTGAACTTCGACCCTATTGCTGAGTTCAGCGCTGGGTCCTAAGCATGCCAGGTAAATCTAGCATGCAAAGAGACTGACGGAGGCACAGACAGCACCTCTTAAAGGGACACACACATCTTTCAGGTAAGTTTGCATTTAAACTTTTGGACTATTTAAAAAAAATATTGAAGTAGCTGCAATAGATGTCAATAGATTTTTACGTGTGTATGGAATGCTGCTGGATGCTTGCAAGGCCTCAGATGGTAGAGGAAGGTCTTTGAGAAGACAGAGAATGCTGCAAACACTCAGCTGGTCAGGCAACATCCATGGAGAGAAAAACAGAATTCACGTCTCAGGTCAAGATGCTGCCTGACCTGCTGAGTATTTCCAGCATTTTACGCTGTCATTTCAGATTTAGAACATCTGGTCGCAGAGGGAAGAGAAAGACGCAGAAGAGGAAGAAGCCGAGGAGGAGGGAGAAGAAGAGGAGGAAGCAGAAGGAAGGATGCAACCAAGATAGCCCCTTTCTGGACGTGAAATCCGGGATATCCGGGATAGAATCATCCGCCTGCGGTCCCAGTGACCACAAACCCAATACCCCTTTCAACAATAGTCCCACACCTTACCTTCCCTCTGTTGCTGACCATTGCAGCGTCCTCTTGGTCACAATGCTGAACTAAAAGCCACCACAAAGCAATTCCAAACCTTGGTTTTAATCTTAAAACATGGGATGTGCCATCTTGGAGCCAACTCAATCACAATAAACAAACATAGAAAGTGCTGGATATTGACCAGAGTGGAGCAGTCAGCGGCAGAGTGGGATTATCAATCCACCACATGTACAGCGGCAGAGCAGGAAGAAGGAATTTCGCCCGCCGTCCCCATTGATGTAGTTTGCTGGTGTGATATGCACCATCTAGTCATCACTAACATTGTCACTAACAAAATTTACCAGGATCTATCTATGATCTAATTACTATACGTTGAATTAAATATCATGATATCATAGGTTTAAAATGATTATTAATCATCAAGATGTAAAACTGTTGTGTATCTGTAAAGCATGCACTCCCATGTTCCGCCACCAGGGAGCACATCCCCTGAAGTCCCAAGGGATCCCAGCATCCCTTGGGAGCACTGTATATAAGCCGCCCCTAAGGCCTGTTCCTCACTCTGGAGTGTCTTAATAAAGACTGAGGTCACTGTTACTTTAACCTCCCTGTGTGCAGTCTCATCTGTGTTAGGAACACAATAACTGCCGACGAGAATACGAATCCAACGCAAAGATGCAGCAAACTGTGGGCATCCTGGAGAAGTTCTCAGAGGGTGAGGACTGGGAAGCCTATGTCGAACGGCTAGACCAGTACTTTGTAGCCAACGAGCTGGACGGAGAAGGAAGCGCTGCAAAAAGGAGAGCGGTCCTCCTCACGGTCTGCGGGGCATCGACCTACAGCATCATGAAGAATCTTCTGGCTCCGGTGAAACCCACAGATAAGTCGTATGAGGAGCTGTGTACACTGGTTCGGGAGCATCTTAACCCGAGGGAGGCCATTCTGATGGCGAGGTATCGAGTCTACACGTGCCAGCGATTTGAAGGTCAGATAGTGGCGGGCTACGTTGCGGAGCTAAGGCGACTTGCAGGACAATGTGACTTTGATGGCTACCTGGAGCAAATGCTCAGAGACTTTTTTGTACTGGGCATTGGCCACGAGAGAATCCTACGTAAACTTTTGACTGTAGAGACATTGACCCTCATTAAGGCCATTGCGATAGCACAGGCGTTTATGTCCACCAGTGATAACACCAAACAAATCTCTCAGCACACAAGTGCTAGCAATGTCCATAAATTAACTGGAACTGTGTTTGTGAGCAGAAATGTACAGGGCAGAAACCACGAGTCTGAAACTGCCAGCAGGCCTCAGGTGACCCAGATGACTCAATAGTCCGCAACAAAGGATGAATGCAAGGCAATTCACACCTTGTTGGCGTTGTGGAGGCTTCCATTCAGCCTATTCATGCTGCTTCAAAGGGTATGTTTGCAAGAGCTGTGGAACAATGGGACACTTCCAACGAGCTTGCAGATGAGCTGCAAGCTCTGCAAAACCTGCTAACCACCACGTGGCAGAGGAAGATTGGTCCATGGTGGATCAAAGCAATTTCGAGCCTCAGAGAGAGGAGGCAGATGCTGAAGTACACGGGGTGCACACATTTTCAACGAAATGTCCACCTGTAATGCTAAATGTAAAATTGAATGGCTTACCCGTAGCCATGGAACTGGATGCTGGCGCTAGCCAATCCATCATGAGTAAAAAGATGTAAAAAGAGAGACTGTGGTGCAAAAAGGCACTCAGACCAACCCTGAGCCCCATCCACACAAAACTGAGAACGTACACCAAAGAGCTCATCACTGTCCTGGGCAGCGCCGTGGTCAAAGTCACCTACAAGGGCACGGTGCACGAACTGCCACTCTGGATTGTCCCGGGCGATGGCCCCACACTGCTTGGAAGGAGCTGGCTGGGCAAAATCCGCTGGAACTGGGATGACATTCGAGCGCTATCACATGTCGATGAGGCCACATGTACCCAGGTTCTTAACAAATTTCCTTCCCTTTTTGAGCCAGGCATTGGAAACTTTTCTGGGGCGAAGGTGCGGATCCACTTGGTGCCAGAGGCACGACCCATCCACTACAAGGCGCGAGTGGTACCTCACATGATGAGGGAGAGAGTGGAAATTGAGCTGGTCAGGCTGCAACGCGAGGGCATCATCTCCCCAGTGGAATTCACAAGTGGGCCAGCCCAATTATTCCAGGACTCAAAAGTGATGGCACGATCAGGATTTGCAGGATTATAAAGTAACTATTAATCGTTTCTCACTATAGGACCAATACCCGCTAACACAGACAACCAATTTGCGACGCTGGCAGGAGGCAAGACGTTCACCAAGCTCGACCTGACTTCGGCCTACATGACGCAGGAGCTGGAGGAGTCTTCGAAGGGCCTCACCTGCATCAACACGCACAAGGGACTGTTCATCTACAACAGATGCCCATTTGGAATTCGGTCGGCTACAACGATCTTCCAGAGAAACATGGAGGGCCTACTCAAGTCGGTACCATGCACGATGGTTTTTCAGGATGACATATTGGTCACGGATCGGGACACCATCGAGCACCTACAAAACCTGGAGGAGGCCCTCCAGCGACTGGATCGCGTAGGGCTGCGGCTGAAGAGGTCAAAATGCGTCTTCATGGCAACAGAAGTGGAGTTTTTGGAAAGAAAGATCGCGGCGTCGACATTCGGCCCACAGACGGCAAGACAGAGGCTATCAGGAACGCGCCCAGGCCACAGAACGTCACAGAGCTGCGTTCGTTCCTGGGACTCCTCAACTATTTTGGTAACCTCCTACCGGGATTAAGCACCCTCTTACAGCCCCTACATATGTTATTGCGTAAAGTTGAGAATTCGCCTATGCCTCCAGGAGCTTGTCGAAGGCCAAGAGAGCCTACAGCATGATTGAGAAAGAGACATTAGCATGTGTGTTTGGGGTAAAGAAAATGCATTAGTACCTGTTTGGCCTCAAATTTGAGCTGGAAACTGATCACAAGCCCCTCACATCCCTGTTCGCTGAAAACAAGGGGATAAATAGTAATGCCTCAGCCTGCATACAAAGGTGGGCACTCGCGCTATCAGCGTATAACTATACCATCCGCCACAGGCCAGGCACCGAGAACTGTGCAGATGCTCTCAGTCGGCTACCATTGCCCACCACGGGGGTGGAAATGGCGCAGCTTGCAAACTTGTTGATGGTGGCGCCGCCCGTAGTCTTGTTGTTGGTCATGGAAGCGTTTGAAAATGATAAATCACCTGTCACCGCCCGCCAGATTAGGAGTTGGACCAACCAAGATCCTCTGCTGTCCCTACTAAAAAACTGTGTACTGCATGGGAGCTGGGCCAGCATCCCCGTTGAAATGCAAGAGCTAATCAAGCCGTTCCAGCGGCAAAAGGACAAGCTGTCCATTCAGGCAGACTGCCTGTTGTGGGGTAACCACATAGTGCTACCAAAAAAGGGCAGGGAGACATTCATCTCGGATCTCCACAGCACACACCCGGGTATAGTAATCATGACAGCGATAGCCAGATCCTACATGTGGTGGCCCGGTATCAACTCTGACTTAGAGTCCTGTGTACAGCAATGCAGTGTGTGTGCTCAGTTGAGCAACGCGCCCAGAGAGACACCACTAAGTTTGTGGTCCTGGCCCTCCAGACCATGGTCGAGGATCCATGTCGACTATGCGGGCCCGTTTCTCGGTAAAATGTTCCTGGTGGTGGTGGATTCTTTTTCAAAATGGATTGAATGTGAAATAATATCAGGAAGCACCGCCACCGCCACTGCCACCATTGAAAGCCTGAGGGCCATGTTTGCCACCCATGGCCTGCCTGACATACTGGTCAGTGACAACGGGCCATGTTTCACCAGTGCCGAATTTAAAAAATTCATGATGCGCAATGGGATCAAACATGTCACCTCGGCCCCGTTTAAACCAGCCTCCAATGGGCAGGCAGAGCGGGCAGTACAAACAATCAAACACAGCCTCAAGCGAGTCACAGAAGGCTCACTCCAAACCCGCCTGTCCCGAGTACTGCTCAGCTACCACACGAGTACCCACTCGCTCACAGGGGTGCCTCCAGCTGAGCTACTCATGAAAAGGACACTTAAAACCAGACTCTCGCTGGATCACGCCAACCTGCATGATCAGGTAGAAAGCAGGCGGCAGCAACAAAATGTAAACAATGGTCGCGCCACTGTGTCACGGGAAATTGATCTGAATGACCCTGTGTATGCACTAAACTATGGACATGGTCCCAAGTGGATTGCGGGCACGGTGATACTAAAGATGGGAGTCGGGTTTTTGTCGTCAAACTAGACAATGGACAAATTTGCAGAAAGCACCTGGACCAAACAAGGCTGCGGTTCACAGACTGCCCTGAACAACCCACAGCAGACACCACCTTTTTCGAGCCCACAACACACACCCAAAGGATCAACGACACCACTTCGGACCAGGAAACCAAACCCATCACACTCAGTAGCCCTGCAGGGCCAACAACACGCCAGCCCAGCGAGGGCACAGCCAACACACCAGAACAGACATTTGCACCGAGGCGGTCCACCAGGGAAAGAAAGGCTCCCGACCGCCTCACCTTGTAAATAGTTTTCACTTTGACTTTGCGGGGGAAGTAATGTTGTGTATCTATAAAGCATGCACTCCCATGTTCTGCCACCAGGGAGCGCATCCCCTGAAGTCCCAAGGGATCCCAGCATCCCTTGGGAGCACTGTATATAAGCCGGCCCCAAAGGCCTGTTCCTCACTCTGGAGTGTCTTAATAAAGACTGAGGTCACTGTTACTTTAACCTCCCTGTGTGCAGTCTCATCTGTGTTAGGAACACAATAAAAACAATACATTTTGTGGTATTAAGGCCCTTTGCATATATCCAATCATTGATATCCACTGGTAAAAGATAAAGCAGAAATAAAGTCTTGAATAATAACTGTATTTCCTGACTGTGGGAATAAACTCTGAAGCTATTATCCAAATGCTTGGAAATGTTATCACATTTTACTCAAGCATTATGTCTAAATATTTTTACAATGACCTAGGAGCCAAGATTTTCCATTCACCCTCTCCCAATTTCTCAAACTGGGGCAGCCAGGAGCAGGACATGGGTCAGGGATTTATGCTGTTGGCCTTGCCAAAAGTGACAATCAATGTAGAATATGTGTACCCATATACGGCCAAACATGCCAGAATGAAATTCAAAACATGAAAATACATTATCAACACATTTCCTGTCATTTGCAGCATAGCAACACTCGGCATCAGGGGTTCGTGTATGTCTCTGGCAACTGCTGTTACTATGGCAGCAGCGGAAGCTATTTAAAATTATAAGCTAGTGCAATTGATTGCAGGGTGATAACTGCACAGTCTTTAGATTTTCAATTATTTAAATTTTTAAAAATATTCAATCAGCAGCACAGAGGCCACCAGCATTGCTGCACTGCAGCGCATCACTGAGTCTGCCACAGTCAATCTCTGCCAACCTCACCTGGCAGAGGATGTGGAGATCACCTAAATTATTCAAATAGCCTGAAGGGCAGAAATTTGGCTAAGTCAGGAGTTTAACTTCGTGCCAATTCTGCAATACAGGTAGCGGCATATGTAGCCTAGAGTTTGGAATATCTATTTGGCCTACAATTTGGAATATTTAAGAAGAACATAAGAAATAGGAGCAGGAGTAGGCTACCTGGCCCCTTGAGCCTGCCCCATCATTTAATATCATGGCTGATCTGATCATGGACTCAGCTCCACTTCCCTGCCCGCTCCCCATAACATTTTATTCCCTTATCGCTCAAAAATCTGTCTATCTCCACCTTAAATATATTCAGTACCCAGCCTCCACTGCTCTCTGGGGCAGAGAATTCCATAGATTTACAACCATCTGAGAGAAGAAATTTCTCCTCATCTCAGTTTTAAATGGGCAGTCCCTTATACTGAGACTATGGGCTCAAGTCCCCTCATAATCTCATACGTTTCGATAAGATCACCTCTCATTTTTCTGAATTCCAATGTGTATAGGCCCAACCTTCTCAACCTATCTTCATCAGTCAACCTCCTCATCTCTGGAATCAACCTGGTGAACCTTCTCTGAACAGCCTCTAATACAAGTATATCCTTCCTTAAATACAGAGACCAAAACTGTACGCAGTACTCTAGGTGTGACCTCACCAATACCATGACAGTTGTAGCAGGACTTCTCTGCTTTTATACTATATCCCCCTTGCAATAAAGGCCAACATTCCATTTACCTTCCTGATTACATGCTGTATCTGCATATTACATTTTTGTGTTTCATGCACAAGGACACCTAGGTCCCTCTGTACTGCAGCACTTTGCAATTTGTCTTCTACTGTGAAGACCGGTACGAAATTTGACCTAGGGTTTGGAATATTTACCTCGGATTTGGAATATTTACCAAAGGTTTGGAATATTTGACCTAGGGTTTGGAATATTTACCTATATTTACCTACGGTTTGGAATATTTGACCTAGGGTTTGGAATATTTCGCCAAAGGTTTCTAAAACAAACGGTTCTCCTTCAGTTTTTGTGCAAAGAAGTAATTATTGATCATCTTGTCTATTTTATATTTAGTGTACACAAAAGCTACATTAGCTGGTAGACAACAGTGATGCATGTATTTTGCGCAACTATATTTTAGAATAAGTCAAGCTCCGTGGTCACTATAAAACCTGGGATTATGGAGTGATTTTAACTATCCACCTGGCGGAAACCAGGCAGTTAAAAACGAACAGCTACTTTCCTGCTTGGAACTGGATCCTTTTCTGCAGTTTCCAAATTTAACATACAGAGCTTTACAAGCAGTGAGGCGGCCACCTAAAGCACATAGGGGCTTCATGAATTTATGCGTCGGTGTCCAATTATGTCAACTGGTCTGAAGACAGAAGAAGGCCTCCAAGATAGTTGTAAACCTTTCCTTTGTGGGGAATGGAGGAGCAGGAGTGTTCCACAATGGAAGTCACACTGTCTCCCCGGACTCCTCCTCTTTTCCCTTACATGAGGACCTCCCAAAACTACTTACCTGCAAGCTGGCAGAGAAGAGAACTCTGGAGAAACCCGTCACCATAGAGGAGCGCCAGAATCTGGATACCTCATTATCTATTTTCAGTTCCTTGGCTACCACTGCCATCTTCAAGAAACTTCCGCTATGTAGCTTAGGCAGAACGAACAAATATGTGCAAAAAGGCCCGTGGGTGTGGTACATTTGTGCTGCACTTGATGGACCCACAAAATAAGGAAAATGTATGATGGTATTGGGAGCAATGACCAAGATTGGGAGTAAAATGGATCCTCAAAGAATTGGCGCAGGAGTGAAAAATAAACCTACCACTTCCAATACCAGCACACCTTTTCCTCATTTTCAGCCAAGTACAAAGGAGCTGGGTGACTGTATTGCAACCGTTGGTGACATCACTCTAGGCAGTTTGCACCTGAGATTTTACTAAAGAATGGCTAACTGCCCAAAATAGGGCCTCCCAGTTAGATGTGCCTCCTGCAGCACCACCTCCAGCACCAAAGCAAGAAGAGTTGCCTACATGCCTCTATAAGAACGTAAGAATTAGAGCAGGCCATATGGACCCTTGAGCCTGCTCCGCCATTCAATTAGATCATGGCTGATCTTCAATCTCAACTCCACTTTCTCACCCAATCCTCAAATCCCTTGAGTCCAAAAAGCTATCTATCTCAGCCTTGAATATACTCAATGATTCAACATCCACGGTCCTTAGGGGTAGAGAATTACACAGATTCACAACCCTCGGAGTGAAGAAATTGCTCCTCATCTCTGTCTTAAATGGTCAACTGCTTATACTGAGACAGTTCTAGATTCTCCAGCCAGGAGAAACAACTTCTCAGCATCCATCTTGTCAATCCCCCCTCAGAATCTTATATGTTTCAATGAGAGCACCTCTCATTCTATTAAACTCTAAAGAGTATCGGCCCAGTCTACTCAATTTCTTCTTAAAAGACAACCATCTCATTCCAGGAATTAAGCTAGTGAACCTTCATTGCATTGCCTGTAAAGCAAGTATATCCTTCCTCAGATAAGAAGACCACAACTGTGCACAGTACTCCAGGTGTGGTCTCACTAAAGCTCTGTACAATTGTAGCAAGACTTCCTTATTCTTCTACTCCGACCTCCTTGCAATGAAGGCCAACACACCCTTTGCATTCCTAATTGCTTGCTGTTCCTGCATGCTAACTCTTTGCATTTCCAGTATGAGGACCCCTAAATCTCTTTGAACACCAACATTAAAAAGTCTCACCATTTAAAAAATATTCTGTTTTTCTATTCTTCCTGCCAAAGTGAATAATCTCACATTTCCCCACATTATACTCCATCTGCCACCTTATTGCCCACTCACTTAATCTCTTTATATCCCTTTGCAGGCTCTTTGCATCCTCCTCACAGCCTACTTTCCCACCTAGCATTGTGTCATCACAAAACTTGGATACATTACATTCAGTCCCTTCATCAAAGTCATTAATACAGATTGTAAATAGCTGAGGTCCAAGCATAGATCCTTGTAGCATCGCACTAGTTTCAGCCTGCCAACCAGAACATTTAAGACAGAGATGAGGAGCATTTTTTTCACTCAGAGGGTTGTGGCACTGTATAATTCTCTACCCTTAAGGACTGTGGATGTTAAATTGTTGAGTATATTCAAGGTTGAGCTAGATAGATTTTTGGACTCAAGGGATTTGGGGGGCAAGTGGAGTTGAGATCAAAGATCAGCTATGATCTAATTGAATGGTGTAGCAGGCTCGTGGGGCCATATGGCCCACTCTCTGTTTTCTATCCATTAACCAATCCCCTATCCATACTAATACATTATCCCCAACCCCATGAGCCCTTATCTTGCATAACAACCTTTTATGTGGCACCTTATTGAGTGTCTTTTGGAAATCCAAATAGAATACATCCAGTGGTTCCCCTTTAGTTACGTCCTGCTAGCTACATCCTCAAAAAACTCTGATAAATTTGTTAAACATGGTTTCCTGTTGATAAAACCTGTTGACTCTGCCTAATTATATTATTATTTTTCTAACTGCCCTGTTACCATTGCCATAATAATGGATTCCAGCATTTTTCCAACGACTGATGTCAGGCTAACTGGCCTGTAGCTCCCTGTTTTTTCTTTCCCTCCTTTCTTGAATAGCAGGGTTACATTTTCTACCTTCCAATCCACTGGGATTGTTCTCAAATTTAGGGAATATTTGAAGATCACAATCCTTTTTATCAATTTTTTGGTCATCTTTTGCTGGTTTCTAAAGCTCTCCAAATCTACAGGCTTTGTGCATCCACTATCTCTACAGCCACCTCTTTTAGAACCTTAGGTTGTAGGCCATCAGATCCAGGGGATTTGTCAGCTTTTCATCCAATTAATTTCTCAATTATTTTTTTTCTACTGATCTTAGTTCATTTTAAGTTCCTCAATTTCATTTACCCCGACTGTGAAGACATAAAAAATATAAGGGACCAATGCTTACATTTGTTACTCTCTTCCTTTTTACATACATGTACAACCTTTTCTTATATTTCTTGCTAGTTTACTTTCATTCTATTTTCTCCCTTTTTATAATTTTTTGGTCATCCGATGGTGGTTTCTAAAGCTCTCCCAATCCTCAGGCTTACTACTATTGTTCACAAAATTATAAGCTGCTTCGTTTAATCTAATGCTATCCTTAACTTCTTTAGTTAGCCACAGATGGATCTGTGGCATTTATATCTCAATGGAATGTATATTCGTTGAGCATTGTGGAATATTTCTTTAAATGTTTGCCACTGCTTATCAACTGTCATACCTTTTAATCTAATTTCCCAGTCTACCTTAGCCAACTCACCCCTCATTCTAATGTAATTAGCTTTATTTAAGTTTAAGACTCAAGTTTCGGATGTAAGTATTTCACTCTCAAATCCAATGTGAAATTCTATCATATTATGATCACTCTTCCCCAGATAATCCTTTACTATGAGATTACTACTTAACCCCGTCTCATTACACAATACAAGATTTAAAATACCCTGTTCTCTGGTTGGTTCCATGAAGTATTGTTCTAGAAAACTCATGCAAATGCATTCTAAGAACTCGTCCACCAGACAACTTTTACCAATTTGATTTGCCCAGTATATGTCAAGATTAAAGTCCCCTACAATTATTGCATTACCTTTGTTACAAACTCCTATTATTTGTTGATTAATTCTCTGCCGAATGGTATGGCTACTATTTGGGGGCCTTTAAACTAATTCCACAAGTGTTTTCTGACCCTTGTTCTTTCTTATTTCCAACTACATTGATTCTACTTCCTGATCTTCCAAGCCAAGGTTCTTTTTCACTACTGCCCTTACATCATCCTGTATTAACAGGGCTATTTCCCCACCTTTTCGATTCTGCCTGTCTTTTTGAAACTTGGAATATTTAGTTCACAACCTTAGTCACCTAGCAACCACGTCTCTGTAATGGCTATTAGATCAAACTCATTTATCACTCTTTGTGCCACTAATTAATTTATCTTTTTTTGAATGCTTCATGCATTCAAATAAAGAGCCTTTCATTTGAAATTTTTACCATTATTCCCTGCTTTCACCTTACTCGCTGATGCACTATTACCATTAAACTCTCTGTCCCATCCTGTCACACCCTGCTTAGCTTGACCCAAATCACTATACTGCTCCATTGCCCGAACTTTTCTCTTTAGATTTCTAAATTGCCCCTCACCTGACCTTCCCCCACCCCCACCCTTTTTAGTTTAAAGCCCTATCTAAGTGGAGCCCGTCCCAGCTCTCTTTCCCCAGTACTGGTGCCAGTGCCCAATGAATCGAAGTCCCTTCCTCCCACACCACTCTTTGAGCCACACATTTAACTCTCTGATCTGCTTGTTCCTATGCCAGTTTGCACGTGGCTCAGGCAACAATCCAGCGATTATTAACTTTGAGGTGTTGGATTTTAACTTGGACCCTAGCTCCTCAAACTCGCTCAGGAGAACCTCATTCCCAGTTCTACCTATGTCCTGTTCCTACGGGGACCGCAACAACTGGATCCATTCTGTGATGACCATTATGTGAACTGCAGCCCTTTAAAGGCTGCGTCATCGACAGATACTGTGCTTTCCTCGTCAAGCGTGCTACAGAGTAAGCACTCTGAATCACCTCTGTCCTTGCTAACCTACATTGGCTCAACTCCCCCAGCTCCTCTACTTTAAAATTGTTATCCTTGTTTTTAAATCCCTTTATGGCCTCACGTCTACCACCACTAACCTTACAACCCTCCCGAACTCTCTGTCCCTCTGCCTCTGGCCTTTTGTGGAATCCATCCCATTCCTTCGCCTCACAATTGGTGACTGTGCCATCAGCCACCTAGACCCCAGACTCTAGAATTTCCTCGCTAAACACCTCCATCTCTCTACCTTCCTTTCCTCCCTTGTGTTAAAAAGGCAAGCCTGAAGGCTCTGTGCCTCAATGCGAGGAGTATTCGGAATAAGGTGGACGAATTAACTGTGCAGATAGCAGTTAACGGATACGATGTGGTTGGCATCACGGAGACATGGCTCCAGGGTAACCAAGGCTGGGAACTCAACATCCAAGGGTATTCAACATTTAGGAAGGATAGACAGAAAGGAAAAGATGGTGGGGTGGCGTTGCTGGTTAAAGAGGAAATGAATGCAATTGTGAGGAAAGACATTAGCTTGGATGATGTGGAATCGGTATGGGTGGAGCTACGGAATACCAAAGGGCAGAAAACGCTAGTGGGAGTTGTGTACAGACCTCCAAACAGTAGTAGTGATGTTGGGGAGGACATCAAACAAGAAATTAGGGCTGCATGCAATAAAGGTGCAGCAGTTATCATGGGTGACTTTAATATGCATATAGATTGAGCTAACCAAACTGGAAGCAATACGGTGGAGGAGGATTTCCTGCAGTGCATAAGGGATGGTTTTCTAGACCAATATGTTGAGGAACCAACTAGGGGGGAGGCCATCTTAGACTGGGTGTTGTGTAATGAGAGAGGATTAATTAGCAATCTCGTTGTGCGAGGCCCCTTGGAGAAGAGGATGGTGAAATATGGTGAAATTCTACATTAGGATGGAGAATGAAACAGTTAATTCAGAGACCATGGCCCAGAACTTAAAGAAGGGTAACTCTGAAGGTATGAGGAGTGAATTGGCTAGGATAGATTGGCGAATGATACTTAAGGGGTTGACAGTGGATGGGCAATGGCAGACATTTAGAGACCGCATGGATGTACTGCAAAAATTGTACATCCCTGTCTGGCGTAAAAATACAAAAGGGAAGGTGGCTCAACCGTGCCTATCAAGGGAAATCAGGGATAGTATTAAAGCCAAAGAAGTGGCATAAAAATTGGCCAGAAATAGCAGCGAACCCGGGAACTGGGAGAAATTTTGAACTCAGCAGAGGAGGACAAAGGGTTTGATTAGGGCAGGGAAAATAGAGTACGAGAGGAAGCTTGCAGGGAACATAAAAATGGACTGCAAAAGCTTCTATAGATATGTAAAGAGAAAAAGGTCAGTAAAGACAAATGTAGGTCCCCTGCAGTCAGAATCAGGAGAAGTCATAACGGGAAACAAAGAAATGGCAAACCAATTGAACATGTACTTTGGTTCGGTAGTCACTAAGGAGGACACAAACAACCTTCCGGATATAAAAGGGGTCAGAGGGTCTAGTAAGAAGGAGGAACTGAGGGAAATCCTTATTAGTCGTGAAATTGTTTTGGGGAAATTGATGAGATTGAAGGCCGATAAATCCCCAGGGCCTGATGGTCTGCATCCCAGAGTATTAAGGAGGTGGCCTTGGAAATAGTGGATGCATTGACAGTCATTTTCCAACATTCCATAGACTCTGGATCAGTTCCTATGGAGTGGAGGGTAGCCAATGTAACCCCATTTTTAAAACAGGAGGGAGAGAGAAAACAGGGAATTATAGACCGGTCAGCCTGACATTGGTAATGGGTAAAATTATGGAATCATTTATTAAGGATGTCATAGCAGCGCATTTGGAAAGAGGTGACATGATAGGTCCAAGTCAGCATGGATTTGTGAAAGGGAAATCATGCTTGACAAATCTTCTGGAATTTTTTGAGGATGTTTGCAGTAGAGTGGACAAGGGGGAACCAGTTGATGTGGTGTATTTGGACTTTCAGAAGGCTTTCGACAAGGTCCCACAAAAGAGATTAATGTGCAAAGTTAAAGCACATGGGATTGGGCGTAGTGTACTGACGTGGATTGAGAACTGGTTGTCAGACAGGAAGCAAAGAGTAGGAGTAAATGGGTACTTTTCAGAATGGCAGGCAGTGACTAGTGGGGTACCGCAAGGTTTTGTGCTGGGGCTCCAGCTGTTTACATTATACATTAATGATTTAGACGAGGGGATTAAATGTAGTATCTCCAAATTTGCGGATGACATTAAGTTGGGTGGCAGTGTGAACTGCGAGGAGGACGCTAAGAGGCTGCAGAGTGATTTGGATAGGTTAGGCGAGTGGGCAAATGCATGGCAGATGAAGTATAATGTGGATAAATGTGAGGTTATCCACTTTGGTGGTAAAAACAGAGAGACAGACTATTGTCTGAATGGTGACAGATTAGGAAAAGGGGAGGTGCAACGAGACCTGGGTGTCATGGTACATCATTCATTGAAGGTTGGCATGCAGGTACAGCAGGCGGTTAAGAAAGCAAATGGCTTGTTGGCCTTCACAGCGAGGGGATTTGAGTACAGGGGCAGGGAGGTGTTACTACAGTTGTACAGGGCCTTGGTGAGGCCACACCTGGAGTATTGTGTACAGTTTTGGTCTCCTAACTTGAGGAAGGACATTCTTGCTATTGAGGGAGTGCAGAGAAGGTTCAACAGACTGATTCCCAGGATGGCGTGACTGACATATCAAGAAAGACTGGATCAACTGGGCTTGTATTCACTGGAGTTCAGATGAGAGGGGATCTCATAGCAACGTTTAAAATTCTGACGGGTTTATACAGATTAGATGTAGGAAAAATGTTCCCAATGTTGGGGAAGTCCAGAACCAGGGGTCACAGTCTAAGAATAAGGGGTAAGCTATTTAGGACCGAGATGAGGAGAAACTTCTTCACCCAGAGAGTGGTGAACCTGTGGAATTCTCTACCACAGAAAGTTGTTGAGGCCAATTCACTAAATATATTCAAAAAGGAGTTAGATGTAGTCCTTACTACTAGGGGGATCAAGGGGTATGGCGAGAAAGCAGGAATGGGGTACTGAAGTTGCATGTTCAGCCATGAACTCATTGAATGGCGGTGCAGGCTCGAAGGGCCGAATGGCCTACTCCTGCACCTATTTTCTATGTTTCTATGTTTCTATGTTAAGACTCTCCTTAAAACCTGTCTCTTCGACCAAGCTTTTAGTCACTCCTCCTAATATTTCCTTCTTTGCCTTGGAATGTTTCTTTCTATGTTACAGGCACTATATAAATGCAAGTTGCCTTTGTAACTGTGAAATGTGTTGCAACTTTATTTCATTATCTACCTTCCTGAAGTGGTTAAGGAAATTATTTATTTATTATCACAGAAATAAACACTTCATCTGTTTCTTAGCTGATCGCTTACAAACATCTTTCCCAGTCCTCTCAATGGAGATATGAACTCTTCTCTGACTTCCACACCCTAACATCCCTACTCCTTGAAATAGTGTAACCTCGGACTCACTGTCAGATTTGCTAGTAGTAATAATATTGAATGCGCTACCAATATATTAGTGTTGTCTGTATCCAAACACATAATCTGGCACTGGAAACCTCCCTTAACTCACCCAGGTCTTTGAAAACACAGCTGACATGATCAAGCCTTCCTATGGATAATATTGCTGTGAATAGCACCTTTCCACATCTGTCAAGTGCTCCACATTTAATAGAGTGGTCCAACTGCGAGGAGGAATTTTATTTTATTTCCCTCCCGCCACACACAAAAGCTTAGACACTTTGCAACTGAATGCCTCATAACTTTGCCAGCAAATTTAGTTCCGCAAATATTTGTTTTGTTTTGAAATGATGGCTTCAGATGATGGTTTCATAGTTGAATCCTTTATCAGTTTACCTGATAAACGAAGAAATTCTGCTTGCTAATTTATTTCATTCTTTCTGCTCTTACTTAACAATGAGCTCCAGTAAAATAATCAGCATGTAATATTTCATGGATATTAAGTGCACAATAAATTTAAATGTCACTTTTGTGAAATATGTGCACTGCAAGGTATGCTCTGTGTTTTGCTCCACAAGAGGCCACAAAAACCAGAAATTACAGGCACAGTCAGTGCAAGTAGCTTAAATAGGCCATCTCGCACAGGTATCATTGCGTTGCATCTATAAAAGTAAGCACATACATCCAATTTTACATTAATTTAAAATTATTTTAACCATAAGACTTATTTTGGGATCTGTTTTTAAATTGAATAGAAAATGTTGTGGGTATTCTTCTGTCACATGTTTTCAGCTCTTTTGAGCCAGTTATTCTACGCATATACCTTACTAATTTGCTGGGGATTGGACAACGTTCTACTGGTGTTGATCCCAATTTCAGCCACTTGGTGCTGCTGAGCACCACTGCAGCTGCAATTGTCTGGAATACAGATCTTGATCTGTTGCAATTGGAAGAATATCACTCTTTTTGAGTTCCCTTAAAAGCACTAGGTGTCCGTTTGTCAGACCAACTGAATTTGTTCTCCTGCTGTAAGTATCTTCAAAAGCAGCATGTAATTTCTGGTGCTAGAAACATGTTCACTTACATACAAACTTTCAGCTCACCCACATTTAGAATTTTGCATTCAACACTTACTGTAAATCATACATTTTTTTAACTTGCATTTTTTTTTAAAACAGATTTGGCCTTGCCTTTTTGTCAACAAAATGAAATCATTGCAAATGTCTTGCATGACAGAAAATAAAAAGTCAAAACGTGCCCAGACGCAACAATAAAGCTATACAACAGTTTCATTAAACTGAGTGTCATGAAAATAATGTGATTTACAGCATGTTGTCTATTATCCAAGGCCATAAAAATCATATCTCCATGGTTTCAACAAAATCAACCTCTTCATGGCTACTAGTCTGCTCATGAGAAAATAAATTATGACTGCTGCTGTGCCTATATTCAGTTATTGTATGTTATATTTTACATAGACAAAGACAATAAACAGGCATATGCTACAAGACAGCAACTAAGTAAGGAACGCTAACAGATTTATTAATGATGTCTCAGCTCTGAGGTGCGTAGCATCCCCTGGAAGGCACCCCAATTTGTTGCTAATATTAGATAGTGATAATGAGATAGACAAACAGTAGGTTCCTGTGACTGAGTGATGTAATTTCGACTGAAGAAGTATTCTACAGTGTGATTTGCACTATAATGATAGCTGATATTGGCCCGGAAGTTGCAGTCCTGATGATGGTGAACTGGCAAGAATTTCGCCTTTGAAACTGACTGCAGCTCCAGGATTTAGTGCATGCACAGTCTAACGCGGAAATCCTCAAGTTGCGGTCTGTCAGTCACTGCTTCTCCACAGGCTGCGCTGTGCCCCTCCCCGCCCCCCCCCCCACCACCGCCCACACATACACACACCCCCGGTAATTAGTGTAATCTGTCAAATCATGAAAACTATTGAAAAGTTCGGCTCTTCTGCGGTAATACTACTGTTAAATACTCCATTAAAAGTTAGATCCTTTTGGATTAGGTGTAACTGGGGTTTAGCAGCATCTTATCTGCTAAACAAAGGTTATGGCCTTGAAAAACTAATTTTAATTCTGTGGATTGTCAAATGTATCCACTTAAATTAAAATTAAAATTAAGAATCTTAAAACAAAAGTTACATTTTTCTTAAAAGTTTGTTCATCTTTATTTCGGCTTTACCTTTTCCCCATGTGACAGCCATAATCTTTGTTTTGCTCCCTCTAACATTTTTAAAAAGATATAATCAAAAGAGCTTCCTGGTTCGCTGTCTGTGAGAATTCTGTGTTTTGATTGGCTGCTTATGCAGCTTGTTGACAGCAGCCCTTCGCTGGGAATCCTCATTAACTTGTGTTGATTTCAATTACACGTCAGAAAAGCCGAACTTCTCGCCACAGAGATCATAAGACCCCGGCGACGAACAACAAGAATACCGCAACCAGTAAGTCAGCCATTTGCTTTCCTGCCGCACATCCCCTTTAGTTTTTGCCTTGCCCGTGGCAGCTTCAGGGGGCGCTACCAAATTTTCGCTCCAGGGTGAAAACGGGCTGTTACGCACGGTGATGACGTTGTCATCGCTGGCACAGCAGAGCAGAGCCCTACCGATAGGAGCGGGCCGTTACCGGTTACCGCTGCCGCTAAACTCACACTGAATTTCACAGGAGTCGGTAGCAGCACCACGCCCAGGCGAAAAGTCGTTTGTGTTTCCCCCCTCCCCGTTAGCGCCACCCGGGGGCGCAAACAGGAAACGCAACTGCCCAAAATATTTCCCCCTATAAATGTCGGAGTTTCAAATCTGCCCTCAATGAAAGTCAGGAATCTTTGAGAGCCAGAACAAGATAAATAAGACAGATCAATCAAAGTTAAGCCACGTGTTTTCCTGTTGTACTCTTTGAGGAATTCATACTTCAACCTGACAGATTTTTGCAGTGACCCGCTCACAACGCATCGCATTTATTTGAGAGGATGACAAAACCGTATTGTGACCAATCTCTCTGGAATCAAGTGCAATTTCAACTACCATTTAGATCCTGTCTTAACTGTCAGAACTTCTAGCATGTTTTTGCCTTTGAATACTAAAGAGCATGGTATACACGGTTCGGCAGAAATGCCAGATTTACCTGCATTGTTTCACACTTTTCTAATTACATCCAATGAAAAAAGATCCTGCACCACACCGACCAACAGATAAAAAGAACTTGGAATTAAATCCCCTATTCACAGACTTTGCTTTTTGCTGCAATGCTTTGCCACTGTGTCGATAATGCCCTGTTGTCAAACGCTGACCCTAGGCACGGTAAATTGGTTAACCAATGTAACACCAAGTTACATTTAAATGGTTTTGCTATGTAAAGGAGTCATTCAGAGCACTTTAGGAAGAGAGCGGTCATGACAGTAAAAGGACCAATTTGAAGGGAGGAAATGGAGGCGGGGAAGACCAAAAGCACAGTTGGGTTTTAAGAGGCTTTTCAAGGTTGAGAGATAGCAATGGGGTAAGTGGTTTTGAGAATAGTGCAGTAGAGAACTTGGGAAACAAAGCAGTCATCTGGAGGCAGAGGAACAAAAGAAGCAGACAGGCATTTATAAGTTTAATGACATGACTGGACTGCCATCTAAAGCATCATGCCTATAAAGATCTTATGGTCAGCCACTACATTATGTAACTAGTAGAGTGGACAAGGGAGAACCAGTGGATGTGGTGTATTTGGATTTTCAAAAAGCTTTTGACAAGGTCCCACACAAGAGATTGGTGTGCAAAATTAAAGCACATAGTATTGGGGTAATCCACTGACGTGGATAGAGAACTGGTTGGCAGACAGGAAGCCAGAGAGTCGGGATAAACGGGTCCTTTCCAGAATGGCAGGCAGTGACTAGTGGGGTGCCGCAGGGCTCAGTGTTGGGACCCCAGCTATTTACAATATATATCAATGATTTAGATGAAGGAATTAAGTGTAATATCTCCAAGTTTGCAGATGACACTAAGCTGGGTCGCGGTGTGAGCTGTGAGGAGGACGCTAAGAGGCTGCAGGGTGAATTGGACAGGTTAGGTGAGTGGGCAAATGCATGGCAGATGCAGTATAATGTGGATAAATGTGAGGTTATCCACTTTGGTGGCAAAAACACGAAGGCAGAATATTATCTGAATGGTGACAGATTAGGAAAAGGGGAGGTGGAACGTAACCTGGGCGTCATGGTTCATCAGTCATTGAAAGCTGACATGTAGGTACAGCAGGCGGTGAAGAAGGCAAATGGTATGTTGGCCTTCATAGTGAGAGGATTTGAGTATAGGAGCAGGCAAGTCTTACTGCAGTTGTACAGGGCCTTGGTGAGGCCTCACCTGAAATATTGTGTTCAGTTTTAGTCTCCTAATCTGAGGAAGAACGTTCTTGCTATTGAGGGAGTGCAGCAAAGATTCACCAGACTGATTCCTGGGATGACAGGACTGACATATGAGGAGAGACTGGATCAACTGGGCCTGTATTCACTGGAGTTTAGAAGGATGAGAGGGGATCTCATAGAAACATATAAAATTCTGACGGGACTGGACAGGTTAGATGCAGGAAGAATGTTCCCGATGTTGCGGAAGTCCAGAATCAGGGGACACAGTCTAAGGATAAGGGGTAAGCCATTTAGGACTGAGATGAGGAGAAACTTCTTCACTCAGAGAGTTGTTAACCTGTGGAATTCTCTACTGCAGAGAGTTGTTGATGCCAGTTCATTGGATATATTCAAGAGGGAGTTAGATATGGCCCTTATGGTTAAAGGGATCAAGGGGTATGGAGAGAAAGCAGGAAAGGTGTACGAAGGTGAATGATCAGCCATGATCTTACTGAATGGTGGTGCAGGCTCGAAGGGCTGAATGGCCTACTCCTGCACCTATTTTCTACGTTTCTATGTTTCGATGAAACATTATTGGAACATCCAAACCAAATCAAATGCTAAGAAATAACTAAGTGGATATACAACCTGCCAGGATCTAAGCAAGATCAGGTGCTCAGCACGTGGGAAATTGAAACTGCATTCTTGTATCTTTGCACTCCAGCAACAGTAACTCATGTTTTTGTATAGTTTAAAGGATTCAATGTTAGATTTTGGTCTTCACCACCTGGGTAGGAATCTGGCCCATCCTTTATAGAAGTGGCAAGATTTCAGAAGTCAAATTTTCCTACAGTAGTTTATTTTACTCACTAAAAACAACCAAGTGAATAAACATTACCTAATGCGCAATAGAATCCTGCTGTTAATATAGGATGAAAATTGCACTCACAACTTCAACTCAAAGGTCTTTTTCTCAGCAATTTGTCAAAAGGTGTACATATATTAGTCACCCTAATGACTTAGCAACTTTATCCAATGAATATATACATCAGAAGGTCCCATATTGGATCCCTCTCGTGTTGTGTTAGCTGATCTTAACTGAGTTTATGGTAAATGCTTTACAATTGACCTGATTGGCCTTCGATTAGGGGAGTGAGGAAGCAATCGGCCAGTGTTCCAACTGTTGATTGCTGACCAATGACACCTGCTGGAAGTGAACAAGTGTGGACATTGGGTGAGGATAGGATCAGGATTGGTTAGGATGCACACCCTCTCCATGATTGTAAGCTTGACACTCAGGGCTGGATTTCCCTCTGTTATCCTGCCTCAAATTCTAAATGAAAGGATTCGGCCTAGTTGATACCTCTTCTCTCTCCAGATTAGTCCCCAATCATTTACCAAGGTCTACAAAGCCGGTAGATTTATTCATCTTCGGGGTTCTTCGACTCCTTCAAGATCCCTTGCCACCTCTTCGGGTACTGCAAATGCTGGCCTACTGCAATACCACCTCATCACCACTGGTGACTCTCTCTTAGCAACAGGAATCCTACTGTGCATCCTGTAATCTATTATCACCTGGTTCTGAATGAGCATGCGCAGTGCGCGCTAGCCTAATAAACAAACGCATGGACTAGCAACTCATCATGTCCTATCCCACATTTGTTCTACCCAAATATACTACATTTTGGTGATGAGAATGGAATCCCAAAGCCATTTTTAGGGATTATGGAAGGACACATTGTTCAACCTTCGAGTGGGCAAGTTTAAGGTGAATTTGTGACTCCTAAACTGGATTTTTGCGATGTTTTACTGTTAATGTTACATAGAAACATAGAAACATAGAAAATAGGTGCAGGAGCAGGCCATTCAGCCCTTCTAGCCTGCACCGCCATTCAATGAGTTCATGGCTGAACATGAAACTTCAGTACCCCCTTCCTGCTTTCTCGCCATAACCCTTGATCCCCCGAGTAGTAAGGACTTCATCTAACTCCCTTTTGAATATATTTAGTGAATTGGCCTCAACTACTTTCTGTGGTAGAGAATTCCACAGGTTCACCACTCTCTGGGTGAAGAAGTTTCTCCTCATCTCGGTCCTAAATGGCTTACCCCTTATCCTCAGACTGTGACCCCTGGTTCTGGACCTCCCCAACATTGGGAACATTCTTTCTGCATCTAACCTGTCTAAACCCGTCAGAATTTTAAACGTTTCTATGAGGTCCCCTCTCATTCTTCTGAACTCCAGTGAATACAAGCCCAATTGATCCAATCTTTCTTGATAGGTCAGTCCCGCCATCCCGGGAATCAGTCTGGTGAACCTTCGCTGCACTCCCTCAATAGCAAGAATGTCGTTCATGCAGAATCGTCTGTGCTTCGCCTTCATGCATATGTATACTCAGCAACAGGGGCGTTAATTTGCACAGGTACATGGGCAGCCACTGTTCGACAGGATTGGGACAGTCATGACTGCAACTACAGGACTCATCGGATGCCTCGCCATGGATGACGGAGCTCACGAACCATTCAGTTCTTATATTGAAGGGATGGAGATGTTTTTTAGGGCCAATAACATTATTGAGGCCTAAGGTGCAGAATAGAATTTTCAAGCTCAAAATAAAGCAATTCTTCAACAGAAAAAAGCAATTTTTCTAACAGAGATCGAGCTAGATATCTACAGAATGGTAAAAACCTACTCATGCAAGAAAGCAAAGGATGTGTCTTTGAAAGACAGTGGGCTATATTTGCCACTTTTTTTGCATGCACAACGCTCATTTAACGTCCATTTTAACACTGAAATGACGTATAACGCCCAGATATCGCCCATTTAGACACAAAATGGAAACTGACGCCCGTTTTTCGGAGACTTATCACTGAGCGTTACTTTCCCCATGTGTGTAACGCCGGGAAAAAATAATACTGCCCGCCCACTTTTTTTGGGTGGAATCATCAGAATGGGCAAAACCAATGCCCATAATATCGCCCAGCGTTACTTTCTGAACATAATTGACGTCGAGATTCAATAATACTGACCGCCCACTTTATTTTGTCGTAAAGATCACATTTGCCGAAACTAACGCCCAGGAGATCGCCCAGCGTCACTTTCACCACCTTGCACACATCTCGCCCACAATATCGTTCGCCCAAAACACCGCTCAGAAAAAGTGGAATTGTTCTGAACGAATTACAGCGGTATGGACGCCATGTTCTAAATCGCATGTCGCATCATTTAAAAGGCTACTCTGCTTCAACCTCAGGGGAGTTCGGATGTACTCTGGAGGTGTTTGGAGGTGATGTGAACATCTGAACAAACATCTTTATCACACTGTGGACGATTGGAATTTAATAGGTGTCTTCATTGGGACATTCATTCTTTTGACCAATCGGTGGAAAACAGATAGCTATTGAATGGGGCCTGTCCTTTCTCACCCTCTCGTGAGGACCAATTACATGCTGCAGACTCGAGATGGCTTCACAGCATTACGTGCCCAATGAAAGACGTGCCAGATTGATGAGGAGGACTAGACGTTACACCCCCCGCAAGTACAGGGAGAAGCAGTCTTGCCACAACTTGCCCGACACCACCTGCCTTCGGAGACTGCGCTTCTACAAAGAGGTTATCACTGAGGTATGCCAGCTGATAAGGGGAGATCTGCAGCCTGCCAGCACCATCAGAACTGAACTGTCCGTTGAGATCAAAGTCACCGTGGCACTGTCGTTCTACGCGTCGGGTTCTTTTCAGGACTCAGCTGGCGACATTTGCTGTCTATCTCAGCATGCCACACATTGCGCACACAGGATGGACTTGATCAGCTTCCCTATGACCAGGGAGGCTCAGACTGAGAGGGGCTCTAGGATTCTACCAAATTGCTAACTTCCCCAAGGTGCAGGGAACAATAGATTGTACGCAGATCGCGATACGGGCACCTTTTCAGGAAGCAGAGGATTTCAGGAACCGGAAGGGATTCCACTCCCTGAATGTCGACCAGCAAATTATTATGGCAGTGAATGCTAAATTTCTGGGCAGCATCGATGATGCTCACATCCTGCGTGAGAGCACTGTATCTGACTTGTTTAACAATCAGCCACAAGGTCAATGCTGGATGCTTGGTGACAAAGGATATGGCCTCACCACCTGGCTGATGACCCCACTACGTGACACCCACACCAAAGCCGAGAAGCGATACAACGAGAGCCACAGAGCCACTCGCAATATCGCGGAGAAAACCATTGGAGTGCTTAAGCAGCGCTTTAGATACCTAGACCACTCAGAAGGCGAGCTCCAATACCACCCTGAGCAGGTAGCTCAATTCGTGGTGGTGTGCTCCATGCTGCACAACTTGGCTATCAGGAGGGGACTAGAATTGTCTGAAGAGTCTGACAGTCCACCTCACCAGAGAGAGGAAGAGGAGGACGAGATGGCAGACGCTGACATCGGCCCAGACAATCAGGCTGACACTGAAGCCATGCCCCCGCTCCCCTGTAAACCGCAGGAAAGGGCCCGTGGTGGCATCATAGCTGCAAGACTCTTCTGTCAAGAGCTCATAACTGAGCACTTTGCCTGAAAGAACGTTGGTGTTATTTACAAGGCTGACACACTGCTGGGTGTGCAGGTCATACATCAATGGTGGGCATCACCTTGTTGACAGTTAAAGTTTAAATTAATTGAAATTAAGTGTAATTATACCCTTTGATGTTAAGGAATCACCAGCGTGTAACGGTGCACTATCTGAGCCAATGCGCAACAAGGTTTTGTTAAATAAAAAACATTTAAACTGAACAGTTGTCTGAAATCATCAGTATTTCTGTAAAAAAAACCTTCCCCCCCTGCCCCACCTCCTACCCCCCGCTTCTCCTCCACACCTCTACCCCTTCCCCTCCTGACTCCAAGCCGCCTGGCCAATGAGCTCCTCAGGCGTTGCTTCATTGGCAGGGTGAAGGGGATGACGGCCGAACCGCTGCTTGGATGGATACGGGAGAGAACGATCCCGAGGTGGGAACGTGCTCCGAGCCAGAATCAAGATGTTGCTCCTGGCAATGGGGGTGCAGTGCCGCGCTCCGGGACCACTGGGAGCCCTCTGCCACCAGTGTTCCTGGCTACCAGTTCCAGGGCCTCCTCCATCCCTTCCATGTTATATATTATTTGTTGGACAAAAACTCGATGCCAACTATGTTCTTGGTGCTTAGTAGGCTTTTTGCTGCTGGTGAATCTCCCTTGTGCCTCCCACAACAGCCAAACAAGCACACACCACAGCCACACACGCTTTCAATCCCTTTCATCTCCCTCTCTCTCTGTCTCCTCTTCTGCGCATGTAATGATGACCCTTGACATCCTGAATCGTGGGAATCGAGCGTTGCCATGCTGTTGCTAAGGACGGCGACACTTCACGGCAGAAGGTCAGAGAGATTTAACACTAATGCCCATTTCATAACACTCGCGGTAAAACCCAATTTCAAAAATGGAGACGATGGGCTTTGAGAATGGGTGACAAGCCGGTGATCTGAAAATCCATTTTTACCACGCCGGAAATACCGCCCATTTTGGGGCGATCTGCACAAAAGTGTAAAATCTAGCCCAGTGTCACAATACCCAGGGGCCATTTCAACTCAAAGCCATTAGAAATAGCAAAAATAGCAGAAACCAAAATCAAAGTGAAACCATCAGTGAGTACATCACAGCTCTTAAGAACATACCTTTGCATTGTAACTTGGCACATTTTTGGATCGTGCATTGCGCAATATGTTTGTGTGTGGACTGGTTGATGAGCACACACAGTCCACGCTCCTGAACATTCTGGACCTAACATTTCTATCCATGGAGATGGTGTCTAAGAACGCTAAGGAACTCTGTCCAACTCAAGTGTCTAGTGCAGCTGAGGTCTATAGTCAAAAAGCCATCGGCAAACCTAAAGCTATGAGACTGTCAAAACAATGTCGGTGAGAGCCGCTCAATGAAGTGATTTCACTGCAATCAAACCACTCACCACAGTCCTGCCAATACAGAAATGCGAAGTTTTGCACTGCCAGAAGAAAGGCCTATTTCAACAGCCTACAGAGCTAGATCTAAAAGAGGAAGTAAGAACCATTCTAGTGGCAATGCAAAACAGTGACAAAGGGAGGAGTTCACAATCCTGAAATAAACACACCTGATGTTGAAGAACTAGGCATGTACACTATTTCATCATCATCATAGGCAGTCCCTTGGGATTGAGGAAGACTTGCTTCCACTCTTAATATGAGTTCTTAGGTGGCTGTACAGTCCAATACAAGAACCACAGTCTCTGTCACAGGTGGGACAAATAGTCATTGAGGGAAGAGGTGGGTGGGACTGGTTTGCCGCACACTCTTTCCGCTGCCTGCGCTTGTTTTCTGCATTCTCTTGGCAATGAGACTCGAGGAGTTCAGCGCCCTCCCAATGCACTTCCTCCACTTAGGGCGGTCTTTGGCCAGGGACTCCCAGGTGTCAATTGGGATGTTGCACTTTATCAAGGAGGCTTTGAGGGTGTCCTTATTGTTATGTATGAAACACCATGTAACCAGCATTCTACCGCCACCAAAGAGCGCATCTGTCAGAATCCCAAGGGATTCTAGCATCCGATGGGAGCACTGTATATAAGCAGGCCTCCCATGCTGTACCAGCACTCTGGAGTCAGAATAGAGAGACTAAGGTCACACTTATTCACGTCTACAATACTCAGTCACATTGGTTTATTCGAGACATAACAACTGGCGACGGGATAATGAACCATCACATGAAAATGCAGAGAACTGTTGGTATTTTGGAGAAATTCTCAGAAGGGGACGATTGGGAGGCCTTCATGGAGTGACTCAACCAATACTTCATGGCCAACGAGCTGGAAGGGAGTGCGAACGCTGCCAAACGAAGGGCAATCCTCCTCACCGTCTGCGGTGCAACAATCTATGGCCACATGAAGAATCTTCTTGCTCCAGTGAAACCAACAACCAAATCGTATGAAGAACTGTGTATGCTGGTCCGGGAGCACCTAAATCCGAAGGAGGACGTTCTGATGGCAAGGTATCGATTTTACACATGTCAACGGTCTGAAGGCCAGGAAGTGGCGAGCTATGTCACCGAACTAAGGTGCCTTGCAGGACATTGCGAATTCGATGGATTCCTGGAGCAAATGCTAAGAGACTTTTTTGTGCTTGGCATTGGCCATGAGGTTATCCTTCGCAAACTATTGACTGTTGAAACACCGAACCTGAGCAAAGCCATAACGATAGCCCAGGCATTTATGTCAACCAGCGATAATACAAAACAAATTTCGCAACATACAGATGCTTCGGCAAGTACTGTACACAAAGTAACATCATTTTCAGGCAGGAATGCATATGGCAGAACATACATGCTTGCAGCTGCACGACCTCAGATGACTCAGAATCCGCCATCAAACGTGAATGCGAGACAATTGACACCTTGTTGGCGCTGCGGAGGTGACCATCGAGCCCATCAATGCCACTTCAAACACTATGCGTGCAAAGGCTGTGGAACAATGGGACACCTCCAGCGAATGTGCAGACGAGCTGCAAACCCTGCAAACCACCACGTTGCAGAGGAAGACCGATCCATGGCAGATCAAACTGAACTAGAGACTCGAACCGAGAAGGCAGAAGTGTACGGGGTACACACCTTCACCATGAAATTTCCACCGATCATGTTAAAAGTTGAACTGAACGGAATTCCAGTAGCCATGGAATTGGACACGGGTGTGAGTCAGTCTATCATGAGCAAAAGGCCTTTAACAGACAGTGGTGCAACACGGCATAAAGGTCCAAGCTGAGAACTTACACTAAAGAGCTGATCCCTGTAATTGGTAGTGCAGCAGTAAAAGTCTCCTATGATGGAGCAGTGCATGAACTACCACTGTGGATTGTACCACGAGATGGTCCCACACTGTTCGGCAGAAGCTGGCTGGGAAAAATCCACTGGAACTGGGACGACAGCCGAGCGCTTTTGACCATCGACGACGCCTCACGTGCCCAGGTTCTGGGCAAGTTTCCATTGTTGTTTGAGCCAGATATTGGAAATTTCTCGGGGGCGAAGGTGCAGATCCACTTGATTCCCGGTACACGACCCATCCACCACAAGGCACGTGCGGTGCCATACATGATGCGAGAGAAAATGGAGATCGAGCTGGACAGGCTGCAACGAGAGGGCATCATCGTGCTGGTTGAGTTCAACGAGTGGACCAGTGCGATTGTTCCTGTTCTCAAGGGCGGTGGCACTGTCAGAATTTGTGTGGACTATAAAGTAACGATTAACCGTTTTTCTCTGCAGGACCAGTACCCGCTACCCAAGGCAGACGACCTATTTGCGACCCTGGCAGGAGGGAAGACGTTCACCAAGTTGGACCTGACCTCGGCCTACATGACGCAGGAGCTGGCGGAATCTTCGAAAGGCCTCACCTGCATCAACACGCACAAAGGTCTGTTCATCTGCAATAGATGCCCGTTTGGGATTCGATCCGCCGCGGCTATTTTTCAAAGGAACATGGAGAGTCTGCTAAAGTCGGTTCCACACGCCGTGGTTTTCCAGGACGACATACTGATCACAGGTCGGGACACAATCGAACACTTGCAGAACCTGGAAGAGGTTCTAAGTCGGCTAAATCGTGTGGGACTCAGGTTAAAACGCTCGAAGGGTGTTTTCCTGGCACCAGAGGTTGAGTTCTTAAGGAGAAGAATTGCGGTAGACAGCATCAGACCCACCGACGCCAAGACGGAGGCCATCAAGAATGCGCCGAGATCACAGAACGTGATGAAGTCATTCCTTGGATTCCTCAACTATTTTGGTAATTTCCTACCCGGGTTAAGCACCTTGCTAGAACCTCTACACATGTTGCTACGCAGGGGAGATGACTGGGTATGGGAAAAATCACAAGAGACTGCTTTTGAGAAAGCCAGAAATCTGTTATGTTCTAACAAACTGCTTGTTCTGTATGACCCATGTAAACGTTTAGTGCTAGCTTGCGATGCGTCTTTGTACGGGGTCGGGTGTGTGTTACAACAAGCAAACGAATCGGGAACATTGCAACCGGTCGCTTATGCATCCAGGAGTTTGTCCAAGGCCAAAAGGGCCGACAGCATGATTGAAAAAGAAGCTCTGGCATACACTTACGGAGTAAAAAAATGCACCAGTACCTGTTTGGGCTTAAGTGCAAATTAGAAACTGGCCATAAGCCGCTCATATCGCTATTCTCAGAGAGCAAAGGTATTAATACCAATGTCTTTGCTCAGATCCAAAGATGGGCGCTCAAGCTGTCTGCATATAACAATGTAATTCACCACAGGCCAAGTACAGAGAACTCAGTCGGCTACCATTGCCCACCACCGGGGTGGAAATGGCACAGCCTGCAGACTTGCTCTTGGTGATGGATGCATTTGAAAATGAAAAATCACCCGTTATGGCCCGCCAGATCAGGACCTGGACCAGCCAGGATCCTTTACTGTCCATTGTAAAAAAACTGTGTCCTCCATGGGAGTTGGTCCAGTGTGCCAGCGGAGATGCATGAAGAGATCAAGACGTTCCAGCGGCGCAAATACGAAATGTCCATACAGGCGGACTGTCTTTTGTAGGGTGATCACATGGTTTTGCCTAAGAAAGGCAGGGAAATGTTCATACACGACCTGCACAGTACCCACCCAGGGATAGTAATGATGAAAGCTTTAGCCAGATCCCATGTATGGTGGCCCGGCATCAACTCAGATTTGGAGTCTTGCGTGCGCCAATGCAACACTTGCTCTCAACTGAGCAATACACCCAGGGAGGCTAAGTTTGTGGTCATGTCCCTCCAAACCGTGGTCAAGGATCCACGTTGACTTCGCTGGCCCATTTTAGGCAAAATGTTCTTGGTTGTTGTGGATGTTATTCAAAATGGATTGAGTGTGTAATAACGTCTGTAAGCAAGTCCACTGCCACCATAGAAAACCAACGAGCTATGTTTGCCACGCACGGCCTGCCTGATGTCCTTGTTAGCGACAATGGGCCATGCTTCAGCAGCGCTGAATTCAAGGAATTTATGACCCGCAATGGGATCAAACACGTCACATCTGCCCCGTTCAAGCCAGCATCTAACGGCCAGGCAGAACGGACAGTGCAAACCATCAAGTAAAGCTTGAAACGCGTGTCGGAAGGCTCCCTGCGGACCTGCCTACTCAGCTACCGCACTAGACCCCACTCACTGGGGTTCCCCCTGCTGAACGGCTCATGAAAAGGGGCTTAAAAACAAGGCTCTCTCTAGTCTACCCTGATCTCCATGATCATGTCGAGGGCAGGCGGCATCAACAAAGCATGTACCATGATCGTGCAAATTTGTCACGCGATATTGAAGTCAATGACCCTGTATTTGTACTCAACTATGGACATGGTCCCAAATGGCTTGTTGGCATTGTCATAGCCAAAGAAGGGAGTAGAGTGTTTCAGGTCAAACTCGCAAATGGACTAACTTGCAGAAAGCATTTGGACCAAACCAAACTGCGATTCATAGACAGCCACGAGCAACTTGAAGAGGACACCACCAACTTTGACCTTCCGACACACACACAAGTGGCAACTGACATCACGGTTGACCACGAAGCTGAACTCATCACCCCAGCAGCCCAGCAAGGCCAGCTGCGCAGCAACCCAGCGAAGGCCCAACAAACTTACCTGCACCTGTGTTTGTACCGAGAAGATCGACTAGGGGGCGGAAAGCCCCAGATTGTCTCACCCTGTAAATAAGTGTACTATTGACTTTGGGGGCGAATGATGTTATGTATGCAACACCTTGTAACCGGCATTCTACCGCCACCAGAGGGCGCATCTATTGGAGTCCCAAGTGATCCCAACATCCCTTGGGAGCACTGTATATAAGCAGGCATCCCATGCTGTACCAGCACTCTGGAGTCAAAATAAAGAGACTAAGGTCACACTTACTCAAGTCTACAGTACTCAGTCACATTGCTTTATTCGAGACATGACACGAATAACGTTTCCACTGCCCACCTTTGGCTCATTTGCTGTGAAGGAGTTCCGAGCAAAGCGCTTGCTTTGGGAGTCTTGTGTCTGGCATGTGAACTATGTGGCCTGCCCAGCGGAGCTGATCAAGTGTGGGCAATGCTTCAATGCTGGGGATGTTGGCTTGGACGAGGACGCTAACGTTGGTGCGTCTGTCCTCCCAGGGGATTTGTACACTATTTATGCCACTAGCGGCAATGCTAGTAGTCGTGAGAAAGACTTCCATTCAAAACTTTCGCTCAACGAGCAATATATTGATCATCATCATCATCATCATCATCATCATAGGTAATCCCTCGGAATTGAGGAAGGCTTGCTTCCACTCTTAAAGTGAGTCCTTTGGTGGCTGAATAGTCCAATACGAGAGCCACATACCCTGTCACAGGTGAGACATACATTAGTCGGGGGAAGTGGGGTGGGGTGGGATTGATTTGTCGAGCGCTCCTTCCGCTGCCTGCACCTGACCTCTTCACGCTCGCGGTGTTGAGATTTGAAGAGTTCAATGCTCTCCCGAATTCTTCATTAAGATGGAGAGTGACACATTTAATTTAGAGACTAGAGTCCTGAACTTAAAGAATGGTAACTTCGACGGTATGAGATGTGAATTGGCTAGGATAGACTGGCGAATGATACTTAAAGGGTTGTTGGTGTATTGGCAATGGCAGACATTTAAAGATCACATGGATGAACTTCAACAATTGTATATCCCTGACTGGCGTAAAAATAAAACGGGGAAGGTGGCTCGGCCGTGGCTTACAAGGGAAATTAGGGATAGTGTTAAATCCAAGGAAGAGGCATATAAAGTGGCCAAAAACAGCAGCAAACCTGAGGACTGGGAGAAATTTAGAATTCAGCAGAGGAGGACAAAGGGTTTAATTAGAAGAGGGAAAATAGTATATGAGAGTAAACTTGCAGGGAACATAAAAACTGACTGCAAAAGCTTCTACAGATATGTGAAGCGAAAAAGATTAGTAAAGACAAATGTGGGTCCCTTACAGTCAGAATCAGGTGAATTTATAATAGGGAACAAAGAAATGGCAGACTAATTGAACAAATACTTTGGTTCTGTCTTCACTAGGGAAGACACAAATAACCTTCCAGAAATACTAGGGGACCGAGGGTTTAGCGAGAAGGAGGAACTAAAGGAAATCCTTATTAGTCAGCAAATTGTGTTAGGAAAATTGATGGGATTGAAGGCCAATAAATCCCCAGGGCCTGATATTCTGCATTCCAGAGTACTTAAGGAAGTGGCCCTAGAAATAGTGGATGCATTGGTGGTCATTTTCCAACATTCTATAGACTCTGGATCAGTTCCTATGGATTGGAGGGTAGCTAATGTAACCCCACTTTTTAAAAAAGGAGGGAGAGAAAACAGGGAATTGTAGACCTGTCAGCCTGACATCGGTGGTGGGGAAAATGTTGGAATCAATTATTAAAGAGGTAATAGCAGCACATTTGGAAAGCAGTGACAGGATCGGTCCAAGTCAGCATGGATTTATGAAAGGGAAATCATGCTTGACAAACCTTCTAGAATTTTTTGAGGATGTAATGAGTAGAGTGGACAAGGGGAAGCCAGTGAATGTGGTGTATTTAGACTTTCAAAAGGCTTTTGACAAGGTCCCACACAAGAGATTGGTGTGCAAATTTAAAGCACATGGTATTGGGGGTAATGTATTGACGTGGATAGAGAACTCGTTGGCAGACAGGAAGCAAAGAGTAGGAATAAACGGGTCCTTTTTAGAATGGCTGGCAGTGACTAGTGGGGTACAACAAGGTTCAGTGCTGGGACCCCAGCTATTTACAATATACATTAATGATTTAGATGAAGGAATTGAATGTAATATCTCCAAGTTTGCAGATGACACTAAGCTAGGTGGCGGTGTGAGCTGTGAGGAGGATGCTAAGAGGCTGCAGGGTGACAGGTTAGGTGAATGGGGAAATACATGGCAGATGCAGTATAATGTGATAAATGTGAGGTTATCTACTTTGGTGGTAAAAACAGGAAGGCAGATTATTCATATCATCATCATAGGCAGTCCCTCGAAATCGAGGAGGACTTGCTTCCACTCCCAAAGTGAGTTCTTTGATGACTGAACAGTCCGATACGAGAGCCACAGAACCTGTTACAGGTGGGACAGACATTCGTCGAGGGAAGGGGTCGGTGGGGCTGGTTTGCCACACGCTCCTTCCGCTGCCTGTGCTTGGCCTCTTCATGCTCGTTGTGTTGAGACTCAAAGAGCTCAATGCCCTCCCGGATGCACTTTCTCCACCTCGGGCGGTCTTCGACCAGGTGTCAGTGGTGATGTCGCACTTTACCAGGGAGGCTTTGAGGGTGTCCTTATAACGTTTCCGCTGCCCACCTTTGGCTCGTTTACCATGAAGGAGCTCCGCATAAAGCATTTTCTTTGGAAGTCTCATATCTGGCATGCGAACTATGTGGCCTGCCCAGCAAAGCTGATCGAGTGTGGTCAGTGCTTCAATACTGGGGATGTTAGCCTGGACGAGGACACTGATGTTTGTGCACCTGTCCTCCCAGGGGATTTGCAGGATCTTGCGGAGACATCGTTGGTGATATATCTCCAGCGACTTGAGGTGCTTTCTATACAGTGTCCATGCCTCAGATCCACACAGGAGGGCGGGTATTACTACAGCCCTGTAGACCATGAGCTTGGTGGTAGTTTTGAAGGCCTGGTCTTCAAACACTCTTTGCCGCAGGTGGCCGAAGGCTGCACTGGCGCACTGGAGGCGGTGTTGAATCTCCGCATCAATCATCAATGTCTGCCATTGTTGATAAGAGGTTCCCGAGATATGGGAAATAGTCCATGTTGTCCAGGGCTGCGCCGTGGATCTTGATGATTGGAGGAGAGTGTTGTGCGGTGGTGACAGGCTGGTGGAGGACCTTTGTCTTACGGATGTTAAGCGCAAGGCCCATGCTTTCATATGCCTCAGTGAACACATTGACTGGAGTTCAACCTCTGAATGTGCACAGACACAGGCGTCATCCCCATACTGTGGCTCAGCGACAGAGATTGGGGTGATCTTGGACCTGGCCTGGAGGCGGCGTAGGTTAAACAGTTTCCCACTCGTTCTGTAGTTTAGTTCCACTTCAGCAGGGAGCTTGTTGATTGTGAGGTGGAGCATGGCAGCGAGGAAGATTGAGAAGCGGGTTGGAGCGATGATGCAGCCCTGTTTGACCCCGGTCAAGATGTGGATTGGGTCTGTAATGGATCCATTGTGAAGGATCACGGCCTGCATGTCATCGTGACGCAGGCGAAGGATGTTGACAAACTTTTGGGGGCATCCGAAACGGAGGAGGACACTCCATAGACCCTCACGGTTGACAGTATCAAAGGCCTTTGTAAGATCGAAAAAGGCCATGTATAAGTGTTGGCGCTGCTCCCTGCATTTTTCCTTCATTTGTCACGCTACAAAGATTATGTCTGTTGTGCCCCGTAGGGGACGAAATGCGCATTGTGATTCTGGGAGGAGCTCCTCGGCCACAGGGAGAAGGCGACTGAGGAGAACTCGAGCGACAACTTTCCCAGTGGCTGATAGCAGGGAGATTCCCCTGTAGTTGCTGCAGTCGGACTTGTCCCCTTTTTTAGAAATGGTCACAATCACTGCATCTCTGAGATCTCCCGGCATGCTCTCCTCCCTCCAGATGAGAGAGATGAGGTCATGTATCCGCGCCAACAGCATCTCTCCACCATATTTTAGCGCCTCAGCAGGGATTCCATCTGCACCCGTAGCCTTGTTATTCTTGAGCTGTTTTATGGCTTTGTCTACCTCGTACAACATTGGAGTGTCACTGAGTTGGTGGCAGGTCGCATGCTGCGGGATTGAATCGAGAACACTCGAGTCAAAGGCAGAGTCTCGATTGAGGAGATCGTCAAAGTGCTCCTTCTAACAGGCCCTGGTAACCTCAGTGTCCTTGATGAGTGTTTCCCCTTTCTTGGCCAGGAGTGGGGTGGGGCCTTGGGAGTTTGGACCGTAGGTGGCATATCTACGCATATCGTGGCTGTCGGCCAGTTGTTGTATCTCCTGTGCTTTCTCCATCCACCATCTGTTCTTTAGGTCCCGGGATTTTTGTTGGACCTGAGCCTTGAGCCGTCTGTAATGTTGTTTTGCAGCTCCCAAGTTGGATTGTTGCTTGAGGCTCAGAAATGCTTTGCGCTTGCGATCTATTAGTTCTTCGATCTCCTGATCATTTTCATCAAACCAGTCCTGATGTTTTCTGGTTAAGTGACCAAGTGCCTCTTCACAGGCACTGGTTATAGAGGCCTGGAGGGCAGACCAAGCGCTATGGGAATTCAGCATCTCAGGGTCACCATGGCATGACAGATTGGCTTTGAGGCACTGGCTGTATAAGGCTTTCTTAGCTGGGTCTCTAAGTGCCCCGGCATTAACTTTTTTGCGGAACTGCTTCTGCTGTCCCCTCTGCTTTGGGGCAATGTTAATGTTGATGATGGATCGGATTAGGTGGTGGTCCGTCCAGCAGTCGTCAGCTCCTGTCATAGCACGGGTGACGCGCACATCCTTGCGATGCCTGCACAACGTCAAACACACGGGCTTAGCTGAACAAGGTCCAGTGGCAAGGGGGTCCAAGACAACTGGAGACCAGGCACAGCTCTATAAGCCTAATTGCCTACGACGAAGTGTTGGCAACAAGCTCGGCACCGAGTAGCGCCATTGATGATAGATGGCCCGAGGCTTGGCTGGAGGGCAGGCATTAGGAAGATGACTTCCAAAGTTATTTTAAAAGTTAAAAGTTGATAAAGATTCCCAATTTATTTCAAAAGTTTCTAAGAGTTGTTAAAAAGTCTAAGATGTAAAGCAATAATAGGTTATAAAAGTTTCCCCAGTTTAAAAAGTTTATTATCTGAATGATGACAGATTAGTAAAACGGGAGGTGCAACGAGACCTGGGTGTCATAATACATCAGTCATTGAAAGTTGCCGTGCAGGTACAACAGGCGGTGAAGGCAGCAAATGGCATGTTGGCCTTCATAGCGAGAGGATTTGAGTATAGCAGCAGGGAGGTGTTACTACAGTTGTACAGGGCCTTGGTGAGGCCACACCTTGAATATTGTGTACAGTTTTGGTCTCCTAATCTGAGGAAGGATATTCTTGCTATTGAGGGAGTGCAGCGAAGGTTCACCAGACTGATTCCCGGGATGACAGAACTTGCATATGAAGAAAGACTGGATCGATTAGGCTTATATTCAATGGAATGTAGAAGAATGAGAGGGGATCTCAAAGAAAGATATAAAATTCTGATGGGATTGGACAGGTTAGATGTAGGAGGAATGTTCCCGATGTTGGGGAAGTCCAGAACCAGGGGGTACAGTCTAAGGATAAGGAGTAAGCCATTTAGGACCGAGATGAGGAGAAAATTCTTCACTCAGAGAGTTGTGAGCATGTAGAATTCTCTACCACAGAAAGTTGTTGAGACCAGTTCATTGGATATATTCAAAAGGGAGTTGGATGTGGCCCTTACAGATAAAGGGATCAAGGAGTATGGAGAGGAAGCAGCAATGGAGTACTGAAGTGCATGATCAGCTCGAAGGGCCAAATGGCCTACTCCTGTACCTATTTTCTATGTTTCTATGAGTGTGGTCAGTGCTTCAATGCTGGGGATGTTAGCCTGGACGAGGACACTGATGTTGGTGCGCCTGTCCTCCCAGAGGATTTGCAGGATCTTGCGGAGACATCGTTGGTGATATATCTCCAGCGACTTGAGGTGTCTTCTGTACATTGTCCATGCCTCTGATCCACACAGGAGGACGGGTATTACTGCAGTCCTGTTGACCATGAGCTTGGTAGTAGATTTGAAGGCCTGGTCTTCAAACACTCTTTTCCTCAGGCAGCTAAAGGCTGCACTGGCGCACTGGAGGCGATGCTGAATCGCCGCATCAATGTCTGCCTTTGTTGATAAGAGGCTCCTGAAGTATGGGAAGTGGCCCACGAAGTCGAGGGCTGCGCCATGAATCTTGATGACTGGGGGGCAGTGCTGTGGACTGCTCTATCATGAGTAAGGACACATATGAGAGTAAGTTTAATCAAGTACCACTTACAAAGAGTACTGCAGAATTAAAAACCTACTCCTGAGAAATCCTAGAGACGTGAGGACAAATGAAATGTACAGTTCAACACAATCGCCAGTCAGTAAAACTCTCATGGGCAAAGACTGGTTGGGAAAGTTAAAACTAGACTGGAAAAACATCTTCAGTGTAGATGCTTCAAAGATGCGACGTGGCACAATGTTGAACAAGTACGAAAGCATGTTCACTGGGTATGACGCCCATATCTGCATCAAGTCCATACAAAGCCTGTCTATTGTAAGGCAAGGCCGGTCCCCAAGGCATTGAAAAGTCCGGTGGATGAAGTGCTAGCGAAGCTCAGAGAGATCGGAGCGCACATAAAAACTGACAAAAGTAATTGGACCACCCCAACTGTAGTAGTGCCCAAAGCAGACAAAACTGTATGCTTGTGCAGTAGCTATAACGTTACCATCAACCAAGCAGTTTGCAATGAGCAATACCAGTAACCTACATCAGAAGATTTGTATGCAGCACTCTCTGGGTCAAAGGTCTTTTCCAAGCTTGACCTCTTGCGCACTTACGCTCAGCTGAATGTTGACAAAGAAAGTCAACAGCATCTCGCCATCAACATACACAAGGGACTGTACTCATACACCAAGCTGCCGTATGGTGTAAAGACCCCTCCCAAAATCTTCCAAGCTACGATGGATAGGATTTTGCAAGGAGTTCAAAATTGTTTATGCAATCATGATGATGTACTGATCGCATCGAGGAAAAAAGTTTAGAAGTGCTCGATCTAGTGCTCCAAAGGTTGAATGTCCACAATGTCAAATTGAAAAGGAGCAAATGTGCTTTAGTGCAGCCTGAGGTTATGTATCTTGGTCTGAAAATTGATGCAAATGACTTGCAAAGAGTTAAGGAAAAGTGTCATCAATGCTCTAAAGCCACATAACGTATTGGAATTAAAATAATTCCTTGGAAAGGTCCAGTACTAACAACGTTTCTTACCTGAGTTAGCGACCATATCAGTTAATTTCCTCAAGAAGAATGTCCAGTGGAAGTAGACGAAAGTACCGCAGGAAGGTTGTAAGAGACATTTCTCTAGCGATGTTCTACTTGTGCACTATGACACAGATGCTTCCAATTACGATGTGGGAGCTTTCATAATGGATGACGGCCAAGAGAAACCAATCACGTTTATGTCATGAACTCTCACAATGAGCGAAAGAAACTGTGCACAAATTGCAAAGGAAGCACTGGCCATAGTGATTGGAGTCAAGAAATTCCGAAAGTTCCTGATCAACAGAACGTTACCCCGATAACCAATCACAAACTGCTCCTATCAATATTGGGACACAAATCTGCCATCCCTGCAATGGCCGTATCGAGAATGCAACATAGGTCAGTGTTGTTGTCACAATATGACTACACGATTGAATATCGCACTTCAAACTTTGAACAAATATTTTGTATCGGTCTTCACGGTAGAAGACACTAAAAGCATCCCAATAATAATAGATATGCAAGGGGCTTATAGGGAGGGAGGAACTTAAAACAATCACTATCACTAGAGAAACAGTACTAGGCAAACTAATGGGACTAAAGGTGGACAAGTCCCCTGGACCTGATGGCCTGCATCCTAAGGGCTTAAAAGAAGTGACTGCAGAGCTAGTGGATGCATTGGTTGTAATCGACCAAAATTCCCTGGATTCTGGAGAGGTCCCAGTGGATTGGAAAACCGCAAATGTAACGCCTCTATTCAAGAGAGGGAGACAGAAAGCTGCTTCTTCTTCTTAGGCAGTTCCCCGGAGTTGAGGATGTCCTGCTTCCACACTAATATGAGTTCTGTGGTGACTGATGAGTCTGATGCGGGATCTACAGACTCTATCACAGGTGGAACAGGTGGTGGTTGAAGGGACGGATGGGTGGGGCGCATGGTTTGTCATATGCTCCTTCCGCTGTTTGTACTTGGCATCCGCATGCTCCCGACGAAGAGACTCAAAGTGTTTGACGCCTTCTCAGATGCTTCTCCTCCACTTTGTGCGGTCTTGGGCCAGGGATTCCCATGAGTTGGTGGGGATGTTACATTTTTTCAGGGAAGCTTTGAAGGTGTCTTTGATGTGTTTTCTCTGCCCTCCTGGGTCTTGCTTGCCATGGAGGAGCTCGGAGTAGAGTGCTTGCTTTGGGAGTCTTCTATCAGGCATGGGGACTGTTGTGTATGCATGCCTGTTTACTATGTGATGTCTGTAACACTGTTATGCAACACTGAATGAATCCTTACACTGTACACACCTTGCCTGTACACAAGAGGGTGCTGCTGCTGGAGACCTAAGGGTTACCTGCACACTGCAGGTAACCCAGTATAAAAAGGAACACACAGTTTGTTGTCTGCACTCAGGAGCTGCAAATAAAGGACTACAGGTCTACACAGTTTAAGTATCACACCCTGCCTCATGGAGTCATGACTAAAGGTGCCTACATACGTTACAACTGGCGACGGGAATACGAGGTTATGAACCACACGCTCAGCATGTCGAATCTCAGCATCTTTCAGCAATTTACCGATGGGGAAGAATGGGCCATTTTTGTAGAAAGATTGGAACACTTAAGGAGACTGGCTGCACCGTGCGACTTTGGCGACCATAAGAACATAAGAACATAAGAATTAGGAACAGGAGTAGGCCATCTAGCCCCTCGAGCCTGCTCCGCCATTTAACAAGATCATGGCTGATCTGGCCGTGGACTCAGCTCCACTTACCCGCCCGCTCCCCATAACCCTTCATTCCCTTATTGGTTAAAAATCTATCTATCTGTGATTTGAATACATTCAATGAGCAAGCCTTAACTGCTTCCTTGGGCAGAGAATGCCACAGATTCACAACCCTCTGGGAGAAGAAATTCCTTCTCAATTCCTTTTAAATTGGCTCCCCAATATTTTGAGGCTGTGCCCCCTAGTTCTAGTCTCCCCAACCAGTGGAAACAACCTCGCTGCCTCTATCTTATCTATCCCTTTCATTATTTTAAATGTTTCTATAGATCACCCCTCATCCTTCTGAACTCCAACGAGTAAAGACCCAGTCTACTCAATCTATCATCATAAGGTAACCCTCTCATCTCTGGAATCAACCTAGTGAATCGTCACTGTACCCCCTCCAAAGCCAGTATATCCTTCCTTAAGTAAGGCGACCAAAACTGCACGCAGTACTCCAGGTGCGGCCTCACCAATACCCTATACAGTTACAGAAGGACCTCCCTGCTTTTGTACTCCATCCCTCTCGCAATGAAGGCCAACATTCCATTCGCCTTCCTGATTACTTGCTGCACCTGCAAACTAACTTTTTGGGATTCATGCACAAGGATCCCCATGTCCCTCTGCGCCGCAGCATGTTGTAATTTCTCCCCATTCAAATAGTATTCCCTTTTTTTGTTTTTTTTCCAAGGTGGATGACCTCACATTTTCCGACATTGTATTCCATCTGCCAAACCTTAGCCCATTCGCTTAACCTATCTAAATCTCTTTGCAGCCTCTCTGTGTCCTCCACACAACCCGCTTTCCCACTAATCTTTGTGTCATCTGCAAATTTTGTTAAACTACACTCTGTCCCCTCTTCCAGGTCATCTATGTATATTGTAAACAGTTGTGGTCCCAGCACCAATCCCTGTGGCACACCACTAACCACTGATTTCCAACCCGAAAAGGACCCATTTATCCCGACTCTCTGCTTTCTGTTACCCAGCCAATTCTCTATCCATGCTAATACATTTACACTGACCCCGCTTACCTTTATCTTCTGCAGTAACCTTTTGTGTGGCACCTTATCGAATGCCTTTTGAAAATCTAAATACACCACATCCATCAGTACACCTCTATCCACCATGCTCGTTATATCCTCAAAGAATTCCAGTAAATTAGTTAAACATGATTTCCCCTTCATGAATCCATGCTGCGTCTGCTTGATTGCACTATTTCTATCTAGATGTCCTGCTATTTCTTCCTTAATGATAGTTTCAAGCATTTTCCCCACTACAGATGTTAAACTAACCGGCCTATAGTTACCTGCCTTTTGTCTGCCCCCTTTTTTAAACAGAGGCATAACATTAGCTGCTTTCCAATCCGCTGGTACCTCCCCAGAGTCCAGAGAATTTTGGTAGATTATAACGAATGCATCTGCTATAACTTCCGCCATCTCTTTTAATACCCTAGGATGCATTTCATCAGGACCAGGGGACTTGTCTACCTTGAGTCCCATTAGCCTGTCCAGCACTACCCCACTAGTGATAGTGATTGTCTCCAGGCCCTCCCTTCCCACATTCCTGTGACCAGCAATTTCTGGCATGGTTTCTGTGTCATCTACTGTGAAGACCGAAGCAAAATAATTGTTTAGGGACTCAGCCATTTCCACATTTCCCATTATTAAATCCCCCTTCTCATCTTCTAAGGGACCAACATTTACTTTAGTCACTCTTTTCCGTTTTATATATCTGTAAAAGCTTTTACTATCCGTTTTTATGTTTTGCGCAAGTTTACCTTCGTAATCTATCTTTCCTTTATTTATTGCTTTCTTAGTCATTCTTTGCAGTCGTTTAAAATTTTCCCAATCTTCTATTTTCCCACTAACCTTGGCCACCTTATACGCATTGGTTTTTAATTTGATACTCTCCTTAATTTCCCTGGTTATCCACGGCTGGTTATCCCTTCTCTTACCGCCCTTCTTTTTCATTGGAATATATTTTTGTTGAGCACTATGAAAGAGCTCCTTAAAAGTCCTCCACTGTTCCTCAATTGTGCCACTGTTTAGTCTGTGTTTCCAGTCTACTTTAGCCAACTCTGCCCTCATCCCATTGTAGTCCCCTTTGTTTAAGCATAGTATGCTCGTTTGAGACACTACTTCCTCACCCTCAATCTGTATTACAAATTCAACTATACTGTGATCACTCATTCCGAGAGGATCTTTTACTAGGAGATCGTTTATTATTCCTGTCTCATTACAGAGGACCAGATCTAAGATAGTTTGCTCCCTTGTAGGTTCTTTAACATATTGTTCTAAGAAACAATCCCGTATGCATTCTATGAATTCCTCCTCAAGGCGGCCCGGTGCGATTTGATTTGACCAATCGATATGTAGGTTAAAATCCCCCATGATTACTGCCGTTCCTTTTTCACATGCCTCCATTATTTCCTTGATTATTGCCGGCCCCACCGTGAAGTTATTATTTGGGGGCCTATAAACTACGTCCACCAGTGACTTTTTCCCCTTACTATCTCTAATCTCCACCCACAATGATTCAACATTTTGTTCATTAGAGCCAATATCGTCTCTCACAACTGCCCTGATATCATCCTTTATTAACAGAGCTACCCCACCTCCTTTCCCTTCTTGTCTATCTTTCCGAATCGTCAGATACCCCTGTATGTTTAATTCCCAGTCTTGGCCACCCTGCAACCACGTTTCTGTAAGGGCCACCAAATCATACCCATTTGTAATGATTTGTGCCGTCCACTCATTTACTTTATTTTGAATGCTGCGTGCGTTTAGGTGGAGTGTTTTAATACTAGTTTTTAATCCATGATTTTTAGTTTTGACCCCTCCTGCAGCCCCTTTACATTCAGTGGCCCTTTTTGTTTTTTGCCTTGAGTTTCTCTTCCCTTCACTTTTACTCATCTTCTTTCTGTCTTTTGCTTTTGTCTCCTTTTTATTTCCCTCTGTCTCCCTGCATTGGTTCACATCCCCCTGCCGCATTAGTTTAACTCCTCCCCAACAGCACTAGCAAACACTCCCCCTCGGACATTGGTTCCGGTCCTACCCAGGTGCAGACCGTCCGGTTTGTACTGGTCCCACCTCCCCCAGAACCGGTTCCAATTCCCCAGGAATTTGAATCCCTCCCTGCTGCACCACTGCTCAAGCCACGTATTCATCTGAGCTATCCTGCGATTCCTACTCTGACTAGCACGTGGCACTGGTAGCAATCCTGAGATTACTACTTTTGAGGTCCTACGTTTTAATTTAGCTCCTAGCTCCTTAAATTCATCTCGTAGGAACTCATCCCTTTTTTTACCTATATCGTTGGTACCAATGTGCACCACGACAACTGGCCGTTCACCCTCCCTTTTCAGAATGTCCTGCACCCGCTCCGAGACATCCTTGACCCTTGCACTAGGGAGGCAACATACCATCCTGGAGTCTCGGTTGCGGCCGCAGAAACGCTTATCTATTCCACTTACAATCGAATCCCCTATCACTATCGCTCTCCCACTCTTTTTCCTGCCCTCCTGTGCAGCAGAGCCACCTACGGTGCCATGAACTTGGCTGCTGCTGCCCTCCCCTGATGGCAGTGCTCAAAACGGTGTATCTGTTTTGCAGTGGGATGACCGCAGGGGACCCCTGCACTACCTTCCTTGCACTGCTCTTCCTGCTGGTCTTCCATTCCCTAGCTGGCTGTGCACCCTTCAACTGCGGTAAGACCAAGTCACTAAACGTGCTATTCACGTCATTCTCAACATCGTGGATGCTCCAGAGTGAATCCACCCTCAGCTTCAACTCTGCAACGCGGTCTGTCAGGAGCTGGAGGCGGACACACTTCCTGCACACGTAGTCGTCAGGGACACTGGAGGCGTCCCTGAGTTCCCACATGGTACAGGAGGAGCATAACACGTGACCACCTAAATGAAGCACTAAGGGACTCTAAACAGCATTGATACTTCTAAGGGCAGAAACGCTGCCCCGAGTCCCGCAATCCTGAGTCCGCCACATGGGGCAAACCGGCTAGCCCCGTGCTGGCGCTGTGGAGGAAACCACAGGGTCCACCAGTGCCGCTACAAAAACTATGCATGTAAAGAAAAAGGGCACCTTCAAAGGATGTGCAGAAAAAGCTTTACTCACCGTGTCTCTGATGAGTTGGTTGATCACCGCTCCGACACAGAGGAAGGTGAAGTTGCTGAACCCCTGCAAGAAGAATATGGAACTAATTCCTACTCCACCGAAAGTTCTGCGTGGACAATGAAAGAAGATGTCGACTGAGTCCCAGTTTCTATGGAGAGCGACACAGGGGCGAGCCAGTCTGCGATGAGCCAAGCGACCTTTGAAGAACTTTGGATGAATCCCGCCAATCGACCACAACGGCATCCTGTCCAAGCGAAGCTGCTCCCAGGCCTCCGGGCTCCAGCAATTGACCTCAAACATGGATCCATCACACCATCCGGAGATTCCACTGTCCAGCTCGACTGCCCACAGCATCCCGGCGAAATCTCCAAGACCGAGGATCCAAACTCCACTTTCCGAGCCGAGGCAGCACTCCAAGAGGTGAACGGCGTCGAAAGAAATGGATTCCCGATGTCCAGGGTTGAACCTGTGGAAGAAAAGAGCACTACAGCCTATCTGCAGGAAAGCCAGAAAATGGCAGCCGCAGCACAAGGAGAAAAACTTGTAATCAAAATGGCCGCGGCCATACCACAAGTGAGCATGGAGGAGCATCACGTGACACCGAGCGGCCAATCGGATTTGAAGGCTCCCTTAAAGGAGACTGGTAACCAAAGAAATTTAAAGGGGATGTTTCAACTATTTGAGTACACGGACTTTAAAGCTAAAGATGCAATTAAAGGGTGCAAGTATGAAAATGTATGCAATGTAACCATGAATTGTGATGCTGGTTTAATTAATGTGACTAATGAGATGAATGCAGGTGTCAGTAAGGTTAAGAACGAGTTTATTATGCTTGACAATAAGGATATGAAAAATGCTTAGAGGGCAAGTGTTGTTGTGTATGCATGCCTCTTTACTGTGTGATGTCTGTAACACTAATGTACCCTTACACTGTACACACCTTGCCTGTACACCAGAGGGTGCTGCTGCTGGAGACCTAAGGGTTATCTGCACACTGCAGGTAACCCAGTATAAAAAGGAACACACAGCTTGTTGTCTGCACTCAGGAGCTGCAAATAAAGGACCACAGGTCTACACAGTTTAAGTATCACACCCTGCCTCATGGAGTCATCGCTAAAGGTGCCTACATACACTATAGTGACAATGTGGGCCGTCCATCGGAGCTGGTTGAGCGTGATCAATGCTTCGACGCTGGGGATGCTGGCCTGAGAGAGAACACTGACATTGGTGCGCCTATCCTGCCAATGGACTTGCAGGATTTTGCGGAGGTAGCATTGGTGGTACTTCTCCAGTGCTTTGAAGTGCCTACTGTACATTGTCCATGTCTCTGAATCATATAGGAGGGCGGGTATCACTACTGCTCTGTAGACCATGAGCTTGACGTCGGGTTTGAGATTTTGGTCTTCAAACACTCTTTTCCGAAGGCTGCACTGGCACACTGAAGACAGTGTTGGATTTCGTCATCGATGTCTGTCCTCGCTGACAGAAGGCTCCCAAAGTATGGGAAGTGGTCCATGCTGTCCAAGGCCTCATCATGGATCTTGATGATCGGGGGGCAGCACTGTGTGGCGGGGGCAGGTTGGTAGAGAACCTTTGTCTTACAGATGGTTAATGTAAGGTCCAGTGTCTCGTACACTTCAGTGAAGGTGTCGACGATGGTTGGGAGTTTGGCCTCCGAGTGTGTACAAACGCAAGCGTCATCTGCATACTGTAATTCAATGACAGAGGTTTTGGTTCTGGACTGGAGCCCTCGACTCCATCCCATAGCATAGTACCCGCCACCATCTCGGCACAATACCAGCCCGCCATGGGGTTGAAAAGGCCATCCCACAGCTAAAAAGCAACTCGGCCTCAGGAGCACATGGAATCCCCGCCGAAGTACGAAAGCATGGCGAAGAAGTACTCTTGGCATGAACCCATGACCGCATCTCTCTTATCTGGAAGGAAGAGAGCATGCCAGGGGATTTCAGAAACGCCGTAATCATGACCATCTTCAAGAGAGGTGTTAAGTACAACTGGACATAACGCAACAGAACTGCTGATGAGGAGGAACTTAAGAACATAAGAAATAGGAGCAGGAGTAGGCCATACGGCCCCTCGAGCCTGCTCCGCCATTTAATACGATGGCTGATCCGATCATGGACTCAAGTCCACACCCCTGCCCGCTCCCCATAACTCCTTATTCCCTTATCGGTTAAGAAACTGTCTATCTCTGTCTTAAATTTATTCAATGACCTAGCTTTCACAGCTCTGTGAGGCAGAGAATTCCACAGATTTACAACCCTCTGAGAGAAGAAATTCCTCCTCATCTCTGTTTTAAATGGGCGGCCCCTTATTCTACGATTATGCCCTCTAGTTCTAGCCTCCCCTATCAGTGGAAACATCCTCTCTGCATCCACCTTGTCAAGCCCCTCATAATCTTATACGGTTTGATAATCAGAGGCCCAACCTACTCAACCTTTCCTCATAAGTCAACCCCCTCATCCCCAGAATCAACCTAGTGAACCTTCACTGAACTGCCTCCAAAGCAAGTATATCCTTTCTTAAATATGGAAACTAAAACTGTACGCAGTATTACAGGTTCTGAGAAGATAAGATAAGAGAGATGAGGAGATTGCGAACATGACAGACTTCAACCAAATTTGGCCTCAAGAGTGAACAACAGTGTTTCCGCCGCAATTCGTGGGAAGTAACGCCAGCTGAGCGGCTTCAAGGAATTTACTGGCCCTAGCACCTATACCTTCAAGGAAGATTACTACTTCAGGACCTTATATCAGGGTGTTATGGGTGGAGGAATGGCTACTGCTGCAAGAGACCAACACCGACACTGCCTGGTGCATTGCCCCAATAGTAACACCAATGATTTTTTTTGTGATTGTAACTGCTCAAATCTCTTCAGCAATTTATAACATTTTTGCTTATATATAGAATTTGATTTAATAATATACTCTTCAACTGAAATAATAAAATGCTTGCTTTTTAAACATTAAACAGCTGGGTGCAAAAATTCTCATTCAGTTGGTTGTGGCTCATGCTGGTAGCCAGCATTCTATATGGCTCATTGCTTGACTTATGTAGATTTCAATTACACAAGATTATATGGAATGGAGGCTTCTTACAATTAATCTACTTACTGTTTCCAAATGTACATCCAATTAGGTTTAGGCTTTTTTAGAATACACTAAAAGGATATACATGATGTGTAGAGATTCAAAGGCAGATTGCAACACTCTCCTGAATCACAAATTTGCAATTGAAAGTAAAAATAGTTCAATATGAATTTCAGGGAAAAGTAGGACAAAGAAGTAGTAATGTGCAGTTCTGACCTGTGAATCTTTATTAAAACATTTAATCTCATTTATAAAGTTGGGCACCTCACCAACTGGCCGGAATGTGACCGGTGCTGCGAGTGCTATCACTAGGGAGGTAGTGCTGGACAGGCTAATGGATCTCAAGGTAGTCAAGTCCCCTGGTCCTGATGAAATGCATTCTAGGGTATTAAAAGAGATGGCGGAAGTTATAGCAGATGCATTCGTTATAATCTACCAAAATTCTCTGGACTCTGGGGAGGTACCAGCGGATTGGAAAGCAGCTAATGTTATGCCTCTGTTTAAAAAAGGGGGCAGACAAAAGGCAGGTAACTATAGGCCGGTTAGTTTAACATCTGTCGTGGGGAAAATGCTTGAAGCTATCATTAAGGAAGAAATATCGGGACATCTAGATAGGAATAGTGCAATCAAGCAGACGCAACATGGATTCATGAAGGGGAAATCATGTTTAACTAATTTACTGGAATTCTTTGAGGATATAACGAGCTTGGTGGATAGAGGTGTACTGATGGATGTGGTGTATTTAGATTTCCAAAAAGCCTTTGATAAGGTGCCACACAAAAGGTTACTGCAGAAGATAAAGGCATGCGGAGTCAGAGGAAATGTATTAGCATGGATAGAGAATTGGCTGGCTAACAGAAAGCAGAGAGTCGGGATAAATGGGTCCTTTTCGGGTTGGAAATTGGTGGTTAGTGGTGTGCCACAGGGATCGGTGCTGGGACCACAACTATTTACAATATACATAGGTGACCTGGAAGAGGGGACAAAATGTAGTGTAACAAAATTTGCAGATGACTCAAAGATTAGTGGGAAAGCGGGTTGTGTAGAGGACACAGAGAGGCTGCAAAGAGATTTAGATAGGTTAAGCGAATGGGCTAAGGTTTGGCAGATGGAATACAATGTCGGAAAGTATGAGGTCATCCACCTTGGGAAAAAAAACAGTAAAAGGGAATATTATTTGAATGGGAAGAAATTACAACATGCTGAGGTGCAGAGGGACCTGGGGGTCCTTGTGCATGAATCCCAAAAAGTTAGTTTGCAGGTGCAGCAGGTAATCAGGAAGGCGAATGGAATGTTGGTCTTCATTGCGAGAGGGATGGAGTACAAAAGCAGGGAGATCCTGCTGCAACTGTATAGAGTATTGGTAAGGCTGCACCTGGAGTACTGTGTGCAGTTTTGGTCACCTTACTTAAGGAAGGATATACTAGCTTTGGAGGGGGTACAGAGACGATTCACTAGGCTGATTCCGGAGATGAGGGGGTTACCTTATGATGGTAGATTGAGTAGACTGGGTCTTTACTCATTGGAGTTCAGAAGGATGATCTTATAGAAACATTTAAAATCATGAAAAGGATAGATAAGATAGAGGCAGAGAGGTTGTTTCCACTGGTCGGGGAGACTAGAACAGCCTCAAAATACGGGGGAGCCAATTTAAAACCGAGTTGAGAAGGAATTTTTTCTCCCAGAGGGTTGTGAATCTGTGGAATTCTCTGCCCAAGGAAGCAGTTGAGGCTAGATCATTGAATGTATTTAAATCACAGAGAGATTTTTAACCAATAAGGGAATTAAGGGGAGCGGGCGGGTAAGTGGAGCTGAGTCCATGGCCAGATCAGCCATGATCTTGTTGAGTGGCGGAGCAGGCTTGAGGGGCTAGATGGCCTACTCCTGTTCCTAATTCTTATGTTCTTATGAGTGCGAATTTGGAGATGGGTCAGCTGTCAAAATAACAGTGATTGACAGCGGGCCTAAAGTCCACTTTCAGCGCCAATTGAAGTCGTTAACAGCTTGTTTAAAGGTATTTAAAAAGCATTTTGACAGGTATTTACCATTTTACAGCTTTTTTATGAGGATCCCGGAGCTCAGGGATCACGTCAGGTAACTATGTCAGGTTCTCAATGACTTTCCATTGCTGTGAATACCTGATAGATGCAAAAGTGGTATAAAAGCTACCATTTCACAGCTTTTCAATTTCTAATCTTAGAAGCTGGAGCCTTCAGGATTTGGAAAACACTTTTCAGCTTTATGGAGGTTTGAAGTGAATTCCCTATCCGGTGTCATCTCCTTGGAGCAACCACTCTCATCATTGACATCGCTTCTGCCATCTCAACTTCAGATGCCATCTATTCCATCAGCATCGATGTGCTTGAAAAATATCACCTTGGTCCTCAGAATCCCATCACGATCAGCCCCAACACCAACATCACCGGGCACACCAGCAGCACCAACAACAGCACCAACCTTCTCCGCAATTACCTGATGCTGCACAGCACACAGGACATCAGTACCTGACCACTTTGCTGCCCGGGAGGCCAGTGATGGCCTCACCATGGCGAGATTGACTTCAGTTGATGCTGTACACTCTGGTGGCCACATTAGCACCATCCCACAGAGACACCATAAAGCATCCCTATAATGCCCAAGCCATTCCTTTCACACTCATCACCATTGGTGGGGGGGGTGGGCGGCAGGGGGAGGGGTAGGGGTACCGTTATGTCTCACCATTCGCTGCAAAGGTGCACACATATCTGCCCAAGAAGGCATATGGGGCTAGATTTTACACTTTTGTGCTTATCGTCCAAAAATGGGCGTTATTTCCAGCATGGGTGGTAAAAAGGGGTTTTCAGATCGCTGGCTTCTCGCCCATTCTCAAAGCACCTAGTCTCCATTTTTGAAATTGGGCGTTACCGCGAGTGATATGAAATGGGCGGTAGCGTTAAATCTCGCTGACCTTCTGCCGTAAAGTGTTGCCATCCTTAGCAATGGCATGGAAACGCTCGATTTCCGCGATTCAGGAGGTCAAGGGTCATCATGACATGCGCAGAAGAGGAGAGAGAGAGAGAGGGAGCTCAGAGGGACTGAAGGCGTGTCTTGGTGTTGTGTGGCTGCTTTGGGAAGAAGGAGGGAGATTTTAGAGCTTCACAGCAAATAGGGAAACAAAAATTAGCTATTACCAGCCATATATTTGCCCGAATTTGGCCTATAATGGATTGAAAGGAGGAGGCATCACAGCACGTTGTGGAGACTGACACTGGAGAGAGCAGTGAGGTGGGAGAAGAGCACATTGGAGAATGCAAAAAAGCGAGGAGGTTCTCGGACGAGGCAAATGCCTCCCTACTGCAGGAGGGTCGAGTTACGCTGGGGTGATTTGACACAGGGAGGGTGTGGGAAGACCACCCCAAAGACCTACCAGAAGATATGGACCGAGATAGCAGAAGTGATCTCATCGGCGACCAACGAGGTGCGTGAGGGCAACCAATGCTGCAAACCATGGAACGACCTTATGGGATCCACAAGAGTAAGTATTACATTTATTTATATGTACTTATATATTTATATAATTTGATTTGTAACAGTCATGAGTGACTATGAGCAGATGTGAGGTCTTTCACTTTTACCGGGAATGTTTTACTCAAATCCTGCGGTCAGGCTGCACATCGTTAGGTAAAGAACGCTAATTATCATAATAAGCATGATTACATCTGTTGGTTATGTGTTGTATCAGTTTCTGTGTCAGTACCTAGCAATGATATCACACAATGATCCCATGCCATGTCGTTCTGTCACTTTTTACAGAAGAAGCTATCGACGATGAGGTCCAAGCAGAGGCGAACGGGTGGGGGGCCACCAGTCCCCAGCGACATCACTGAGATGGAGGAGCGGGTGCTCGCACTCGTGAGGAAGCACATCCGAACAGCCACGGAAGTATCTGCAGACCCTGAAGTAATGCCACGTGAGTAAAGCTTACACCATTGCGTGATGTAAAGTCAATAGATGCCACACCCACTCATAGCCGAACAATCATATATGATAGATGATTTCTAAAATTGTCACAGAAATAATGCTGGCCTAATGATAATCATTGCAATGCAAATGTGTTTATGGTCATGAAATGCGATGTCTGTGATGATTTTGAGAATTCTCGCCCGTCAATCCGCTGGGTCTGTTCTCCACAGATGAGAGCGCCAACTTCGAGGAACCTGCATCGCCACACTCCAGAAGCCATTCCACCCCAAGGTCCTCCGGTTATTCCCACCTCCACTGTGGAGGTACCAGCCCCAAGCATCTCGCCATAGGGCACCGCAGTTGTCCCGAGGACGGTGCCGACCCCGCGGAGGCCTCGTGGACGCGGCAGGTCTGGTCCACGAGTGCCATATGAGAGCAGAGAGATGGTTCAGTTGTCCAGGAGGACTGTGGACATTGGTGACCAGCTCATCGAAGCTTTGGGAGGGCATATCCCGACAGCTGGCCACCTTGACTGAGTATATTCCACGGATGGCGAAGGCCCTGTATGCGATAGCCAGGAACACTGCTGGCACAGGCCTCCCAGTGGTCCCAGAGCACGGCACTCCATCCCTAGGTTCCGCACCACCACTGCAAATGACAGATGAGAGCAAGGACCAAGATCCTGCTTCTGCGTCAGAGAATGTTCCCCCCTCGGCACCCCCGCTCCCGTACCCGTGCAAGCGCCGCATCTGCATTCATCCCCCCCCATGAGGCACCGCCTGAGGAGCTCCTCGGCCAGGCGCTGTGGAGCAAGGAGGGGAACGGGTAGAGGTGGGGAGAAGGAGAGGGGGGAAAGAAAGTGAGGTGCATGTCCACAGGTGATGGCTGTGTTATATCTATATCTGGATGTATGCAATTTGTTGTAAGGTATGGGGGGAAGGAACCACCCTCCTGCTTTGCATTTGTATTCTGTGTTGCTGGACATGTTGAACATTTGACTGATGTCAATGGTGGAAACAGTGGGGTGTGGGCGGGGGTGGGTGTTATTGCCTGTGATACTTATGATTTCAGACCAATGTTGGTCTAAAAGTTTTTTTATTGAACATAACCTTGTTGCGCATTGTCTCAGATAGCTGGACCGTTACACACTGGTGATTCCTTAACATGAAACGATTAAATAAAACTTAACTTCAATCAATGTAAACTTTAACTGGCACCAAGGTGATGGGCACCATTGATGTCTGAGCTGCACACACACAGCAGCGTGTCAGTATTGTCACTCACAGCAACGTTCTTTCAGGCAAATTGTTCAGATATCAGCTCCTGACGTAAGAGTCTTGCAGCTATGTAGCCCCCAGGGACCCTTTCTTCTGGTTTGGAGGGGGTCGTGGGCATGGTTGTATAGCCAGCTTGATTGCCTGGCTCGAGGTCAGCGTCCAGCCCCTCGTCGTCCTCGTCCTCTCTCTCCTGAGATGGAGCATCAGTCCCTTCTGGCAATTCTTGGCCCTTCCTGATAGTCAGATTGTGCAGCATGGAGCACACGACCACGAATTTACCTACTTGCTCAGGGTTGTATTGTAGCTCCCCTCCTGAGTGGTCCAGACATCTGAAGTGCTGTTTAAGCACAGTTGTTTCTTTCTGGACCACATTGTGTGTGTCTCTGTGACTTTGGTTGTATCGCTTCTCGGCCTCGGTGTGGGTGTCACGCATTGGGTGTCATCAGCCAGGTGGCTCGGCCATATTGGTTATCATCAAGCATCCAGCATTGTCCTTGTGGCTGACTCTTAAAGATGTCAGAGACAGCGCTCTCACGCAGGATGTGAGCCTCATCGAAGGTGCCCAGACATTTGGCATTCACTGCCATAATGATCTGGTTGTGATCGACAACTAGTTGGACCTTCAGGGAGTGAAATCCTTTTGTGTTACGAAAACGCTCCGGGTCCTGAGAAGGTGGCCGCATGGCAATGTGAGTGCATTGTATAACTCCCTGCACCCTGGGGAACTGAGCAATGTGGTAGAATGCTCCAGCCCTGTCAGTCTGAGCCTCCGTGGTCATGGGGAAGCTGATAAAGTCCATCCTTCTCACGTATAGGCCCTTCGTGACCTGCCTAATGCAACGATGGGTGGCATGGTGAGACAGAGGGCAAATCTCAACTGCAGAGGCCCGAAAGGACGCGTAGAAAGACAGTGCCGCGGTGACTTTGACCTCGATCGACACTGATGTCCTGATGGCAGGCTGCATATGTGACCTGATGAGCTCACATATTTCATTGATCACCACCTTGTGGAAGCGCAGTCTCCGAAGGCAGGTGTGGTCGGACACGTCGGGGTAAGACCTCTTTTCCCTATACATGCGGGGTGTGTATGGTCTGGCCCTCCTCCACATTCTTGCACTTCTTAAATTGGGGACATAATGATGTGAATCACACATTGAGCCATCTGCATTCTGCAGCATCTGCGTATTAATCGATGCAGGCTGAGAAATGGCTGGCCCCATTGCAATGAAAGTATAATAGCGATTGATCAGAAGCAATAATTTCCTCACTGAAATACACCTAGAGTAAACTCCCAATAGTCCAGAGTCTGAAAATATGTCTGTAGAGATGGTTACTTCACCCGAGAAGAGCTCCAGAGTTAATGCAGACTCCCCCGAAGTTGAAGCAGCCTTTTGAAAGAAGCGACCTGCGATTTTAAAAATGGCAGCCAGACGCTGGCTTTAGTTCAGAACAGTTGCACTTTTTCTGGGCAGTTTTTTGAGTGACCGATATTGTGGGCGATATGTGTGCGAGGTGGTGAAAGTGACAGCGGGTGATCTCCTGGGCGTTAGTTTCGCCAAATGTGCTCTTTACGACAAAAAAAAATGGCGGGCGGTATTATTGAATCTCGGCGTTAATTCCGTGCGGAAAGTAACGCTGGGTGATATTATGGGCGTTGATTTCGCCTATTCTGATGATTCCGCCCAAAAAAAGTGGGCGGGCGGTATTATTTTTTCCCAGCGTTAAGCACATGGGGAAAGTAACGCTCAGCGATAAGTTTCCGAAAAATGCCCGTCAGTTTCCATTTTGTGGCTAAATGGCCGATATATGGGCGTTATACGTCATTTCAGCAGTAAAATGGACGTTAAGTGGGCGTTAAGCATGCAAAAAACATGGAAAGTCTAGCCCATAATGTTGAAAATATCATCATCATCATAGGCAGTCCCTCGGAATCGAGGAAGACTTGCTTCCACTCCTGAAGTGAGTTCCTTGGTGGCTGAACAATCCAAAACAAGAGCCACAGACTCTGTCACAGGTGGGACAGATAGTCATTGAGGGAAGGAGCGGGTGGGACTGGTTTGCCGCATGCTCTATCCGCTGCCTGCGCTTGATTTCTGCATGCTCTCAGCGTTGAGACTCAAAGTGCTCAGCGCCCTCCCGGATGCACTTTCTCCATTTAGGGCGGTTTTTGGCCAGGGACTCCCAGGTGTCAGTGGGGATGTCGCACTTTTACCAGCGAGGCTTTGAGGGTTTCCTTGTAATGTTTCCGCTGCCCACCTTTGGCTCGTTTGCCTTGAAGGAGCTCCGCATAGAGCATTTGCTATGGGAGTCTCATGTCTGGCATGCGAACTATGTGGCCTGCGCAGCAGAGCTGATCGAGTGTGGTCAGTGCTTCAATACTGGGGATGTTAGCCTGGACGAGGACACTGATGTTGGTGCGCCTGTCCTCCCAGGGGATTTGTAGGATCTTGCGGAGACATCGTTGGTGATATATCTCCAGCGACTTGATGTATCTACTGTACATGGTCCATGCTTCTGAGCCATACAGGAGGGCGGGTATTACTACAGCCCTGTAGACCATGAGTTTGGTGGTAGATTTGAGGGCCTGGTCTTCGAACACTCTTTTCCTCAGGCGGCCGAAGACTGCACTGGCGCACTGGAGGTGGTGTTGAATCTCCTCATCAATGTCTGCTTTTGTTGATAAGAGGCTCCCGAGGTATGGGAAATGGTCCACATTGTCGAGGGCCGCGCCGTGGATCTTGATGACTCGGTGGCAGTGCTGTGCGGCGAGGACAGGCTGGTGGAGGACCTTTGTCTTATGGATGTTTAATGTAAGGCCCATGCTTTCGTATGCCTCAGTAAATACGTCAACTATATCATGGAGTTCAGCCTCAGAATGTGCACAGTCGCAGGCGTCATCCGTGTACTGTAGCTCAATGACAGAGGTTGGGGCGATCTTGGACCTGGCCTGGAGGCGACGAAGGTTAAAGAGCTTCCCACTCGTTCTGTAGTTTAGTTCCACTCCAGCGGGGAGCTTGTTGATTGTGAGGTGGAGCATGACAGCAAGGAAGATTAAGAGGGTTGGAGTGATGACGCAGTCCTGTTTGACCGATGTCCGGACGTGGATTGGGTCTGTAATGGATCCGTTGGTAAGGATCACGGCCTGCATGTCGTCGTGGAGCAGGCGAAGGATGTTGACAAACCTTTGGGGGCATCTGAAACAGAGGAGGATGCTCCACAGACCCTCATGGTTGACAGTGTCAAAGGCCTTTGAAAGGTTGAAAAAGGCCATGTATAAGTGTGTTTTTCCTGTAGCTGTCGCGCTGCAACGATCATGTCCGTTGTGCCCCATAGGGGACGAAATCTGCACTGTGACTCCGGGAGAAGCTCCTCAGCCACAGGGACAAGGTGGTTGAGGAGGACTCGAGCAACAACTTTCCCAGTGGCTGATAGCAGGGAGATTCCCCTGTAATTGCTGCAGTCGGCCTTGTCCCCTTTTTTAAAGATGGTCACGATCACTGCATCTCTGAGATTCCCGGCATGCTCTCCTCCCTCCAGATGAGAGGGATGAGGTTATGTATCCGTGCCAACAGCCCCTCTCTGCCATACTTTAGTGCCTCAGCAGGGATTCTATCCGCTCCCATAGCCTTATTGTTCTTGAGCTGTTTTATGGATTTTCCTACCTCATGCAACGTTGGGGTTTCACTGAGTTGGTGGCGGGTAGCATGCTGTGGGATGGAGTCGAGAACACTCGGGTCAAAGGCAGAGTCTCGATTGAGGAGATCTTTAAAGTGCTCCTTCCAGCGGGCCCTGACTGCCTCGGTGTCCTTGATGAGTGTTTCCCCATTCTTGACCAACAGTGAGGTGGGGCCTTGGGAGTTTGGACCGTAGGTGGCCTTGACTGCAGTGAAGAATCCTCACACATCATGGCTGTCGGCCAGTTGTTGTATCTCCTGTGCTTTCTCCATCCGCCACCTGTTCTTTAGGTCCCAAGTTTTTTGTTGGGCCTCAGCCTTGAGCCGCCTGTAATGTTGCTTTGCTGCTCCAGAGTTGGGTTGTTGCTTGAGGCTCAGAAATGCTCTGTGCTTGCGATCTATTAGTTCTTGGATCTCCTGATCATTCTCATCAAACCAGTCCTGGTGTTTTCTGGTTGAGTGACCAAGTGTCTCTTCGCAGGCACTGGTTATGGAGGCCTGGAGGGCAGACCAAGTGCTGTGGGCATTCAGCATCTTAGGGTCATCAAGGCACGCCAGGTTAGCTGTGAGGCGCTGCCTGTATAGGGCTCTCTTAGCTGGGTATCTAAGTGCCCCGGCATTGACTTTTTTGCAGCACTGCTTCTGCTGTCCCCTCCGCTTTGGGGCTATGTTAATGTCGATGATGGATCGGATTAGACGGTGGTCCATCCAGCAGTCATCAGCCAGTGTTTGGAGCGAGGGTGTTGCCACGATGTCGTGTATTTGTCCCTCTTGCGGAACAGGGTGTTGGTGATGAGGAGTTCATGTTCTAGACATTTTGTCAGGAGTAGGGTACCACTGGAGTTGGCTTTCCCTACCCCCTCTCTGCCAATCACACCTCCTCAGAGGACTGTGTCTTTGCCGACCCTGGCGTTGAAGTCACCGAGGAGGATCAGTTTGTCTGCCGCGGGGACGCGGGACAGGGATGTTTTGAGGTTGGAATAAAAACCCTCTTTGGTCTCATCCACTGCATCGAGTGTTGGGGCGTACGTACTGATGACTGTGGCGCATTGGTCCCAGGATAGGCTGAGTCGAAGAATCATGAGGCATTCGGTAACCCCACAGAGGGAGTCTTTGAGGCGGTCGACCAGCTCATTTTTGATGGCGAAGCCGACTCCATGAAGGCGGCGTTCTTCCCCTGGTTTTCCTTTCCAGAAAAAGGTCACCTTGTTCCTTGAGCTGGCCTTCCCCTGCCCACCGGGTCTCACTTAGGGCGGTGATGTCGATGTCAAAGTATCTAAGTTCCCAGGCAATTATGGCGCTGCAGTGTTCGGGCCTGTCGCTGTCGCTGACGTTCCGGGTCCCGAACTTCATGTTAATGGAGTAGAAGATGCCTTTTAACGTGGGGTGGCCGTTGCACACCGGTCATCACACGGGGTTAGCTGAGCACGGTCTTGGTCCAGTGGCAAGGGGGTCCAAGACGACTGGAGACCAGGCAGTGCTGCATGAGCCTAATTGCTTACGGCGAGATGTTGGCCGCAAGCTCGGCACTGAGTGGTGCCCTTGATGGTAGGTGGCCCGAGGCTTGGTTGGGGGCAGACATTAGGAAGGTAACTTTTCCGCTGGAGTTCTGAGTGGGAAGTCAGCAAGGAGTGGGAGGGTGGAAGAGTCATAGTCGTGATGCTCACCAGTAGAAGAGGCCCGGTCACAAGTCGGGAAGGAGAGGTCCAGCCGTCGACGAGCAGAAGGATGTAGGCCCACCGCTGGAGGGATGAGAGCCCAACGCTGGAGGGATGTAGGCCCGCCACAGGAAGCGGGGGTGGGGGGGTGATGGGTGATGCCCCGGCCGCCTGGTCGGAGGCACACCTGCTCGCCGGGTGTCATCATGAGTAACCCGGTTTCAAATGACTGAGAATGATGCTATTAAAACACACCAAACTATTTTCTAATTAGATTGGGGTACAGTATTCAATTCCTTAATGTTATGTATGCAATAAAGGTTTAAACTGAGTACTTTTGAACTAAACAAGGTGATATGTCCTTACTATACAGTATAAATGCACACGAGACCCATACTTCAGAGAAGGTCACTCTTTGACCAGTTACCTTTATTACCAAGACCTCAAGTGATGAAGGTGGGTGGAGCTTCCCCTTTTATACCTGAAAGTCCAGGTTAGGAGTGTCTCCCACAAGTTCGCCCCTTGTGGTCAATGTTCTCAAGGTGTACAACTTAGGTCAGCTAATACATGGGTTACAATGATAGTTGAATACATGACACAAGGTACAACCTTGCTTCTGCTTTATTTAGGCCCAAAGTGCCTGACTCACAAAATGGCTGGCCTTTTATACCAGAGCAGCACCATGTGCGTGCTGCTCAATGGCCTCCAACAATGACACCATCTGGTGGCTACAAACAATATGTGCATACATGACAATACCTTCCTCTGAGATCTTCTCACAGTCTTTCACAGGTTCAGACGGTCCGATGCTTTACGCTCCCGGGTTGACTGTCTCAGTTCGATTCCGGCCTTGGGTGAGTTTGCGGAGTCTGTTGTGGCTGGTGGCTGGATGGCTGACTTGTTGGGGGTGGCAGTGGCCATGTCAGGAATTGCAAATCTATTTTTATTGAACAAGTCCATGATGGGAATTCCGGGTTCACTGATGACCCTTGAGTCCACTGAAGGCTGCTGGTAGGTTGGTTGGTCGTCGACTGTTTCTTCGTCCGACTGCTCTGGCTCGTCTGTGTGCCTCAGCTTCGTTTGATCCATGTGTTTCCTGCAAGCTTGCCCATTCTTGAGCTTAATAACAAATACTCTGTTGTCCTCCTTGGCCATGACCGTACCAGCGATCCATTTGGGACCCTGACCATAATTCAACACATATACAGGATCATTAACAGAAATCTCACGTGACACAGTTGCGCGATCGTGGTACCCTTCTTGACTCTGTCTTCTATATTCAACATGATTACTTAAATCCGGGTGCACAAGAGATAACTTGGTCTTAAGACCTCTTTTCATTATGAGTTCAGCAGGCGAGACCCCTGTGAGTGTGTGGGGTCTTGTCCTGTAACTCAGCAGTATGCAAGACAAGCGGGTCTGCAGTGCCCATGGGTTACTCTCCTCATGCTTTGCTTGATAATTTGTACTGCACATTCTGCTTGCCCATTGGATGCAGGCTTGAACGGTGCTCACCTTACATGTTTTATGCCGTTAAGTTTTACAATCTCCTGAAACTCCTGACTGGTGAAGCACGACCCATTGTCGCTCACCACTATGTCAGGCAGACCATGTGTCGCGGTCATTGAGATTCTCTATGGTTGCCGTGGACGTACTGGATGACATGATTATGCATTCTATCCACTTCGAATAAGCATCCACTACCACTAAAAACATATTGCTCAGGAAGGGACCTGCAAAATCTACATGGATCCTGGACCAAGGTTTGGATGGCCATGACCACACACTCAGCGGAAATTCCACAGGTGCTTTGCTGAGCTGCATGCAGGTGTTGCACTGATGCACGCATGCTTCCAGCTCAGAACCAATTCCTGGCCTCCATACATGAGACCTGGCGATGGCCTTCATCATCACTATACCAGGATGTGTGCTGTGTAACTCACGCACAAACTTCTCTCTCCCTTTCTTAGGCATTACAACTCGATTGCCCCACAATATGCAATCTGCTTGAATAGACAGTTCGTCCTTGCGATGAAAGTACGGTTTGGCCTCCTCGCACATTTTCTTAGGCAGACCAATCCCCTTTGAGGATGCAACCCTTTACACCGATAATATTCGGGTCCTGGCTGGTCCAGGTCTTAACTTGTTGAGCCGTGACAGGGGTACCTTCACTCTCAAAAGCATCCATGATTAACATTAAATCTGCCAGTTGTGACGTTTCCACCTCTGGTGTGGGCAACGACAACCATCTCAAAGCATCGGCACAATTCTCTGTGCCAGGCCTGTGGCGAATTACATAATCATAGGCAGATAATGTCAGCGCCCATCTTTGGATGCAGGATGAAGCATTGGTATTGATACCTTTGCTTTCAGAAAACAACAAAATGAGTGGCTTGTGATCGGTCTTTAATCCAAACCTCAGACCGACGAGGTATTGATGCATCTTTTTAACACCATACACACACGCTAAAGTTTCTTTTTCTACCATATTGTAGGCTCTTTCTGCTTTAGACAAACTTTTGGATGCATGCGCACCAGATTGAAGTTTCCCCAACTCATTGGCTTGTTTTAACACGCAATCAATTCAATATGATGATGTGTCACAGGCCAAAACTAAACATTTACATGGGTCATAATGTACCAGCAGCTTGTTCGAGCAAAGCAGATTGGTGGCTTTCTCGAAAGCTCTGTCTTGCAATGCGCCCCACACCCAGTTGTTGCCTTTTCTCAATAGCATGTGCAATGGTTCAAGTAAGGTGCTCAATTTATGTAGGAAGTTACCAAAGTAGTTGAGTAGACCCAGGAACGAACGCAGCTCCGTCACATTCTGCGGTTTGGGTGCATTCTTGATGGCTTTGGGTTTCAGGTCAGTGGGTCTGATGCCATCAGCGGCAATTTTCCTCCTGAGGAATTCGACCTCTGGTGCCATGAAGACGCACTTCGAGCGTTTAAGTCTGTGTCCCACTCTATCCAAACGCAGTAGAATCTCTTCCAGGTTGTTCAGATATTCCTTGGAGTCATGACCGGTGATCAGGATATTAACTTGGAACACGACGGTTCTGGGAACAGACTTCAGTAGACTTACATATTCCTTTGGAATATTGCTGCAGCCGAGCGAATTCCAAACGGGTACCTGTGGTAAATAATGTGTTAATGAATGTAAGTCTCTTCGACGTCTAGACCAACTCCTGTGTCATATAGGCCAAAGTCAAGTCCAGTTTTGTAAATGACTTCCTTCTGGCTAGCGTCGCAAACAAGTCATCAGCCTTCGGTAACGGGTACTGATCTTGTTTCGAAACCATGTTGATCATAGCCTTGTAGTCTCCACAGATTCTGACTGTGCCATCACTTTTCAGCACAGGAACAATGGGGCTGGCCCATTCATTAAATTCGACCGGTGATATGATCCCTTCACGCTGGAGTCTGTCCAGTTCAATTTCGACTTTCTCCCTCATCATATATGGCACTGCCCGAGCTTTATGATGGATGGGTCTTGCATCTGAGTCCACGTGGATCTGCACCTTGGCTCCCGTGGTTGCTGATACCCGGTTCGAACAGCGAGGGGAACTTGCTCAATACTTGGGCACTTGTATCTTCCTCCGACGACAACGCCTTTATGTCGTTCCAGTCGCATCTGATTTTCTCCAACCAGCTCCTGCCGAGCATCATTGGGCCATTGCCTGGACTAATCCACAGCGGTAACTCGTGAACCGCACCGTTATACGACACATTAATTTGTGCACTGCCAATCGCCTTTATCAGTTCTTTGGTGTACGTGCACAGCTTGGCGTTAACAGGGCTCAGCCTGGGCCTCACAGTCTTAGTATCCCGCAGCTTATTAAATGCTCTCTCATTCATGATCGATTGACTCGCCCCTGTGTCCAGTTCCATCGATACCAGTATCCCGTTAAACTTCACAATAATCAAAATTGTTTTACTCTTGGTTATGAAAGAGTACAGTCCATACACTTCCTCCTCTCGTATTGTGTATCCGAATCCGCGCTAGTCTGACTCTCATCCTCCACGTGGTGTGTCGCAGCTCACTTGCCCATCTGCGGACAATTGCGCTGGAGATGCCCCACTCAGACAGCCTTTGCAACTATATTGCTTAAATCAGCACTGCTGGTGCTGATGATTTCCCCCACAACGCCAACACGGAGAAGTCGGATACATTCCCGCTGGCGGACTTTGGGCAGGCACAGGTTTCATGAATGCAGCCGGATAGGCCCTCCCATTTGCCGCTCTGCCGAATGCCGAATCATTTGCGAATGCAGCCGGATCTGCCCTGCCATGTGCCGCTCTGCCAAACGCCGAATCAATCACATTTACAGTACTTGCCGAGGTTCGGTTCTTCACCGATATTTGCTTTAAACTCCTGTCCGTCGTCATACATGATTGAGCGATCTGGATGGCCCTTTTTAAATCCAACTCCTCCACCGCCAGAAGTTTGCGCAGGATCACCTCGTGGTTGATACCGATAACAAAGAAGTCCCGCAGCATGTCTGTCAACGCCGTCGAGAACGTGCAAGGTCGCGCTAGACGTCTCAGGTCAGCAAGGAATTCCGCCGCGCTCTGGCCCTCCGATCGAACTTGTGTATAAAACCTGTATCTCGAGATGATGATGCCGTCCTGGCTTGAGGTGCTCCCGTATCAATGTACACAACCCCTCGTAAGTTTTCTCTGTTGGATCACTAGGCATGAGTAGATTCTTTATCAGACCGTAGATCTTTGAACCGCACACAGTAAGGAATACGGCCCGGTGCCGATCTGCATCGTTGACCCCCTTCATTTTGTTGGCCACGAAGTATTGGTTCAAACGGCTCACAAAGTCTGCCCAATCTTCTCACTCCACAAATCACTCTAAAAATCCAATCAGCTCATTTTGAAAACAAAGGTTCTTGTATTCTCATCGCCAAATGTTATGTATGCAATAAAGGTTCAAACTGAGTACTGTTTAACTAAGCAAGGTACAACCTTGCTTCTGCTTTATTTAGGCCTAAAGTGCCTGACTTACAAAAAGGCTGGCCTTTTATACCAGAGCAGCACCATGTGCGTGCTGCTTAATGGCCTCCAACAATGACACCATCTGGTGGCTACAAACAGCATGCGCATACATGACACTTAATAAAAAATTTTAAAAGAAAATAATTCTTGAAAGTTCCGCCACGTTCCTTGAAAATAAAGATTTCAATGTTTGACAACACATCAATATAAACTTTACTTGTATATTGGCTAAAAGACCCAAGTGCCTACCTTTGTGTGTTGTTTTGTTAGTTGGTATGATTGGACAAGGATGGGGGTGAGTGTGAGTGGTGGCTAGTGAGATGGGGATGTGATAATGTATATAGAGAGCGAGGAATGGGTGGAGATGCAAGGTAAGTTGGTGTGAGTAAGGATGTGCAGGAGTAGGGTCGGGAAGGCTGAGTGATGGAGATGTGATGAATGGCACAGCAAGCTGAGTTTGAATGTGGCTTTGTATTAATGTTTCGTGATGTACTGAAATCGTTGAAAGGTTTGCGCCTGCTAAGTCTATAGTGTACTTATGAATGACTCCACAAGGCAATGTGTTGTACTTGAACTGTAGTGACCTTAGTCCTTTATTCCAAACTCCAGGGTCTCTGCAAGCATGGTGTGCAGCCTTTTATACAGCGCCATGCCACCAAGGCAGAAAACCCCCGGTCTCCACCAGTTGCACCCTCTAGTGGTGCCAGCATGTATGGACACGGTATGAACATTATTGATAGTGGATCAGGTAAACAAGTTTCCATCTGAAACAATCTCACAGTGACTACACATAGAGTACATCCATACTTAGCATATACAATTTCCAACATATATGTATGTCTAAGGTTTATAAGATGCACAACTTAGCCCACCACTGTCTTACGTACCCAAGCCAGAATATTTTCAGCCAATCAATATAGACATGCACTACAACTCAAGTAGAATCAGTTAACTCCTTGCCGAGACCTCAAGAGTGAAGCCAGACTATGTGAACTACTACTACTTTATTCAAGCATCTAAGTTAACACAGCTAGCAGCTAATAGTGTCAGAAGGTTAAGCAGTGAGAATACAATAGGCAGTTAGGTTAAGTATTAAGGTTACATTCAGCATTAAGGTAGAGGTTATTAAATCATTGTAGGCACAAAAATAAATTAAGTATATTGCAGTATCACAATTGTAGCTGGTTCTCTTGATTATGGCAGAGCAAAGATGTGTGCAAAGGCCAAGATTGCTAAACAATTTAGTAAGATTTACAGATTGTGTTCAATGTTGTTGACAAGTTAGCAGCTTACATATGGCTTGGTCCTTCGGATCAATCAACATGCCTTATGATGAGAGATTGTGTAGAATGGGCCTATACTGTCTGGAGTTCAGAAGAATGAGAGGTAATCTCATTGAAACGTACAAAATTCTGAAGGGGATCGACAGGGTAGATGCTGAGAAGTTTTTTTGCCTGGCTGCAGTGTCTAGAACTAGGGGGGCACAGTCTCAGGATAAGGGGAAGGCCATTTAAGACAGCAATGAGGAGGAATTTCTTCACTCAGAGGGTTGCGAATCTTTGGAATTCTCTGCCCCAAAGGGCTGTGGATGCTGAGTCTCTGAATATATTCAAGGCAGAGATAGATAGATTTTTGGAGTCTAGGGGAATCAAGAGATATAGAAATCGGATGGGAAAGTGGAGTTGAGGTCGATGATCAGCCATGATATTGAATGGCGGAGCAGGCTCGAAGGGCTTTAGGGCCTACTCCTGCTCCTATTTCTTATGCTCTTATGTTCTTAAAACAACTTACTAAAACTTTCTGGTTCTGAACATTTTCTTCTGACTCTTTCTTGATCTTATTCTTCTGACTGCTCTTGTGACCATTGTATTGATATTGCTGGTCCAGTTCAGCTTCTGAACAATGGTGATCCCCAAGATGTTAATAGTGGGAGACTCAGTGATGGTGGTGCCATTGAAGGTCAAGGAGAGATGGCTAGGATTTCTCTTGTTTGAAATAGTCATTACCTGGTACTTACATGGTGTGAATGTTACCTGCTACTTGTTAGTCCAAGCCTGGATGTTATCTAGAACCTGCTGTAGGCTGGCATGAGCTGCTCTGTTATCGGGGGAATTACGAATGGAGTCAAAAAATATGGAATCATCAATCCTGACTGTATGACGTAGGGAAGATCATTGATGAAGCAACTGATGATGGTTGAGCCAAGGACACTTCCCTGAAGAGTTACAATATCCTGAAGTTGCAATGATTGGCTTCCGACCATCAAGCTGTGTGTCAGATATGACTCTGACCACTGAAAAGTTTTCCCTCTAACCCTCACATTATTATTAGGGGTCCTTGGTACCATAGTCTGCCAAATGCTCGCTTGCTGTTGAAGACAGCTACTCTCATCTCTCCTATATTTTGTTCTCAAGAATGTACTATCATACAAGACCTCTTTAGGTTGCTGTGCCAGCACGTCCGACCAACCTGGAACCCAAAATGAAGCCACCCAAATATGGCAAAACACATTGGTGAATTTCCCTGGGGTTTTCCTGATTGGCCATCATAACTTCAGCAGATGTGCCTCAGAAACCTCCCCAAAATGACATAACATCAATGGAATGAAAAACAGCCAAGTTCCATAAAGGGTGGAAGGCCTACTCCAACAGACTACTGCCCAGGCAGTGAAAATGAAAATCTACCTCAAAGACTTTTAAACTTTCCATTTTTGTCACAGAAGCCTAGATTTTAATGCCAGTGCGAATCCATTTAAAATAACTAGGTTAGCACCTACATTAAAATAACGCCAATGAGAAAAGAGAATGAGACAATCTCATTCTCTCAAAACAGCCCAATTTCATTAGAAACTGACTTTCAAATATCATAAAGGTGCACAAGAGGATTGTAGATATATTGATAACATTTTGTGTGAAACTAGCTAGGAAGATAACTTGATTATTGTCCATACTTCAAATTAGATAAGATAATGGCCAAAATATCAACAAGAAGTCAGAGACAGAAAACTATGTTCCATTTTTTCCCACAAATGAGGTAAAATAATTTGAGTCTTCAAAACTGTATAATATTTAAATCCACCTTATAAATTAGGAAAATGTAACTGTACAGCAGTAAAGAGAAAAAGGCAGAATTCAATGCAAAATTAACTTTGAAAACTCAGAGCACTGGGGATTAAATTAGCTATCAGAGTTTAATAATTTAAGAACAAAATATAAACACATTAAAGTGCTGAATTTTTACCTGGGAATATAGCGTTTCATCAGTTCATTTAAATTTCAATTCATTGTTATTAGTACCTGACTGAACGCAAAGCAAATGCAGACCCTGGCAGTCAGTTTCAGTTTATCAGAGGTAGTTCAGACACATTATCCATGTAGGTCAGGTCTTGGGAATTCATCAGAGTTTGACCTTGAAAACACATCACACTCCAACTGTCACAGCACATTATTCCCATAATTTCCAAACAACAGTCATAAACACACATGTGCAGACTGTCTTGATTACCATTACCACACAGTGAAGCTCAAAAGGAAATGGATTTTCTTCCTTTTCTTGCACCATTACCGAATGTTATCACTGACGTTCAGATGAGTTCAGGTGCAATGCTAAGCACCTCCGACTACAGATCAGACAATGACCTAAAAATTGGAGTGTTCTGGCTGTTTCCTGATCAGAACACCAGTACACAGAAGTGGAGCTTTTGAATCTCCCAGGTGTACCTTAAAATTACAACCGGTGTCCTCACTTATCATCAGGCCCCTAATTTGCATGAAAAAGAGGCCGATTGCTCGTATCAGGCAGGAACTTTAGCCGCCCAACAGTAGGCCTCTGTGAAAGTTGCAGCGGGTCGATCATCACAATGACAATGCTCCAAAAATCACTACAATGCCTGAGCAGGTGTAAGTAATCTGTACTGCTCTGTTAAAAGATATCCACAATAACATTGAGAAAATGCACTTCCGAATGATTATTTCAAAGTTATTTTGAGAGTTTGAATGAAAAAATAAAACAAAATGCTGATATGTGAAATAAGTCCAAGTACCAGTTCAATTAAAAGTTTTTAAAAGTTATTAGAAGTTTTAAAAAGTTTTTTTAAATGTATTTTCAATGCAAAAGACCAAGAGAAGTTTCTGTGGACATGGCTCAGTTTTGACAGCTTTTGTGGGCGTGTCTTTTCTTATGCATTGGCAGTATGCTGTGCTCCTGGCCTTCCTGATGTAATACGCGACACATAACTCTGCAGCGCTGAAGAGCAATTCCCTGTTCTGGGCTTCGCACGAGGTAAGTGCGCATTCTTTTCGTAGGTCGGTGGCATACTCCGCAGCTATGCCACCGACCGCAATATTTGGGCTAATCTCTTTCAAAATGCAATATCATTCTATTCAAAGGTTTTCAAGCAGCCTGAACAGACTTTTCCAAAAACTCAATGTTGGAGTTGCGAAATTTTAGAAATCTGGTGCAGAGGAAAATTTACAATTAACTTTGGAGGCATTGTGAAGTTTCGAACATTCTCTTGCCTCATAGAATTCTTATTGTGAAGCTTATGGTGCCATTGCATCATAAAAGACTTCAGGCCAGATATTGCTGGAAAAATAAAGGCAAATTAACAGTGCTCACCATTATTAGTTGGTAAAAAATCCAGTAATTTGTGGTGAAGAAGAAATATGACAGGAGTTCCAATTCTCCATAAAATTGCTGGACGATTGCACCACTCCACCGTTACCCTCAAGAAAACCAGCAAAATCATCTCACTGTGAGCCTTTCCATTAAAGTTGCAAAATTTACGCCGTTTATGCAAATTATTCTCACCGAGACCATTATGGGCTGGTAATTCATGTCGTAAGGTCACTTAAGAGTCCGTGAAAGAGAACACTGCAGCTGTGGATTCTCATTCCAGCACATAGTGAAATGTTCCAAGAGGTCTCTAAAACTTTCTACCTGTCTTGGCAGTATTTTTGTGTCAGTCTTGCCATTCACATTACTGTTAGTGTCAAAAGGTAATAATTTTCAGGATGCAAAGCTGTTTAAGACACTCAGATATGCAAATTGGATAGACTTCTTTCAGAAAATAATATTTTGGGTTACAATATATGAGTAATTAGAGACATGATGTGGCAAGTGTAAATCCATGCTGACTTGGTCCTGTCACTGCTTTCCAAATGTGCTGCTATTTCATCTTTATAATTGGTTCCAACATTTTCCCCACTACTGGTGTCAGGCTAACCAGGCTATAATTACCCGGTTTCTCTCCCCCTCCTTTCTTAAAAAGTGGTGTTACATTAGCTACCCTCCAGTCCATAGGAATTGATCCAGAGTTGATAGACTGTTGGAAAATGATCACCAATGCATCCACTATTTCTAAGGCCACTTCCTTAAGTACTCTGGGATGCAGACTATCGGCCCTGGGGATTTATCGGTCTTCAATCCCATCAATTTCCCTAATACAATTTCCCGCCTAATAAGGATTTCCTTCAGTTCCTCCTTCTCTCTAGACCCTCGGTCCCCTAGTATTTCCAGAAGGTTATTTGTGTCTTCCTTCGTGAAGACAGAACCAAAGTATTTGTTCAACTGGTCTGCCATTTCTTTGTTCCCCATTATAAATTCACCTGAATCTGACTGCAAGGGACCTACGTTTGCCTTCACTAATCTTTTTCTCTTCACATATCTATAGAAGCTTTTGCAGTCAGTTTTTATGTTCTCAGCAAGCTTCCTCTCATACTCTATTTTCCCCCTCCTAACTAAACCCTTTGTCTTCCTCTGCTGAATTCTAAATTTCTCCCAGTCCTCAGGTTTGCTGCTTTTGCTGATCAATTTATATGCCTCTTCCTTGGATTTAACACTATCCTTAATTTCCCTTGTTAGCCATGGTTGAGCCACCTTCCTCATTTTATTTTTACTCCAGACTGGGATGTACAATTGTTGAAGTTCATCCATGTGATCTTTAAATGTTTGCCATTGCCTATCCACCATCAACCCTTCAAGTATCATTCGCCAGTATATTCTAGCCAATTCACATCTCATACCATCGAAGTTACCTTTCCTTAAGTTCACGATCCTAGTCTCTGAATTAACTGTGTCACTCTCCATCGTAATAAAGAATTCTACCATATTATGGTCGTTCTTCCTCAAGGGGCCTCGCACAACAAGATTGCTAATTAGTCCTTTCTCATTACACATCACCCAGTCTAGGATGGCCAGCTCTCTGGTTGGTTCCTCGACATATTGGTCTAGAAAAGCATCCCAAACACACTCCAGGAAATCCTCCTCCACCGTATTGCTACCAGTTTGGTAGCCCAATCTATATGTAGATTAAAGTCACCCATGATAACTGCTGTACCTTTATTGCACGCATCCCTAATTTCTTGTTTGGTGCTGTCCCCAACCTCACTATTACTGTTTGGTGGTCTGTACACAACTCCCACTAGCGCTTTCTGCCCTTTGGTATTCCGCAGCTCCACCCATACAGATTCCACATCATCCAAGTTAATGTCCTTCGTTACTATTGCGTTAATTTCCTCTTTAACCAGCAACGCTGCTGCACCTCCATTTCCTTTCTGTCTATCCTTCCTAAATGTTGAATACCCCTGTATGTTGAGTTCCCAGCCTTGGTCACCCTGGAGCCATGTCTCCGTGATGCCAATTATATCATATTCGTTAATTGCTGCCTGCGCAGTTAATTCGTCCACCTTATTACGAATACTCCTCACATTGAGGCACAGAGCCTTCAGGCTTGTCTTTTTAACACACTTTGCCCCTTTAGAATTTTGCTGTAATGTGGCCCTTTTTGATTTTTGCCTTGGGTTTCTCTGCCCTCCAATTTTACTTTTCTTTTTTCTATCTTTTGCTTCTGCCCCCATTCTACTTCCCTCTGTCTCCCTGCATAGGTTCCCATCCCCCTGCCATATTAGTTAAACCCCTCCCCAACAGCACGAGCAAACACTCCCCCGAGGACATTGGTTCCGGTCCTGCCCAGGTGCAGACCATCCGGTTTGTACTGGTCCCACCACCCCCAGAACGGGTTCCAATGTCCCAGAAATTTGAATCCCTCCCTTCTGCACCACTCCTCAAGCCACATATTCATCTTAGCTATCCTGTCACTCTGACTCTGACTAGCACGTGGCACTGATAGCAATCCTGAGATTACTACCTTTGAGGTCCTACTTTTTAATTTAACTCCTAGCTCCCTAAATTCAGTTTGTAGGACCTCATCCCATTTTTTAGCTATATCGTTGGTACCTATATGCACCATGACAACTGGCAGCATATTTGGAAAGCAGTGACAGGATTGGTCCAAGTCAGCATGGATTTATGAAAGGGAAATCATGCTTGACAAATCTTCTAGAATTTTTTGAAGATGCAACTATTAGAGTGGACAAGGGAGAACCAGTGGATGTGGTGTATTTGGACTTTCAAAAGTCTTTTGACAAGGTCCCACACAAGAGATTGATGTGCAAAATTAAAGCACATGGTTTGGGGGTAATGTACTGATATGGATCGAGCACTGGCTGGCAGACAGAAAGCAGAGAGTCGGGATAAACGGGTGTTTTCAGAATGGCAGGCAGTGACTAGTGGGGTGCCGCAGGGCTCAGTGCTGGGACCCCAGCTCTTTACGATATACATTAATGATTTAGATGAAGAAATTGAGTGTAATATCTCCAAGTTTTCAGATGACACTAAGCTGGGTGGCGGTGTGAGCTGTGAGGAGGACGCTAAGAGGCTGCACGGTGACTTGGACAGGTTAGGTGAGTGGGCACATGCATGGCAGATGCAGTATAATGTGGATAAATGTGAGGTTATCCACTTTGGTGGCAAAAACAAGGCGGCAGAATATTATCCGAATGGCGGCAGATTAGAAAAAGGGAGGTGCAACGAGACCTGGGTGTCATGGTACATCAGTCATTAAAAGTTGGCATGCAGCTACAGCAGGCAGTGAAGAAGGAAAATGGTATGTTGGCCTTCATAGCTAGGGGATTTGAGTATAGGAGCATGGAGGTCTTACTGCAGTTGTACAGGGCCTTGGTGAGGCCTCACCTGGAATATTGTGTTCAGTTTTGGTCTCCTAATCTGAGCAAGGATGTTCTTGCTATTGAGGGAGTGCAGCAAAGGTTCACCAGACTGATTCCCGGGATGGCAGGACTGACATATGAGGAGAGACCGGATCGACTGGGCTTGTATTCACTGGAGTTTAGAAGGATGAGAGGGGATCTCATAGAAACACAGAAAATAGGTGCAGAAGTAGACCATTCGGCCCTTCGAGCCTGCACCACCATTCAATAAGATCATGGCTGATCATTCACCTCAGTACCACCTTCCTGCTTTCTCTCCATACCACTCAATCCCTTTAGCTGTAAGGGTCATATCTAACTCCCTCTTCAATATATCCAATGAACTGGGCTCAACAACTCTCTGCGGTAGGGAATTCCGCAGGTTAACAACTCTCTGAGTGAAGAAGTTTCTCCTCATCTCAGTCCTAAATGGCTTACCACTTAACCTTAGACTATGTCCCCTGGTTCTGGACTTCCCCAACATCGGGAACATTCTTCCTGCATCTAACCTGTCTAATCCCGTCAGAATTTTATATTTTCTGTCATGTATTTAACCACCTTGCAATGACATAGTCATGTAACTGTAACTCATGTACACTGTACCTGTACCCTAGAAATGCATACCCTGACCACAGGGGGTGAACTTGCTGGAGACACTCCTCACCTGGGTTTCCAGGTATAAAAGGAGAGGTCCCACCAGGGTCAGCACTCCTTGGACCTGGTCCTTTGTCACAAAGAACTGACTGGAAGAGACAACGGCTGACAAGCGGAGGGCGCATCTACTGGCCAGCTGCGGACCACAGACGTATGCGCTGATGAAAGACCTGCTTGCACCCCAAAAGCCGGCGGACAAGTCCTTTGAAGAGCTCAGCAAGCTGATCAGTAAGCATCTCAAGCTGGCGAGTAGCGTACACATGGCCCGGCACCGGTTCTACTTTCACTGGCATCGGGAGGGACAAAACGTCTCAGACTTCGTCGCAGAACTGCAGCGCTTAGCCAGTCTCTGTAAGTTCTCCGATGCTTGCAGGGGGAAGATGTTCAGGAACTTTTTCCATCGAGGGCATTAATCATGCCGGCATTTTCAGGAAGCTCATAAAGACCAAGGATTTGATTTTAGAAGGGGCGGCGTTGATAGCTCAGACCTTTATGGCAGGGGAAGAGGAGACCAAGCTAATTTACGCGCGCACCCCTGGTCCAAACGTGGCGATGGACCAGGGAGTTAACATGGTGAACGAGGCTCGGGACCCCGCAGGCAGGCAAGGGCATTTCTAAACCGCCCAGGCAGCAACAGGCTCTAGGGTGGGCCCGCAACAAGGACAATGGAAAGGGGGTCGGCAATTCACGCCATCTCGAGGAACAATGCGTGCCGCGATGGGACCATTAACACCCACCATCAGAGCGCTTAGAAACAGCCAAATGGGCAGAGAGGAATCAATCTCAGCTCATGCTGGAGGTGCGGAGGTAGACACACTGCGAAAAGCTGCAGGTTCCGGCAATATACCTGTCAGATTTGTAATATCAGTGGACACTTAGCCAGGATGTGCAAAAAGGCAGTAGCGAGGCTAATCTGCGAGACAGAGGAACAAGACAAGGGATCTGAAATGCAGGATGAGGCCTGGGGTAAAGCCATAGATGCTGAAGTTCAGCGGGTTCATGTGGCTGATGTCCACAGCTCATACACAAAAAGCCACCCACGATGATGAAAGTCTTACTGAATGGCATCCCGGTGCACATGGAGCTGGATACGGGAGCTAGCCAGTCACTCATGAGTGCCCAACAATTTGAGAGACTATGGCCACACAGAGCTAGCAGGCCCAAACTGGAACGCATTGAGACGCATACACCAAAGAGATCACCCCTGTGCTGGGCAGTGCAAACTTGGTGGTAACACGCAATGGATTACAGAACTGGCTGCCACTCTGGATCATTCCGGGAAATGATCCCGCGCTTTTGAGGAGGAGTTGGCTAGCTGAGATGAATTGGAAATGGGGTGATGTGCACGCCATTTCATCCGTGGAGCGAAGTTCATGCTCACAGGTCCTGCAAAAATTCGGGTCACTGTTTCAACCTGGTGTCGGAACATTCAAGGGCACCAAAGTAGTGATACGCATCACCTCAGACGCCAGACCAGTACACCACAAAGCCAGAGCGGTGCCGTATGTGATGCGTGAAAAAATTGAATGTGAACTGGACAGGCTGCTCAGAGAGGGCATAATTTCGGCCATTGAATTCAGCGACTGGGCAAGTCCCATCGTTCCCGTCCTCAAAGCAGATGGCTCGGTTAGGATTTGTGGCGACTACAAAGGCACCATCAACCGAGTATCGCTGCAAGACTAATACCCGCTTCTGAGAGCGGAGGATCTTTTTGCCACGCTGGCAGATGGCAAGCTGTTCACGAAGTTGGACCTCACTTCAGCCGACATGACTCAGGAACTGGCTGAAGATTCCAAGCTTCTGACCACCATCATGACGCACAAGGGATTATTTGTCCACAACAGGTGTCCGTTTGGCATTCGTTCGGCAGCAGCCATCTTTCAGAGAAACATGGAAAGCTTGCTCAAAACCATTCCTGCAACGATCGTATTCCAAGACGACATTCTCATAACGGGTCGAGACACTGAAGAACACCTCCACAACCTGGAGGAGGTGCTACGCCAATTGGATCGGATAGGCTTGCGGCTGAAAAAGGCCAAGTGTGTGTTTTTGGCCCTAGAGGTCGCGTTTTTAGGCAGGAGGGTTGCCGCAGACGTTATCCGGCCCACTGAATCAAAAACGGAGGCGATCCGCCGGGCGCCCAGGCCCGGCAACACGTCGGAGTTGCGATCAGTCCTGGGACTTTTGAAGTATTTTGGGAACTTTCTGCCGAACTTAAGCACATTGTTGGAGCCGTTACACATGCTCCTGCGTAAAAGTTGTGAATGGTTTTGGCGGGCTTTCAATAAGGCGAGGAACCTGCTGTGTTCCAACAAACTGTTGACTTTGTATGACCCCTGTAAAAACTGGTTTTAACATGCGATGCGTCATCCTACAGGGTTGGGTGTGTGTTGCAGCAGGGTAACGATGACGGCCGACTCCAACCGGTGGCTTACGCCTCCAGATCGCTCTCCCAGGCAGAGCGTGGATACGGCATGGTCGAGAAGGAAGCGCTCGCGTGTGCTTACAGTGTGAAAAAGATGCACCAGTACCTTTTTAGTGGACAGTTCGAGCTAGAGACGGACCACAAGTCGTTAACATCCTTGTTGTCCGACAGCAAGGCTGTCAATGCCAAAGCATCAGCTCGCATACAGCGCTGGGCCCTCACGCTGGCTGTGCATGACTACACCATACGGCACTGGCCAGGCACCGAAAATTGCACTAACGCGCTCAGCAGGCTCCCACTGACCACCACCGAGGGGCCATCGGAGCAGAGCACTGAGATGGTCATGGCCGTTGAGGCTTTTGACACTGCGGGCTCCCCCATCACAGCCCGCCGGATCAAACTCTGGACCAACAGGGACCCCCGCCTATCCATGATAAAGAAATGTGTCTTGACTGGGGATTGGGCGCCCGCATACAGGGCGTGCTCTGAAGAAGTCAGACCATTTCACAGACGGATGGATGAGCTCTCCATCCAAGTCGACTGCCTGCTATGGGGCAGCCGGGTAGTAATGCCCCAGAAAGGAAGGGAAGCGTTCATTTGGGAACTCCACAGTGAGCACCCTGGCATCGTGTTAATGAAGGCCATTGCCCGGTCACATGTATGGTGGCTGGGGATTGACTCAGACCTGGAACACTGGGTTCGCAGGTGCACGACGTGTGCCCAGCTGGGCAATGCCCCCAGGGAGGCCCCACTCAGCCCGTGGCCCTGGCCCACCAGACCATGGTCACGTATTCACATAGACTATGCGGGCCCGTTCATGGGGAAAATGTTCCTGATCGTTGTTGATGCATACTCGAAGTGGATCGAGTGCATCATATTGAACTCGTGCACGACATCCATCACCGTGGAGAGTCTGTGTACGGTTTTCGCGACCCATGGCTTGTCGGACATCCTGGTCAGTGACAATGGCCCGTGTTTTACCAGCCATGAATTCTAGGAGTTTATGTCGGGCAATGGTATCAAGCACGTCCGGACAGCGCCGTTCAAGCCGGCTTCCAATGGCCAGGCGGAACGTGCGGTCCAAGTCATAAAACAGGGCATGCTACGCATCCAAGGACCCTCGCTTCAGTACCGCCTATCGCGCCTCCTGCTGGCCTACAGGTCCTGCCCGCACTTGCTCACAGGAGTCCTGCTAGGGGAACTCCTCATGAAACGCATGATCAAGACGCAGCTGTCCCTCATTCACCCAGACCTGGCAGACATTGTTGAGGGCAAGCGCCAGTCCCAAACCAAGCTCCATGATCGAGGCTCAAGGGGGAGGTGTATAGAAATAGATGACCCGGTATTTGTTCTTAACCATGCTTTGGGACCCAAGTGGCTTGAGGGCACCGTAATTGGCAAAGAAGGAAATAGAGTCATGGTGGCCTGACTAAACAATGGGAAGATATGCCGCAAACACTTGGACCAAGTAAAGAAAAGGTTCAGCATAGACATGTAGGAACCTGAAGAAGAGCATGACATGTCACCCACACCACTGCCAGCGGATGAGCAACAAAGACAGTCCTCAGCATGCACAGTCCCTGCGGCCAGCCCGGAATCACCTCAAGTGACAGAGACGCGTGCCGAGGCTCAGCCACCAGAGCCACAACTGTGGCGCTCAACGAGAGAGCGTCGAGCACCTGACAGACTTAACCTCTGAAACAAAAAGACTTAAGGGAGGAGGTGATGTCATGTATTTAACCATCTTGCAATGACATAGTCATGTAACTGTAACTCATGTACACTGTACCTGTACCCTTGAAATGCACACCCTGATCACAGGGGGTGAACTTGCGGGAGACACTCCTCACCTGGGTTTCCAGGTATAAAAGGGGAGGTCCCACCCAGGGTCAGCACTCCTTGGTCCTGGGAATAAAGGTGAAGGTCACAGAGTGACCGTGTCTGATATATGTATGCCTTGTGTGAGTTTGTAGTAAGGTGCAGGGATACTACAGTTTCTATGAGATCCCCTCTCATCCTTCTAAACGCCAGCGAATACAGGCCCAGTCGATCCAGTCTTTCCTCATATGTCAGTCCTGTCATCTCGGGAATCAGTCTGGTCAACCTTTGCTGCACTCCCTCAAAAGCAATAACGTATTTCCTCAGATTAGGAGACCAAAACTGAACACAATATTCCAGGTGAAGGCTCACCAAGGCCCTGTACAACTGCAGCAAGACCTCCCTGTTCCTATACTCAAATCCTCTAGCTATGAAAGCCAACATACCATTTGCCTTCTTCGCCGCCTGCTGTACTTGCATGCCAACTTTCAATGATTGATGTACCATGACACCCAGGTCTTGTTGCACCTTCCCTTTTCCTAATCTGCCGCCATTCAGATAATATTCTGCCTTTGTGTTTTTGCCACCAAAGTGGATAACCTCACATTTATCCACATTATACTGCATCTGCCATGCGTTTGCCCACTCATCTAACCTGCAGGCTCTTAGCGTCCTCCTCACAGCTCGCACCACCACCCAGCTTAGTGTCATTTGCAAACTTGGAGATATTACACTCAATTCCTTCATATAAATCATTAATGTATATCGTAAATAGCTGGGGTCCCAGCACTGAGCCCTGCGGCACCCCACTAGTCACTGCCTGCCATTCTGAAAACACCCGTTTATCCCGACTCTCTGCTGCCTGTCTGCCAACCAGTTCTCTATCCACGTCAGTACATTACCCCCAATACTTTAATTTTGCACACAAATCTCTTGTGTGGGACCTTATCAAAAGCCTTTTGAAAGTCCAAATACACCACATCCACTGGTTCTCCCTTGTCCACTCTACTAGTTACATCCTCAAAAAATTCCAGAAGATTTGTCAAGCATGATTTCCCTTTCATAAATCCATCCTGTCACTGCTTTCCAAATGCGCTGCTATTTCATCTTTAATAATTGATTCCAACATTTTCCCCACTACTGATGTCAGGCTAACTGGTCTATCATTACCCATTTTCTCTCTCCCCCCTTTCTTATAAAGTGGTGTTACATTAACTACCCTCCAGTTCATAGGAACTGATCCAGAATCGATAGACTATTGGAAAATGATCACCAATGCATCCACTATTTCTAGGGCCACTTCCTTAAGTACTCTGGGATATATAAAATTAAGATGGGACTGGACAGGTTAGATGCAGGAAGAATGTTCCTGACATTGGGGAAGTCCTGAACCAGGGGACACAGTCTAAGGATAAGGGGTATGCCATTTAGGACTGAGATGAGGAGAAACTTCTTCCCTTAGAGAGTTGATTACGTGTGAAATTCTCTACCGCAGAGAGTTGTTAATTCCAGTTCACTGGATATATTCAAGAGGAGTTAGATATGGCCCTTACGGCTAAAGGGATCAAGCGGTATGGAGGGAAAGCAGGAAAGGGGTACTGAGATGAATGATCAGTCATGATCTTATTGAATGGTGATGCAGGCTCGACGGGTCAAATGGCCTACTCCTGCACCTATTTTCTATGATTCTATGTTTCTATGGGAGCACAAAGGTAACTTGGGACCTATGGTTCAGAAAGCTCTTCAGGACTAAGCTTATCCTTGTGTGATTTCTGGGTCTGTTGCACACTAATTGAGAGATTGATTACTATGATTAGTTAAGAACATCATTATCATTGCATCATAATACTACCGGGATGGTAGAAGTCAAACTAGATGGACCTTGGTCTTTTTGCGGCTAGTAATTCCTATGTTCCTATGAAAGCAGTTTCACTGTTCCTGATCATGATGGATGGTGCAGCGGGTTATATACTTCATGAGTCAAAAATTTTTGCACATTTCGCATGCCTCTTCTCTCTTCTTAGGCAGTCCCTCGGAGTCCAGGATGACTTGCTTCCACACTAAAAATTAGTTCTCAGGTGACTAATGAGTCCAATGCGGGACCTACAATCTCTGTCACAGGTGGGGCATATGGTGGTTGAAGGAACAGGTTGGTGGGGCGTTTGGGTTGCCGTGCGCGCCTTCTGCTGTCTACGCTTGGCTTCAGCTTGTTCCCAACGAAGAGACTCGAGGTGTTCGGCGCCTTCCCAGATGCTTTCCCTCCGCTTTGATCAATCTTGGGCCAGGGATTCCCAGGTGTCGGTGGAGATGTTGCACTTTTTCAAGGGGGCTTTGAAGGTGTCCTTGAAGCATTTCTTCTGCCACCTGAGGCTCGCTTGCCGTGTCGGAGCTCCGAGTAAAACGCTTGAATTGGGAGTCTCATATCGGACATGTGGACGATGTGGTCCGTCCAACGGAGCTGGTTGAGTGTGGTCAATGCTTCGATGCTGGGGATGTTGGCCTGAGCGAGAATACTGATGTTGGTGCACCTATTCTGCCAATGGATTTACAGGATCTTGTTGGTGGTACTTCTCCAGTGTTTTGAGGTGCCTGCTGTACATAGTCCATGTCTCTGAATCATGTAGGAGGGTGGTTATCACTACTGCTCTGTAGACCATGAGCTTGGTGCCGGGTTTAAGATTCTGGCCTTCACACACTCTCTTCCTCAGGTGACCGAAGGCTGTGCTGGCACACTGAAGGTGGTGTTTGGCCTCATCATCGATGTCTGCCCTTGTTGACAGTAGGCTCCCGAGGTATGGAAAATGGCTCACATTGTCCAAGGCCACATCATGGAGTTTGATAATCAGGGGGCAGTGCTGTGTGGCATGGGCAGGTTGGTAGAGGACCTTTGTCTTACGGATGTTTAGTGTAAGGCCCATGCTCTCATACGCCTCGGTGAAGGTGTTGACGATGGCTTGGAGTTCGGCGCATTGTTTGGAGCATTGTCTGCGTATTGTAATTCAATGACAGAGGATGGGATGACCTTGGATCTGGCCTGGAGTTGGCGGAGGTTGAACAGTTTCCCGTTTGTTCTGTAAATTAGCTCCACTCCAGCGGAGAGCTTGCTGAGGGTGAGATGGAGCATTGCAGCAAGGAAGTTCGAGAAGAGCGTTGGTTCGATGACACAGCCTTGCTTGACCCTGGTCCACACGTGTCTTGGATCTATGGTGGATCCATTGGTCAGGATCACGGCTTACATGTCGAGGACACTCACATCGAAGGCAGAGTCTCGGTTAAGGAGATTTTCGATGGTTACGAACTTTTGAGGGCAGCCGAATTTGAGGACGCTCCATAATCCCTCACGGTTGACAGTGTCGAAGGCCTTTGTGAGGTCATAGAAAGCCATGTACAGGGGTTGTAACAGTTCCCTGCATTTCCCTTGGATTTGCTGCGCAGTGAAGATCATGTCCATTGCCCCTTAGTGGGCGGAATCCGCATTGCGATTCAGGGAGGAGCTCTTCAGCCATAGGGAGAAGGCGACTGAGGAGGATTTTTACGATGACCTTCACTGTGGCAGACAGCAGGGAAACTCCGCTGTAATTACCGCATCAGACTTGTCGCCTTTATTGAAAATGATCACGATTACGGCATCTCTGAGATCCCCTGGCATGCTCTCCTCCTTCCAGATAAAAGAAATGAGATTATGTATTCGTGCCAAAAGTGCTTCTCTGCCATGTTTTAGTGCTTTGGTGCAGGATTCCATCTGCTCCTGTTGTCAGATGGCCTTTTCTACCTCATGCAGGGCTAGGGTTGTGCTGAGGTGGTGGCAGGTACATGCTGAGGGGTGGAGTCGAGGACATTCACGTCAAAGACAGAGTCTCGGTTAAGGAGATTTTCGAAGTGCTCCTTCCAGCGGACACTGACTGCCTTTCTGTCCTTCATGAGTACCTCTCCGTTCTTGGCCAGCATTGGGGAAAGGCTTTGGGTGCTTGGTCCGTAGGTGGTTTTGACTATGCTAAAGAAGCCTCGCACTTCATAGTTGGCGGCTAATAGCTGGATCCCCTGCGCTTCCTCCACCCACCATCTGTTCTTTAGGTCATGAGTTTTATGTTGGACCTCGGCCATTAGACGTCTATGGAGCTGTTTTCTTGCTCTCGAGTTGTGTTGCTGTTTCCAGACCAAGAATGCCTTGCGCTTGCAGCTTATTAGCTCCTGGATCTCTTGGTTGTTCTCGTCAAACGAATCTTGGTGTTTCCTGGTTGAGTGACCGAGCGTCCCTTCACAACTGCTAATTATGAAGACCTTGAGGGCAGACCAGGCGCTGTGGACACTCTGCGTCTCTGGGTCACTGGGAGTCGTCAGGTTGGCAGTGAGGCACTGGCTGAATAGGGCTTTCTTAGCAGGATCTTTGAGTGCTCCAGCGCTGATTTTCCTGCGGCATTGTTTCTGTTGCCGTCGCTATTTTGGGGCTACGTTAATGGTGATGACAGAGCGGATTAAGTGGTGGTCCATCCAGCAGTTGTCAGCTCCTGTCATGGCGCAGGTGATGCGCAGATCCTTGCGGTCCCTCGCTCAGATGATGATGTAGTCTAGCAGATGCCAGTGCTTGGAGCAAGGGTGTGCCATGAAGCTTTATATTTTTCTTTCTGATGGAACAAGATGTTGGTTATGACAAGGCCATGTTCTCAGCATTTCGTTAGGAGGAGGTTACCGTTGGAGTTGGTTTTCCCTACCTCCCCCCCCCCCTTCTGCCAATCACACCTCCCCAGAGGTCTGTGTCCTTTCCAACTCTGACGTTATCGTTGCCAAGGAGGAGCAGCTTGTCACCCATTGGGACTCAGAATCGGGATTGTTCGAGGCTGGAATAGAATTCCTCCTTTGGTCTCATCTATAGCTTCCAGTGTTGGGGTGTGTGCGCTGAAAACCATAGCGCACTGGATCCGGGCTAGGTTGAGCCGAAGAGGCATTCGTTTATCCTGCAAGGGGAGTCTCTGAGATGGCCAACTAGCTCATTTTTATGGTGAAGCCTACCCCACGGGGCGGCATTTTTCTTCTGGTTTACCTTTTCAGAAGAAGGTGTAGCCACCACCTGGTTCTTTGAGTTGGCCTTCCCCTGCCCGCCGGGTCTCTCTTAGGGCGGCGATGTCTATGTAATTAACTCATTCAATTCTCAAGGACCAATACAACAATTCCCAAATACAACTGAGTTGCAAAGTCCCCTTCTGCTTGTTCTTTTTTAAAAAATCTTATTTTTCCTTTGTCTTTTTTTAGTCACTCTCTTAATCCCCTCTCTTTCTTTCCCTCCCTTCATTTCTCGTTCTGTATTTAAGTTACCCTATTTCCTTCTCCATCATTCGTTGTTTCTTTCATTTGTTAAGTAGATAAGACCATTAGGCACAATGTTCACAAGATCCCAGGTGTGACATTTACATCATTGTGCCATTATAAATGTGCATTTCCAGAAATTTGTGGTGCAAATATATTGTAATCTGAAAGGTGAGGTCAAAAGTCCAATTAACGTTGTTCACCGTGAGGTCACAGAATCATAGAATGATACAGCACAGAAGGTGGCCATTCAGTCCAATGTGCCAGTGCCAGTACTTTCATAGAGTTATCCAAATAGTCCCACTCCCCTGCTCTTTCTCCATATCCCTGCAATTTTACTTTAAGTACATATCCAATTCCCTTTTGCAAGTTATTATTGAATCTGCTTCCACCACCCTTTCAGTCAGTGCATTCCACATTATAATAACTCTGTGTAAATTTTGTTTTCCTCATGTTGCCTCTGGTTCTTTTGCCAATTACATTAAATCTGTGTCCACTGGTTAGCAACCATTCTGCCACTGGGAACAGTTTCTCCTTATTTACTCTATCAAAAACCTTCATGATTTTGAACAACTCTAACAAATCGCCCCTTACTTTTCTCTGTTCTAAGGAGAACAACCCCAGGTTCTCTAGTCTCTCTAAGTAACTAGTCTTTCATCTCTGGTACCATTCTAGTAAATCTCCTCTGCAGCAAAGACTAGACATGCTTCCAAATGTGCGGTGCCCAGAGTTGGCCACAATATTCCAGCTGAGGCCTAACCAGTGTTTTATAAAGGTTTAGCATAACCTCTTTGCTTTTGTACTCTTATGCCTTCTCAACTAGCCTTGCCACCTTCAAAGACTTGTGTATATGCACACCCAACTCTCTCTGTTCCTGCACCTCCTTTAAAATTGTATCATGTAGTTTATATTGCCTCTCCTCATTCTTGTATCACATCACACTTCTCTGCATTAAATTTCATCTGACATGCGTCTAACCATTTCACAAATCTGTCTACGTCCTCTTGAAGTCTGTTACTATACTTCTCATTATTTATTACATTTCTGAGTTTTGCATCATCTGCAAATTTTGAAATTATGCTGTTTAGGCCCAAGTCCAGGTCATTAATATCTTCTCTTCTGAGGCAGTCCCTCGGAATCGAGGATGACTTGCTTCCACACAAAAAATGAGCACGCCATAATACAGATACTGATTTAGAAGAAGTAATTGAGGAGAAATCGTCCTTAAACTGGGACACTCCCCCATCATATAGCAAAGTCGGGGCCATCGCTCCCGAACTCTTCCTAGACGAACAAGAGGTCCCAATGGTGCCTGTGACATATACGACGGGTATAAATCTGAAAGCCCGATATCCGGCATTTACCTGGGGCGAGAAACAATTAATACTGAAAGACTTGCCAACAGTTAAAGTTAGACACGGCAATTCTGAATTTTGGAAAACATTAAGAGAAGTAACATTTTTACTGTTCTGGACATAGCCAACGGATTCTGGTCAATCCCACTGGCAGAAACATATAACAAATTTGCCTTAACTGTAGGGAACTGACAATACACTTGGACAAGGGTGCCACAAGGGTTTCACAACAGCCCTGCCATATTCCACCGGACTATGAGCAGGGTCCTAGAGTATATAGACCTTACTCTATTCAAGAGTACAGTGCTACAATATGTAGATGATCTACTAATTGCTTCTGAAAGCTAAAAGGGCCACATGGGAGCACGAGTGACCATCATCCTAGAAGCCCTTGAAGTCAGGATCAAAACAAACCCAAAGAATGCCCAGATAGGACAGCCCAAGGTATAGTACTTGGGGCACGAAATCTCACAGGGGTCTCAGGCAATGTCTAATGACCGCTGAGACGCCATCAGGGAGATGCATGTTGTAAAGTCCTGTCCCCTCAGTACAGATTCACACGAGGCATGCAGTGAAGTCAAGGTCACTCTGGACCTGCACCTTTATTTCACAGTTCTGGAATGCTGCACTTGCCTGAGACTTCTCTTTATATACCTCTGTCTTGCAAGTGCACTCCTGGTGGTAAGGTATGCTGGTGGTTACAGGTCATACCTTATTACAGTCATGTATAGCATGTTAGGATACAATTATATATAATAATGTAAGATACATGACATCACCCTCCCCCAAGGTCTTATTGTCTTTATAGGTTCAGTCTCTCAGGTGGTCTACGCTCTCGTGTGGAGCGTCTGAGTTGTGGTTCAGTTGTTTGCCTTGGTGTCTGTTTTTCTTTGGGTGTGGTTGCTGGTATCTCGTCTGGGCTGTCTGTTTCGATTGGTGTGATTGTTGTTGACTCGCCTGGGCTGTCTGTTGGGATTGCCCTTTCCTCAGGTTGTTCCATCTGTCTGTCCACCAGGTGTGGTGCGAGTTCCACATTGTAGTCTGCCTCTGATTCCGCAGTGTTGTTGGTAAATCTGCTTTTGACTTGGTCTACATGCCTCCGGCAGGTTTTGCCATTGTCCATTTGTACTACCAGTAACCTGTTTTCTTCCTTGCCCGTTACTGTCCCTGCAAGCCATTTGGGACTCCTGCCATAGTTTAGTACAAACACTTTGTCCACCATCTCATTCCATCTCCACCTCGAATTTCTGTCATGGTACTCAGTCAGCTTACGGCGCTTTGCCTCATGTCTGGGAGGATTAATGAGAGCCTTGTTTTTAAAGTCCTTTTCATCAACAGTTGCGCGGGAGGGATCCCAGTCAATGAGTGCGGACGAGATCTGTATGCCAGCAGAAGTCCCGACAGGCGACTCTGCAGAGTGGGACCTTGGATTTTAAACATGCCTTGTTTAATGATTTGCACTGCTCTCTCCGCCTGGCCGTTGGAGGCCGGCTTGAACGGTGTCGTCTTGACGTGATTTATGCCGTGGTCAATTATAAAGTCTTGGAATTCTGCGCTGGTGAAGCACGGACCATTGTCACTGACCAATATGTCAAGGATTCCGTGCGTTGCAAACATGGTTGTGAGGCTCTCCACAGTGGTGGAAGTTTTGCTCGAGTTTAAAATGGTGCATTCGATCCACTTTGAAAATGCATCTACAACTACAAGGAACATTTTGCCCATGAATAGGCCCGCATAGTCTACGTGCACCCGCGACCAGTTTGGTAGGCCAGGGCCAGGGGCTCAATGGAGCCTCCCTGGGGATATTGTTGAGTTGGGCACAAATGGTGCACCTTCGGATGCAGAGCTCCAAGTCCGCGTCAATACCAGGCCACCAGACGTGGGATCTGGCTATGGCCTTCATGAGAACGATCCCCGGGTGCTCGCGGTGGAGCTCCCGGACAAATGCCTCTCTGCCTCGCAGAGGCATGACTACTCGGCTGCCCCACATCAGGCAGTCTGCTTGTAGTGATAGCTCATGCATGCGCCTGTGAAAGGGTTTTAATTCCTCGGGGCAGGCATCGCGAGCCTCTGCCCAGTCACCAGTTAGGACACATCTTTTTACTTAGGATAACGTGGGGTCACTGGCCGTCCAGGCTCTGATTTGGCGAGCCGTCATGGGCGAACCTGTGGACTCAAAGGCATTGATTGCCATGACTATCTCACAGTCCTGTTCGTCAGACCCTTCCGTGGTCGCCAGGGGTAGCCTGCTGAGCGCGTCGGCACAGTTGTCTGTGCCTGGTCTGTGCCTTATGGTATAGTCGTATAACGCCAGCATGAGTGCCCACCGTTGAATTCGCGCCGAGGCGTTGGCGTTTGTTGCCTTGCTCACGGATAGGGGGGACATGAGGGGCTTGTGGTCGGTTTCTAATGCGAACTTGGCCCCGAAAAGGTATTGGTGCATCTTTTTGACACCGTACACGCACGTGAGCACCTCCTTCTCTACCATTCCGTACCCGCGCTCCGCCCGCAAAAGTGACCTGGAGGCATAAGCTATGGGTTGTAATTTGCCCGCACTATTGACATGTTGCAAAACGCACCTGACCCCATACGCTGACACATCGCATGTGAGGACTAGCTTTTTACCTGGATCAAAGAAAGTCAAAACACTATTGGAACACAGAAGGTTGCGTGTCTTAGTGAAAGCGTCTTCCTGGGCGTCCCCCCAAAACCAATCGCACCCCTTCCTGAGTAGCACGTGGAGAGGCTCCAGCAGCATGCTTAAGTTCTGCATAAAATTCCCAAAGTAATTGAGTAGCCCGAGAAAGGCGCGCAGTTCTGAGACATTCCGGGGCTTGGGTGCCAGGCGAATTGCTTCTGTTTTGGACTCTGTTGGGCGGATTCCATCAGCGGCATGAAAATTCTTCTGCCCAAAAATTCAACCTTGGGTGAGAGAAACAGGCACTTGAATTTCTTGACTCGTAGGCCTACCCGATCCAACCGCTTTAGTACTTCCTCCAAATTACGGAGATGGGAGTCGGTGTCCCTGCCCGTGATAAGTATGTCGTCTTGAAATACAACCGTCCCCGGGATGGACTTGAGCAGACTCTCCATGTTGCGCTGGAATATGGCAGCTGCCGACCTGATGCTGAATGGGCATCAATTGTACATGAATAGGTCTTGATGTGTGTTGATGGTGGTGAGTAGCTTGGATTCCTCGGTCAATTCTTGCATCATATACGCAGATGTGAGGTCTAATTTTGAGAAAAGTTTACCTCCAGCCAATGTGGCAAATAAGTCCTCCGCTCTGGGCAGCGGGTACTGGTCCTGTAGGGAGACTCTGTTTATGGTAGATTTGTAATTCCCACAGATTCATAAGGATCCATCAGGCTTCATGACTGGGACGATGGGACTTGCCCAGTCGCTAAATTCCACAGGGGATATAATGCCTTCCCGCAGAAGCCTGTCTAGTTCGTGTTCAATCATTTCCCTCATCACATAGGGTGCAGCTCTGGCCTTGTGATGGACCGGTCTAGCATCCTGTGTGATGTAGATTTTGACTTTGGACCCTTTGAAAGTGCCCACACCTGGCTGAAAGAGATGTTCAAATCGCTTTATAACTGTTGAACAGGAGGTCCGTTCCTCTAATGACATGGCATGGACATCATCCCATTTCCAGTTTAGTTTTGCCAGCCAGCTTCTCCCCAGCAGTGCTGGGGGTTCTCCGGGGACAATCCACAGGGGAAGTCGGTTCACTGTCCCTTTGTGTGTGACAGAGAGCATGGCACTGCCGAGGACTGGTACGATTTCTTTGGTATAGGTCCTTAGTTTGGTGTCGACCCTTGTGAGTTTTGGTCTGTCTCTTTTATGCGGCCACAGTTGTTCAAATTGTTGAGCGCCCATGAGAGATTGACTCGCTCCCGTATCCAGCTCCATGTTAACAGATATCCCGTTGAGTAGGACCCTCATTATTATAGGAGGCGTCCTGTTGTAGGAGCAGCAGCCATTGATCGTGTTGACCCGCTGTATATTGGTGTTCCGGGTACTGTCCCCACCATCTTCTGGTCCGCTTTCCGACCCATCCGATTCGTATACCAGCCGAGCTGCCGTTTCTTTGCACATGCGGGCCAAATGCCCTGTATATTCACAATTTCTGCAAACAGCTTGCTGAAATCGACATCCCCTTGACGAGTGCCCAACGCCACACCTCCAGCACAGACCTGTTCCATTGTTCAAAGTGTTCCCAAAGAATGAGCTGCGTCTGGCTAATCTCTCTTGTGCTTCTCTCAGTTTGTAGTTGATTGCTCGCATTGTGGGTTGATGAGGTGTGAACGGCCCTCCTGTGGCCTTTGATGGCTTCTGCCTGCTGTCGAGAGCCTGTTCTTCCGGTTTTGTCTGTGTGTGGGGGTAGCAGCTTGTTTAGTGCTGTGAACTTCTTGTTCCGATATTTCGTTAGTTGTCGTACCTGCATTGTAAATCAACCTCGTTTCTTCTTCCCCTACCAAGAATGTCTGTGCAACCAGTGCTGCTGCCTCTAAAGTCAGGTTCTTGGTCTCTATGAGCTTTCGGAATATGCCTGCGTGGCCTATGCCTTCAATGAAAAAGTCTCTCAGCATTTCTCTCCTCAGTTCATCGGAGAACTCACATAAACTAGCCAACCTCCAAAGTTCCGCCACGAAGTCGGGTATGCTCTGGCCCACACAGCGTCTGTAGCTGTAGAACCTGTGTCTGGCCATGTGTAGGCTGCTCACTGGCTTCAGGTGGTCTCTTACCAGTGTGCTCAATTCTTCAAACAACTTGCTTGCTGGTTTCTCGGGTGCCAACAGATCCTTCATTAAAGCGTATGTTTTCGAGACACAGCTGGTCAAGAGATGGGCTCTTCTCTTGTCTGCCGTATCATCGCCTAACCAGTCTTTGGTTACAAAGCTTTGCTAGAGCCTTTCTAAAAAGTCCTCCCAATTGTCTCCCGCATTGTACTTTTCATCTGATCCGTTGTTCGCCATTCTGTGGATTCTGTAATCCCGTAACCCGTCGCCACTGTAAAGTCCTGTCCCCTCAAATACAGATTCACACGAGGCATGTAGTGAAGTCAAGGTCACTCTGGACCTGCACCTTTATTTCACAGTTCTGGAATGCTGCACTTGCCTGAGACTTCTCCTTATATACCTCTGTCTTGCAAGTGCACTCCTGGTGGTAAGGTATGCTGGTGGTTACAGGTCATACCTTATTACAGTCATGTATAGCATGTTAGGATACAATTATATATAATAATGTAAGATACATGACACATGTAAGGGGGGTGAGGAAGGTCCTGGGACTATTTAACTACTGTAGAAATGTTATTGCTAATTATGCAACATTTTCTGAGCCAATTCAGAAGCTCGTAAAGGGAGGCAAATCCTCCCTAGTGGCCATAGACTGGGGGCCAGAGCAAGAGACGCCATACAGAGATATAAAGGAGGCTCTTATGTCTGTCCCAGCACTAGGGTTGCCCAATATGGAACTGCCATTTCACATATATTGTGATAACGAAGGGAGTTTCTCAGGAGCTGTGGTCACGCAAAACCACGGCGATCGACAAAGGCCCGTTGCCTACTACTCAACTCGGAGTTGTCAGTAGCAGTGGGACTATCCAGGTGTGTAACGGCACTCGACTGTGCCACCTGGGACTATCCAGGTGTGTAACGGCACTCGACTGTGCCACCTGGGACTATCCAGGTGTGTAGCGGCACTCGACTGTGCCACCTGGGACTATCCAGGTGTGTAGCGGCACTCGACTGTGCCACCTGGGACTATCCAGGTGTGTAGCGGCACTCGACTGTGCCACCTGGGATTATCCAGGTGTGTAGCGGCACTCGACTGTGCCACCTGGGACTATCCAGGTGTGTAGCGGCACTCGACTGTGCCACCTGGAACTATCCAGGTGTGTAGCGGCACTCGATGGTGCCACCTGGGACTATCCAGATGTGTAGTGGCACTCGACTGTGCCACCTGGGACTATCCAGGTGTATAGTGGCACTCGACTGTGCCACCTGGGACTATCCAGATGTGTAGTGGCACTCGACTGTGCCACCTGGGACTATCCAGATGTGTAGTGGCACTCGACTGTGCCACCTGGGACTATCCAGGTGTGTAGTGGCACTCGACTGTGCCACCTGGGACTATCCAGGTGTGTAGCGGCACTCGACTGTGCCACCTGGGACTATCCAGGTGTGTAGTGGCACTTGACTGTGCCACCTGGGACTATCCAGGTGTGTAGTTGCACTCGACTGTGCCACCTGGGACTATCCAGGTGTGTAGTGGCACTCGACTGTGCCACCTGGGACTATCCAGGTGTGTAGCGGCACTCGACTGTGCCACCTGGGACTATCCAGGTGTGTAGCGGCACTCGACTGTGCCACCTGGGACTATCCAGATGTGTAGTGGCACTCGACGGTGCCACCTGAGACTATCCAGATGTGTAGTGGCACTCGACTGTGCCACCTGGGACTATCCAGGTGTGTAGTGGCACTCGACTGTGCCACCTGGGACTATCCAGGTGTGTAGTGGCACTCGACTGTGCCACCTGGGACTATCCAGGTGTGTAGTGGCACTCGACTGTGCCACCTGGGACTATCCAGCTGTGTAGCAGCACTCGACTGTGCCACCTGAGCAGTGAAAGTGAGTGAACTCGTAGTTATGACAGGCGAGATAACCCTCTGTACCAAGCACACCCTGGTGGAAATGTTAAGCACAGGAAAACTCCGAGCCATCTCGAGCGTCCGGAGAGCAAAATGGGAAGCTGTTTTGTTGCCCCGGGACAAATCCGTCAAAATAATAAGGGACACCGGCGAGAACCTGGCAGAAGGAATTTTAGGCATGGGGAAGCCTTAGAATAGGAGTATACACGTTATTAGAAGACCCTGAGTTAATTGTACATGGGGGTTCATCACCTCAGGCGGTGAGGCCATCAAACATGAAGGCCAAATTAGACTGCTATTAGACGCTGCTAGTAAGCCTGCCCGAGCGGCGGCGATCAAGGTAAAAGCCCGCTCGCGGGTGGTGGACGATATTCAGAAAGGAAATGAGGCTGCAGACAAGGCTACTCGTGAAGCGGTAACATCCGCCGAGTTAAGGCAGAACCAGTATGCAGCTGACAACGGAGGAGGACATTAACATAGTAAAATTACATGCAGACGTTAGCAATAAAGGAAAATCAGACTGGAAAAGGAAAGGAGGGGTGCCCGGGTCAGACTCTGTATGGAGAAAGGGCGGGAAGGTATTAGCCCCCTCCTGAATAAGGAAAATGTTCATGGAATTGCACCACGGCATCAACCATACCGGACGCATTGCCATGATAATAAGTACCTCCTGAGATTGGTGGTGGCCAGGAATGGGATGTGGGATTGCTAAGTATTGCTAGCAATGTATTACATTAGCCCTACATAATCCGGGAATAATCAAAATAAGAATGGCTCATCAACTACGTCCACGGGGACCAATGGAAAGTATCCAAATTGATTTTACTGTGCCACTGTCAACCTCTCGAGGAAGAAAATACTGTTTAGTATTAATAGATTTGTTCACACGGTGGGTAGAAGCATTCGCCACTTGAAACTGTACCGCAACCACAGTGGCTCGGATCCTTGCAGAGGAGGTAATTCCCCGATGGGGAATTCCCACTCAGATTGACTCTGATCAAGGAGCCCAATTCACTGTGCAGGTGGTAAAGCTGTTATGCACCACATTGGGCATCAAACAGAAGTTTCACATCCCCAACCACCCCCAGAGTTCTGGGAAGTTACAACAGGTGAATCGTACTATAAAAACAGCCCTGGCCAAGGCCATCCAGGAAATCGGACAAGCCTGACCCGAACTACTGCCTACCATACTAATGAGACAGCATGTTACATCTAATCGAACAACGGGTCTGACCCTGTACGAGCTTATGACTGGCCAAGTCATGAGATTGCCTGAGAGCGTAATCACAGGAGGACCGGACTTAGGCCCGCTACGGGACCGAATACGGAGATACGTAATGGAATTAAGTAAGCAACTAAAAGGTATGAGGCAGGAAGTCAGGGAACAGCAGGAAGGCAGAGACCAGGATGAGGATTTAGAATCTCTGGCAGATGTGCGACAGGTAGGAGAAAAGGTAATGGTTAAAGGTTTACTGGCCCAGACGGGATTTGCCCCATGATGGTCAGGCCCATATGAGGTGTTAATAAATGGCGATACGTGAGCATGTGTAGACATAAGCTGTGTTGGGTGATGGAAACACTGGACACAATTAAAAAAAAGACTAACATGTCGTGGATAGCCCAAGGGCATCCACCCTTTTCCCAGTTACAGGATGGCTTGGCGGATTGTGATTCTGATAATGCTATGGACGATCCAGACAATGGATCAATACAACGAGGAAGACACAGGGGATCCCGAATTCAGATGACTAATGGTCAGGGATGGAATCCACATAATGGGGATCTTCCACCTGGAAGAAAGTCTGGTGGGCTTCATCCCACTGGGTAGCACCATCCGAGGATGCAAGGGGGTCCAACCGGAGATATTAGGAATCTCCGTGATATCCAACCGAACGGCATGTATAGGATGCGACCTTGGTATTAATCCTTATAGCAGGAACCCCCAGTGGAATAGTCCTGCGAATGGAGAGAGTCCAATTGTATGATAATGTAAACCATGAGATGCTCCCTGTGATTGTCAACTTAGCCAATCTAGGCCTACCAAAGAGCTGCGACACCAAGGTGAGAGCACTGTATACACGAATGTTGAGGATAGTCCTCAAAGAAGCCGCGGACACCTCAGGGACATCCCATTTCAGGGGACACGCGGATTTCCATCGCCAGAAGCGGGGATTGATTAACAATGTATTAACCGGGGTAAACACAGGAACCTCATTGGTAAATGCCCTCGACATACAAACGAGGTGGAAAACATGGGGCCGATCAGGGGAAAGAACTACTTGTGGTATTACCAAATGGATCAATATGTGATGAAAAGAAATGGAACCATGAGAGGGGTTTCATTAATGGGTAGCCCCAGGGTAGGTAGCTTGATCATTTGCCCACATCCAGTAGGACAAGGTAGTAAGGATGGGTGCAGGTTCAACCAGACTGTTGTAAATAAGCCCAGCGGAGCCTGAACCCACACACTCTGCCTCGCGGTAAGGGCAAATACTGTGTGGTCACAAACCAGCAGACCTACGATTATGGCGAGCTAGAATGTAACATTACTCACCCCAACTTCTGCTTCACCCCCAGCCTACAAAATAAGGGCAGATCTGGGTGGTATGAGGAACACATCGCCGCAGCTATACCCCATCTCCCAGGAGGACCTGAAGGAGATAAAGGACCCCCTGAAGGCGAACATTAAAGGAGATCAATCATAACCTCTGCAAGGCCCCGTGGTACGAACAAGCCTGGAACTGGGGCTTCAATGTAAACATCCACCCTTGGATTCGCACGTACTGATAGCTTCTCTCATGTACTGATAGCGCTACAATTAGTATTGGCATTATGTTGGCTTGTAATGACTTGTGCTGCCTGGTCAAAGCGCAAAAATAAGAAAAGGCTAAAGCCATAGCCAAGGAACAAGTCAGACTATTAGAGGGGACAATCTGAAGGGGCACCCTCACGCAGGAACCACCAAATCCAGGGGCTAATCACTCCATCAGAGGCGGAACTCACTGGGTGCAGATTGGGGGGGGGGAGGGTAACTCCAAGTGTCAAAAGAGGGGACTGTAAGGGAAAAAGTTTGCATCTTGAGGGTTCATAGTAAAAAGATAAAGAATCAGCTTGCATGGCCAAAACAGTTTGGAACCGTTAAGCCATCTGTTGGAAAATGAGGAGTCAGGAGACTTTGAATGCTGTACATACATCTCTCTTTTGTACAATGACAAGATGTATAAGGAAGAAACGACTGGAGAGGCCGGTTGTGGTGTGCAAGAGTTGTCACACGGTACGAACACAAGGTGTATGAGTAATGTAATGGAAAAGTACTGAGACTGTTACATGACGACCTGCTGGAATGTATAAAAATTGCTGACCAAGAACAATTGGAGAGAGTGCGGAGGCACTGAGAAGGCTCAGTGAAGAGGCTCCTCCCCGTATACGTATTAATAAACAAGCTTTTACTTTGAACTATATAGTCTTGCGTCGAGTGTTTCATTATACTCCACATCTGTTACCACAATTGGACTTGTCGCCTTTCTTGAATATGGTCACGATTACCGCATCTCTGAGATCCCCTGGCAAGTTCTCCTCCCTCCAGATGAGATAAATTAGATTGGTTATTCGCGCCAAAAGTGTTTCTACGCCATGTTTTAGTGCTTTGGTGGAGATTCCATCTGCTCCTGAGGCCTTGTTGTTCAGATGTCAGATGGCCTTTTCTACCTCATGCCGGGCTGGGATTGTACTGAGATGGTGGTGGGTATATTGCTGTGGGATGGAGTCAAGGACACTCACGTCAAAGGCAGAGTCTCGGTTGAGGAGGTCTTCGAAGTGCTCCTTCCAGCGGACACTGACTGCCTTTCTGTCCTTGATGAGTACCTCTCCATTCTTGGCCAGCAGTGGGGTAGGGCCTTGGGTGCTTGGGTCATAGGTGGTCTTCACTGCGCTGAATAATCCATGCATGTCGTGGTTGTTGACTAGTTGCTGGATCTCCTGCACTTTCTCCACCCATTATCTGTTCTTTAGGTCGCAAGTTTTTTGTTGGACCTCGGCCTTCAGACGTTTGTAGAGCTGCTTTCTTGCTCTCGAGTTATGTTACTGTTTCCAGACCAAGAATGCCTTGCGCTTGCGGCTTATTAACTCCTGGATCTCTTGGTCGTTTTCATCGAACCAGTCTTGGTGTTTCCTGGTCGAGTGACCGAGCGTCCCTTGAGGGCAGTGGCCCACACAGCGGAGCCTGGTCTCCAGTGGTCTTGGACCCCCTTGCCACTGGACCAAGACCAAGACTGTGCTCCATCAATCCCATGTGGTAGCTGGTGTGCAACGGCCACCCCACGTAAAAAGAACTCATGCACAGGCATCATCCATCATCATTAATATATATCAAAAATAGCAGTGGTCCTAATACCGACATCTGGAGACCACTGTATACCTCCCTCCAGTATGAAAAATGACCGTTCACCACTACTCTCTGCTTTCTGTCCTTTAACCAATTTTGTAACTGTGCTACCAATGTTCCTTTAATCCCATGGCTTTAATTTTGCGAACATCAACCACACTACCCTCATCAACCCTCACCATTACTTCATCAAAGAACTCGATTAAGTTGCTCAAATACAATTTGCCTTACCCAAATCTATGCTGACTTTAATTTATTAACCCATACTTTTCCAAACGCCAATTAATTTTGTCTTGATTTCTTGTCTTTAAAATTTTCCCCACCATCTATGTTAGGCTGACTGGCCTGTAATTGCTGGGTTTATCCCTCTCCCCTTTTTTAAACATGGGTATAATTTTTGTAACCTTCCCGTCCCCTGGCACCATCCCTATATCAAGAAGGTTGGAAGACTGTAGCCCTTACTTCCCTCAGTAAATTACGTTGCTTCCCTTTCATACCTGGTGACTTTTCTACTGTGAGGACTGCCATCCTTTTAAGTTCATCTTTATCTGTTGAAGACAGATGCAAAGTAATCATTTAGTACCTCAGCCATGCCCTCTGCCTCCACAAGAGTATCTCCTTTTTGGTCTCTAATCACTCCCACCCTTTCTTTGACAATGCTTTTTATAGAATCATAGAATGAAATAGTGCAGCACAGAAGGAGCCATTCAGCCGATTGAATCCACAGCATCTCTTTTGAAGAGCAATCCAGTTAGGCCCACTCCCCCACTCTAATCCCATATCCCTGCAAATTTTTCTCCTTCAAATATTTATCCAATTCCCTTTTGAAGGCTACTATTGAATTTGTATGCACCAACCTATTGCATTCCAAATCCTAACCGCTCATTGCGTTTACAATTTATTTATTAATAAAAGACATTTGGGTTCCCCTTCATGTTAGCCGCTAATATTTTCTTATACTTCCTCTTTGTCCCGCTTATTCCCTTTTTTAGATCTCCTCTGTACTTTCTATTTTCAGCTTGGTTCTCTACTGTATTATGAAGCTGACATTTGCAATAAGTCTCCTTTTTCTGTCTCATTTTAATCTCTATGGGGAGATTTTACACTTTTGTGCTTATTGCCCAAAAATGGGTGTTATTTCCGGCGTGGGCGGTAAAAATGGGTTTTCAGATCGCCGGCTTCTCGCCCATTCTCAAAGCACCTAGTCTCCATTTTTGGGAACATAAGAACATAAGAAATAGGAACAGGAGTAGGCCATACGGCCCTTCGAGCATGCTCCGCCATTCAATAAGATCATGGCTGGTCTGATCATGGACTCAGCTCCACTTCCTTGCCTGCTCCCCATAAGCACTTATCCCCTTATCGTTTAAGAAACTGTATATTTCTGTCTTAAATTTATTCAATGTCCCAGCTTCCACAGCTCTCTGAGGCAGCGAATTCCACAGATTTACAACCCTCTGAGAGAAGAAATTTCTCCTCATCTCAGTTTTAAATGGGCGGCCCCTTATTCTAAGATCATGCCCTCTAGCTCTAGTCTCCCCCATCAGTGGAAACATCCTCCCTGCATCCACCTTGTCAAGCCCCCTCATAATCTTATACGTTTCGATAAGATCACCTCTCGTTCCTCTGAATTCCAATGAGTAGAGGCCCAAACTACTCAACCGTTGCTCATAAGTCAACCCCCTCATCTCCGGAATCAACCTAGTGAACCTTCTCTGAACTGCCTCCAAAGCAAATATATCCTTTCATAAATATGGAAACCAAAACTGCATACAATATTCCAGGTATGGTCTCACCAATACCCTGTATAACTGTAGCAAGACTTCCCTGCTTTTATACTCCATCCCCTTTGCAATAAAGGCCAAGATTCCATTGGCCTTCCTGATCACTTGCTGTACCTGCATACTATCCTTTTGTGTTTCATGCACAAGTACCCCCAGGTTCCACTTCACTGCAGCACTTTGCAATCTTTCTCCGTTTAAATAATAACTTGCTCTTTGATTTTTTTTCTGCCAAAGTGCATGACCTCACACTTTCCAAAATTATACTCCATCTGCCAAATTTTTGCCCACTCACTTAGCCTGTCTATGTCCTTTTGCAGATTTTTTATGTCCTCTTCACACCTTGCTTTTTCTCCCATCTTTGTATCATCAGCAAATTTGGCTACGTTACACTCAGTCCCTTCTTCCAAGTCGTTAGTATAGATTGTAAATAATTGGGGTCCCAGCACTGATCCCTGCGGCACCCCACTAGTTACTGGTTGCCAACCAGAGAATTAACCATTTATCCCGAATCTCTGTTTTCTGTTCGTTAGCCAATCCTCTATCCATGCTAATATATTACCCCCTACCCCGTGAACTTTTATCTTGTGCAGTAACCTTTTATGTGGCACCTTGTCAAATGCCTTCAGGATGTCCAAATACACCACATCCACTGGTTCCCCTTTATCCACCCTGTTCGTTACATCCTCAAAGAATTCCAGCAAATTTGTCAAACATGAGTTCCCCTTCATGAAATGGGCGGTAGAGTTAAATCTCACTGACCTGCTGCTGTATAGTGTCTCCGTCCTTAGCAACAGCTTGGCAATGCTTGATTCCTGCGATTCAGGAGGTCAAGGGTCATCATGACATGCGCAGAAGAGGAGACAAAGAGATAGGAAGCTGAGAGGGACTGAAGGCGTGTGTGGGTGTGGTGTGGCTGCTTTGGGAGGAAAGAGGGAGACTTTAGAGTTTTAGAGCAAATAGGGAAACAAAAATTATCTGTTACCAGGCATATATTTGCCCGAATTTGGCCTATAATAGAGGGAGAGGAGGAGGCATCACAGCACACTGTGGAGACTGACGCCAGAGAGAGCAGTGAGGTGGGAAAGGAGCGCATTGGAGGGCGCAAAGAGTGAGGAGGTTCTTGGATGAGACAAATGCCTCCCTCTTACAGGAGGTCGAGTCACGCTGGGGTGATTTGACACAGGGAGCGCGTGGGAAGCCCACCCCAAAGGTCTACCAGAAGATATGGGCCGAGAGAGCAGAGATGGTCTTGTCAGCGACCAACGAGATGCGTGAGGGCAACTTGCCGCAAATAATAGAACGATCTTGTGGGATCCGCAAGAGTATTACATTTATTTATATGTACTTATGTATTTATATAATTTGATTTGTTACAGTAATGAGTGACTATCAGCAGATGTGAGTTCTTGCACTTTTACCGGGAATGTTTTACTCAAAGCCTGCGGTCACGATGTACGTCTTTAGGTAAAGAATGATGATAATAACAATAATAATAATCATAATTACATCTGTCGGTTATGTGTTGTATCAGTCTCTGTGACAGTACCTAGCAATGATATCACACAATGATCTCATGCCATGTCGTCCTGTCACCTTTTACAGAAGCAGCTATCGACGATGAGGTCCATGCAGAGGCGAACAGGTGGGGGGGCCACCAGTCCCCAGCGACATCACTGACATGGAGGAGCGAGTGCTAGCACTCATGGGGAAGCACACCCGGACAGCCATGGAAGCATCTACAGACCCTGAAGTGATGTCACGTAAGTAAAGCTTACACCATTGCATGATGTAAAGTCAATAGATGCCACACCCACTCATATCCACACATGATAGATGATTTCTAAAATTGTCAGAGAAATAATGCTGGCCTAATGAAAATCATTGTAATGCAAATGTGTTGATGGTCATGAAATGTGATGTCTGTGATGATTTTGAGAGCAGTGGTACATATGCTCTGTGTAGCGCTGAACTCACCTTGTGACCCTAGCATCCGCTTCTCCTCTAATAAACTAATTTGTGTTTTGCAGTTCAGCCAGCAGCATGGTCCCAGGCAAGACCACAGAGGCCAGATGGTAGGGGCGCGGTGCCCGACTCTCCAGACGATCCTACGACTGGTGCTGAGGAGCTCCGTTTCTCGCCCGTCAATCCACTAGGTCTGTTCTCAATGGATGAGAGCGCAGACTTCAAGGAACCTGCATCACCACGCTCCAGAAGCTATTCCACCCCGAGGCCATCTAGTGGTCCTCCAGTCATTCCAGCCTCCACTGTGGAGGTACCGGCCCCAAGCAGCTCGCCATAGAGCACCGCATTTTCCCCAGCACGGCACCGACCCCACGGAGGCCTCGTGGACGTGGCAGGTCTGATCCACGAGCGCCACATGAGAGCGGAGAGATGGTACAGTTGTCCAGGAGGACTGTAGACATTGGTGACCAGCTCATCGAAGCATTGGAGGGACATATCCCAACAGCTGGCCACCATGACTGAGTACATTCCGCGGATGGCGGAGACCTGGATGCTATAGCCAGGAACACTGCTGGCACAGGCCTCCCAGTGGTCCCCGAGCGCGGCACTCCACCCCTAGGTTCCGCACTACCACTGCAGATGACAGATGAGAGCAAGGACCAAGATGCTGCTTCTGCATCAGAGAATGTTCTCCCCTCGGCCACCCCCCACTCCCGTACCCAGGAGCTCCTCAGCCAGGCACCGTGGAGCGAGGAGGGGAAGGGGTAGAGGTGAGGAGAAGAAGGAGAGGAGGGAAGGCATGTCCGCAGGTGATGGCTGTGTTATATCTCCATCTGGGTATAAGCAATTTGTTGTAATGTATGGGGGGAGGGGATTACCCTCCTGCTCTGCATTTTTATTCTGTGTTGCTGGACATGTTGAACATTTGATTGATGTCAATGGTCGAAAAGTGAGGTGTGGGCGGGGGTTGGGTGTTTTTGCCCATGATACTTATGATTTCAGACCAATGTTGGTACAAAAACATTTTTATTGAACATAACCTTGTTGCGCATTATCTCAGATAGCTGGACCGTTACACACTGGTGATTCCTTAACATGAAAGGGTGAAATAAAACTTAACTTCAATCAACGTAAAGTTTAACTGGCACCAAGCTGATGGGCACCATTGATGTCTGAGCTGCACACACACAGCAGTGTGTCAGCGCTGTCACTCACAGTTAGGTGAGTGGGCAAATGCATGGCAGGTGCAGTATAATGTGGATAAATGTGAGGTTATCCACTTTGGTGGCAAAAACAAGAAGGCAGAATATTATCTGAATGGCGGCAGATTAGGAAAAGGGGAGGTGCAACGAGACCTGGGTGTCATGCTACATCAGTCTTTGAAAGTTGGCATGCAGGTACAGCAGGCGTTGAAGGCATCTGAAGCTCTGCTTAAGCACAGTTATTGTTTCCTGGACCACATTGCGTGTGTCTCTGTGGCTCTGGTTGTATCGCTTCTCGGCCTCGGTGTGGGTGTCACGCAGGGGGGTCATTAGCCAGGTGGCTCGGCCATATCGGTTATCACCAAGCATCCAGCATTGTCCTTATGGCTGACTCTCAAAGATGTCAGAGACAGCGCTCTCACGCAGGATGAGAGCCTCATCGAAGGTACCCGGACATTTGGCATTCACTGCCATGATGATCTGGTTGTGGTCGACAACTAGTTGGACCTTCAGGGAGTGAAATCCTTTTCTGTTACGAAAACGCTCCAGGTCCTGAGAAGGTGGCCGCATGGCGATGTGAGTGCACTGTATAACTCTCTGCACCCTGGGGAACTGAGCAATGTGGTAGAATGCTCCAGCCCTGTCAGTCTGAGCCTCCGTGGTCATGGGAAAGCTGATAAAAGTCCATCCTTCTAGCGTACAGGGCCTTCGTGACCTGCCTAATGCAGCGATGGGTGGCATGGTGAGACAGAGGGCAAATCTCGACCGTGGAGACCCGAAAGGAACCGGACAAAGAAAGACCGTGCCGCAGTGACCTTGACCTCGATCGACACTGATGTCCTGATGGCAGGCTGCATATGTGGCCTGATGAGCTCACATATTTCATTGATCATCACCTTGTGGAAGCGCAGTCTCCGAAAGCAGGTGTGGTCGGACACGTCAAGGTAAGACCCCCTTTCCCTGTATGTGCGGGGTGTGTATGGTCTGGCCCTCCTCCTCATTCGTGCACGTCTTAAATTGGCGACATAATGATCTGCATCACACATTGAGCCATCTGCACTCTGCAGCATCTGCTTATTAATCGATGCAGGCTGAGAAATGGCTGGCCCCATTGCAATGAAAGTATAATAGTGATTGATCAGAAGCAATAATTTCCTCACTAAAATACACCTAAAGTAAACCCCAATAGTCCAGAGTCTGAAAATGTGTCTGTTGAGATGGTCAGTTCACCTGAGAAGAACTCCAGAGTCAATGCAAACTCCCCCGAAGATGTAGCAGCCCGTTGAATGAAGCGACCTGCGATTTTAAAAATGGCAGACACACCGGTATTGTTAGTTCAGAACAGTTCCACTTTTTCTAGACGCTTTTTTGGGCGAGCGATATTGTGGGCGATATGTGTGCGAGGTAGTGAAAGTGACAGTGGGCGATCTCCTGGGCGTTAGTTTGGGCAAATGTGCTCTTTATGACAAAAAAAAATGGGCGGGCGGTATTATTGAATCTCAGCGTTAATTCCGTGCAGAAAGTAACGCTGGGCGATATTATGGGCATTGATTTCGCTCATTCTGATGAGTCCGCCCAAAAAAAGTGGGTGGACAGTATTATTTTTTTTCCCGGCGTTATGCACATGGGGAAAGTAAAGCTCGACGATAAGTTTCCGAAAAATGCCCGTCAGTTTCCATTTTGTGGCTAAATGGGCGATATCTGGCATTATACATCATTTCAGCGGTAAAATGGATGTTAAGTGGGCATTAAGCATGCAAAAAATGAGGAAACTCTAGCCCCATATCTTTAGTCATCTAGGATGCTCTCGCTTTGTATGCCTTTCCTTTCCCCCTCATGGGAATGTGTCTACTCTGTAGCCGCACTATCTCCTCTTTGAAGGCCTCCCATTGTTCAATTACTGTTTTGCCGACCAAGTTTTGATTCCAATCCACCTGGTTCAAATCCCTTTTCAAATCGCTGAAGTTTGCCCGGTTAAGTATTTTTAAACATGATTCTTCCTTGTCCTTTTCCATAACTGTTCTAAACCTGAAAATATTATGATCACTGTTCCCAAAATGCACGCCCACTGAAACATATTTCACTTGCCCCACTTCATTTCCCAGAACTAGTTCCAGCACTGCTTCCTTCCTCATTGGGCTGGAAAAATATAATTACGTGACTTCTCGTACAAATTTCAAGAATTCCTTCCCCTTTTTGCCCGTTACATTATTAATATCCCAGTCTATCACACATTATCACTACTTTGTAGTCTGTAATGTGCCTGTACATTTGCTCCTCTTTCTCATTCCCACTATTTGGTGGCCTACAGAATACTTTTGGGTTCACTTTTATGTCACCCACTAATCTATTCTCCTTCCCATTATTTGGTGCTGTATGGTACATACTCAGCAGTGTAGTAGCTCAGCTATTAATTCTAACCAAGTTCTGTATTTGAACCCTCAACTACATCATCCCTTCATGTGATAGATTATTTCCAGAATACCATTAGCCTACCTTCTTCTTTCAAAGCACTTAGCTGTTCCTTAACTGAACCTAACTACCCTTGCTGCTCACCCAAACTGTTCCAGCTGTTGAAAACACTCTGTAAAATAAAACCTTCATGCCATCTGTCCTAAACTAGCTTTTCACAGTCCTGAACCAGTGTCCTCTTGTGCTGTTATTCTGGTGTCTATGAAATGAATGTTCAGGATTTCTTTCGCCCTCAATAAATTTCGAGAACATACTTCCTGAGGCATGATTGAAAAAAGTTCAAACATTTTTCAGTGAGAGCATGATCCCTTTAAAGAGGTTCAGAGTTCAGAGCCCCGCCTCACAATGGACAGGTGTTTCACAATCGAAAGGGCTACCAATCCCTCAACGTTCAGCTGGTCTGCGATCACAGGCAGATGATCCTTGCTGTCACTGCACGCTATCCCGGCAGCTGCCACGATGCCTTCATCCTGCGGGAGAGCAGTGTGCGCTGGCTCATCGGCGACAAAGGCTATCTCACCACCTAGCTGATGACACCCCTCCGCAATCCCTCCACACCTACCGAGCAGCGCTACAACACCAGCCATATCGCAATCAGGACCATTATAGAGCAAACTATCGGGGTTCTGAAACAGCGTTTCTGCTGCCTTGACCACTCTGGAGGGGCATTGCAGTAGAGTGTCCATCTTCATCTTTGTATGCTGCAGGCTGCACAACATGGCTATCATGAGGGGCCAGTCATTACCAGCAGAGATGGCAGCTCCATCTCAGGAGGACGACGGCAATGAGAAAGAAGACGAGGAACTTCCGCCAAGGAGGAGGCAACCTGACACTGCTGCGGCTGCAAGGGCTGCTCGTCAGAGACTCATCGCACATCGATTCCAATGAATAACGCAAGATGTGCCGAATAGCCAGCCTATTCACCTGCCGATCTGCTGAAGACATCGCACCCCACCCTCCAAGCTTCCGTGTATATAAATGGCAAGACAAGATTGTGACAAATTAAAATAATTTTAATTGACAACAAAGCCAGAGTGTGTTGTAAAAAGGCACTAAAGGATGCCATCATCTACAGCAAACAATAATTGAAACACAGACCCCTTTAAACATTATCACCCACATCTACGTGCAGCTATTTACATTAGTTCATATTCAAGCAAGGACAGCATCTCTGGCCACTATCACACCAATCTTTAATGGCTCATGCAAGTGCAACTATGGACATGAGTTTATATTTGAGCAAGGTCACCATCTTTGGCCACTAGCACACACATATTTAGCGGATCTTTCTGAGTGTTTTCCCACCCATTCCCTTCTTCTCCCCTCCCACGTCGACTGCTCCCCGTCAATGAGGTCTCAGTACCTGCAGCAAGGCTAGTAGAAGGTCACTCTGTTGCCACCGCTGTCACAGCTGATGGCCTAGCAGGACATTCCGCACCAGCCCTGGAAGGCCTGGCTGCAAACTACATCACCTCAACATGGGCGGCAGCACTCTGTGGTGGATCGGTTGCAGAGAGCAACAGGGGCAAGGGCAAAATGATGTCGTCCTGAAGGAGGACATCACGTTCCAACAGGCTCGACACGCTGCTACTGCCCGGAACAGAGCCTCAGCATCTAGAGCAATCTGGGTGAGCACATGCTCGATCAGCTCCATTGGGCGGACCATGTCGTCCGCATGCCCGATACGAGACATCCTTGAAAAAGTGCAACATCCCCACCGACACCTGGGAATCCGTGGCCCATGACCGCACAAAGTGGAGAAAAAACATCCAGGAAGGCGCCGAACACCTTGAGTCTCTACACCGAGAGCAAGCTGAAACCAAACGTAAACAGCGGAAGGAGTGCATGGCATCCCAAGCACCCCACCCACCCATTCCTTCTACCACCATCTGCCCCACCTGTGACAGAGACTGTAGGTCCTGCATAGGACTCATTGGTCAAATGAGAACTCATTTTTAGCGTGAAAGCAAGTCACCCTCAATTCCGAGGGACTGCCGAAGAAGAGAAGAGGATGTTGGCACACAATTCCAAATATCTTATTTTTAATAAAACATATGCATTTGATTTTTTTAAAATAATGTATAAAACTGAGCTACTACAAGTATAAGTTATGCATTTTTTTGTAAAATTCAGTGCAGCAACATCCATAGCCTAGAAATTACTATCAGCAAAAAGGATTACACTGGCATGAATAGGTGGAGAAGGAGCAGAAAACTCAGAAGTGTACATTTCCTGGTCGGTGATGAATCTAATCCATATTATTGGCAGGATTCTGTAAGTGCGCAATGGCAGCAACAGAGTAATTGTAGATATCATTACCTTTTAAGGGGGAGTGAACGACATAGCTGAGGTTGTGCATCACACATACAATACATTCTTGCTGTCCATATAATTCCATATAATTGAAACAGAGTCATCATCCAGAGCAATAGGGAGTCCCAAGTAAGCAACAGATTCTTGCAGCAGTGGACCGTCTCCAGGAAGGAGCTGTTTTGACTGAAGGCAGTGTCATGTATGTAACCTTCATGTAACAACACTGCAATACTGTATATACTTGAGAAATGCACACGTTGACCACAGGGGGTGAACTTGTGGGAGACACTCCTCACCTGGTCATCCAGGTATATAAAGACAGGTCCCACGCAGGGTCATCACTTCTTGGTCCTGTAAATAAAGGTGCAGGTCACAGAGTGACCTTGTCCATAGAATGTGCCGCCTGTGGATTTGTGGTTTTGTGCAAGGACTTTACAGTGGCGACGAGAAACGGGAATCAACGACCCACGGGAATGGCCACCAGTAGCACAGAGGAATGGTACTGTGTTGGTGAGGACTGGGACGATTTCATTGAGAGGCTTCAGCAGAACTTTGTCACGAAGGGCTGGCTGGGAGATGCAGTGGCCGACAAGCGAAGGGCTCATCTACTGACCAGGTGTGGATCTAAGACATACGTGCTCATGAAAGACCTGCTAGCACCCGAGAAGCCGGCGGACAAAACCTTTTAAATGCTCAGCAAGCTAATCAGTGAGCACCTCAAACCGGCGAGCAACATGCACATGGCCCGACACAGATTTTATACCCACCGACGTCGGGAAGGACAGAGCATACCGGACTTCGTTGCGGACCTCCGGCGCTTGGCCAGCCTCTGTAAGTTCACAGACGCCTGCAGGGGGGAGATGCTAAGGGATTTCTTTATTGAGGGCATCGGTCATGCCGGAATTTTCAGAAAGTTAATCGAGACCTAGGACTTGACCTTGGAAGCGGCGGCGTTGCTGGCTCAGACAATTATGGCAGGGGGAGGAGGAAACCAAGATAATGTACGTGCGCAATCCTGACTCCAATGTGGCAATGGATCAGGGGGTCAATATCATAAATGCGACTCAGAGTCCAGCAGGCAGGCAAGGGCAGTTCGACACACCCCAGGCAGCAATAGACCACAGAACAGATTTGCAACACAGACAATGGCAGGCTGAACAGACATTTACGCCATCCCAGTGAACAATGTGTTCTGGGATGGGGCCATTGACACCCACTAACAGGGTGCTCAAGAGCAGTCAAAGGGACAATCAGCGAGGAATGCCTGGTAACAGCTCTTTTATTCACAACAATGGGAATCTCAGTTCATGCTGGAGGTGTGGGGGCAGACATGCTGCCAGGACTTGCAGGTTTCAACAGTTCGCCTGTAGAAATTGTAACCTCACGGCCCATTTAGCTAGAATGTGCAGGAAGCCTGCGACCAGGCTAATTTACGAGGCGGATGGACCAGAAGAGGGGTCTGCGAGGCAGGATGACGCATGGGGCAAATCAATGCACGCTGAAGTTCAGCGGGTTCATATAGCAAACATTCACAGCTCATACACCAAAACGGCACCTATGCTGATGAAGGTCCTATTAAACGGCATCCCGGTACGCATGGAGCTGGACACGGGGGCCAGCCAGTCATTCATGAGCATTCAACAATTCGAAAAGCTATGGCCACTCAAAGCCAGCAGACCCAAACTAGAACAAATTGAGACTCAATTACGGACGTACACCAAAGAAATCATTCCAGTGCTAGGCAGTGCAACGTTAGGTGTCACACACAATGGATCAGTGAACCGGCTGCCGCTCTGGATTGTCCTGGGCAATGGTCCCGCACTGTTGGGGAGGAGCTGGTTAGCTGAGATGAACTGGAAATGGGGGGATGTGCACGCAGTGTCATCTGTGGAGTGAAGTTCATGCTCACAGGTCCCACAGCAATTTGAGTCGCTATTCCAACCTGGCGTTGGGACGTTCAAAGGTACCAAAGTAGTGATACGCATCACTCCGGACGCCAGACCAGTGCACCACAAAGCCAGAGCTGTGCCGTATGTGATGCGGGAGAAAATTGAAAGCGAATTAGACCGTTTGCTGAGAGAGGGCATCATCTCGCCCATTGAATTCAGCGACTGGGCGAGCCCCATTGTTCCCGTCCTAAAAGCGGATGGCTCGGTCAGGATCTGTGGTGACTGCAAGGCCACTATCAACCGGGTGTCCCTACAAGACCAATACCTGCTTCCGAGAGTGGAGGATCTTTTTGCCATGCTGGCAGGTGGCAAGCTGTTCACCAAGTTGGACCTCACTTCAGTCTACATGACCCAAGAACTGGCCGACGAATCCAAACTACTGACCACAATCACCACGCACAAGGGACTGTTTGTTTACAACAGGTGCCCGTTTGGCATTCGATCAGCGGCCGTGATCTTTCAAAGAAACATGGAAAACCTGCTTAAATCCATTCCTGGAACGATCGTATTCCAGGACGATATGCCCATCACGGTTCGGGACACCGAGGAACACCTCCACAAACTGGAAGAGGTGCTACGCCGACTGGACTGGGTAGGCCTGCGACTCAAGAAACCTAAGTATGTGTTTTTGGCTCCCGAAGTCGAGTTTCTGGGCAGGATGGTTGCTGCAGACGGGATTCGGCCTACCGAATTCAAAACAGAGGCGATTCGACGAGCGCCCAGGCCCTGCAACACATCGGAGTTGAGTTCATTTCTGGGACTCTTGAACTATTTTGGGAACTTTCTGCCGAACTTAAGCACATTGTTGGAGCCGCTACAAGTGTTCCTGCGTAAGGGTTGCGATTGGTTTTGGGGGGGACTGTCAAGAACGGGCTGTCAATCGGGCGCTTAACCTACTCTGTTCAAATAAGTTGTTGACCCTGTACAAACTCTGTAAGAAATTGGTTCTGACATGTGATGCATCGTCCTATGGGGTTGGGTGCATGTTGCAGTAGTACAATGCTGAGGGAAAATTCCAACCTGTGGCTTATGCCTCCAGTTCGCTCTCTCAAGCTGAACGGGGATATGGGATGGTTGAAAAGGAAGCACTCGCATGTGTCTACGGGGTGAAAAAGATGCAACAGTACCTTTTTGGCAGGAGGTTCGAATTAGAAACGGACCACAAGCCGTTAACATCCCTGTTGTCAGACAGCAAGGCTGTCAATGCCAATGCGTCAGCTCGCATACAGCGATGGGCTCTCACGCTGGCTGCGTATGACTACACCATCCGGCACCGGCCAGGCACTGAAAATTGTGCTGACGTGCTCAGCAGGCTTCCACTGGCCACCACTGAGGGGGCAGCGGAGCAAAGCGCTGAGATGGTCACGGCCATTGATGCCTTTGACAGCGCAGGCTCCCCCATTACAGCCCGTCAGATCAAAATCTAGACCAACAGAGATCCCCTCCTATTTTGATTAAGAAATGTGTCCTGACTGGGGATTGGGTGCCTGCACACGGAGCATGCCCTGAGGAGGTCAGACCGTTTCACAGGCGGATGGATGAGCTCTCCATCCAAGCCGACTGCCTACTATGGGGCAGCTGGGTAGTCATGCCCCAGAGGGGCAGGGAAGATTTCATCAGGGAACTCCACAGCGAGCACCCAGGCATCGTGCTGATGAAGGCCATTGCCCAGTCACATATATGGCGGCCAGGAATTGATTCAGACCTGGAACACTGTGTTCGCAGGTGCACGACGTGTGCTCAGCTGGGAAATGTCCCCAGGGAGGCCCCGCTCAGCCCCTGGCCCTGGCCCACCAGGCCATGGTCACGCATTCACATAGACTACGCGGGTCCGTTCATGGGGAAAATGTTTCTCATCATGATTGATGCATACTCGAAATGGATCGAGTGCATCATTTTGAATTCGTGCACGACCTCCACCACTGTGGAGAGTCTACGTGCTGTCTTTGCGACCCACGGTTTGCCGGACATCCTTGTTAGCGATAATGGCCATGTTTCACGAGCTACAAATTCCAGGAGTTCATGTCGGGTAATGGCATCAACCATGTCAGGACAGCGCCGTTCAAGTCGGCCTCCAATGGCCAGGCAGAACATGCAGTCCAAATCATAAAACAAGGCATGCTCAGGATTCAAGGTCCCTCCCTTCAATGCCGCCTATCGCGCCTCCTGCTGGCCTATAGGTCCCGACCGCACTCACTCACGGGGGTCCCGCCCGCGGAGCTCCTTATGAAACGTACACTCAAAGCTCGGCTGTCCCTCATTCATCCTGTCTTGTCCGACATTGTTGAAGGCAAGCGCCAGTCCCAAAATGAGTACCATGACCGAAATTCAAGGGGGAGATGTATAGAAATTGGTGACCCCATATTTGTTCTCAATCACGCTTTGGGGCCTAAATGGCTTGAAGGTACTGTAATAGACAAAGAGGGGAATAGGTTCATCGTGGTTAAACTTAACAATGGTCAGATATGCCGCAAGCATCTGGACCAAGTAAAAAAAAGGTTCAGCATGGACTCTGAGGAACCTGAGGAAGATCATGAGATGGTATTCACACCACCGCCAGTGAACGAGCAACAAGAACATTCAGCAGCATGCACAGACCCTGCGGTCAGCCCGGACAGGCCGGAATCACCACAGGGGACAGACACGCAGGCCAAGGCTCAACAGCCAGAGTCCCAACTGCGGCGCTCCACGAGGGAGCGCAGACCACCCGAAAGACTTAACCTGTGATCCCAATAAGAAGTTGGGGGGGGTGGGGGAGGTGATGTCATGTATGTGACCTTCATGTAACAACACTGCAATACTGTATATACTTGAGAAATGCACACATTGACCACAGGGGGTGAACTTGTGGGAGACACTCCTCACCTGGTCATCCAGGTATATAAAGGGAGGTCCCACGCAGCATCATCACTTCTTGGTCCTGTGGCTAAACGTTCAGGTCACAGAGTGACCTTGTCTGCAAAAGGTGCCTCGTGTGAATTTATAGTAGTGTGTAAGGACCTTACAGGCCCCATTGCAGTGGCTCTCTGTTTTCCACCGATTGCATACATAAGAACATAAGAATTAGGAACAGGAGTAGGCCATCTAGCCCCTCGAGCCTGCTCCGCCATTCAACAAGATCATGGCTGATCTGGCCGTGGACTCAGCTCCACTTACCCGCCCGCTCCCCGTAACCCTTAATTCCCTTATTGGTTAAAAATCTATTTATCTGTGACTTGAATACATTCAATGAGCTAGCCTCAACTTGGGCAGAGAATTCCACAGATTCACAACCCTCTGGGAGAAGAAATTCCTTCTCAACTCGGTTTTAAATTGGCTCCCCCGTATTTTGAGGCTGTGCTCCCTAGTTCTAGTTTCCCCTACCAGTGGAAACAACCTCTCTGCCTCTATCTTGTCTATCCCTTTCATGATTTTAAATGTTTCTATAAGATCACCCCTCATCCTCCTGAACTCCAATGAGTAAAGACCCAGTCTACTCAATCTATCATCATAAGGTAACCCCCTCATCTCCGGAATCAGCCTAGTGAATCATCTCTGTACCCCCTCCAAAGCCAGTATATCCTTCCTTAAGTAAGGTGACCAAAACTGCACGCAGTACTCCAGGTGCGGCCTCACCAGTACCCTATACAGTTGCAGCAGGACCTCCCTCTCGCAATGAAGGCCAACATTCCATTCGCCTTCCTGATTACCTGCTGCACCTGCAAACTAACTTTTTGGGATTCATGCACAAGGATGTGCTCTGGCGAGGTATTTCTTCCGCCAGCAGCGCGACCTCAATTATGACACGCAGCTCCTGTTTGTGAACTTGGGGGGTGCCAGGACCGCCCTCCGGGAGCTGCCTGTCTTTTACAGGGAACTCATCAGGGTCTGGAACAAAGTCTCCACCAAGCGCAGCTCTCCGCCGGCTGGAGTGGCGGCCGTCCTGCAGGAACCGCTGCTCGGGAATCCGTACCTCCACGGCCGAGGTTTCATGTGGCGGTCGGAAGAGAGGGCTGTGGCTGGTGAGGTGACCAGGGTCAGGGATCTGCTCGATGGCAGAGGAGCGGGCTGGATGGCGCCAGGCACGCTGGCGCGGCGCCTAAATTCTGCCAACGTCCGCCACGCGGCCGATGCCATCGAGTCGCTAAAAACAGCTCTGGGCCCTGACTCCGTTAGGTGCATCGAGGAGGCTCAGGCACGTGGGGAGATCCCGTCCGAACTGACCCCCGTCCGAACTGACTCCCTTTTATCGGGGGCACTGGGGAAAATTGTGATTTTAGTGCCCAAAAAAAAAAACCAAAAAAAGAAAAACACAAAAAAAAAGGGGGAAAAAAAAAAGGGCCTTGTAAATGTCTGGAGTGTCACCCAGGTCGGGTGGCACCGTTTAATGTTTTATGTTTTTGCAGGTGAACTCCAAAAAGAGTTTCATGCACAAGGACCCCCAGGTCCCTCTGCACCGCAGCATGTTGTAATTTCTCCCCATTCAAATAATATTCCCTTTTACTGTTTTTTTTTCCCAAGGTGGATGACCTCACACTTTCCGACATTGTATTCCATCTGCCAAACCTTAGCCCATTCGCTTAACCTATCCAAATCTCTTTGCAGCCTCTCGTGTCCTCTACACAACCCGCTTTCCCACTAATCTTTGTGTCATCATACAAACAAGAAATGTCCCGACGAGCACACGTCTTCAATTCCAATCGGTCACAGTGTGGTCAAGATGTTTTTAAGAGATGTTCACATCAACTCCAACGACCTGCAGAGTACATCAGAACTCCACCGAGGTTGAAGCACAGCAGCCTCGGACGCGACATGTGATCTACAACATGGCGTCCATAAGTTGTGATTCGTTCCGTTAGTTCCACTTTTTGTGGGTGTTTTTTTGAGCGAGAGATATTGTGGGTGAAATTGAAGATGGGCGATATCCATGGTCGCTAGTTTGGGTAAATATGCTCTTTCTGACAAAAAACAGTCGGCAGGCGTTAATATTGAATCTCGGCGTTAATTCCGTGCAGATAGTAACCCTGGGTGATATTATGGGCATTGAATTCGCCCATCCTGCTGATTCCGCCCAAAAGAAGTGGGCAGGCGGTAATATGTTTTCTCGGTTGTAAGCACATGGGGAAAGTAACGCTAGGCAATAAATTTCTGAAAAATGCCCGTCAGTTTCCATTTTGTGCCAAAATGGGCGATATAGGTGCGATACGTCATTTCAGCGGTTAAATGGGCGTTAAGTGGGCGTTAAGTAGGCAAAAAAAGTGGAGGTTCCAGCCCCAAGTGTTGCTATGTTTTCTCCCTCAGTTTTTTTAATAACAAATGCATCACTGAGCATTATGCAGGGAGCACTTTGTCCCTCAGTGGCTGTAAAATAATGCAGCAAAACCTCAACTGTAACATTACCAGAAAAAAAAATGATTTTCAAAAAGCCATTCTCAGCATTTTAACTTGTACAGATTTCAATGCTTATTAAAGATTTAGAAGCTATAATCTTACTAACTCTTGGGATTAAATCAATTAGATACCACAGACAGAAAGTCACGTGGCTTGTGAAAATATCGGTTTCTCCACTGGGAGGGGTTCACTTTAATGAAGCTGCTGAGTCCGCAAATGGTTCGAGTTCCGCAGACATATCTTTGAGAAACTTTCTGCAGGATCAGGCGGGGATCGTGTCTGTTTTCAAACAAATGAATCAAGCTACAACCAATCGAGGCAACATGCCTATAATAACTCGGTGAATTTTGTACTCACCAAAATGTGGAATATTTACAACAGGTTAGATGCAGAATAAAGCACCCTCTAACTCTGCACAATGTGCCTGAACCCCAACTTCAGAACAGAAGCCATTATTCCACTGTTATGGCATTTTCCATTTCCGACACCAGCTATCCTTGTGCCATTGCTGAGCAATTGCCAATTAGTGTTAAATAGAGAATAGCTTTTGAAGTGGGGCTTCCGAGCTCTGCTATAATTAAAGGATTAAGAATGGGTCTCGGGACTAAAAAGAGCTAAATAGGCTTTTGTAGTGGTCAGCTTTCTAAGTTGCTTAATGGGCAGAAGAGATAACGCTAAGAATAACATATCAGAATCATTAACGGTTGCAAGCTGTGTAACTTGAGGACAATTAAACGGCATAGAGGATTGTATACAAGGCTGACATAAGAACATAACAAATAGGAACAGGAGTAGGCCATACGGCCCCTCGAGCCTGCTCTGCCATTCAATAAGATCATGGCTGATCCGATCATGGATTCAGGTCCATTTCCCTGCCTACTCCTCATAACCCCTTATCCCCTTATCATTTAAGCAACTGTCTATTTCTGTCTTAAATTTATTCAATGTCCCAGCTTCCACAGCTCTGAGGCAGTGAATTCCACGGATCCACAACCCTCGAAGAGAAAATATTTCTCCTCATCTCAGTTTTAAATGGGCAGCCCCTTATTCTAAGATTATGCCCTCTAGTTCTAGTCTCCCCTATCAGTGGAAACATCCTCTCTGCATCTACCTTGTCAAGCCCCTCATAATCTTATACGTTTCGATAAGATCATTTCTCATTCTTTTGAACTCCTATGAGTAGAGGCCCAACCTACTCAATCTTTTCTCATAAGTCAACCCCCTCATCTCCGGTATCAACCTTGTGAACCTTTTCTGAACTGCGACCAAAGCAAGTATATCCTTTCGTAAATATGGAAACCAAAACTGCACGCAGTATTCCAGATGTGACCTCACCAATACAACTGTAGTAGACTTCCCTGCTTTTATACTCCATCCCCTTTGCAATAAAGGCTAAGATTCCATTGGCCTTCCTGATCACTTGCTGTACCTGCATACTATCCTTTTGTGTTTCATGCACAAGTACCCCCAGGTTCCACTGTACTGCAGCACTTTGCAATCTTTCCCATTTAAATAATAACCTGCTCTTTGATTTTTTTCTGCCAAAATGCATGACCACACACTTTCTAACATTATACTCCATCTGCCAAATTTTCACCCACTCACTTAGCCTGTCTATGTCCTTTTGCAGATTTTTTATGTCCTCCTCACACATTGCTTTTCCTCCCATCTTTGTATTTCAGAATGGCAGGCAGTGACTAGTGGAGTGCCGCAGGGCTCAGTGCTGGGACCTCAACTCTTTACAATATACATTAACGATTTAGATGAAGGAATTGAGTGCAATATCTCCAAGTTTGCAGATGACGCTAAACTAGGTGGCGGTGTGAGCTGTGAGGAAGACGCTAAGAGGCTGCAGGGTGACTTGGACAGGTTAGGTGAGTGGGCAAATGCATGGCAGATGCAGTATAATGTGGATAAATGTGAGGTTATCCATTTTGGGGGTAAAAACACGAAGGCAGAATATTATCTGGATGGCGGCAGATTAGGAAAAGGGGAGGTGCAACGAGACCTGGGTGTCATGGTTCATCAGTCACTGAAAGTGGGCATGCAGGTACAGCAGGCAGTGAAGGCGGCAAATGGTATCTTGGCCTTCATAGCTAGGGAATTTGAGTATAGGAGCAGGGAGGTCTTACTGCAGTTGTACAGGGCCTTTGTGAGGCCTCTCCTGGAATATTGTGTTCAGTTTTGGTCTCCTAATCTGAGGAAGGACGTTCTTGCTATTGAGGGAGTGCAGCGAAGGTTCACCAGACTGATTCCAGGGATGGCTGGACTGTCATATGAGGAGAGACTGGATCAACTGGGACTTTATTCACTGGAGTTTAGAAGGATGAGAGGGGATCTCATAGAAACGTATAAGATTCTGACAGGACTGGACAGGTTAGATGCGGGAAGAAGGTTCCCGATTTTGGGGAAGTCCAGAACCAGGGGACATAGTCTTAGGATAAGGGGTAAGCCATTTAGGACCGAGATGAGGAGAAACTTCTTCACTCAGAGAGTTGTTAACCTATGGAATTCCCTGCCGCAGAGAGTTGTTGATGCCAGTTCATTGGATATATTCAAGAGGGAGTTAGATATGGCCCCTACGGCTAAGGGGGTCAAGAGGTATGGAGAGAAAGCAGGAAAGGGGTACTGAGGGAATGATCAGCCATGATCTTATTGAATTGCGGTGCAGGCTCGAAGGGCTGAATGGCCTACTCCTGCACTTATATTCTACGTTTCTATGTTTCTATGTCAGCAAGCTTGGCTACGTTACACTCAGTCCCTTTCTCCAAGTTGTTAATATAGATTGTAAATAGTTGGGGTCCCAGCACTGATCCCTGCAGTACCCCACTAGTTACTGATTGCCAACCCAAGAATGAACCATTTATCCCTACTCTCTGTTTTCTGTTAGTTAGCCAATCCTCTATCCATGCTAATATATTACCCCCAACTCCGTGAACTTTTATCTTGTGCAGTTACCTTTTAGGTGGCACCTTGTCAAATGCCTTCTGGAAGTCCAAATACACCACATCCACTGCTTCCCCTTTATCCACCCTGTTTGTTACATCCTCAAAGATTTCTAACAAATTTATCAAACATGACTTCCCCTTCATAAATCCATGCTGACTCTGCCTGACCAAATTTTGCTTCTCCAAATATCCTGCTACTGAGACTTTAATAATGGACTCCAACAACTTCCCAATCACAGATGTTAAGCTAACTGATCTATAGTTTCCTGCTTTTTGTCTGCCTCCTTTTTTAAATAGGGTCGTTACATTTGCAGTTTTCCAATCTGCATCATTAAGTGTATAAAAGATTGCTTGGAACTTTGTATCATCAGAGAAGCCTGGCTACAGACAAAGAGCTGGTAGTCTCCCCACCGGTGCAAATAAAGACTACTTGAATCTTCGAACCCAGGCCTGGTGTTGAGTGTTTATTTTAAATACTCCACTACAATTGGCGTAGTTGGCAGGATCTCAAGCGGACGGCAGACACCGGCATATGGAAGCCATGTCAAAGGCGTGAGTACGTTTTAATTACCATGCACAGTTAGAACAAGGGCAGAAATCTGTTTGGTTTCAGCTGCCTGAGAGATTCGAATCTGCAGGTCTGGCCAAGACTTCAAGTAGTCAGTGGAAGATCCCAGGTGAAACAATTGCGATCGGTTATATAGAAGTGTGTCTGCGTAACGTTGCGATTGATAATTGGTTTAGATTGCAGGTAGCGGTCTCCCTCGTGAGGAGTAAGGGCGTACCGCTGATAACCAATAAGTTGCAAGTAACGGTCTCACTCATAAGGAGTAAGTAAGGGACGTACTGCTGACAACCAATAAGGTTGCAATTTTCAGTCTCACTCAGGGCAAGTAAGTTAGGGACATACCGCTGACAACCAAAAAGGTTGCAGGTAACGGTCTCACTCATGAGGAGTCAGTAAGGGACGTGCCGCTGACAACCAATAGCCATTGGAAGTGAGAAACTTGAGTGGCGACCAGCGGAGTCTCTGACATGGTACCTAGCAGAAAAAAATCAAAAACTAATTGAAATAATGATTAAACAAAATTGGAGACCAGACGACCCACCCGCTGAAAAAAGAAAATGGTGGGAATCGGAAAAGAAACAAAAGGAGGGTAAAGCCCTTGTTTTAGTCACTTGCGCGTATTATGAATTAAGTAGACGGACTAGATTATTGACTGAGAGAGCGACGAAATAAACTGACAGTAGGTGTGATGGTGACAGCACCCATCAGGATACATAAAAAGGAAAAGATGACAATATAGAAGGGGGGGGGGGGTTTAGAGAAGATCTCTTCACCCAGAGGGTGGTGAGGGTCTGGAACTAACTGACTGAAAGGGTGGTAGAGGCAGAAACCCTCACCACATTTTAATGGTACTTGGAGGTGTACTTAGAGTGTTCGGGGATCAGAAATTGAAACTGGTTTAAGGAATAATGGATAGTTATGACTCAATAAAAAGGAGAAAAGGGAAGATTTTGTTTCTTTCTTACTGTTCTGGTGTTTTTCTTGGGTGTTTAAAGTTTTTGGGAAGGCATGTTCCTTTGTGTGGCTATGGCTCCTTCCCCTTTTCTAAGTTGCATTGAGAAGTTTAAGATTGGAATTCCAGAGGTTAATTAACCTATTAAAAAATCAGACTTTTATTATGGCTTTATAAAATTCTGGTTGGTGTAAATTGTGTGGAGAGCCTTTACTTCCGGACATAAGGCATTTCACATCAATAATTGGTATGGTTTTAAAAAGAAATTCTGACCAATGTGTAACTGGGGAGAAAGGATGAAATGCTATTGTGTGCGAAGTTGTTTTTCTGAATGTTTATTTTAAGAGTAAAAGCACAGAGACTTCACAAAAGTAAAAGTTTTTAACTGGAAAGTTAAACTGAAAAAGCTGCAAGCTGTGGGACTGAAGTTGACATTGATTGATGGTGTCTGTGTTTGTCGGCTTTTGAAACAAAGGAAGTTAACTCTTTCACAGGCGGCTGTGAACTCTGTTTTAATTCAGTGGCCGATATCTTTCGAATATTAGAAATGTTCTTAATTTGAAGAGAATATTTGCTCCTGGGGTAGAAGGAATTTAAGGATCATGTTACAAATTACCCTCTCGGGCTCCGAAGCAGAATCACCAGAGTCTGTTTCTTTTGTTTTAAGTAGGTGACCATCGGGAAGAAGCGTTGTTTAAAGGGGTTAGTGGATTGTGCCTGATGGATCAGGAGGGAACAACACAGTAACTGACTACATCTAGCCCTGAGTAAATTTCAGGAATGGGTGGTAGGGGACGAGGTAATGGAACAAAACTATGCCAAGGTGGAAGTTTTGAACTCCGGTACAAGGGACCGTATAATATCATTGATAAAGCTAATCCCATGGTATATGCAGCCCAGTTACCTAGGAGAATGAAATGGTTTTATATTAACCAGATTAAGTTTTTTCAGTTCATCAGCAGGTACCGAGACAGGAGGAAATGGTTATGAACATGGAGAGCTGGATTCGTCCTCTCCAGGGGGATGAAGAAGGGGTGCCTAATGGGATACCCCCACCTAATCAGGTACAGTATGATCCAAATGGAAGTGGACAGGACACTGGAGCTGGAAGAATCTCGAGTCCCAGATCTGGAACCATCTCCTGTCCACAGACATGCCTCACAAACCCCACCAATCTCACAAAGTAGTAAGAGACATATCGTGAATGGTAGAAGTAGGGACGGCCGAGGATATAGGATAGGGGTACATTTCCAATGGCATGGTAATCATACCACTGTAACCGTCCATTCTATTAAGGGGTGCAAGGACGGGAGCACGGTTGTACAAGCAGCAGAGTTCAAAAAAGACTCATCCAGAGGCTCCTTCTCCAATGATTTAACAGATTTGTGGGAAAAGCGAATTGTTTGTTATAAACACATCCCAGGGCCAACAAAGGGGCTAACGGTACTCCCAACTCAGATGTACCATGATGTGCATCACGGAGTGGTATTTGTAATATTGAATCTGACCGCAGTGGGACTACCTGGGCGGTGCAAGCCTAAAACAGCACGGCCTCATGTGAGAATGATTGAGGGATTTTGGCAGAGGGTTAGTACAACCTGCACTGAATTCACGGGGAGTGATGAGCTTGATCGTACCTTGACAAGATTGCCGAGACTATTGGGGATAATCATAACAGAAGGCGGTGAGACCTGATTAATATGTTGTAACTAGTTTAATGCTAAAAAGGGGGCAAACCAGATTATAGAAGAGGAAGAAATCGTCTTGAATGAAAGGGCTCGAAATAATGTATGGATCTTGGTAAGTGAAACAAACACAAGGAAACTTGCAGCATATTGCAGAGGGAAAGCTCTCTTTCTGGGTAACTGATCAAGACCTAGGGCAATGTCCATTTATCAACTTACTAAGACTCTGTGCCAAGTCAGAAGATTGGTACAGTTGTACCCGGTGGCACGAGTGTCATTTACAGGAACAGAATGACATCACCCTGTTAGAAATAGTAGGGTATTACTCAATCACACTTGAGAAAAGTTAGTAGATACAATGAACACCTGAAATGTAACCCGGGTAGATGGGAAGAACATGTGCAGCCAGGCCGAATTGGGTGTGCTCAAGCTCAGAACATAAGAACATAAGAAATAGGAACAGGAGTAAGCCATACGGCCCCTCGAGCCTGCTCCGCCATTCAATAAGATCATGGCTGATCTGATCATGGACTCAGCTCCACTTCCCCGCCCGCTCCGCATAACACCTTATTCCCTTATTGTTTAAGAAACTGTCTATTTCTGTCTTAAATTTATTCAATGTCCCAGCTTCCACAGCTCTCTGAGGCAGCGAATTCCACAGATTTATAACCCTCAGAGAAGAAATTTCTTCTCATCTCAGTTTTAAATGGGCGGCCCCTTATTCTAAGATCGTGCCCTCTAGTTCTAGTCTCCCCTTTCAGTGAAAACATCCTCTCTGCATCCACCTTGTCAAGCCTCCTCATAATCTTATACGTTTCGAGAAGATCACCTCTCATTTTTCTAAACTTCAATGAGTAGAGGCCCAACCTACTCAACCTTTCCTGATAAGTCAACCCCCTCATCCCCGGAATCAACTTAATGAACCTTCTCTTAACTGCCTCCAAACAAGTATATCCTTTCGTAAATATGGAAACCAAAACTGCACACAGTATTCCAGATGTGGCCTCACCAAAACCTTATATAGCTGTAGTAAGACTTCTCTGCTTTTTTACTCCATCCCCTTTGCAATAAAGGCCAAGATACCATTGGCCTTCCTGATCATTTGCTGTACCTGCATACTATCCTTTTGTGTTTCATGCACAAGTACCCCCCCAGGTCCCGCTGTACTGCGGCACTTTGCAATCTTTCTCCATTTAAGTAATAACTTGCTCTTAGATTTTTTCTGGCAAAGTGCATGACCTCACACTTTCCAACATTATACTCCATCTGCCAAATTTTCACCCACTCACTTAGCCTATGTCCTTTTGCAGATTTTTTTGTGTCCTCCTCACACATTGCTTTTCCTCCCATCTTTGTACAGTCAGCAAACTTGGCTACATTACACTCAGTCCCTTCCTCCAAGTCATTGATATAGATTTTAAATAGTTAGGATCCCAGCACTGATCCCTGCGGCACCTCACTAGTTACTGGTTGCCAACCAGAGAATGAACCATTTATCCTGATTCTCTGTTCTCTGTTAGCCAATCCTCTATCCATGCTAATATATTACCCCCAACCCCGTGAACTTTTATCTTGTGCAGTAACCTTTTATGTAGCACCTTGTCAAATGCCTTCTGGAAGTCCAAATACACCACATCCACTGGTTCCCCTTTATCCACCCTATTCGTTACATCCTCAAAGAACTCCAGCATATTTGTCAAACATGACTTCCCCTTCATAAATCCATGCTAACTCTGCCTGACCGAATTCTGCTTTTCCAAATGTCCCGCTACTGCTTCTTTAATAATGGACTCCAACAACTTCCCAACCACAGATGTTAGGCTAACTGGTCTATAGTTTCCTGCTTTTTGTCTGCCTCCTTTTTTAAATAGGGGCATTACATTTGCAGTTTTCCAATCTGCTGGGACCTCTCCAGAATCCAGGGAATTTTGGTAAATTACAACCAATGCATCCACAATCGCTGCCACTACTTCTCTTAAGACCCTAGGATGCAAGCCATCAGGTCCAGGGGATTTATCTGCCTTTAGTCCCATTATCCTACTGAGTACCACCTCCTTAGTGATTGTGATTGTGTTAAGGTTCCCCCCCCCCCCCATTGCCCCTTGACTATCCACTGTTGGGATATTGTTAGTGTCCTGTACTATAAAGACTGATACAAAATATTTGTTCAGAGTTTCTGCCATCTCCATGTTCCCCATTACTAATTCCCCGATTTCGTCCTCTAAGGGACCAACATTACTTTAGCCAACCTTTTCCTTTTTATTATACCTATAGAAATTCTTGCTATCTGTTTTTATATTTTGCGCTAGTTTACTTTCATAGTCTATCTTCCCTTTCTTAATCATTTTTTTAGTCATCGTTTGCTGGCTTTTAAAAGCTTCCCAGTCTTCTGTCCTCCCACATGTCCTCAGGACATGTTCATTTGCCTCTACAACATGGTAAAACATGCAGCCTCTGCAGCAGATTTAATTGGGATGGGATAACATGGAACTGCACCGTGAAGGTAATTGCGGGACGGCATTTTCTCGTACGATCTGTATAAAGAGGGAAGGGTGAATATTGTTTCAGCATCATACACCAGGAATACCAGTACAATACCAACCTGCTTGTCCCATCGTGACGGGAATGTTTGTTTTACCCCAGTCCAAATTGTGAGACTTGGGGCATGGGTTTCATTAAGTATTTATTTGCATAGGCAAGTAAATATCACTGTCAAAAAGGAGTTAAAAGTGTAACTGTCAAAGGAAAGATATAATGAATTTGGATAGCCAATTGGGTCAATTGAGGACCAAGTACAATAGGCATTAAGCGAAATGGGGAACAGAGGGTCACAGCAGCTCGACGCTGAGGTGATACTTACGGTACATATGATCGAGATAGTCCAACAATGAACCGTGAGATTATGTGTGGTTTTCATGTTATCTATTGTTTAACAACTCAGTGGCATATTTCAAAGGGTGCATACAGATAGTTGGACTCAATATTTGGATGTGGTAGTGTGCGCATACCCTATGGAAGGAGGGCAATGCACAACGTGCGGTATCACTCAGATGGTTCATTGCACATTGGAGATTAGTGTCCGTAGTCATGGAGGGACTGAGGTGGCAGCCCGGGATGATGGGACGTACTGCATATCTACCAAAGAAACTAAGTATGAATATAACAGTACTGAATGTGTGATCCCACAACCTAATTTCTGTTTTACGCCTAAAGCTATGGTCAAAATAGGCCATCGATACCTATTCCCATAAAGAGAGGAACATGTCGAGAACATCACTTTAAACAACCCGAGGTGGGATGATCAAATGGAACAATATGAGATACCAAGTTGGCACGACATTCCCCGTCTCAAAAAACGCAATAGAAAAAGGACACCGAGAAAAGTATACAACACTATCATGAGATTCCATACAGCATTTGAAGGACATTAAGGAAACGCTGAAGGACACCCAGTGGTGGGAACATGCATGGAATTGGGGAATGAATGTTAATATCCATCCGTGGATTCGTATAGCCTCTCGCGTATTGGTGATCATACAGTTAGGGCTAGCTGTCGGATGTGGAATTGAATAATGCATGGCATGCAAAAAGAGGCAACAGAGAAGGAAAGCAAAAGCTTTAATTATGGAACAGCAAAAGTTATTAGCCGAGTACCCTGAAATACTTTGAGACGTAGGTCACATCCCGAGTCCCCCAAACCGCATGGCTGATCACCACAGAACGGAGCAGAGGACACAGGATGAAGTAGAATTAGGTTGATAATCTTGGGCTGGGTAGCCAAGTACAAAAAGGGGGGACTGAAGTAGGGCTTACGAGCTCTGCTATCATTAAAGGGTTAAGAATGGGTCTCGGGACTAAAAAGAGCTAAATAGGCTTTTGTAGTGGTCAGCTTTCTAAGTTGCTTAACGGGCTAAAGAGATAATGCTAAGAATAACATGTCAGAATCATTAACTGTTGCAAGCTGTGTAACTTGAGGACAATTACTGTTGAACCATAGGAGGCCCAGAGAGGCAGTTAAACAGAGCAAGGGATCAGAAGTAACACGTTGGAGAAACTCCATCTGGTATGAAACATAGGCGAATGATTGTGTGACGCGAAAGGGAATTAGTCAATCAGCAACTGTGCACGTGGGCTTTGGGCCAATTAAACGGCAAAGAGGGACCATGCACGAGGCTGACATGCATCATTAAGTGTATAAAAGGTTGCTTGGAACTTTGTATCATCGGAGAAGCCTAATACAGACAAAGAGCAGGCGGTCTCCCCACCCGTGCAAATAAAGACTACTTGAATCTTTGAACCCAGACCTTGTGTTTATTTTAAATACTTCCATTACAGTTTTGAACTGACAGCCTTTAAGCGCTGGATTAAGACTAGCCAAACCCATTTCACGTAGGACTCTTACAGACAGCAGTGTGACAACTTTAACCCCAAAAGTTCAGTGTATCTTTATTATTATTCTTGCACATAAAAAGAGTGTATATAATGAGAAGCCATTGTTTTCATACGATGCAATTAAATTACATTATGGGTTAGACTGACACCACCAATGAGTTACAGCTGGTATCTGAAGACTGCTCACCAATGCATTACACTTGGAAAGCACTTTATTGGCTATAAATCATAAAATCATAAAATAGTATAAAGCAAGTTCTTTCATTCTGATAGAAATCAGATTTAAGCAAGTAAATTGATTGAAGTCAATTTCAATTTTAAATGGTAACGAAATTAACGTTCAAAATATGGCATGTGTCTGGTGAGGTCACTAATCGCATAGTGGAAGATATAGATATAGATATAGACTGGTAAGGCATAATAGTTCACAATAAATGTGTTCTCCATACTGAACTGGTTTTACCTAAAGCCTGAAGTCTCCATTTAAGATGATTCCTGCTCATTAACTATTTAGTGCCAGAAAGTGAATGTAACTTTAGCTATTTAAACTTACTCAGTGCTTACCAACGTTGTTCCATTTATTAATGAGGACAGTGAACTGGATATTTTGAAGCTCACTCTCAGGTCTGACTTCTTTTCTGACCCACAATGAAACTGGATTACTAAAACAATACAAGGTATTAGTGTCAGGAGTTAACATGCTTTCAGTGACTGGACATTTTTATTTTGTGTTTGACATAAACATGTTATCGCCGCACAGCATTGTCCCCCAGTCATCAAGATTCACGGCGTGGCTCTCGACAACATGGACCACTTCCCATATCTTGGGAGTCTCTTGTCAACAAAGGCAGACATTGATGTAGAGATTCAACATCGTCTGCAGTGTGCCAGTGCAGCCTTCGGCCACCTGAGGAAAAGAGTGTTCGAAGACCAAGCCCTCAACAAGCTCATGGTCTACAGGGTTGTAGTAATTCCCACCCTCCTGTATGGATCAGAGGCATGAACGACTTACAGAAGACACATTAAGTCGCTGGAGATATATCACCAACGATGTCTCTGCAAGATCCTGCAAATCCCCTGGGAGGACAGGCGCACCAATATCAGTGTCCTCGCCCAGGCTAACATCCCCAGCATTGAAGCACTGATCACACTAGATCAGCTTTGCTGGGCAGGCCACTTAGTTCGCATGCCAGACACGAGACTCCCTAAGCAACTGCTATATGCAGAGCTCCTTCATGGCAAATGAGCCAAAGGTGGGCAGCGGAAACGTTACAAGGACACCCTCAAAGCCTCCCGGTGAAGTGCGACATCACCACTGATGCCTGGGAGTGGAGAAAGTGCATCCGGGAGGGCGTTGAGCTCTTTGAATCTCAACGCTGCGAGCGTGAAGAGGTCAGACGCAGGCAGCGGAAGGAGCGTGTGGTAAATCAGTCCCAACCCTCCTTCCCCTGACAAATATCTGTCCTACTTGTGACAGGGTCTGTGGCTCTCGTGTTGAACTGTCCAGCCACCAAAGAACTCACTTTAGGAGTGGAAGCAAGTCTTCCTCGATTCCAAGGGACTGCCTATGATGAGTAGGGAAGAGATATTTTACTTTTCAACAGCATTAGGAAAATTGTAAGTTATGGGGGTAAAGTAATGTTTAGCATAATATTTTTGTGTTACACAAACATAATCTTGGCTGCTAATTTGTAGTGTCTCAGCACTGAGAGGTGCAAACTGTTTTAAACTGTGTGAATTTTGCACTCATCAGATGAAGCATATGAAGCATAGGATCATACTGCTGAATTAATACCAATTCCAGCACATTCATTTCTGGCACACTTTCACTTCAGCATGCTAGAATTAAGGTTGTCCAATATGGAAGAAGTTACACTGGAAATGTAAAGTGGTAATGTATTCCACTGAATTGTCATGCAATCTTAAATGTCAGTGTGAAATATGTATTCACATACTGATGTTCTTCAGCCAACCCTTGTTCCCATCTTTTAAAACTCCACCTCGCATGACATCCTGAAGTTCTGCATCAGTGACTTCAATGGAAATGAAAAAAAGATGTACAACAGGCAGCTGATGAGATATCATCCATTTTACCATATCACCCAAAATCAAATTGACCATCCAGTGGATTGTAGATGCCATTCCTCATTTATGTTGTCACTGGAACTGCATTTCATAGTCTCGTAGGAGGAGAGGTCTAATAAAATGTTTGCTTTCTGGCTGCCCGGCTCATAGAAACATAGAAACATAGAAAATAGGTGCAGGAGCAGGCCATTCAGCCCTTCCAGCCTGCACCGCCATTCAATGAGTTCATGGCTGAACATGAAACTTCAGTACCCCCTTCCTGCTTTCACACCATACCCCTTGATCCCCCGAGTAGTAAGGACTTCATCTAACTCCCTTTTGAATATATTTAGTGAATTGGCCTCAACTACTTTCTATGGTAGAGAATTCCACAGGTTCACCACTCTCTGGGTGAAGAAGTTTCTCCTCATCTCGGTCCTAAATGGCTTACCCCTTATCCTTAGACTGTGACCCCTGGTTCTGGACTTCCCCAACATTGGGAACATTCTTCCTGCATCCAACTTGTCCAAACCCGTCAGAATTTTAAACGTTTCTATGAGGTCCCCTCTCACTCTTCTGAACTCCAGTGAATACAAGCCCAGTTGATCCAGTCTTTCTTGATAGGTCAGTCCCACCATCCCGGGAATCAGTCTGGTGAATCTTCGCTGCACTCCCTCAATAGCAAGAATGTCCTTCCTCAAGTTAGGAGACCAAAACTGTACTCAATACTCCAGGTGTGGCTTCACCAAGGCCCTGTACAACTGTAGCAACACCTCCCTGCCCCTGTACTCAAATCCCCTCGCTATGAAGGCCAACATGCCATTTGCTTTCTTAACCGCCTGCTGTACCTGCATGCCAACCTTCAATGACTGATGTACCATGACACCCAGGTCTCGTTGCACCTTCCCTTTTCCTAATCTGTCACCATTCAGATAATAGTCTGTCTCTCTGTTTTTACCACCAAAGTGGATAACCTCACATTTATCCACATTATACTTCATCTGCCACGCATTTGCCCACTCACCTAACCTATCCAAGTCACTCTGCAGCCTCATAGCATCCTCCTCGCAGCTCACACTGCCACCCAACTTAGTGTCATCCGCAAATTTGGAGATACTACATTTAATCCCCTCGTCTAAATCATTAATGTACAATGTAAACAGCTGGGGCCCCAGCACAGAACCTTGCGGTACCCCACTAGTCACTGCCTGCCATTCTGAAAAGTCCCCATTTACTCCTACTCTTTGCTTCTTGTCTGACAACCAGTTCTCAATCCACGTCAGCACACGACCTCTCTCTCTCTCTGCCACCATCCTCAAATATACAACTACCACTGTGCTGTCTAGCACCAAGTCATGTTTGGCTCCTTCCAAAATCTCAGCAACTGAAGCCCTGTTCTAACCCCTCCCCGCTGCTCAAGTCAGACTGGACCCAAGGGTGCTCTATTTGACAAAGCTGATTTTCAAATCCCATAACCTGCTCATCACCCAGACTGCCAATCTTTGCTTCCAAAACATCATTCTCCTCTGCTCTTATTCCTCCCCCACTGCTGCTGGCTTCCAAAGCTCCACCAGACATACATTTTGCCCAGCACATTCGATCCTGCCCTAAATCCTACTCTCATCAATCTTTCTTTTGCCACCTTCCATGACTCCCCATTTCCTGTCACATTGACCATTATCTTCACGAATCCCTCCATGGCTTTAATTCTCCTTTCCAATTTTCTCCAGTCCTACATGTCCACACACAGCACCCCTTCTTCTAACTCTGGCACCCTCTACTATCTCCTGTCCACTGCTATGGCCTTCAGCGATGTTTGTCCTATTGCCTCAAAATCTCTCCCTAAAGTCCTCTGCTTTGCTATCTCTGCGTATTACAAGTTGATATTATACTCAAGGGTCTAAGATTGACATAAATTCAGCAAGGTTTGTTTAGATTAGGCTCCATACATGTATGAATATGCAAATAGATGGACAGGAAAAGACCAGCTGGTCCATCAACACAACTAATCATCATAACTCCCAGTGTTCCCTCCCACCAGCTGTCATATCATCTCCTGGGAGCCGCAAAAGATCAGATACAATAAACCCTAGCCCAATTTCAGGGGCAAAAACCTGGAACATTCCTCGCTACCCTCCTAAGCTGATCAAAACATGTTCAGGAGATCAAGTGACCGTGAGGTCATCTCACCTAGCTTTTCTACACCATGATATTTGCTACAGCAAGGAACTCATCCAGTTTCTTTGTGAACTGATGGAGCAAATCTACACTCTGCACACATACAGCAATAACTCTCTGTATAAAGAGAACTCTTCTGGTATCTAACCTAGTTCTAAGCTTAGATAGCTTATATGCATGACCCCTTAATTTCCCTAACCTATATAATTCAAAATAGTCTGTCCATACAGTTACAATTTTAAGTACCTGTATTTCAATTAAATCGCCCCACAGTCTACATTTTTCTAGTGTAAAAAGACTAAGCTCTCTACGCCTATTGTGATAACTAATGGCTTTTAACTCCAGGACTTCTACATCACCCACCATCTGACAATTTAGCAGCTTTAAATAGCCAGTCTATTATATATATTAAAATTCTAGTTAGTTCAGTTAATTACTGATAAGCTTGCAGCTTTAGTGAAGAATTCCAGATCTTATACAAGCTCATTCTTCCGAGCTGGTGCAGCAGGGTAGGTTATCTCACCTCCCTCTGGGATGCTCAGGTCCACGATGCACATTGTGGCATATTATCATCAGTTCTCCAGCAAATTTTGGTGTAAATTTGCCACTGGAGAACTGGTGCTCACAACTGTCTAATTTATGGTGTCCTTCGCTAATATTGCCATTGAAGCAAATTCCAGGTCATTGCGACTAGTTTTTCTCTTCTGGTGCAAAGCATGTCTAAGAGATTAAGAACTGTTGCAAATCATGCCTGAATGTAAATGTGCTAATTAACTCAAATTTCCTGATGCAGTTGATTTGCATCTTTATTCGGAGATCCAGCTGCAGACCGAGGCAAGTGTAAGGAGCACATTTGTGCTGGGATTGTAATTTAAGAGGATGAGATAATTAAAAGGGAGTGTCACAACGGAAGGACAAAAATTCTGAAAGCTCTAAAGGCATCTGAATCCATTAGCAGCCCAAGATGTGACACTCAAAAATAAAGGGAAAGGAAACTCCACATGCAGGCTTTAAGATTAATTGTGCCACTGGCTGTGCCAGCTTCATGGTGCATTTTAGCAACTGCTGTTCTTAGAAACATAAAAATTTACAGCGCAGAAGGAAGCCATTTCGGCCCATTGTGTCCGTGCCAGCCGACAAAGAGCCGCACGGCCCTCAGTCAGCAACCCTGAAGGTTACATATAAACCTATGAACAATGAACAATGGCGGAAAGGTAAAGAGCACCCAGCCCAGCCAGTCCACCCCACACAACTGCGACACCCCTTACACTGAAACATTCTACACTCCATCCCATTCTTATAGCAGATAGCACAACTCTGCAGATCTGGACCTTTGTATGACAATGGGGAACAGGTAGCGTGCTGATATTGAGGCTTAGTCCTAGGAGTGCCCTCTCTCCCCTGTGCTCTCCACCCTCACCTTCAACAATTGCAAGGAGCTCATGGACTTCTTTATCACTAAGATTGAGACCACTCGTTTCAGCTGAGAAGTGTCCCTTTAATCAAGAACGCGTTACAGGTCTCTGCCTCTATTTTCCTTTGCCCAACACCTGCGAATTGTTGCACACCTGCCATCAGACAGGGGAAAAAATTGATCCCACTGACTGTTACTGGGGTACAATTTCAAGGCACTCATTATCTTCCGGTACTTGGCCTTTATGGTCAATTTTCACATAAGCCTCGACACTATCAGCAGGGTATTTGATTGTAGAGGGGAATTACAGGCAAATCAAATCCTGATCTTATTTGGCAGCCTACACACTCCTAGCCAGGATTGCTGGATAGTGACCAGGAACCCTGGACAATATTCTCCTCTCCAAATCAAGAGATCATGTATAGGATCCCTACTGCCAAAATGGTTGAGATCAGCTACCTCAGCACAAACGGAGATCAAACTTGGGACCTTTGTGCCTCATTGATAAATTAAAAATCAGAACGTTGATAATGCAATGGTGTAGATTTTGACTATGTGCAATAGCGTAAAACTGGTGATAGTAATCGGCAGTACGTTTTACCTTGCTCCCGATTTTTATTTCTATTAAAAAGTCAATTTTTTGGTTCTCTTCTTACAGCTCTGCTCTGCCATTACACTGCTTACACTTCTTACATAGCCATCTTTACTTTCCTCCTTTTTGATTGGTCACAATACCTTAGCAACACAATAAAAACTTCTCGGTATTAGACAGTTCCTTCTTATGCAAATATCAAACGCAATTGCGTCCTACTTTACCCAGCTATAAGCAGCTTCATCTGCTATGCAAGTAATCTCTTACTGTTTGTTGATTTAAATAAACAGTGCACATTACATTTGGAGTTTATTAAAGCCAGTTACAATTATGTTTGCCATCTTGTACCCAGTCTAAAATTGATGGGGGACAGTGCATGTGGTTGGATCACAAGTTGAGTTTTAATGGGCCCCAAGTTTCCACACAATAAAAAACGGGTGCCCCTCCGAGCTGGGTGCCCGTTTTTCGCGCCTAAAACGGTGCCTAAAAAAAAAATCGTGATTCTGGAGTGTTCTGCAGCTCCTTGTCTGCCTGGCGCGGTGCCCAGGGGGGGCGGAGCCTACACTCGCGCCGATTTTGTAAGTGGGAGGGTGCGGGTACTATTTAAATTAGTTTTTTTCCTGCCGGCAACGCTGCGCGTGCGCGTTGGAGTGTTCGCGCACGCGCCGTGTGAAGGAAACATTGGCACTCGGCCATTTTTGTAGTTCTTTGTAGCTGTTTAATTTTTGAACATTTTTTAATAAAAGCACATTGCCATCAGCACATCAGCACTTGCAGCCTTCTCACTGTCTCCTTCCCCCCTCTCCCGCGGGAAGAACGGGCGCCTCCTCCCCCGCCCGCGGGAAAAAACGGGCGCCTCCTCCCCCCCTCGCGGGAAGAACGGGCGCCTCAGGCTGACTGCAGCATTCTCCGTGCCTGAAGCAATTTCACACAGGTAGGAAGATGGTTTATTCAATCTTTTCTTTGCTTATAAATGTTTATTCAGGTTGGATTTATTTGTATAATATTTGTAGAAGTATAAATAAGGATTGATTGTAGAATTTAATTACTTCCCTTCCCCCCCCTCCCCCCCCACCTCGTTCTGGACGCCTAATTTGTAACCTGCGCCTGATTTTTTAATGTGTAGAACAGGTTTTTTCAGTTCTACAAAAATCTTCACTTGCTCCATTCTAAGTTAGTTTGGAGTACGTTTTCACTGTGGAAACTTTGAAATCAGGCGTCAGTGGCCAGACACGCCCCCTTTTGAAGAAAAAATTCTGTTCCAAAGTAGAACTGTTCTACCTGACTAGAACTGCAGAAAATAAAATGTGGAGAATTGCGATTTCTAAGATAGTCCGTTCTCCACCAGTTGCTCCTAAAAAATCAGGCGCAAATCATGTGGAAACTTGGGCCCAATATATGTTTGTCTGAAGGTGAAAATGATTTGAAAATCTTTTAAATCAGTTAATAACAAATGCCTCTACATTAAAGGTCACACAAATTGAAAATTACATTAATTTAAATTTTAAAATAGTAACTCTTTTTGGTCACGTTTACTTTCTGAAAATCCTCCAAATAGTCCACAAATATCTTCCACTGCTGGTTCACTGTTAGATCCGCCAAAATTCTCTGGACTCTGGGGAGGTACCAACGGATTGGAAAGCAGCTAATGTAACGCCTCTATTTTAAAAAGGGGGGCAGACAAAAGGCAGGTAACTATAGGCCGGTTAGTTTAACATCTGTAGTGGGGATAGCTTGAAGCTATCATTAAGGAAGAAATAGCGGGACATCTAGATAGGAATAGTGCAATCAAGCAGATGCAACATGGATTCATGAAGGGGAAATCATGCTTAACTAATTTACTGGAATTCTTTGAAGATATAACGAGCATGTACCGATGGATGTGGTGTATTTAGATTTCCAAAAGGCATTCGATAAGGTGCCACACAAAAGGTTACTGCAGAAGATAAAGGTACGCAGAGTCCGAGGAAATGTATTAGCATGGATAGAGAATTGGCTGGCTAACAGAAAGCAGAGAGTCGGGATAAATGGGTCCTTTTCGGGTTGGAAATCGGTGGTTAGTGCCACAGGGATCAGTGCTGGGACCACAACAGTTTACAATATACATAGATGATCTGGAAGAAGGGACAGAGTGTAGTGTAACAAAATTTGCAGATGACACAAAGATTAGTGGGAAAACGGGTTGTGTAGAGGACAGAGAGGCTGCAAAGAGATTTAGAAAGGTTAAGCAAATGGGTTAAGGTTTGGCAGATGGAATACAATGTCAGAAAGTGTGAGGTCATCCACCTTGGAAAAAAAAAACAGTAAAAGGGAATATTATTTGAATGGGGAGAAATTACAACATACTGCGGTGCAGAGGGACCTGGGGGTCCTTGTGCATGAATCCCAAAAATTTAGTTTGCAGTTGCAGCAGGTAATCAGGAAGGCGAATGGAATGTTGGCCTTCATTGCGAGAGGGATGGAGTACAAAAGCAGGGAGGTCCTGCTGCAACTGTACAGGGTATTGGTGAGGCCGCAGCTGGAGTACTGCGTGCAGTTTTGGTCACCTTACTTAAGGAAGGATATACTAGCTTTGGAGGGGGTACAGAGACGATTCACTAGGCTGATTCCGGAGATGATGGTGTTACCTTATGATGATAGATTGAGTAGACTGGGTCTTTACTCGTTGGAGTTCAGAAGGGTGATCTTATAGAAACATTTAAAATAATGAAAAGGATAGACAAGATAGAGGCAGAGAGGTTGTTTCCACTGGTCGGGGAGACTAGAACTAGGGAGCACAGCCTCAAAATACGGGGGAGCCAATTTAAAACCGAGTTGAGAAGGAATTTCTTCTCCCAGAGGGTTGTGAATCTGTGGAATTCTCTGCCCAAGGAAGCAGTTGAGGCTAGCTCATTGAATGTATTCAAATCACAGATAGATAGATTTTTAATCAATAAGGGAATTAAGGGTTATGGGGAGCGGGCGGGTAAGTGGAGCTGAGTCCACGGCCAGATCAGCCATGATCGTGTTGAATGGCGGAGCAGGCTCGAGGGGCTAGATGGCCTACTCCTGTTCCTAATTCTTATGTTCTTATGTTCTAGATCTGTCATTTTTTTCCTGACTAGTTAAACTGGGCTAGGTGCCCTGTCATGCTGATGAAGTTAAACTCATTTGCAATCCAATACTTTTACTTTGAATGTTTCTGTTTCTTCATCTATTTTTAATGCAAACCTAATGATGTAATGATTGTTATTTCCCACGTGTTCGCATTCAGGCTGCTTACTTGTCCTGCTTTGTCAGCCAGAACTAGATCTAGCACGGAATCTTTCCCTGGTGAACCGACAACACACTGCTTAAAGAAGCACTCCTGAAAGCACTCCAAGGATTTCTCTTAATCCTGACTACAGACTTTAGCCTTTTCCCAATCTACTTCGGCATACTTAAATTCTCCCCTAATTACTCTGCAAACGCGTCTAAATTGATTATAATAAAGTATTGAGGAATGGTTAGACAGTCTCGGATGCTTCAGCCTTAAAAGGAGACGAATGAAAGACGACTTCATCCATTCATTTGGAGCACTATTTCAAATTAAGCGACAAGTATAGGCCTAGAGGATATGGGTATAAACTGATAACCAATAACGTTAGGAGTCATGTTAGGAATCACTTCTTCATGCAGAGTGATCAATATCCTTAGATTAAAAACTGAAATAATTCAAGAGGCAATTAGTAACCTGTGGGATTGTAGGTTTCTACTGAAGGATAAATTAGATGGGCAGAATGGCCTCCCCGATCTTTTTTTAAATGCATTCATGGGATGTGGGCATCTCTGGCAAGGCCAGCATTTATTGCCCATCCCTAATTGCCCTTGAGAAGGTGGTGGTGAGCTGCCTACTTTAATTGCTGCAGTCCTTGTGGTGAAGGTACTCCCATAGTGCTGTTAGGGAGGGAGTTCCAGGATTTTGACCCAGCGACGATGATGGAACGACGATATATTTCCAAGTCAGGATGGTGTGTGACTTGGAGGTGATGGTGTTCCCATGTGCCCGCTGCCCTTGTCCTTCTAGGTAGTAGCGGTCATGGGTTTGGGAAGTGCTGCCAAAGAAGCCGTGGCGAGTTGCTGCAGTGCATCTTGTAGATGGTACACACTGCAGCCACAGTGCGCCGGTGGTGGAAGGAGTGAATGTTTATGGTGGTGGATGGGGTGCCAATCAAGCGGGCTGCTTGCTGTTGAGCTTCTTGAGTATTGTTGGAGCTACACACATCCAGGCAAGTGGAGAATATTTCATCACACTCCTGACTTGTGTCTTGTAAATGGTGGAAAGACTTTGGAGAGTGAGGAGGCGAGACACTCACTGCAGAATACCCAGCCTCTGATCTGCTCTTTAGGCCACAGTATTTATGTGGCTGGTCCAGTTAAGTTTCTGGTCAATGGTGGCTCCCAGGCTGTTGAAGGTGGGGGATTTGGAGCTGCTAATGTCATTGAATGTCAAAGGGTAGTATTTAGACTCTCATTTGTTGGAGATAGTCAGTTCCTGGCACTTGTGTGGCACGAATGTTACTTGCCACTTATCAACCCAAGCCTGAATGTCGTCCAGGTCTTGCTGCATGTGGGCACAGAATGCTTCATTATCTGAGAAGTAGGGAATGGAACTGAACATTGTGCAATCATCAGCAAGCATCCCCACTTCTGACCCTATGATGGAGGGAAGGTCATTGATGAAGAAGTTGAAGATGGTTAAGCCTCGGACACTGCCCTGAGGAACTCCTGCAGCAATTTCCTGGGGCTGAAATGATTGGCCTCCAATAACCACAACCATCTTCCTTTGTGCTAGGTATGACTCCAGCCAGTGAAGAGTTTTCTCCTTGATTCCTATTGACTCCAATTTTACTCGGACTCCTTGATGCCACACTCAGTCAAATGCTTTGATGTTAAGGTCAGTCACTCTCACCTCGCCTCTGGAATTCAGCTCTTTTGTCCATGTTTGGATCAAGGCTGTAATGAGGTCTGGAGCCGAGTGGTCCTGGCGGAACCCAAACTGAGCATGGGTGAGCAGATTATTGGTGTGTAAGTGCCGCTTGATAGCACCGTCGACGACACCTTCCATCACTTTGCTGATGATTGAGAGTAGACTGATGGGGCGGTAATTGGCCGGATTAGATTTGTCCTGCTTTTTGTGGACAGTACATACCTGGGCTAGTTTTCCACATTGTTGGGTAGATGCCAGTGTTGTAGCTGTATTGGAACAACTTGGCTAGAGGCACAGCTAGTTCTGGAGCACAGGTTTTCAGCACAACAGCCGGGATGTGGTCGGAGGCCCTAGCCTTTGCTGTATCCAGTGTGCTCAGCTGTTTCTTGATATCACATGGAGTGAATCGAACTGGCTGAGGTCTGTCTACCATGATGGTGGGGACCTCAGGAGGAGGTCGAGATGGATCATCCACTCGGCACTTCTGGCTGAAGATGGTTGCAAACGTTTCAGCATTGGCTTTTGCACTCACGTGCTGGGTTTTGCCATCATTGAGGATGGAGATGTTCATGGAGCCTCCTCCTCCTGTTAGTTGTTTAATTATCCACCAGCTTTCATGACTGTACTTGGCAGGACTGCAGTAGTTTGATCTGATTCATTGATTATGGGATAGCTCAGCCTGTCTATACCATGCTGGTTCCGCGGTTTAGCATGTATTTAGTCCTGTGTTGCAGCTTCCCTAGATTGGCACTTCAGTTTTAGGTACCACTCCTGGCATGTTATTGTACACTCTCATTGAACCAGAGTTGGTCCCCTAGCTTGATGGGAATGGTAGCACGAGGGATATGCTGGTCCACGAGGTTACAGATTGTATACAATTCTGCTGCTGCTGATGGCCCATAGTGTCTCGTGGATGCCCAAGTTTGAGCTGCTAGATTTGTTCTGAATCATTGTGCCAATGGAGGGTTGTCTGCAGTGGAAGATGTGTGTACAGGTGCAGCGTCATGAATCCAGAGTTCCGGAATCCGGAATGTTCTGGAATCCAGACTCTGGACCGATTGGTGGCAGGATCGTCCGGAATCCGTAAAATGTTCCGGAATCCGGACTCGCCGCCACTGCCAGACCTCGGGCCTCTTCAGCAACAGGGTTGGCCAGCCCGAACAGCTCCTCAGCGGGACCCTCCCCCCCGCCCGCCCTTTCTGACATTCCGAGATCCGGAAATACCCGAACCTGGGCTCGGGTGTTTCCAGATTCGTGATGTCAGAAAGATGATTGAAAGTCCGGAAAAGCCCAGAATACGGAACAGCCTCAGTCCCAAGGGTTCTGGATTCTCGACACTACACCTTTATCTGTACTTAACTTTGTGTTAAGAAAGCATGGAATGAAAAACAGCTATTCAATCCCAATCCTTCTATAGACTATGTACAATCTGCCCTACATTGGACTCTGTCCCACCTACTTAGTATCCTTATGACAGAAACAGAAATCTGTGCTATTTCAAGTGATGACATTTCTGCGATATGGATTCATTAAATTGTAGCAATGCATGAGTTCTGAGCTTTTTAAAATGCAGGCTGCTTATGTCTTCTTTTCTTTTGTCCTTTTGTCTTCTGTCAGAGAAGCCTCACAGAATTATCAGATGTATGTGTCAAATGGCGATCCCATGGAGGGGCTTTCATGCCTGGAAAGCTGTCAAAGTCTCAAATTAGCAACTGTGACATGAAAATCTTCTTTGTCATAAAGGGTCTGCAATCTCTGCTCACCTTTGGTTCACTTAATTTATAATATTAGGTGAGATAGAACTCTGAGTGCCAATGCACGTAATGACATAAAGAGCTCAGGTTAATGTATTCTGAAAAGAGTCTGCCATATTTTGGTATCTGGAAATGGCAAGCTCATGGTCTACAGGGCTGTAGTAATACCCACCCACCTGTATGGCTCAGAGACATGGACCATGTACAGTAGACACCTCAAGTCGCTGGAGAAATACCACCAACAATGCCTCCACAAGATCCTACAAATCCCCTGGGAGGACAGATGGACCAACATTAGCGTCCTCGACCAGGCCAACATCCCCAGCATTGAAGCACTGACCACACTTGATCAGCTCCGCTGGGCAGGCCACACTGTTCACATGCCAGACACGAGACTCCCAAAACAAGCGCTCTACTCGGAACTCCTTCACGGCTAACGAGCCAAAGGTGGGCAGAGGAAACATTACAGGGACATCGTCAAAGCCTCCCTGAAAAAGTGAAACATTCCCACTGACACCTGGGAGTCCCTGGCCAAAGATCGCCCGAAGTGGAGGAAGTGCATCCGGGAGGGCGCTGAGCACCTCGAGCTCATCGCCGAGAGCATGCAGAAATCAAGCGCAGGCAGCGGAACGAACGTGAGGCAAACCAGTCCCACCCACCCTTTCCCTCAACAACTATCTGTCCCACCTGTGACAGGGACTGTGGCTCTCGTATTGGACTGTTCAGTCAGCTAAGGACTCATTTTAAGAGTGGAAGCAAGTTTCTGATTCCGAGGGACTGCCGATGATGATGATGATGATGATGATGGAGAGAGAGAGAGAGAGAGAGAGAGAGAGAAATAAGAATGCCTTTGTAACATCGCCCGCCTCCACCTTGCCTCAGCCCATTTCCTGCTGGAACCCTCATCCATCCTTTTGTCACCTACAGACTCAACAATTCGAATACTTTCTTAGCCAGCCTCCCATCCTCCATAAACTTCATTTTATCCAAAACTCACCCTAATGCTCGCTTACCTACATTGGTGCCTGCTCCCCCAATGCCTCGTGTTTATTTCCCTTCAAGGCCTTGACCCACCCTATCTCTTTAACTTTCTGAGAGTTTTCCTCCAAGTCTGGCTTCGTATGCACCCCAAGCCCTTCCCCCACCATTGGCAGCCATGCTTTCAGTCAACTAGGCCCTACATTCTGGGAATCCCTCTTTAAACCTCTTCTTCTTCTTTAAAACCAAACTTTTGACCAAGGTTTTAGACAACATTCCTAATAGCTCATTCTTTGGCTCAAAGTCAATTATTGTCTGATTACACTTCTGTACAGCAACTTGGGATATTTTTCTATATTAAAGCTGCTCTATAAATGCAGGTTTTTGCTGCATTGCAGTGTTACCTGCCGAGTCAATTTGCTTCTGTATATATTTTCTTGTTATAAACAATTCATAGTTTAGCCTGAAACATGGTCCATTGTATATTGGTTTTCCTTCTACTGGGAGACTAGGAATATGGGCCCCAAGTTTCCACATGATTTGCTCCTGATTTTTAGGAGCAACTGGTGTAGAACGGAGTATCTTAGAAATCGGAATTCTCGTCATTTTGTTTGCTCCAGTTCTCGTCAGTTAGAACAGTTTCACTTTGGAACAGAATTTTTTTTTCAAAAGGTGGCGTGTCCGGCCACTTACGCCTGTTTTCAAAGTTTCGTCAGTGAAAACTTACTCCAAACTAACTTAGAATGGAGTAAGTGAAGATTTTTGTACGCTCGAAAAAACCTTGTCTACACTTTAGAAAATCAGGCGTAGGGAATGGGGGGGGGGATTTAAAGGGAAGTTTACAAACATTAAACACTTCAGTTTTACAAATAAAGAGCCATCATCAATAATAAATGATAAATACATAAATAAATCAACTAATAAATCAATCAAAAAAAATTAATCAGTAATAATTTTTTTTTTAAATCAATAAATAAAACATTTTCTACTTACCGACGGCAGCACCGGGAGCCCTCCAACAGCGTGCTGGGATGCCCCCCACAGTGTGTCTCTGTCAGTGTCTCTATCTCTCTGTCTGTCTGTGTGTCTCTCATTCTCTGTCTGTCAGTGTCTGTGTTTCTGACAGCGAGGGGAGGGGGAGGAGGGGGTAGAGGGCGGGAAGGGGGAGGGATGGGGGAGAAGGGGGAGGGGGGAGAAGGGGATAAAGGGGAGAAGGGGGATAAAGGAGATGGGGGAAAGGAGATGGGGGGGAAAGGAGATGGGGGAAAGGAGATGGGGGAAAGGAGATGGGGGGGAAAGGAGATGGGGGGAAAGGAGATGGGGGGAAAGGAGATGGGGGGGAAAGGAGATGGGGGGAAAGGAGATGGGGGGAAAGGAGATGGGGGGAAAAGGAGATGGGGGAAAGGAGATGGGGGGAAAGGAGATGGGGGGAAAGGAGATGGGGGGAAAGGAGATGGGGGGAAGAAGGAGATGGGGGGGAAGAAGGAGATGGGGGGGAAGAAGGAGATGGGGGGGAAGAAGGAGATGGGGGGGAAGAAGGAGATGGGGGGGAAGAAGGAGATGGGGGGGAAGAAGGAGATGGGGGGAAGAAGGAGATGGGGGGGAAGAAGGAGATGGGGGGGAAGAAGGAGATGGGGGGGAAGAAGGAGATGGGGGGAAGAAGGAGATGGGGGGGAAGAAGGAGATGGGGGGGGAAGAAGGAGATGGGGGGGAAGAAGGAGATGGGGGAAGAAGGAGATGGGGGGGAAGAAGGAGATGGGGGGGGAAGAAGGAGATGGGGGGGAAGAAGGAGATGGGGGAAGAAGTCGATGGGGGGGAGGAGATGGGGGGGAAGGAGATTGGGGGGGAAGGAGATTGGGGGGGGAAGGAGATGGGGGGAAGGAGATTGGGGGGGGAAGGAGATTGGGGGGGGGGAAGGAGATTGGGGGGGGAAGGAGATTGGGGGGGGAAGGAGATTGGGGGGGGAAGGAGATTGGGGGGGGAAGGAGATTGGGGGGGGAGGAGATTGGGGGGGAAGGAGATTGGGGGGGAAGGAGCTTGGGGGGGGGGAAAGGAGAAGGGGGAGGGAGGCTGAACGGGCCGGGTCCGAGACTTCGGGCAGGGCCCGTCCCCAGCACCAGATTTACAGGTAGGTGGCGTTGGGTCGGGTCGGGGGGAGCGCGGGTCGGGGGAGTGGTGGGAGGGAGGTCGGTTCGGGGGGAGGGAGGTCAGGTCGGATCCAGTCCGGGGGCGGGGGTGGGGGGGGGGAGCGGGAGTCGGTCGGGTCCGGAGGCAGGGGGGGGGGAGGAAGCGAGAGTCGGGTCGGTGTCGGGTCCGGTCCGGAGGCGGGGGGGAGCGGGAGTCGGGTTGGGTTCAGTCCGGGGGGTCGGGTCGGGTGCGGTCCGGGGGCGGGTGGGGGGGAGTCGGGTCGGTGTCGGTGTCAGGTCCGGTCCGGAGGCGGGGGCGGGGGAGCGGGAGTCGGGTCGTGTCGGGTCTAGTCCGGGGGGTCGTGTCGGGTCCGGTCCGGGGGAGGGAGGGGGGGAGGGGAAGCGGGAGTCAGGTCGGTGTCGGGTCCGGTCCGGGGGCGGGAAGCGGGAGTCGAGTCGGGTCGGGAGGAAGCAGGAGCTGGCCGTGGGAGGAGCCTTATTCACGCAGCCCCAGTGAGGCCACTCAGCCAGGGCTAGGGGCTGCGTGCTTTGGGCCCCTCCCTCACAGTTTCGGGTGCCTGGAGCTACTGCACATGCGCGCCCACTGTAGCGCGCATGTGCAGAGGTCCCGGCACTGTTTTCAGCGCAGGGACCTGGCTCCGCCCCCTACAGCTCCTGCTGCGCTGCACCGAGGGCCAGAAGACCTGCAGGGAGCTGGAGAATCTGGAGGTTTTTTTTAGGCGCACCTTGTGGCGCGTAAAACGGGCGCCCAGCTCGGGACTGTGCCGTTCTAGGCGCGGCTCGAAACTTGGGCCCATGGAATGGGAAAACCTTACTATTTCCAATGGTAAAATTAAAAGAGAAAAAGGAAAATTAATAAAACCAATGTCAAATTTCCACAAGTTCGCTTCTCAATTCATAAATAGTTCTTTTAAAAATGAAGGGAGAGCATTAAGCTATTAATTTGTCTTTTAAATCTTAATAAATGCATTTACAGGTTATTCAGTTTAATACAAGCAATTCACTTTAAGCTTGACTGGCATTGTTGCTACCATCAATAGTATGCATGCACACAATAAACATGTACTGGCACGTTCACTGATGGTATGACCTATACACTGGATATGTACTGGTGTTATGATCTGTACACTGGATGTTCACTGATGGTATGACCTATACACTGGACATGTACTGGTGATATGACCTATACCCTGGACATGTACTGGTGATATGACCTACACACTGGACATGTACTGGTGATATGACCTATACACTGGACATGTACTGGTGATATGACCTATACACTGGACATGTACTGGTGATATGACCTATACACTGGACATGTACTGGTGATATGACCTATACACTGGACATGTACTGGTGATATGACCTTTTTACTGGACATGTAGTGGTGTTATGATCTATACACTGGATGTTCACTGATGGTATGACCTATACACTGGATGCGTACTGGTGGTATGACGTACACAATGGCTGTTCACTGGTGGAATGACCTATACACTGGATGTGTAGTGGCAAAATGACCTATACAATGCGGTGTACAGGCAGAACGATATATTCAATGCGGTGTATTGGTGGTATGACCTATACACTGGACATGCACTGGCAAAACAATCTATACACTGGATGTGTACTGGCAAAACAACCTATACAATGCAGTGTATTGGTGATATGACCTGTACAGTGGGCACGTGCAGTGATGCAACGGTTATCAAATAGCTTGTTTGCACTCACCATCGTGGCTCACACCTGAATAATGGTCACTTGGCTGAGTCACTAAAGGGTGACCTGGCTCCAAGTAATCATATTGAAGCAATCATATGGAGGCAGTTCAGAGAAGGTTCACTAGTTGATTCCGGAGATGAGGGGGATGACTTATGAAGAAAGGTGGAGGAGGTTGGGCCTCTACTCATTGGAATTCAGAAGAATGAGAGGTGATCTTATTGAAACGTATGAGATTATGAGGGGACTTGACAAGGTGGATGCAGAGAGAATGTTTCCACTGATAGGGGAGACTAGAACTCGGGGGCATAATCTTAGAATAAGGGGCCGCCCATTTAAAACTGAGATTAGGAGGAATTTCTTCTCTCAGGAGGGTTGTAAATCTATGGAATTTGCTGCCTCAGAGAGCTGTGGAAGCTGGGACATTGAATAAATTTAAGACAGAGATAGACAGCTTCTTAACCAATAAGGGATTAAGAGGTTATGGGGAGCAGGCAGGGAAATGGATCAGATCAGCCATGATCAGATCAGCCATGATCATATTAAATGGCGGAGCAGGCTCAAGGGGCCGTATGGCCTACTCCTGCTCCTATTTCTTATGTTTTTATATTTATGTTCAAAGAGCGTGTAGAAGAGGAGGGAGTAGAGAAAGTTGGTGAAAAGCAGACTTTAAAAATCTGAAAACGAACCCATTCTATAATATTCTGTGTTTCAAAATGGTACTCCTAGTACACAAGACACGTGTTCAAATTTATAAAATGCACTTCTCGCTAGCAAAGCTCTCCGCCAACAGTACCAATTCAGAAAATTACCCCTACAGGGAATTCGGGACATCACAGAAGGAAAATCATAAAAACATGTGTCTGAATGATCGATAGGTATCCCTGGAAGCCAAGGCACTGTACCAGCAGCGTAATTATGTAAAATTACCTTTTATATGTATATCCCAATATTATTATAGACATGAGTGCATCTTTATTTAATCATAAGACCTAACAATATTAACTGTTCTGATTTTAGATTGCCTGCTGCAGCCCTGAGGAGATTTTGTATCCTGTTTGACTTACTTGGTTGCATTTTCTTTTAAGATCAATCTTAATCTGAAAACACAAGCTGTGAAAAATTGGTTATGTGGAATCATTGCTTCAGCACCAATTGGAGAAATTTTCAATTTGTATAAATTTGGAATTCTACCACAAGGAAACTTGTCTCAGTGCTTACTTTGTGAAGAACAGTCATCATCTTTCTCACAGACTTCCAGCCTTGTTAATACAGGTACTTACAAGTTTAACCCATATGTACTTGCTAGACCTATTTGTTAAACTTTCTCTAATTTTAGTATATCTTACCTTCTTTTTTCCTCCTGGCTTCCATTTTGGATTGCGAGTAACTTTAAAAAATAAAACCTGGGTTTTCAATGGCTTGTGTCTAATCCTCCAGCTAAAGCATTGCAGGAGACCCCGCCATCACCAAAATACAAGCCTGGAGAAATAGGTTGGAATGTCAGGCTTCCATCATTTAGTGTCACGCGCTTACTCTGAAAACCAAAGGTCTTCTAATAACAATAAACTTTTAAATAAATACTGAAATTTTTCTGTGGCCAACCTGAAGGTCCATCTTGCTCAGCTTAATGCGAATCATTTACATTTAGTTTCTGAGCATAACAGACATAGGGCTCGAAATTCATCAGGACGTAAGGTCCGCCCATTTCTCTGTGTTATTCTGTCATTTAAAACTGCCGGAGTATCGCTGAGACCGAAGAGCGCTAGTTTGGTGGAATTCTTTTCGGCGGTATGCGAACGGTATGCAGCATTATAGTCAATCAAGGTCACCTTTCTTGTCGATGAACGGTGTGGCACTGCACTGCGCATGTGCAATTTTTTTTTGCTTTTTTCCACAAATGCTTTTTCCCCACAATTTTGGGGTCGGGGTCACCGGCGCATGTGCGGAGAGTTGAAATCGAGGGAGAGAGAGTGAGAAGGATCAGCGAGGTATTCGAGGGTCAGTTGGTTTAATCAGAGATTCCAGAGTCAAAACAAATAATAAATAATAACAAATAATAATTATACAATATCAATAATAATACATATTTTATAAATCATAAATCATATAAGTATAAATATAAATATAATGGAAATGCTGAAAAAGGTCAAAGCGCAGGAACATCAAGAAGGACGGGAGGTTGAGGGCACTCACCTTCGCCGAGACAGAGCTACCCGTCCAGCTGGAGAATATTACGGAGAGATACTCTGACCTAACGAAGGGTGATCATGGAAAGCCGCTCCAAAGTAGTACAACAGAATATGGAACGAGATCGGGGAAGCTGTCTCCTCCACAAGTACAATGGTACGCACTGGGGAAAGGTGTCATAAGAGGTGGAACGACCTGGTGAGGGTATCAAGAGTAAGTAATGATTTTATTTATGCTCCCCCCATGAGTCATGTACCATGCAAATGTAGGTTGAGTGTCACACAGATGATGTTATTCATCCTAAGGTTACAGCGATATATTTGTGCTTTCAGGCAATGACAAGAGGATCAACACAGTGTTTTGATGTGTGTGTGTGTGTGTGTGAACCTATGTGTCTGCGATGTTAAATGGATTGAAGATTTTTACTTTCATTTACTTCTGTTATGTATCTTACATTATTATATATAACTGTATCCCAACATGCTATACATGACTGTAATAAGATATGAGCTGTAACCACCAGCATACCTTACCACCGGGGGTGCACTTGCAAGAGACAGGTATATAAGGACAGGTCTCAGGCAAGTGCAGCATTCCAGAACTGTGAAATAAAAGGTGCAGGTCGAGAGTGACCTTGACTTCACTACATGCCTCGTGTGAATCTGTACTGAGGGGACAGGACTTTACAGTGGCGACGGGTTACGGGATTACAGAATCCACAGAATGGCGAACAACGGATCAGATGAAAAGTACAATGTGGGAGACAATTGGAAGGACTTTATAGAAAGGCTCCAGCAAAGCTTTGTAACCAAAGACTGGTTAGGCGACGATACGGCAGACAAGAGAAGAGCCCATCTCTTGACCAGCTGTGGCTCGAAAACATACGCTTTAATGAAGGATCTGTTGGCACCTGAGAAACCAGCAAGCAAGTCGTTTGAAGAATTGAGCACACTGGTAAGAGACCACCTGAAGCCAGCGGGCAGCCTACACATGGCCAGACACAGGTTCTACAACGACAGACGCTGTGTGGGCCAGAGCATATCCGACTTCATGGCGGAACTTCAGAGGTTGGCTAGTTTATGTGAGTTCTCCGATGAACTGAGGAGAGAAATGCTGAGAGACTTTTTCATTGAAGGAATAGGCCACGCAGGCATATTCCGAAAGCTCATAGAGACCAAGAACCTGACCTTAGAGGCAGCAGCACTGGTTGCACAGACATTCTTGGTCGGGGAAGAAGAAACGAGGTTGATTTACAATGCAGGTACGACAACCAACGAAACAATGGAACAAGGAGTTCACAGCATTAGAAAAGCTGCTATTCCTACACACAGATAAAACCGGCAAAACAGGCTTTCAACAGCAAGCAGTGGCAACAGAAACCATCAAGGGCCACAGGAACGGCCGTTCACACCTCATCAATCCACAATGAGAGCAATCAACTACAATCTGAGAGAAGCTCAAGAGAGATCAGCCAGACGCAGCTCATTCTGTGCTGGAGGTGTGGGGGTGGGCACTCGTCAAGGGAATGTCGATTTCAGCAGGCTGCTTGCAGGAACTGTGAATACACAGGGCATTTGGCCCGCAAGTGCAAAAAAACGGCAGCTCGGCTGGTATACGAATCGGATGGGTCGGAAAGCAGACCAGAAGACGGTGGGGACAGTGCCCGGGAAACCGATGTACAGCGGGTCAACACGATCAATGGCCGCTGTTCCTATGACAGGACGCCTCCTATAATGATGAGGATCCTACTCAACGGGATATCTGTCAACATGGAGCTGGATACAGGAGCGAGTCAATCTCTCATGGGCGCTCAACAATTTGAACAACTGTGGCCGCATAAAAGAGACAGACCAAAACTCACAAGGGTCGACACCAAACTAAGGACCGATACCAAAGAAATCGTACCAGTCCTCGGCAGTGCCATGCTCTCTGTCACACACAAAGGGACAGTGAACCGACTTCCCCTGTGGATTGTCCCCGGAGACCCCCCAGCACTGCTGGGGAGAAGCTGGCTGGCAAAACTAAACTGGAAATGGGATGATGTCCATGCCATGTCATTAGAGGAACGGACCTCCTGCTCAACAGTTATAAAGCAATTTGAACATCTCTTTCAGCCAGGTGTGGGCACTTTCAAAGGGTCCAAAGTCAAAATCTACATCACACAGGATGCCAGAGCTGTACCCTATGTGATGAGGGAAAAGATTGAACACGAACTAGACAGGCTTCTGCGGGAAGGCATTATATCACCTGTGGAATTTAGCGACTGGGCAAGTCCCATCGTCCCAGTCACGAAGCCTGATGGATCCGTACGAATCTGTGGGGACTACAAATCTACCATAAACAGAGTCTCCCGACAGGACCAGTACCCGCTGCCCAGAGCGGAGGACTTATTTGCCACATTGGCTGGAGGTAAACTTTTCTCAAAATTAGACCTCACATCTGCGTATATGACGCAAGAATTGACCGAGGAATCCAAGCTACTCACCACCATCAACACACATCGAGGCCTTTTCATGTACAATCGATGCCATTCGGCATCAGGTTGGCAGCTGCCATAGTCCAGCGCAACATGGAGAGTCTGCTCAAGTCCATCCCGGGACGGTTGTATTTCATGACGACATACTTATCACAGGCAGGGACACCGACTCCCATCTCCATAATTTGGAGGAAGTACTAAAGCGGTTGGATCGGGTAGGCCTACGAGTCAAGAAATCCTTGTGCCTGTTTCACGCACCCGAGGTTGAATTTTTGGGCAGAAGGATTGCCGCTGATGGAATCAGCCCAACAGAGTCCAAAACAGAAGCAATTCGCCTGGCACCCAGGCCCCGGAATGTCTCAGAACTGCGCGCATTTCTCGGGCTACTCAATTACTTTGGGAGCTTTATGCAGAACTTAAGCATGCTGCTGGAGCCTCTCCACGTGCTACTCAGGAAGGGGTGTGATTGGTTTTGGGGGGACGCCCAGGAACGCGCCTTCAATAAGGCATGCAACCTTCTGTGTTTCAACAGTGTTTTGATTTTCTTTGACCCAGGTAAAAAGCTAGTTCTCACATGCGATGCGTCAGCGCATGGGGTCGGGTGCGTTTTGCAACATGTCAATAGTGCGGGCAAATTACAACCTATAGCTTATGCCTCCAGGTCACTTTCGCGGGCGGAGCGCGGGTACGGAATGGTAGAGAAGGAGGCGCTCGTGTGCGTGTACGGTGTCAAAAAGATGCACCAATACGTTTTCGGGGCCAAGTTCGCATTAGAAACCGACCACAAGCCCCTCATGTCCCTCCTATCCGAGAGCAAGGCAATAAACGTCAATGCCTCGGCGCAAATTCAACAGTGGGCACTCACGCTGGCGTCCTACGACTATACCATAAGGCACAGACCAGGCACAGACAACTGTGCCGACGCGCTCAGCAGGCTACCCCTGGTGACCACAGAAGGGTCTGACGAACAGGACTGAGATAGTCATGGCAATCAATGCCTTTGAGTCCACAGGTTCGCCCATGACGGCTCGCCAAATCAGAGCCTGGACGGCCAGCAACCTCACGTTATCCTTAGTAAAAAGATGTGTCCGAACCGGTGACTGGGCAGAGGCTCGCGATGCCTGCCCCAAGGAATTAAAACCTTTTCACAGGCACATGCATGAGCTATCACTACAAGCAGACTGCCTGATGTGGGGCAGCCGAGTAGTCATGCCTCTGCGAGGCAGAGAGGCATTTGTCCGGGAGCTCCACCACGAGCACCCGGGGATCGTTCTCATGAAGGCCATAGCCAGATCCCACGTCTGGTGGCCTGGTATTGACGCGGACTTGGAGCTCTGCGTCCGAAGGTGCACCATTTGTGCCCAACTCAGCAATGCCCCCAGGGAGGCTCCACTGAGCCCCTGGCCCTGACCTACCAAACCGTGGTCACGGGTGCACGTAGACTATGCGAGCCCATTCATGGGCAAAATGTTCCTCGCATTTTCAAAGTGGATCAAATGCACCATTTTAAACTCGAGCACAACCTCCAGCACTGTGGAGAGAATCGCAACCATGTTTGCAACGCACGGAATCCCTGACATATAGTCAGTGACAATGGTCCGTGCTTCACCAGCGCAGAATTCCAAGACTTTATAATTGACCACGGCATAAATCACGTCAAGACGGCACCGTTCAAGCCGGCCTCCAACGGCCAGGTGGAGAGAGCAGTGCAAATCGTTAAACAAGGCATGCTTAAAATCCAAGGTCCCACGCTGCAGGGTCGCCTGTTGCGACTGCTGTTGTCATACAGATCTCGTCCGCACTCACTGACTGGGATCCCCCCCGCGCAACTGTTGATGAAAAGGACTTTAAAAACAATGCTCTCATTAATCCTCCCAGACATGCACGAAATCGTTGAGGCAAAGCGCCGTAAGCTGACTGAGTACCATGACAGAAATTCGAGGGGGAGATGGAATGAGATAGGGGACAAAGTGTTTGTACTAAACTATGGCAGGGGTCCCAAATGGCTTGCAGGGACAGTAATGGGCAAGGAAGGAAACAGGCTACTGGTAGTACAAATGGATAATGGCAAAACCTGCCGGAGGCATGTTGACCAAGTCAAAAGCAGATTTACCAACAACACTGTGGAACCAGAGGCAGACTACAATGTGGAACTCGCACCATACCTGGTGAACAGACAGAGGGAACAACCTGAGGAAAGGGCAATCCCAACAGACAGCCCAGGCAAGTCAACAACAATCACACCAATCGAAACAGACAGCCCAGGCGAGATACATGCAACTACACCCAAAGAAAAACAGACACCAAGGCAAACAACTGAACCACAACTCAGACGCTCCACGCGAGAGCGTAGACCACCTGAGAGACTGAACCTATAAAGACAATAAGACCTTGGGGGAGGGTGATGTCATGTATCTTACATTATTATATATAACTGTATCCCAACATGCTATACATGACTGTAATAAGATATGACCTGTAACCACCAGCTTACCTTATCACCAGGGGTGCACTTGCAAGAGACAGGTATATAAGGACAGGTCTCAGGCAAGTGCAGCATTCCAGAGCTGTGAAATAAAAGGTGCAGGTCCAGAGTGACCTTGACTTCACTACATGCCTCGTGTGAATCTGTACTGAGGGGACAGGACTTTACAACTTCACTTTCTGCAGAAGACATCTGCAATAGCAGCGGATCAGCGGCGTATGGGGAGAGGACCCCCAACGCAAGAACTCTTGCCGGAGATTGAGATCCGTGCCCTGTCGCTGGTCGGGGATAGCAACCGCATCACTACTGACGTTGGAGCTGACACACCCACACAGGATGGTCAGTTCAATACAATCCCCATACGCTCCTGTAATGTCATGTAATGTAACTGTAACTGTAGTGTTGGCCTCATGTAATGTAAAGTAAGTTTATTGCACTATATTGTTGGGCTCATGTGATGTACTGCAATGTTGGGGGCATGTAACGCAATGCATATGTATATATGTATTGTCTGCCTGCGATATGTAATGCAGTAATGCAGCAGTGGCGGACATTTAAGAAAGACTGTGCTACGTCATTGTACTCATGTACTCAGTAACCCTGACCCCTCCCCTGGTGCCAAGTACTTATAAATGTTGTTTTGTACTTCCAGACTCGGAGGATTTAGACCAGACCTCCGCAGAGCCTAGACGACAGACCCATTGCCTCCACCTCTGTCGTCACCCAGCCCTCTCCTGACTTCACCCCTGCCAGAGATGATGAAGAGGAAGAGGAAGAGGAAGTGTAAGAGCCGATGGTACTGGAGCCAGTGGAGGTAGGGGTGGAGATGGAGGAGGATACACCAGTTCCATGTGGGCCCGCTGGACCATCCTCCACCACCGACTCTATATTCAGGAGATTCCCCCATGCCTCCTTGGATCCTGCGGGACCAAGCGGTGCGCAGCAACACTCCCCCAGCGATGGAGGTTGGTGCAGCAAAGAATCATTGCTGCAAGACAGATAGGTGTGTACCAGGACATGGTGCGTCTGTCACAGGCCAGTGTCGGCCTAGTTTGAGAGCTGCTCAAGGCTATGGCTATGATAGCCGGAAACATCACGGTGCTATCAGACCGACAGTCAGAGGATATGTCGCGTCTGATCACCGCGATGGAGCGAGCCGCCGGCTCCGTCGATGCCATGCGGCAATCGACAGGATCGGGACATGACGCGGAATGCCCTCATGCCATAGTAATCGGGTCGACAGCACCTGAGGATGGGGAGCTGCCAGCAGCTTCCAGCCCTGAAGCCGTGCCTTCCGGATCACAAGCTTCTCCTGAGGCCCCGTTCATTACGTCTGCAATGTCTGACCCCCAGTGACAGCAACAACACTTGGGGTGCACTGCTGCACGCTGGCTTGGTACCACCATGGGGAGGTCCGGACTCAGGGGCAGTGGGAAAGGGAAGGGTGGGAGTAAAAAAGGAGTGGGGGGGGGGGTGAGTCCCAAGGGTGGTGTAGTACGCAATCGAGGTCGAGGACAGTAAAGGGTGCTTTGTTGTCGTCAAGTGTTAATTGTTAATTTAAAATAGTTGAAGTAAGTTTTACAAATGTTGTATATTTGTAACATTTTTACATAAATGTTTCAATTGAATTTAAGCACTCTTGTACAGACTTTTGGGGTAACAATCATCAGAGTCTGAAAACACAGCTCTCCACATTCAAGCAAAGCGTTCATTTATGAGCTGCTGACCTAACAATTTTGCAGTGGCATACGCTCCGCGTGCCCTCCGCTGTGGTGCTGGGGGCTGGTGGTGCCATGGGTTCATCGGGAAGCTCCTCCTCATCCTCATTTTCCTCCTCCATCTCCTGCACTCTCTCCTCAGGTGGTCCCGCAATCCCCTGTGGCAATTCCTGTCCCTGTGTGATTGCTAAGTTATGCAACATGCAGCACACCACTGAACTGAGCCACCTGCTCAGGGTGGTATTGCAGCCTGCCTCCCGAGTGGTCCAAGCATCGAAAGCGCTGCTTCAGCACTCCAATTGTCTTTTCAATAGTATTACCGTGTGGCGATATGCCTCTTTATTATATCATTGCTCGGCTTCTGTCCGAGTGTTCCACAGGGGCGTCAAGAGCCAGGTGGCGAGGCCATACCCTTTATCCCAAGCATCCAGCATTTGCCTTGTGGCTCAGACTTCAACAAGTCAGATACAGTGCTCCCACAGAAGATGTGCATATCATGGAAAGTAGGCATTCACTGCCATATTACTCACATGGCAATATGGGTAAAGTCAACAAGCACCCTGCACCTTGGGGAAGCCAGCAATGTGTGCAAATCGCAAAATCCTCTCACTCTGTGCCTCCTTGGTCATTGGGAAGTTTATAAATTCCATCCGGCTTCGGTTCCCTGTCAAATGCAGCGATGAGTAGTGTGCTGAGAAATACAGCATATGTCCCCAGCTGATGCCTGTAAAGAGCTGCATGCATAAAAGGAGTGTGCCACAGTCACCTTCCTCTTGACAGAGAGTGCAGTAACGTTGGTGACACTGGGCTGCAGGTCTGCCTTAATGAGCTGGCAAATCTCATTGATCACCTCTTTTCAGAAGCGCAGCCTTCGAACGCACTGTCGATCGGTCAGGTCCAAGTATGAGCGCTTCTCCCTAAAAATCATTTGGGGGTAAGGCCTCCTCCTCCTCATCAGTCTGTGGCCTCCTCCATTACCCTGATAACTCTGCTCAATAAATCTTCTCCCATCTGGATCCTGCATTAGATAGGTAGTCAGCAATAGAGGCTAAGATTCTTTTTAAATCTCCAGAATCTCAAATATCCTAAGATAAACTCAAATGATTTTTCAATGAAAAAAATATTAACTCAAATGCCTTCTATCTTAATAATGCATTCAGTACAAATAAAAATTTATTTCCAACTGTAACTTGCACTGTAAAGTCACTGTTCACCTCAGAAATACTGTAAGCATCAGCGTAAATATTTTGGACTTTAAGTTTTGGACATTGCTTTTTCATATTTCAGAAGAGCTGGGACAGGCCCAGGCTTGTTCCACAGGAATACACGTCAGGTGGGTGGGGATAGTCTGGGATGGCTGAACGCAGATGGAAGACCCTTTTGTCATGTAATGGGAACCCATCAGTGAGAGATCAGGTAACCTCAGGACAAAGGAAGCTATTGGCCAGCCAGACTCGTTGGAGCCTTTATCCCCAGGAAGTGCCCAGTAACAAAGGCACAGGCCGAAGATGTGATTCATTGCTCTTTAGTTGGACTGCCTTAGGCAAAGGACTGGTTTCTGGCGTGAGGATTCAGCAAGCATTTTTCAGGTATAAGAGACGGCAGTTTGCTGCCATCTCTCTCTCCCCTCTTCTACGCTTGTTTGCTTCGTTCAACGCATTCAAGGACTGAGCACTCCGTCTGGGATGGAGAGAAGAAACCATCTACGAGCAAAGAGAGCCTCGCTATTTCAACTAGGAAGCTGACCTTGAGATTGGACTTGGAAACCACAGGTTGGAACGAAACTAGAAGATACGCCTCATCGGGAGAAGCAGCAAGTAAGCCACAGGAGTAACTAGTGAGCATTATCCCAACCCACACTTCCTTTAGACCACCACAGTGTGAAGGGGTGTTGTGTGTCCCAACCAAGCCTTAGGGGTTTAGTGGGGAGGTTTCTGCACGGATAATAGGCGTACACATAGTCTGTTGAACAGATTCGGTGGTGTCCTATTGATCAAGCAGGGGTGTTTTCGTCGTGGGGGCCTGTTCAGATGGGCCAGTGTTGTGTGTTGTGCTGTGTTTGTTTTACGCCACCAGCGTGTGTTTTACTGGAAGCAGGTGTGTGCTATAACATGAATAAATGCATTGTGACGGTAGAGACTGAAAGATCTGTCTATAACTGAGTATTCTGTTCACTACTATAATTCCCGGGGTCTAGAACTGTTGTAAGGGGGTTGATTCGAAACCACCAAGGGCAAAACCACTTACAGAATCTGGTGACCACGAAGGGACCCTTGGTTTGAGTGAACAGATAGTTATGGAAGATCTCAAGGTAAGAGATCGGCAAGGGAGGGAAGGATTTCCTCGTACGTATTTGGGCTAGACTTTCCAATATGTTTGCATCACTATCGCCCACTTAATGTCCATTTTAACGCTGAGATGAGGTATAAAGCCCAGATATAGCCCATTAAGCAACAAAATGGAAAGTAACACCCATATATCACTCACTTATTGCCCAGCGTTACTTTTGGCATGTACTTAACGCCGAGAATGAATAATACCGCCTGCCGACTTTTTTCTGACGTAAAGATCAGAATGGGCAAAACTAATGCCCATAATATCGGCGAGCATTATTTTCGGCACCTCGCCCACATATCGCCGAAAAAACCGGAGTAAAAGTTGCTCTCACCTGAACTAAACCCAGCGGTATGGACGCCATTTTGTAAATCAGAGGTCAGTTCATATAAAAGGCTGCTTCAATTTCTGGGGAGTTTTGATGTACTTGGGAGTTCTTTTAAGGTGATTTGAACATCTGAACAAACTTCTTACCATACTGTGGACGATTTGAAGTTATTTTAGGTGTTTTAGTAGGTATATCTGACATGTATTGTTTGTGAACAATAGGTATAATACTGATTGTTATTGTAAAGGGGCCTGTAATTTTTCAGCCTGTCTTGATGACTACACACATGCTGCAGACTAGAGATGGCAGAAGGTATATTCAAGAGCATTGTATGCCCAAAGAGGTGGCAGACTGCTGAGGAGGATGAGAACTTACACCCCACACACTGACAGGGAGAAGCGGTCTTACCTGAACTTGTCCGATAACATGTGCCTTAGGAGACTGCGTTTCCAGAAAGAGGCTATCAGTGAGACATGCCAGCTCATTAGGGAAGATCTGCAGCCTGCCAGCACCATCAGGACCACACTGTCCGTCGAGGTCAAGGTCACTGCAGCACTTGCCTTCAACGCATTGGGTTCCTTTCAGGCCTCAGCTGACAACATTTGCGCTATATCTCAGCATGTCACTCATCGCTGCATTCAACAGGTGATTGAAGCCCTTTACGCACGCAGGATGGACTTTATCAGCTTCCCTGTGACCAGGGAGGCGCAGACTGAGAGGACTCTAGAATTCTCCAGAATTGCAAACTTCCCCAAGATGCAGGGAGCAATAGACTGTATGCACATTGCCATGTGGACACCTTTTCAGGATGCAGAGGTTTTTCGGAACCAAAAGGCATTCAACTCCCTGAATGTGAAACTCGTTGTCGACCACCAGCAAATTATAATGGCAGTAAATGCAAAATTTCCAGGCAGCATCCATGATGCTCACATCCTGCGTGACAGCACTATATCTGGCATGTTTACCAGTCAGACACAAGGTCAATGCTGGATGCTTGGTGACAAAGAGCCTTGCCACCTGCGTAACACCCAGTCAGAAGCCGAGAAGCGATACAACGAGAGCCACATAGCCACACGCAATATCATCGAGAATACCATTGGAGTGCTTAAGCAGCGCTTTAGATGCCTGGACCACTCAGGAGGCGAGTTACAATACCACCCTGAGCGGGTAGCTCAATTCGTGGTGGTGTGCTGCATGCTGCACAACTTGGCTATCAGGAGGGGACAAGAATTGCCAGAAGGGACTGACGGTCCACCTCAGGAGAGAGAGGAAGAGAAGGACGAGGAGGTGGACGCTGACCTCGGGGCAGACAATCAGGCTGATGATGAAACCATGCCCCCGCCCCCATCTAGACCGCAGGAAAGGGCCCATGGTGGCTACATAGCTGCAAGACTCTTACGTCAGCAGCTCATACATAAATGAGAGCTTTGCTTGAAATAACATTGGTGGTATTTACAAACATGCAAGACTGCTGTGTCTGCAGCTCATACATGAATGGTGTGCATTACCTTGGTGACAGTTAAAGTTTAGATTGATTCAAGTGACGTTGAATTATCCCCTTTCATGTTAAGGAATCACCAGTGTGGAACGGTGCAGCTATCTGAGACAATGCACAACAAGATTATGTGAAATAAAAAACATTTAATGAAAACATTTGTATAAAATCATAATTATAACTGTAAAAAACACCCCACCCCACCCCCACTCCATCCCACCCCACAACAAATTTATAACATTTATATCATTCATTAAATATTTCCAACAAAACTTCATAAACATAGAACACAAATGCAAAAAAACAAGGTACCCCCCCTCCCCCCTAACCTCCCAACAAAATAGCAACAACAACATAAAAATACTGTGACCAATACAAATCCTGGGGCCATGCACCTCATTTTGCTTCCCCCCACCCCACCCCACCCTGCTTCTCCTCCCCACTTCTACCCCTTCCCCTCCTGACTCCAAGCCACCTTGCCAAAGGATGACAGCAGATCCGCTGGTTGGACAGATATTGGAGAGGGCGGTCCCGAAGAGGGAACGTCCTTCGAGCCAGAAGCAAGACCTTCCTCCTGGCTCGCATGTGTCATTGGCAATGGGGAGGGGGCGGCATCTTGGGGTACAGTGCCATGCTCCAGGACCACTGGTAGCCCTCTGGTAGCTATCACCTCTAAGGCCTCCGCCATCCGCGGCATGTACTCGGTCATGGTGACGGACATGCTGGCCAGCTGTTGGGATATGCCTCCATTGTCTGGAGGATCTGCTGATCTATGTCAACACTCCTCCTGGACAAGTGTACTATGTCCCCACTCAGATCTGCCGCTCTTGGAGCAGTCCTGCTGCGTCGAACCAACCTCCGCGGGATCCGCGCCGTCAGGGAGACAGTTGGGGTGCCCTACGGCAAGGTGCTTGGGCCCATTACCTCCATGGTGGAGGAGGACATGGCCGCAGGAGCACTAGATGTCACTAGGGTTGCAGAGATGATGGAGCTTGTCGATGCATGCTCCTCAAAGTTGGCACTGTCATCAGTGGAGAAGGCACCCCCTGCAGCTCCACGGGCGAGATTCGGGGCTCCTCAGCACCATATTGACGATCCCCCGGCGAGTCCCCCAACTTCTTGGCTCAGTGTTCTTGCATGGGACCACACTGCTGGCTGAGCTACAAAACATAAATGATGTTGTTAGAGGAGAAGGGGGTGCTAGGGTCACAAGGTGATTCAAACGCAACACACAGCATATGTACGACAAAAGCACTGCTGCTATCAAAATCATCACAGACATCACATTTCATGACCATGACCAAATTCTGTATTACAATGATTTTCATTCGTCCATCATTATTTAGATAACACTTTTATCAATCATCTATCATATATTATTGTTCGGATATGAGTGGGTGTTGCATCTATTGACTTTACATCACGCAACGGTGTATACTTTACTCACGTGGCATCACATCAGGTTCTGCTGCTGCTTGTGTGGCTGACCGGGGATGGCTCCCCACCCGCTCCTCGATGTCTGTCAGCTCGCTGATGACAGGTGGCCCGCCACCCATTCATCTCTGCTCGACCCTATTCCTTGAAAGCTTCTTCTGCAAAAGGTAACAACAGCACGACATGGCATGAGATCATTGCTAGGTACTGTCACAGAGATTGATACAACACATAATAATCAGGATTAAATCTGTCAGTTAAGATAATTATCATTATTTACCTAAAGACGTACACCGTAAACGCAGGCTTTGAGTAAAACATTCCCGGTATAAGTGCAAGACATCACATCTGATTTTAATCACATTACACTTACAACTCAAATTATATAAATATATAAGTAAATATAAATAAATGTAATACTTACTCTGGCGAATCCGACAAGGTCGTTCCAGCGCTTGCGGCCTGGTTGCCCTCACGCATCTTGTGTGTCGCCAACGAGACCACCTCGGCTATGTCGGCCCAAATCTTCTGGTAAACTTTTAGGGTGGGCTTCCCACGCCCACCCCGGGTCAATTGACCCCAGCATGACTCCACCTCCGAGCTTGTTTTCGTCCTCCCACTTCTAGTTCCTCTCCTACCTCACTGCTGTCGCCAGTGTCCTCACCCTCCACATCCATGCCTTCCATTTTAATTATATTTTGTTCCCAAAATTTCCCTCTTTCTCTCCTCTTCTGCACATGTATTGATGACCCCTGACCTCCTGAAACCTGGGAAATGACCGTTGCCATCGCGTTGCTATGGACGCCGATATTTTACAAGGGCAAAAAATTTACCACTAATGCCCATTTCACAACGCTCCCAGTAACGGCCATTTTATAAAGTTGAAAGTTGGGGTTTTGAAAATGGGCGATAATCTGACGATCTCAAAACCCATAATAAACGCCAATGCTGGAAATAACGCCCATTTTTGGGCGATCTGCACAATAATGGAAAGTCTAGCCCAATGTAACACAGCAGTGGGTGTTAGACCTGTTGATGGCTGAGAGTCCTGAGGACAAAGCTGATGAGTGGACGGGGAGTAAGGAGCACAAAAAGGCAAAAGAAAAGGCCTTTTGGCTCCTGTGTCTGCAGAAGCAAGTTCAGCTGCTCTGGGAGCAGGTTGGTAAACTAAAGGCAGAGCTCCAAGAGTCAGAGGAGCAGTCAGTCACAAGGGCCACAGTGGGGAACAGATTAGTGGATGAGTTGCTTGAGGAAAGGCAGGAAAGGCGCACTCAGGTGGAAACCTCCCGTAACACCGGAGAGAACCTGCAATGTCAGATCACCGAGGCCAAGCTCAATGAGCAGGCTGTACGGGAGGAGAACGTCCGCTTATTGGGTAAAGTAGATGGGCTGGAGGGGCAACTAAGAGATATTAAGACAGCTTCAAGGGTAGCTAGCAGTAGGGGGTTTGAGAATGGGAATCACGGGCTCTACCAAGAAAAAATTCAAAGTTTGACTCAAGCGCTATTCAAAGCCAAAGGCATGGTTTGCTTGATAGTCCCGGGGGAAGCTCGGGTGGACTGGGAAGAGGAAGGAGAAGATAGTGAGGATTGGGGGCAGGGTAGGGACGTCCGACCACCACCTGAAGCACCACAGGGACTGATGTATCCTATACAGCAGCAGAAGTTTGGCTCGCCCGTAGACGGCGCGGGTCAGGGCGCGCTGCAAAGCGATTTTGTGGTTCCATTCAACACCTCCGTAACTGCAGAATATGATCGCGGGGGTGCCCAAGTTAAAGAAAGAAGGGGACCCCTCACTTCACTTCACCGAGGTGGACCAGATTGGGGGGATTAACGGGTGTAGTGAGGCTGAGGCTCACAAGCTGTTGCTGTTTTCCCTGGAGGAGAAACTGTATCAGGCCCTGTCCACCGAGACCAAAAAGGGACAGAGGACCACAGCCGGCTTAAAGGAGGAAATCCTGAGTGCCATGGGTCACACCCAGGGTAGTCCGTTCTCTCGGGTAGAGAGGACACTGCAACTGGCAGGGGAAGCACCTCAGGCATTCGCGACAGGCTCTTGCCCATCTACGAAAAGGCCACGGGTGGGGTGTTCGACAGAGCACAGTTACAGGGGGGGGCCGAGAAACCATTGGCTCAGGACCCTCGTGGCAAACAGTTTGCCATGAATAAGGGTAAAAGTGGAGGTCAACGAGGACCTCGCGAATACGGAGGCCAGAGTGCTCCGTCACCTGAGCCTGGCTTTTAAAACCGGCTCAGAAGATGAGGTCAAAGCAAGTAAGGGCAAGGTAGGTGAAGTAAAGGCCAGTGAGGCTAGCAAAAAGGAATGGCGTCAGGAAAGGGTTAGTGCAGGGAAGCCTAGGACATGTTTTGGGTGTGGGAAGACGGGACACTGGAGAAGAGACTGCCCTGCCCCGAGGAGGGGGCAAGGCAAAGAGGATCCTCCAGTGCCTAAGACAAAACCTGTCGAGGCGAAGGGACCGACCGCGGAACAATTTGATGTTCTGGTGGCTGCCCTTCGGACAGTTTTTGTGCCAGAGCAGGGAAGGGTAGACACTGCTGTGAGCAGGGAAATCCCAACCGCTCCGGTAATCCCACCACCCTGACTAGCACGCACCCAGCCAGGGTATCTGTGTTCGCTCACGTGTGATGAGTGGAGTAGCCCATGCGTGAGGATGGGGGTGGAGAAGGTAGAGGGGAAGTACTTGGTGGACACCGGAGCTTCGAGCACGGTGATCCATGTGAGTAACCCGACCGATTCACCCTGGTCCAGCAAGGTTCTATTCAGTCTCGTGGGGTTCACCGGGAACGAGCAGACGGGGACAATGTCCAGGCCGTTAGCCATAGATTTAGGATCCCTCCAACCAGGTGGGAATGCGTCCTAATAAAGTGGGAACAGCCAGGGTCAGGAGTCCGAGGGGCCGACTTTATGTTAGCCCAGAGAATTATAGTGGATTTGAGGAATCGCTGCCTTTGGGGAACAGTGGATTCCGATAAGGAGAGAGAAGTTGTAGTGATCCCAAGGAAAGGGGAAGGACCTTATGTGACTATACAGTTAGTATACATGGTCTACATACATGACAGGGGGACCCCATGTCACGGCCACAAAAGCAGTACAGTTTCCCCAGAAAGACAGAGGCCAACTTGGAGACGGCACTGGGATCCCTGGTAGCACAGGAAGTGTTGAGGTCCATAGCCACACACGTGAACTGGCCACTTTGGCCATTAAGGAAACCGGACCAGTAGTGGAGAGCCACCGTGGACTATCGGGTGCTCAACAAAAACATCCCAGACTGTGCGCCCACAGTCGCGGCCGCAGCTGATTTGATAGGGAGTATTCCAGCAACCGCAACCACATTTACGGTGCTGGACATTTCAAATGGGTTTTGGTCGATTCCCCTGAAACGGAAAGACCAGTACAAGTTTGCCTTCACCTTTAAGGCACAGCAGTACACATGGACATCTCTTCCCCAGGGATTTCATAACAGTCCCATCATATTCCACCAGTGTATGGCAGACACCTTAAAGGGTTTCAGCAGACCCCAGCAGTTGGTGCAGTATGTGGACGATTTTCTTTTGTTCTCCGAAGAGGGGGAGGAGCATGGTTCACTGCTGGCCGAGTTGCTGGAGCTGCTGAGAGAGAGACAGGGTTGAAGGTCAATCGTAAGAAAGCTCAGATCGGTCAGAGAGAAGTAAAATTCCTTGGGCTGACCATGAGGGTTGGAGAAAGGGCTATAGACGAGGCCAAACGGAAGGCGGTACAGGAGTTACCAGCCCCCACGACAGTGACAGGTGTGAGATCCTTCCTCGGGCTCACGAGATACTGCAGGGATTTTATTGAAGATTACATCGCCACGGCAGACCCTCTGCATCGGCTCCTCCGCAAGGGAGACGGATAGGAGTGGGATGAGGACTGTACGGTAGTGTTTAATCGCCTCAAGGGAGACCTGCAGACGGCACCCGCATTAGGGGCAATTAATGGTGGGGAGGACTTCTTTTTGGAAGTAGCCGCCAGCGGGAACAGTTTGAACACGGTGCTGCTCCAGGAGCGGCACGGCAAGCTGAGGCCCGTGATGTACTCGTCAAGAGTCCTCACGGATGTAGAATGGGGATATTCCAATTGCGAGAGGCATCTCCTAGCCACGTATTGGGCCATAAAGAGCTGTCAGCTCTTTACGGGATCATCCCTGATTGTTCTACTAACCCACCATGCACCCACTCAGATGTTATTAGATAGGAGGATAAAGGACAGCACGGTGAGCAGTGATCGCATTGTTCACTCGACTTTATTGCTCTCACAAATGCATCTGAGAGTGCAAGGGCTGAGTGAGCCCAAGTTGGCCGCCAACATGATCTAACTAGGGACGGTCCACAAGTGTACGGTGGAAGGGGTATGGGACGCGGACCGAGGATTCCAGGCCGGGTTACACCCAACTGACCACGAGATCTACATCGACGGGTCTAGCTTGGTGATGAACGGGGAGCGTTTCACCGGGTGCGGGATTTATGACCCTACGGCTGGGATAGCAAGGGCCATTAAACTCCCGAGCACCCAGAGCGCCGAACTGTCGGCAGTGGTGTGCGTCGTTACCCACGTCGACGAATTCTCGGCCCCATACATCATCTGCTCGGATTCCATGTTTAATTGCAATTCGTGTACCGAATACTTGGCTATCTAGGCGCGTCGCGGTTTCACATCCGCAGACGGGAAGCCCTTAGCAACAGCACTGTTGCTGAGAAAGATCTTAGAGGCCACAGGGACCCCAGGAAGTCATTACATCCACAAAGTATTGGCTCACTCTAAGACAGAGCCCAGAGAGAAAGGGCAGACAAGTTAGCAAAGGAGTTTTTTGGGATCCATACGGGTCCTGCCCAGTAGAAGTGATCCAGGACAAAGGGGGCACACCAGGGAGTGCAGAGGTAGCATTGGCCCCGGACTTGAGGCAAGTCCAGGCACAGGATCCCATCCTCAAGATCATCCTGCAGCAACTGGCTAAGGGCGAGAAGATAGAAGGTCCCTTCGGGGAGCGGGCATCACCGTAAAGGTGGGGATGCTCTTTAAAGTGGATCGATGGAGAGTTCCCAAGATGCACCAAAGGGAATTCCTCCAGTTGGCCCACAGGGGCCCAGGAGCGGGACAACCAGGGCCGGAAACTGCCTGTCATAGGGTAGAACAGGCAGGGTGGTGGCTGTAATTGAGGGAGGATGTCCGCGATTTTTGTGCCGACTCTGGTGTGCGCGGCGAACAACCTCGATCCGCAACGTAGGAGAATTTTTGCTCGTGGTTTCGCTCCAGCAGCTGTGGTACGAGAAGTTCCAAGAAACAGGAGGCCACCCATGAACAGACAAAGAGGGGGAACGGGAGGGCAGGAGAGAGGGGATCGGGAGGGCAGGAGAGAGGGGAACGGGAGGGCAGGAGAGAGGGGAACGGGAGGGCAGGAGAGGGGGGAACGGGAGGGCAGGAGAGGGGGGAACGGGAGGGCAGGAGAGGGGGAGAAACTGAAGCTGCAGGCGGAGAAATCAGGGTCCCAAGTTTCCACATGCGGCAAAACAGGCGCCCCTCCGAGCTGGGCGCCCGTTTTTCGCGCCGAAAACGGCGCCTGAAAAAAAACGCACTATTCTCGAGCGCTTTGCAGCTCGATGTCTGCTTGGCGCGGCGCCCAGGGGGCGGAGCCTACCACTCGCGCCGATTTTGTAAGTAGGAGGGAGCGGGTACAATTTAAATGAGTTTTTTTCGTGCCGGCAAGTCTGCGTGTACGCGTTGGAGCGTTCGCGCACGCGCAGTCTGAAGGAAACATTGGCGCTCGGCCATTTTAAAAAGTGCTGCAGAAAAAGTGAAAATTTGTTTATTGAACCCTTGCAAAGGCTTGTATTTTAATTTTCTTGATATTTCTGTGTGTGAGGGTGAGGGAGTGCATTCTGTAATTAAAGATAGACTGTGATAAACGGGACACATGCACTTGTTTGAGACTATTCAAATTCTTTGTAGTTGTTCAATTTTTAAAATTTTTTAATAAAACCACATTGCCCTTCCATGATCAGCACTGAGGCTTCTTGCAGCTTTCTCCCCCTGCCGTCGGTCGGGCCCGACGGGAAACGGCTGCCTCAAGTAATGAGGCTTCCTGCAGCCTTCTCCCTGCCTCCCCCCCCCGCTGCCATCGGGAACGGCTGCCTGCCTGCCCCTCCCGTCGTCGGGACCGACGCCATACCGCTGAGCTTACTGAAAGGCCTGCCTGAAGCACTTTCACACAGGTAGGAACATGGTTTATTTAATCTTTTCTTTGCTTATAAATTTTTATTCAGGTTGGATTTATTTGTATAATATTTGTATAAGTATAACTAAGGATTGATTGTAGAATTTAATGACTTCCCTTCCCCCCACCTCCCCCCCACCTCGTTCCCGACGCCTAATTTGCAACCTGCGCCTGATTTTTTAATGTGTAGACAAGGTTTTTTCAAGCGTACAAAAATCTTCACTTGCTCCATTCTAAGTTAGTTTGGAGTACGTTTTCACTGTGTAAACTTTCAAATCAGGCGTCAGTGGCCGGACACGCCCCCTTTTGAAAAAAAAATTCAGTTCCAAAGTGAAACTGTTCTACCTGACTAGAACTGCAGAAAACTAAATGTGGAGAATTCCGATTTCTAAGATACTCCATTCTACACCAGTTGCTCCTAAAAATCAGGAGCAAATCATGTGGGAACTTGGGGCCCAGAGGTGGAGAACTTTGATTCCACCAGTAACTAATGGCAATTCACTAAAATTGCACCGAACCTTGGTTAGACCACATTTGGAGTACTGCGTACAATTTAGTTATGTGGAGTATAAATGCCAGCATGGACTGGTTGGGCTGAATGGCCTGATTCTGTTCCGTATATCCAATGTAATCCTATCTTCTCCCTAACCCTTGGTTTTTCTCACTCATGACATTGCTGCTGCTATTGCTCCCAACTGAACGAAATATTGGTCCCCGCCCAACCTCCACCCCATTCTGTGCCCCCCACCCCCGCTTGAGCCCCAATCCCCAATCCCCTTCTTGCCCTCATTCCCCAGTTTCCATCTCTTCCCCTCAAGCTCTCATTCCTTAGTTCCCTTCTCTCACCAACTTCCAATGCCGTGATCTTCCATCTTCCTCACCCCCATTCCCATCTCTCCCCCCAATCCCCAGTCTCCCTCTCTCCCCAAACCCCCAATCCCCAGTCTCCCTCTCTCCCCAAACCCCCAATCCCCAGTCTCCCTCTCTCCCCAAACCCCCAATCCCCAGTCTCCCTCTCCCCAAACCCCTAATCCCCAGTCTCCCTCTCTCCCCAAACCGCCAATCCCCAGTCTTCCTCTCTCCCCAAACCTCCAATCCCCAATCTCCAACTCTCTCCTAAGCCCTCATTCTCCATCTCTCTCCCCACTCCCCAGTCTCCATCTCTTCTCCACCAAGACTGCATTCCCCAGTCTCCATCTCCCCCCCAGCCCCCAATCCCAAGTCTCCGTCTCGCCTGACCCCCATTTCCCAGTCTCCATCGCTCCTGAGCACCCATTCCCCAGTCTCCATTGCTCCCCAAGCCCCCATTCCCCAGTCTCCCCCTCTCTCCTGAGCCCCCATTCTCCAGTTTACATCTCTCCCCGAGGTCCTTTTCCCAGTCTCCATCTCTCCCGAGCACCCATTCCCCAGTCTCCATAGCTCCCCAAGCCCCCATTCCCAGTCTATCCTGAACCCTGAACCCTAATTCCAGTTTCCCTCTCTACCCCCAACTCTCGAGCATCCCCCAATTTACGACCCCCCCCCCCCCAAAAGCTTGGTCAAAAAGGTAGGTTTGAAGGAGCAGAAAGAGACAGAGACAGTTTTGGAAAGGAATTTCAGACCCTAGGGCCTATGCAGCTGAATGGTGGAGCGACGAAAATCGGGGATACGCAAGAGGCCATAACCACATTGGGAAAATTCCTGTAATTCCAGGAGGGTTGGGAACCCTAGGCCCGAGAGCAGGCCGAAGATTTGTTGATTTTAAACAACCTACCCTCCTGCCCCTCCAGAATGCTGAAGTCCTATTAGGACCTCCAAGTTGCCAATCTGCATCAGCATCCAGTAGGTCCCAATCACCCATGCCAGACTTAAAGTTGCAGACTTTAGCTTCCGCCCCTACTGCCAGTGCTAGGCTCTGCGAGGAGACAGGCCTGCATGAGGTGTGGTGCTCTTGTCTAGCACCTGGGGAGGGGGTTGGAAAATCAGGCACAATAAATTTCTGATTTGCTCCAAATTGGCAAAACACGAGAAATCCATTCTTTTCTTGTTACTCAGCTTTGCCTGTTGCCGCTTCCCTATGATTTTGTTTGTGTTCATCTTGTGGTCTGGCAGGCTTATTGCTGATGGACATCCAAGCTATCCTGTCTGAATGAGATCTTCACCAGGATTTATAACAGCAGCTGTGGAAGTCAGGACAAGTGCTTACACTGAGCTACTAAATCACGTCAAGAAGATCTGCAGAATTACTCCCACAAACCAGAACTCGAATATTACTCACCAAACAAAGCTGATTAGCTTAGAATATGCAATAACTTTGACATTTATATACATGGACTATGGACATCCTGTCACAGACCAATAATCAAAATTGACTTCAATAATAGATAAAAAGCTAGAAGCTTCACACAGCAGTGCCTAAAAGAAGCAGTATATTAGCCTTCTTCATCCACATGGCAGTTGCATCACTGGGGAATACCAATCACCAATAACTGTGTGAGTCAACCGTATCAATCTCTGTGAAACATTACTGGTACCTCTGAAGCAGGTGGTCATTATTTATCTTCAGTACAATTAGCTCGTGTTAAAATATTCATTAAAATAATCATGTATATTAAAGGGGTGCCAACTTTGTGGGAAGGCATGTGGTGGAGCTCATCTTTTTAATTTGTTTTCCAAGCATTTAATGCCATTACATAAATAATGCTAAAATACTTCACAGCGTTACAAAAACCATTACTGCGTTGGGCGTGAGATTAGAATGATGAAATCAATGGCAACCTCAGTACAAGCATGTCTGACTATCTGCTGATCGACTGCAGCAGCGTGATTCTTGGGCTCTAATTCCACAATCTCACTGGGAAAGCCACTGTGTTCGTAGGGAAACTGGACCACAGCATTTTAGCTCCAATCCCCCAACCTGCACTCTCTATGCACATGGCTCCCCATTAAAAGTGCAGAATTAGCTCAGTCTTCTTTGATTTAATCAAGGACTTCACCCGAGATTTTTTTTTTAAGTGAATGTGAGGAGTATAAAAGGGGAATGGTAGTACTTGGGAAGTACATGCACTGGCCCTTTAAATGTGACAGCCGCCTAATGCTTCCAAGTTCTACAAGAATCTCTGCATAAGCTCAATTATTTAAAGAATGATTCTCATCCCGCTCCGGTTTCTCCTTTCTGCTCCTGCAGGAATTGACTTTTGCTGGGATATGCTCCGTGAGTGTTGGCCAGCTGATACCTTAACATGTCATTTTTTACAAGTCAGCCGAGGAAGTGATTGTTGTCACATTATTTGTGGGGGCATAATAGCCAAGCCAATCCACAGTGTCTGCATATGTGCACTTTTAAGCAGGGGTTACTAGATAATGGGGTCACAATCAGAAAATCTAGCAAGCTTTTTCCCTTTCCTAGCCCAGAGGTGCAGAGGTCATTGTCGGACCCCCAACTGAGATAGCTGTCCTCAGCTGAGGACAGCTATCTCAGTATAGTCTGCAATTTAAATCTAGGTCCTTATGGTCTGTATGCTTCTGTATCATGCCCGGTGGTCCTTTTGCACACCAGGCTGCCAGGAGACCTGGAATGATATAAATTAAAGAGCATTTTAATTCCCCTTGCAGTGAACAGACAGAGCAACTGTGTAGGATGTAACATCCAAGGAGATGTTGACAAATACTTGACAAGGAAGATCTGGAATTCACTGCCTAAAAGGGTGGAGGAGATCGATTCAATTGTGGCTTTCAAAAGGGAACTGGATAAGTACCTTAAGAAAAAAAAATGCACAGCTACGAGGAAAAGGGAGTGGGACTAGCTGAAGTGCTCTTGCAGAGAGCCGGCTTGGGCTCGATTGGCCGAATGACCTCCTTCTGTGCTGTAACCATTCTATGATTCTAAAGACACATTGGAGTCTATCTCCCAACAGCATTCAAGGTGCAAAAAACAGAATCAATTAAAAACTAGTAAATCAACAAGAGTTTTACAACCGTGTTTTTGTATAAGGCCAACAGCAAAAATACATCGATGTTGTTGTGAATGCCACGTCTGCTGTCGAAGACATATCTGCTGTGAGGCCCACTAACAATTTTAATTTGAAGTAGCTGGTACCATTGTACCAATTCTGTGAATCAGCAATATCTCGAGATGGAGAGAATAAAAACCCCAGCAAAGAGGTCTAAAATGTAAAATATTTTTTCCACTTTACAATCTTATGCAAGTTCAGCAGAAAAGCTGCGGAATCCCTGACAAACAGTGTAAGTGGTACTCACCATGTGTTTCTGGGATTTCTGCAACTCTTCTGTTGAAGTTAACAATGGACAAGTGAGAGAATCTCTGCAGAAATTCACCCTAAATTCTCAGACTGAAAAATTAAGTTAGTTATATTCAGGGACTAAAAGCAAATTGAACCAGTGGAATGAGTGATGAGAATGAAATTGTTACGGTTGATAACTTGGTTTGATGTGATGCTGGACAATCACAGTATACTGTGAGAAAAATCTGACTAGAAACAACACAAAAATGTATTGAAATGGTATATGTCACCTTTTAATACTGCAGATCAATTCACTGCAATTACTGTTGAGTTGGAAGGCAACAGCCATGGATGGCCAGTGAAATATGTTTTTCCCTCACCATTTACCTCCTTTCAGGAATTTGTAAATGAACATTGACCAGTAGCTTTACAAGTAGAACAGAATCTCCATCAATCTGTTAGCTGATATATTCAATATGTTTTATTTTAGTTTGTTTCCCATGCTGTCAAGTCATCAGCCGGAGCAATGGCCACAGAACTGTGTGAATCCTGTGGCTATGCAGGAAAATTTAAAAAGTAGGGAGAAAAAGGCTATTGAATGTCTGTAAATTACCTCAATGATTTCAATTGGGTCCCCCGCCGCTGCCGGCCGTGTTGGCTCCACACTGATAGACGTGCCTGTGGGAAAGGCATATGGGAGCGAGATGACAGCGGGTTTCCAACACACTGTCAAAAAGACAACTTTCCCACCCAGCCTGCCACCGATCGCGCCCGCTACCACCCCGGAAAATTCAGCTCCAAATATCAGATCTTCTATGGGTTCTTGTTGCCTATAGACCTCAAAACCTATCAGCGTTGCTCGTAGTATTCATGCCCAGGCATCTTCCACCCTTCAAGATGTAGTTCGGGATCTGGAATATTAGGTCCTTCATTGAGACACCTGTGAACTCATCCCTTTTCGGCGTGGAAGCAAGTCATCCTCGTTTCGAGGGACTGCTTATGATGATGACATTTCATTAGCTGATCACCTAACTCCTTATTGTTCAAGGCTCGTCTCAAACAATTATCAATCAAAGCATTAGAAATATTGCATTTATTATATGCTCTCAATATTTACAATCTAGGCCATTCATGGCATCATTATTGTAAGGTGTTGGACCCATTTGAAATGGATACTATAACAGGAGTTTGAATTCAGATCAGATATCAGTCCCTCTCCAATAAGTACATTGTTCATGATCACTTAAACAAACAATAAAGCAGCAAATAACTACTCTCAGTGCACGGAAAGCATTCACTATGGACATTATAGTAGGTTAAAAGCTAAATATCAATTAGTTCCAGGAAGTAGATACTGAAGAGTATTTATTGCATTAAAAATTCATCACATTAGCCTCGAGTTTCCTCTTCACTTGAAGCAAGGCTGAAATCATTCCTGATCTCTGCCTATTGCAGCTGCTATCTCTTCTCATAACCTGTTGGAATCACACATTACTGAGTTCTCAGGTACTGTTGCCGTTAATGACAGTGATGTTCGTGGTATTCCATATGCTCAATACAATGCTACCTTACTTCACCACTATTACTTTGTTATCACCACCAAATCACAGCTACCTCAGTACAGTCTATGACTCATCACCCTCATCACTAATGGTTTACCTTACACTAAACATCCGTAAGAAAAAGGTCCTCCACCAACCTGACCCTGCCACACAGCACTGCCCCCCAGTCATCAAGATCCATGGCGCAGCCCTGGAAAACGAGGGCCACTTTCCAGAATTCGGGAGTATATTATCAGCCAGGGCAGAAATTGATGACGAGGTTCAACACCGCCTCCAGTGCGCCAGCGCAGCCTTCGGCCGCCTGAGGAAGAGAGTTTTCGAAGATCAGGCCCTCAAATCTGGCACCAATCTTATGGTCGACAGAGCTGTAGTGATACCCGCCCTCCTGTATGGCTAAGAGAGGTGGACCATATACAGTAGACACCTCAAATCGCTGGAGAAATACCACCAACGATGTCTCCGCAAGATCCTGTAAATCCACTGGGAGGACAGACGCACCAATGTCAGTTCTCGATCAGGCCAACATCCTCAGCATCGAAGCGCTAACCACACTCGACGAGTTCCGTTGGGCAGGCCATATTGTTCGCATGCCTGACACAAGACTCCCAAAGCAAGTGCTCTACTCGGAACTCCTACACAGCAAGCGAGCCCCAGGTGGGCAGAGGAAAAGTTTCAAGGACACCCTCAAAGCTTCCTTAATAAAATGCAACATCCCCACCGACACCTGGGAGTCCCTGGCCAGAGACCGCCCTAAGTGGAGGAAGAGCATCCGGGAGGGTGCTGAGCACCTCGAGCCTCGACGCCGAGAGCATGCAGAAAGCAAGCGCATGCAGCGGAAGGAGCGTACGGCAAACCAGACTCCCTACCCACCCTTTCATTCAACGACTGTCTGTCCCACCTGTGACAGAGACTGTAATTCCCGTATTGGACTGTACAGTCACCTAAGAACTCACTTTTAGAGTGGAAGCAAGTCTTCCTCGATCTCGAGGAACTGCCTATGATGATCAGGGCTGGGAACTCAACATCTAGGGGTATTCAACATTCAGGAAGGATAGAATAAAAGGAAAAGGAGGTGGGGTAGCATTGCTGGATAAAGAGGAGATTAATACAATAGTTAGGAAGGACATTAGCTTGGATGATGTGGAATCTATATGGGTAGAACTGCAGAACACCAAAGGGCAAAAAACGTTAGTGGGAGTTGTGTACAGACCTCCAAACAGTAGTAGTGATGTTGGGGAGGGTATCAAACAGGAAATTAGGGGTGCATGCAATAAAGGTGCAGCAGTTATAATGGGTGACTTTAATATGCACATAGATTGGGCGAGCCAAACTGGAAGCAATACGGTGGAGGAGGATTTCCGGGAGTGCATAAGGGATGGTTTTCTAGACCAATATGTCGAGGAACCAACTAGGGGGGAGGCCATCTTAGACTGGGTGTTGTGTAATGAGAGAGGATTCATTAGCAATCTCATTGTGCGAGGCCCCTTGGGGAAGAGTGACCATAATATGGTGGAATTCTGCATTAGGATGGAGAATGAAACAGTTAATTCAGAGACCATGGTCCAGAACTTAAAGAAGGGTAACTTTGAAGGTATGAGGCGTGAATTGGCTAGGATAGATTGGCGAATGATACTTAAGGGGTTGACTGTGGATGGGCAATGGCAGACATTTAGAGACCGCATGGATGAACTACAACAATTGTACATTCCTGTCTGGCGTAAAAATAAAAAAGGGAAGGTGGCTCAACCGTGGCTATCAAGGGAAATCAGGGATAATATTAAAGCCAAGGAAGTGGCAAAAAATTGGCCAGAAATAGCAGCGAACCCGGGGACTGGGAGAAATTTAGAACTCAGCAGAGGAGGACAAAGGGTTTGATTAGGGCAGGGAAAATGGAGTACGAGAGGAAGCTTGCAGGGAACATTAAGATGGACTGCAAAAGTTTCTATAGGTATGTAAAGAGAAAAAGGTTAGTAAAGACAAACGTAGGTCCCCTGCAGTCAGAATCAGGGGAAGTCATAACAGGGAACAAAGAAATGGCAGACCAATTGAACAAGTACTTTGGTTCGGTATTCACTAAGGAGGACACCAACAACCTTCCGGATATAAAAGGGGTCAGAGGGTCTAGTAAGGAGGAGGAACTGAGGGAAATCTTTATTAGTCGGGAAATTGTGTTGGGGAAATTGATGGGATTGAAGGCCGATAAATCCCCAGGGCCTGATGGACTGCATCCCAGAGTACTTAAGGAGGTGGCCTTGGAAATAGCGGATGCATTGACAGTCATTTTCCAACATTCCATTGACTCTGGATCAGTTCCTATCGAGTGGAGGGTAGCCAATGTAACCCCACTTTTTAAAAAAGGAGGGAGAGAGAAAACAGGGAATTATAGAGCGGTCAGCCTGACCTCAGTAGTGGGTAAAATGATGGAATCAATTATTAAGGATGTCATAGCAGTGCATTTGGAAAATGGTGACATGATAGGTCCAAGTTAGCATGGATTTGTGAAAGGGAAATCATGCTTGACAAACCTTCTGGAATTTTTTGAGGATGTTTCCAGTAAAGTGGACAAGGGAGAACCAGTTGATGTGGTATATTTGGACTTTCAGAAGGCTTTCGACAAGGTCCCACACAAGAGATTAATGTGCAAAGTTAAAGCACATGGGATTGGGGGTAGTGTGCTGACGTGGATTGAGAACTGGTTGTCAGACAGGAAGCAAAGAGTAGGAGTAAATGGGTACTTTTCAGAATGGCAGGCAGTGACTAGTGGGGTACCGCAAGGTTCTGTGCTGGGGCCCCAGCTGTTTACATTGTACATTAATGATTTAGACGAGGGGATTAAATGTAGTATCTCCAAATTTGCGGATGACACTAAGTTGGGTGGCAGTGTGAGCTGCGAGAAGGATGCTATGAGGCTGCAGAGTGACTTGGATAGGTTAGGTGAGTGGGCAAATGCATGGCAGATGAAGTATAATGTGAATAAATGTGAGGTTATCCACTTTGGTGGTAAAAACAGAGAGACAGACTATTATCTGAATGGTGACAGATTAGGAAAAGGGGAGGTGCAACGAGACCTGGGTCTCATGGTACATCAGTCATTGAAGGTTGGCATGCAGGTACAGCAGGCGGTTAAGAAAGCAAATGGCATGTTGGCCTTCATAGCGAGGGGATTTGAGTACAGGGGCAGGGAGGTGTTGCTACAGTTGTACAGGGCCTTGGTGAGGCCACACCTGGAGTATTGTGTACAGTTTTGGTCTCCTAACTTGAGGAAGGACATTCTTGCTGTTGAGGGAGTGCAGTGAAGATTCACCAGACTGATTCCCAGGATGGTGGGACTGACCTATCAAGAAAGACTGGATCAACTGGGCTTGTATTCACTGGAGTTCAGAAGAATGAGAGGGGACCTCATAGAAACGTTTAAAATTCTGACGGGTTTAGACAGGTTAGATGCAGGAAGAATGTTCCCAATGTTGGGGAAGTCCAGAACCAGGGGTCACAGTCTAAGGATAAGGGGTAAGCCATTTAGGACCGAGATGAGGAGAAACTTCTTCACCCAGAGAGTGGTGAACCTGTGGAATTCTCTACCACAGAAAGTAGTTGAGGCCAATTCACTAAATATATTCAAAAGGGAGTTAGATGAAGTCCTTACTACTCGGGGGATCAAGGGATATGGCGAGAAAGCAGGAATGGGGTACTGAAGTTGCATGTTCAGCCATGAACTCATTGAATGGCGGTGCAGGCTAGAAGGGCTGAATGGCCTACTCCTGCACCTATTTTCTATGTTTCTATGATGATACCAATGGTTTTAAAAAAGCCTCCGCCTTGTCAATTCATAAAATAAATAAAAGACAGCATTCACTATGTGGAATGAATGGTGCTAAGTATTGTGTATCTGTAAAGCATGCACTCCCATGTTCCCCCACCAGGGAGCTCATCCCCTGAAGTCCCAAGGGATCCCAGCATCCCTTGAGAGCACTGTATATAAGCCGGTCCCTAAGGCCTGTTCCTCACTCTGGAGTGTCTTATTAAAGACTGAGGTCACTGTTACTTTAACCTCCCTGTGTGCAGCCTCATCTGTGTGAGGAACACAATAACTGGCGACGAGAATACGAACCCAATGCAAAGATGCAGCAAACTGTGGGCATCCTGGAGAAGTTCTCGGAGGGTGAGGACTGGGAAGCCTATGTCGAACGGCTAGACCAGTACTTTGTAGCCAACGAGCTGGACGGAGAAGGAAGCGCTGCAAAAAGGAGAGCGGTCCTCCTCACGGTCTGCGGTGCACCGACCTACAGCCTCATGAAGCATCTTCTGGCTCCGGTGAAACCCACAGATAAGTCATATGAGGAACTGTGTACACTGGTTTGGGAGCATCTTAACCCGAGGGAGAGCGTGCTGATGGCGAGGTATCGGTTCTACACGTGTCAGCGATCTGAAGGTCAGGAAGTGGCGAGCTACATCGCCAAGCTAAGGCGACTTGCAGGACAATGTGAGTTTGATGGCTACCTGAAGCAAATGCTCAGAGACTTTTTTGTACTGGGCATTGGCCACGAGACCATCCTACGAAAATTTTTGACTGTAGAGACACCGACCCTCAGTAAGGCCATTGCGATAGCACAGGCGTTTATGTCCACCAGTGATAACACCAAACAAATCTCTCAGCACACAAGTGCTAGCAATGTTCATAAATTAACTGGAACTGTGTTTGCGAGCAGAAATGTACAGGGCAGAACCCACAAGTCTGAAACTGCCAGCAGGCCTCAGGCGACCCAGATGACTCAGAGTCCACAACAAAGGATGAATGCAAGGCAATTCACACCGTGTTGGAATTGTGGAAGTTTCCATTCAGCCTATTCATGCCGCTTCAAAGGGTATGTTTGCAAGAGCTGTGGAACAATGAGGCACCTCCAACGAGCTTGTAAACGAGCTGCAAGCTCTGCAAAATCTGCTAACCACCATGTGGCAGAGAAAGATCGGTCCACGGTGGATCAAAGCAATTTTGAGCCTCAGAGGCGGCAGATGCTGAAGTACACGGGGTGCACACATTATCGACGAAATGTCCACCTATAATGCTAAACGTAAAATTGAATGGCTTACCCGTAGCCATGAAACTGGACACTGGCGCTAGCCAATCCATCATGAGCAAAAAGATGTTTGAGAGACTGTGGTGCAACAAGGCACTCAGACCAGCCCTGAGCCCCATCCACACGAAACTGAGAACGTACACCAAAGAGCTTATCACTGTCCTGGGCAGCGCCATGGTCACGGTCACCTACAAGGGCATGGTGCATGAACTGCCACTCTGGATTGTCCCGGGCGATGGCCCCACACTCCTTGGAAGGAGCTGGCTGGGCAAAATATGCTGGAACTGGGATGACATCCGAGCGCTATCCCAGGTTCTTAACAAATTTCCTTTCCTTTTTGAGCCAGGCATTGGAAACTTTTTCGGGGCGAAGGTGCGGATCCACTTGGTCCCAGAGGCACGACCCATTCACCACAATCGTTTCTCGCTACAGGACCAATACCCGCTACCTAAGGCAGACGACCTATTTGCGACACTGGCAGGAGGCAAGATGTTCACCAAGCTCGACCTGACTTCGGCCTACATGACGCAGGAGCTGGAGGTGTCTTCGAAGGGCCTCACCTGCATCAACACGCTCAAGGGACTGTTCATCTACAACAGATGCCCGTTTGGAATTCGGTCGGTTGCAACGATCTTCCAGAGAAACATGGAGAGCCTACTCAAGTCGGTACCACGCACAGTGGTCTTTCAGGATGACATATTGGTCACGGGTCGGGACACCGCCGAGCACCTACAAAACCTGGAGGAGGTCCTCCAGCGACTGGATCACATAGGGCTGCGGCTGAAGAGGTCGAAATGCGTCTTCATGGCAATAGAAGTGGAGTTTTTGGGGAGAAAGATCGCGGCGGATGGCATTCGGCTGACAGATGCCAAGACAGAGGCTATCAGGAACGCGCCCAGGCCACAGAATGTCACGGAGCTGCGGTCGTTCCTGGGACTCCTCAACTATTTTGGTAACTTCCTACCGGGGTTAAACACCCTCTTCGAGCCCTTACATGTGTTATTGCGCAAAGCTGAGAACTGGGTATGGGGAAAAAAACAAGTAATTGCTTTTGAGAAAGCCAGAAACATTTTATGCTCCAACAAGCTGCTTGCATTGTATAACCCATGTAAAAGACTTGTGCTAGCATCTGACGCATCGTCGTACGGAGTCGGGTGTGTATTACAACAAGCTAACATTGCGGGGAAGGTACAACCTGTTGCCTATGCTTCCAGGAGCTTGTCTAAGGCCGAGAGGGCCTACAGCATGATTGAGAAAGAGGCATTAGCGTGTGTGTTCGGGGTAAGGAAAATGCATCAGTACCTGTTTGGCCTCAAATTTGAGCTGGAAACCGATCACAAGTCCCTCACATCCCTGTTCGCTGAAAACAAGGGGATAAATACTAATGCCTCAGCCCGCATACAAAGGTGGGCACTCGCGCTATCAGTGTATAACTATACCATCCGCCACAGGCCAGGCACTGAGAACTGTGCGGATGCTCTAGTCGGCTACCATTGCCCACCATAGGGGTGGAAATGGCGCAGCCTGCAAACTTGTTGATGGTGGCGCAGCCTGCAGACTTGTTGATGGTCATGGAAGCTTTTGAAAATGATAAATCACCTGTCACGGCCTGCCAGATTAGGACTTGGACCAGCCAAGATCCTCTGCTGTCCCTAGTAAAAAAAACTGTGCACTGCATGAGAGCTGGGCCAGCATCCCCATTGAAATGCAAGAGCCAATCAAGCCGTTCCAGCGGCGAAAGGACGAGCTGTCCATTCAGGCAGACTGCCTGTTGTGGGGTAACCGTGTAGTGCTACCCAAAAAGGGCAGTGAGACGTTTATCTCGGATCTCCACAGCACACACCCGGGTATAGCAATGATGAAAGCGATAGCCAGATCCCACGTGTGGTAGCCCGGTATCGACACTGACTTGGAGTCCTGTATACGGCAATGCAGCTTATGTGCTCAGTTGAGCAACGCGCCCAGAGAGGCACCACTAAGTTTGTGGTCCTGGCCCTCCAGACCATGGTCGAGGATCCATGTCACTATGCGGGCCCGTTTCTCAGTAAAATGTTCCTGGTGGTGGTGGATGCTTTTTCAAACTGGATTGAATGTGAAATAATGTCGGGAAGCACCACCACCACCACCATTGAAAGCCTGAGGGCCATGTTTGCCACCCACGGCCTTCCTGACTTACTGGTCAGTGACAACAGGCCATGTTTCACCAGTGCCGAATTTAAAGAATTCATGACCCGCAATGGGATCAAACATGTCACCTTGGCCCTGTTTAAACCAGCCTCCAATGGGCAAACAGAGCGAGCAGTACAAACCATCAAACAGAGCCTTAAACGAGTCACTGAAGGCTCACTCCAAACCCGCCTGTCCCTAGTACTGCTCAGCTACCGCACGAGACCCCACTCGCTCACAGGGGTGCTCCCGGCTGAGCTACTCATGAAAAGGACACTTAAAACCAGACTCTCGCTGGTTCATCCCAACCTGCATGATCAGGTACAGAGCAGGTGGCAGCAACAAAATGTAAACGATGGTCGCGCCACTGTGTCACAGGAAATTGATCTGAATGACCCTGTGTATGTGCTAAACTATGGACATGGTCCCAAGTGGATCGCGGGCACGGTGATAGCTAAAGATGGGAAAGGGGTGTTTGTAGTCAAACTAAACAATGGACAAATTTGCAGAAAGCACCTGGACCAAACGAGGCTGCGGTTCACAGACTGCCCTGAACAAGCCACAGCAGACGCCACCTTTTTCGAGCTCACAACACACACCCAAAGGATCAACAACACCACGCCGGACCAGGAAATCGAAGCCATCACGCCCAACAGCCCAGCAAGGCCAGACTCACCCAGCAGCCCTGCAGGGCCAACAACACGCCAGCCCAGCGAGGGCACAGCCAACACACCAGAACAGATATTTGTACCGAGGCGGTCCACCAGGGAAAGAAAGGCTCCCAATCACCTCACCTTGTAAATAGTTTTCACTTTGACTTTGCGGAGGGGAGTGATGTTGTGTATCTGTAAAGCATGCACTTCCATGTTCCACCATCAGGGAGCTCATCGCCTGAAGTCCCAAGGGATCCCAACATCCCTTAGGAGCACTGTACATAAGCCGGCCCCCGAGGCCTGTTCCTCACTCTGGAGTGTCTTATTAAAGACTGAGGTCACTGTTACTTTAGCCTCCCTGTGTGCAGCCTCATCTGTGTTAGGAACACAATACTAAGGAGTTGGCAAATTGAAAGCTCCCGTTACCTCTAGCAACAGAGAAGTGTTCTACGTTTCATTTTGAATAATTTTATTCCCTACAATACAAGTTAGATTCTATTTTATATGTTTACATTTGCAATGGTACTTGTGTCAAGTAGAAAAACATCAACCAAAACGGCAACTACACAAGGAAAATGTGTTTAAAAAGTCCCGATTTGAAAAAAAAAAGTACTAGGTGCACAACTTTCTGAAAATGAGAATGTCTCCCTAATTTACTGGTTTCTTAGCCATTGAAACATCTGTTTAACTTCATCGATGGCATTAGCTTCATAAACATCATTCATATGCACACCAAATCCAAATTGGCTGATTTCAGCAACAGCACAACCTTTTTTATGAAAACCACACAGTGTTGCCTGGCTGCAGTGCATCTAATGCAATGGTGCCACTGACTTTGTTTAATTCCTGAATAAATTGCTGACATCAGTCATAGTTTGTCACTAATCTGATATCTAACCCAGAAACCACTCCAATAAGAAAAGCAAAGTGCTATTAATCAAAACAAACTATGAGCCACTACCTGAATACTGTAAGAATAGGGAAAGTACAACTATGAAATCCTAAAGTGTAATTATTTAATACATTATGATAAATAATCCTCCATGCAGGTGCAGCGATGAATCAGGTGAGACTACACAAAAGGACCACGAAGCTGTAAACCAAACTACAATAGGTAAACGCATGAGACTTGGCACAGATAATTGTTGTCTGCAGAGAGTTAGGTGGAATTATCAAGTGTTTTAAAATTTGGAATACATTAGTCTTAGAATCATTGCAAGGTATATAATTATTAATAATGCATTCATGGCAGTTTCTACAGCAATTTATTTATTGATTTTCAAGTTTGATGTCACTTTATCTTTTGTGATTTAAAAAAGGGCTATTAATGATGGGGAGTGGAATGGAACACTTTCCATTTCATGCACTCCCAGGTCAGATACAAAAACATAAGAATTTTTAGGAACAAAAAAAAAATCACTAGGGCCAAAGAAGTCCATCTTTTTTCATAGATCAAGGCCACCAATTCATTTTCTCACTATGCCCCTGCTTTAATTAATATCACTCTGCCTTACTCGTTGAAAGGCTGCAGCCTAAGTGACATTCATGCCAGATTATCAACAAAATCTGATTGATGTTGGCAACTGCTACAGACCATAATAAGGGATGATGCCAGTGAGCATTTTAAAAAGGTATGGGATTATTACAGTCAACATGGATTTGAGAAAAGCAAGTCTTCCTTGAAGAAATTACTGTGTATAGGAATGAAATGATTCTTGTACTTCTAAAAATATATTTTGAAAAAGTACCACAGAGGCAATGTGTTGCAAAGGTTAAAGCCCATGATGTTAAAGGTAAAGTGATGGCTGGTTGTAGGAGAGAAAGCAGATTGGAGAGATGAAGCTAGTGAGTGCCCAAGTGATGTGTTTGGATCTCTCTTGTTCTCCTTAAACAAATGGACACTGGCATGGAAGAAACAATATTTACATTTTCCACAGTTACCAAATTAAGGGACAGGCCAGAGAAAGAATGCAGGAAACGTCAGGTGAATGTAGACGGGTTGGAGGATTGGGAAGATATGTGGAAAATGCAATTCAATTAAGAAAAATGTGAAATGTTACATTTTGTGAAAACAAGAGAATGAAAATAACCACAAATGGTGAAATTCTCAATGAGTTGAGAAAAGCAGGATGACAGGTTAAAAAAAAAATCAACTAAGACCCAACGTCAGAGGAGCTCCCCCTCGTGTACCACCGTGACATATTTATACTTCCCGCACTAGCCATCTCATGACATTGGAGTGAGAATGCCTATTTCAGTAATAACAAATTTGGGTAGTTTTGTGCAGTAGCCCCATGCCCACTGGAACTAGGTTGAAACTTTGCACTCTCATATCACACAGATCCTTTACAGCCAGCAGAGATAAGGAGATATAAACAGAAAATGCTTGAAATACTCAGCAGGTCAGGCAGCATCTGTGGAGAGAGAAACAGAGTTATCATCATAGGCAGTCCCTCGAAATCGAGGAAGACTTGTTTCCATTCTAAAAGTGAGTTCTCAGGTGACTGTACAGTCCAATAAGGGAATTACAGTCTCTGTCACCGGTGGGACAGGCAGTCGTTGAAGGAAACATAGAAACATAGAAAATAGGTGCAGGAGCAAGCCATTCAGCCCTTCTAGCCTGCACCGCCATTCAATGAGTTCATGGCTGAACATGAAACTTACGAGGAAAGGGTGGGTGGGGAGTCTAGTTTGCTGCACACTCCTTCTGCTGCCTGCGCTTGCTTTCTGCATGCTTTCGGCGATGTGACTCGAGGTGCTCAGCGCCCTCCCGGATGCTCTTCCTCCACTTAGGGCGGTCTTTGACCAAGGACTCCCAGGTATCAATGGGGATGTTGCACTTTATCAAGGAGGCTTTGAGGGTGTCCTTGAAACGTTTCCTCTGCCCACCTGGGGATCGCCTGCCGTGTAGGAATTCCAAGTAGAGCGTTTGCTTTGGGAGTCTTGTGTCGGGCATGAGGACAATGTGGCCCACGCTTCGATGCTGGGGATGTTGGCCTGATCAAGAATACAGACGTTGGTGCGTCTATCCTCCCAGGAGATTTGCAATATCTTGCGGAGACATCGTTGGTGGTATTTCTCCAGCGATTTGAGGTGTCTGCTGTATACGGTCCACATCTCTGAGCCATACAGGAGGGCATTTCAGGTTGATGACCTTTCATCAGATACTTTCCTCATATCTTCCCAATCCTCAGAAATTAACAGCCAGTATATCTACCTCAATACACCACCTAGTCCCTTTGTGATACTAAACTTAAGACACTGACTTGTGATATTCATCACTTATTTCTTCACTGGATATTATCAGTTTTCAGATTCACAACATAAAGCATAAGGATGCTTGCCATTTCACAGTTTCTCTTCAGTTTTTACCAGTGGTTACTAAGCTGCTTAGTTTCTATGTGTTAGTCATTTGTGACCTTGAAACTGAAAAGTCTCTGTGAAAATGACATCATATTAATAATAAATCCTTTACTATGAATCATTTATGACAACTGTGCAACAGAAATGCCATATTTCATCACTAATGTTTTTCTGACTGGACCTCTCTAAGCACAAAGGCAATTGCTTAAACTAGTCAGTGAAAGAATACCAAGGAAGAAATCACAAGAACATTAAAATATGCTGTAATTTAGTTAAAGTAAACCCTCTGAAAATGTAGATAGCTTAACTTCTGACATTCAGTTAATTGCTTTGTAGCATCAGCAACAAAATAGAAATAAAAATAGAAGTAATACCTAACTGATTTAACATCCCTATTGGCACTACCCTTCGACTACACAGTAACAAAGGACAGAACTGTGCACCACTCCACCAAGAACATGTCAATCATTTCAACTCCTTCCCAATTTTCTTTCTTTTTTATGAAACTCCAGTAGACGCATTGAAAGCCCTACCATTTATCTCTTTCACACGCTGTCCTGCATCATTATTGCAGACCACATGATATATGCGACAGAACAAAAAATTGCTTCTTTATTTCATGATTTTAAAATAGTGTCTTTGGGCCCCAAGTTTCCCTAAAGAAGAAATATGGCGTTCACTTACTTGGACGGCCATTTTTTTTCGGCCCTTCAGCGCAGAAAATAAAAATACACAGTTTCCTCACCACGTGCGCTACCCGATCCGAATGTGCAGGGCAGAGCCTCCAATGTGCGCTGAAACCGCACAGCGCATGCGATGAAAAAGAAAAAAAACGGGCACCAAATCACGCATGCACATCACACTCAATAAAATAAAATCTTTTTTAACCCACTGGGCATGCATGCGCACAAAAAAAAACATTTGCACATGCGCAGTAAAAAGTATAAAAAACACAGCACGTGTGGGGACTGTGTGGATCACCATTGAGAATCCATTAGTGGCAGAGGTAGATTCGCAGGTAGGAAATACAGTTTCATTCACGAGATGGCTGCAATGGAAGGGCGCAGCGAAAGGGCCAGGGACGGAGAAGGGGAAGCAGTAAGGGCGAAAAAATTTCACGCGGAAGAAATTGAGTTCCTGGTAGACTTAATCGAGAGTAGATGGGGAGTTCTTGAGAACAAGGGGAGCTTCGGTAAAAATAAGGTTAAACCATTTGCACTCGTAAACGTTTGGGACCAGGTCGCAGTCGAGTTTAATGGAATGTCCATGACCCCGAGAACCAGTGCGCAGCTGAAAAAGTGGCAGGACCCCGGGCAAGCAGTGACTGTAAGTAATACATTATATTTTAAAGCCCAAATACAAGTAAGTTTATGTACATTTATGCACTGCAATAACATCTGTAAATGTGATCCGTGTGCGTGTGTGTGCACGCGTGTGTTCAGAAGGACCCTCTATTAAAAAGTTCCATTTGCATCTTTGCAGAAGATGGTGTCACAGATCTACCGAGAACGGTCACAAACTGGAGATGGTCCGCCAAGTCGGCTGCAACTAATGGCTGTGGAGCAGAGGATAGCGTCCATGATTAAATGCCACAGGAGAAGACTAACAATCAATGCGGAGGCTGGGCCCAGTTTTCCATTGGAGGGTAAGCCCTGCAAATTGCAGTTATGTTGGCTAAATGTTATGTACTGTGTGTGCTTCCTACACTTCACCTTCCTCAATGCTGCTAACCAAGCATCTATCTTTTGTTTCGCAGAGGTTGAGCATCAGGAGAAAACAGAAGGTGGGAATGTTCAAGAAAATGCCACACCAGATATTCCAACTCGGGACAATGATGGGCAGCAAGAAGTCATAGATGATAAGATGGTTACCCTGGATTTGGAGGTGCTGAATCCTTCGAGGATTCCAAACCCTTTCATGAGTGCATCAAGTGAGAGGACTTTCCTAGGTATGTCATCTGAGGCTGCGAGTACAAGTGTGTCGCAGCAAGCCACACCTGCGAGACATCATAGGAGAGCGAACTCCAGGCCTGATGCAGAAACAGTGACCTCTGAGAACATAGGACATCTTGTGGGGATGAGTGGGGAGAACATCCAACAATCTTGATTGCTCCTGGAAGCCTTTGGTGGGGTGAAGGCAGATTTGGGGGGACAGTCATTAATGGTTGAAAGATTTTCGGGACAATTGAACAAGGTAGTATCGGCAATAGGTGGGCTCATCCAGGCTGTCCTTAATGCGAGGAGCGCTGAGGATGAGATTGATTACGAAGAGGAATCCAGGCATCCCACTATGACACATCTTGGCTGGCCTTCTTCAGCAAAGCTGCTTGTATATTGCTGTTGTTTTTGTTTAGATTCCAGGAGCCAAATCATGGACACTGGGTTTTCAAGAATCTAAATTAAAACAATATGAAAGCACCTTCAAAATCAACCTGCAGGAAAACAGACAGCAGATAAACGATTCCCTTTCATGCAGGTGAACAAGGTTCAAAGGTGCAAATGCATACAGCTTCAGAAACAAAGAAGCATCCTACTAGATGCAAAAGATAAATACTGTGAATGCTGAAAATTTGAAATAAAACCAGAAAATGGTGGAAATACTCAGCAGGTCAGGCAGCATCTGTAAAGAGAGAAGCAGAGTTAACGTTTCAGGGCTATGATCTCTTGCCAGAACTCGCTGAAAGTCATTGACCCGAAATGTTAACTCAGTTTCTCTCTTCACAGAAGCTTCCTGACCAGCTGAGTATCTTCAGCATTTTTTGGTTTTATTACTTACTAGATGCAGATGGCTTTGTGTTCTATGCTAAGCTATTAGAAACCCTATTAGAAAGGGTGATTTAGGATTGGAGTTATTGTCACAGAGTAATAGAGGTTGAGCGTCCGAAATCCGGAGTTCCGGAATCCGGAATGTCCCGGAATCCGGACCGATTGGTGGCAGGAATCCGTAAAATGTTCCAGAAACTGGACCCGCCGACCCCGAGGTCTCGCCGCTGCCTGACCTCGGACCTCACCTCACCGTCCCTCGCCTCGCCGCTGCCCGACCTCGGGCCTAGCCTCAACGCCCCGCCACCGCCCGACCTCGGGCCTCGCCTCACCACCGCCCAACCTCGGGCCTAGCCTCACCATCGCCCGACCTCGGGCCTAGCCTCAACGCCCCGCCACCGCCCGACCTCGGGCCTAGCCTCAACGCCCCGCCACCGCCCGACCTCGGGCCTCGCCTCACCACCACCCAACCTCAGGCCTAGCCTCAACGCCCCGCCACCGCCTGACCTCGCCTCACCACCGCCCAACCTCGGGCCTCGCCTCACCACCACCCGACCTCGGGCCTCGCCGCCACTGCCCTTACCTCGGGGCCCCCTCGCTGGCCCACCCGAACACATCCTCCGCGATGGGGCTGCCCGACCGGCTCTTCAGCAGGCCCCACCCGACCACCTCCTCGGCGGTGGGGCCCGCCCAAACACCTCCTCGGTAGCTGAGCCCCGCCTAAACACCACCTCGGCAGCTGGGCTCCGCCCGAACACCTCCTCCGGGGCGGGGCCCGCCCGAACACCTCCTCGGCAGCTGAGCCCCGTCCGACACTTCCTCGGCAGCTGAGCCCCGTCCGAACACCTCCTCGGCGGCTGAGCCCCGTCAGAACACCTCCTCAGCAACTGGGTCCCGCCCGTACTCTTCCCCGGCGGCGGGGCTCCGACTGGCGACCTCATCGCCCGGCGAACACCACCCCCGACTGCCTCATCGCCCGGCGAACACACCCCTGCTGACGTTCCGAAATCCGGAAATACCCAAACCTGGGCTCGGGTGTTTCCAGATTTGTGACGTCAGAAAGACGTTTCAAAATACGGCAAAACACAAAATCCGGAATGGTCTCGGTCTCGAGGCTTCCGGATTCGGGGCGCTGCACCTGTACACCTGTTGTTTTGATGGCTAATTCAATCAAGGTTGATCATTCGCTACAGTTGTGCTTCTGGTCTTTTGTATATTGCTGGTTGTTTTTGTTTAGATTCCAGGAGCCAAATCATGGACACTGGGCTCTTCGTAATCAACCTCATCCTCACTGCGGCAAACCAGTCCCACCCGCATGGTATTGACGTGGATAGAGAACTGGTTGTCAGACAGGAAGCAAAGAGTAGGAGTAAACGGGTCCTTTTCAGAATGGCAGGCAGTGATTAGTGGGGTACCGCAAGGTTCAGTGCTGGGACCTCAGCTATTTACAATATACATTAATGATTTAGACGAAGCAATTGAATGTAATGTCTCCAAGTTTGCAGATGACACTAAGCTGGGTGGCAGTGTGAGCTGTGAGGAGGCTGCTAAGAGGCTGCAGGGTGACTTGGACAGGTTAGGTGAGTGGGCAAATACATGGCAGATACGGTATAATGTAGATAAATGTAAGGTTATCCACTTTGGTGGTAAAAACAGGAAGGCAGAATATTATCTGAATGGTGACAGATTAGTAAAAAGGGAGGTGCAACGAGACCTGGGTGTCATAGTACATCAATCATTGAAAGTTGGCATACAGATACAGCAGACGGTGAAGAAGGAAAATGGCACGTTGGCCTTCATTGCGAGAGGATTTGAGTATAGGAGCAAGGAGGTCTTACTGCAGTTGTACAGGGTCTTGGTGAGACCACACCTGGAATATTGTGTTCAGTTTTGGTCTCCTAATCTGAGGAAGGACATTCTTGCTATTGAGGGAGTGCAGCGAAGGTTCACCAGACTGATTCCCGGGATGGCAGGACTGACATATGAAGAAAGACTGGATCGACTAGGCTTATATTTAGAAATTTAGAAAATATTTGTAATTTAGAAAAATGAGAGGGGATCTCATAGAAACATATAAAATTCTGACGGGATTGGACAGGTTAGATGCAGGAAGAATTTTCCTGTTGTTGGGGAAGTCCAGAACCAGGGGTCACAGTCTAAGGATAGAGGGTAAGCCATTTATGACCGAGATGAGGAGAAATTTCTTCACTCAGAGAATTGTGAACCTGTGGAATTCTCTACCACAGAAAGTTGTTGAGGCCAGTTCGTTAGATATATTCAAAAGGGAGTTAGATGTGGCCCTTAAGGCTAAAGGAATCAAGGGTATGGGGAGAAAGCAGGAATGGGGTACTGAAGTACATGATCAGCCATGATCATATTGAATGGTGGTGCAGGCTCGAAGGGCCGAATGGATTGCTCCTGCACCTATTTTCTATATTTCCCTCAATGACTCTCTGCCCCACTTGTGACAGAGACTGTGGTTCTCGTATTGGACTGTACAGCCACCTAAGAACTCATGTTAAGAGTGGAAGCAAGTCTTCCTCGATTCCGAGGAATTGCCTATGATGATGATGATGATGATTCTGGTCACCTTGCTGCTAATAGATGCTGGAGTCAATAAAGTCTCTCTTTCAAGATTTGCTGAGAAACCTGTAAGAATCGTTTTCATAAAAAAGGTTCTGAAAGATCTTGTGGGCTGATCCCAGTTCTATTGTGAAAGTATTATGCTGTTCAATATTCTGATGTATCTTTGAGATATTTTATTGGTAATGACACTTATTCAGTAATTTTACCAAACACAAAGTGGTCTAACAGTTAATTCTGTATCTTCTGAAGTGACAGGGGCATCCCCTGTATTCTCCTGTAAGTGATTTGCTATGATTTGCAGCTAATTGTTAGGGGGCAATTTTAACCTAACTCGCTTGGCGAAAAACTGATTGTATCGAACTGGCTGTCTGTTTTACAGGCCACCCAATTTTACTTTCCATGGAAATGGGCACCCTGACCATGTTCGCAGCATAATTTCTGGCGGGCTTCCCGAGGCCTACTTAAAGTGGGAATACATTTCTTAAAGCAAGGTTACATACGCTAATGCCTGATTTCTTAGCAACATTGTGGACACAATTCATGGGCAGTAATGAGTCACACTGCTGCTCCTAGATCTTTTGATGCCTCACTGAAGGTGATCAGGGAAGTACTGTTTTCCAGCACCGACAGGAACATCGCCAGGGCGACTATCAAATAGGCCTGGACAGAGGTGGCTGACAGTCTGCATTCAGTGCAGGAAGATGTTCAATGATCTCCTGAGAGCAGCAGGAATGAGTACAGCAATTCACCACTCTCAATAACCCTTCATTCACTTCAATAAATATTCAGCAAACTTCACATCTTCAAGCTACATTCAGGGGTACACTGAGGGACGGGTTTTGTGAACCAGGAACTCTTCAGGGGATATTGTTCTCCTGGGGGCACAGTACCTCATCCAGGGACTGTCCGTGGAAAAACGGGGCGGTATGGTCACCCTACTCTAGGCCCACCTTTTGATATTGGGTCTGGCCTGGTCATTTTGTAGACGTCTTCAGCAGCCACCTAAAACTAGTGTTCGGCTCATTGCATATGCTAATGAGGGGCTTAATGTCTGTATTAGACCCAATGCTGGGCCTGCTCTGTTCAGGATTGGCTGGCATAGATGCAGCTCATCACACTGCTGCTATTAAATAAAGTATGTTTTTTAAAGATTTGATGTGGAGCCAGGATGAGCAGGAGTGCAATACTGCAGACGGACGAGCTGCCTGTGCAGGCACAATAGGCACCGGCACCTGGACCAGTGTATTTAGATGAGGCCCGAGACCAAACTAAGGCCTCCCGGTTCGGGCGCATGTTACAAACCCAGCTCTGTCTTTGCGTCTGAAACCGAGTCTGATAAATTTCTACCCCTCAATATCGAAGATGCATTTATTAATTAAAATACAACAATAAACTAATTTAAGGCCATGTGTCTTTTCATGGGGCCATTTTTAGTACCTCAATTCTTATTTTGTTTTTCACGCTACCACCTAATAATACTAGGAGGAGCTGGAGTGAATTTGCACAGTTTTGCATAGAGGGATAGTAAGTATGCAAGTAAGAATTAATACTTTGGTTAATACCCCTTAATCATCAGGCCCATGTTATTTTTGTCCAATAAACAAATATTTGATTAATGTCTCCTGCTGTTTTTGGTGTTAGAACAATAGGATGTTAGACCATTAAAGAAGAAGTGTGATGTTACGGAAATCAATAATATTGTTTGTTAAAATCTGAAAGAGCAAAAGATGAGATAAACACTTAAATCAGACATTGTCTAGCCAGGTGACAGCTGCTTGTAATAAATATTGACTGTGTTTGTTGCAGCCCAGCGCTTGTCACCCAACTGTAGTCAGACAGTGAAAATAACAACCTCATGTTTCATGAAAAAGTCAGCATTAGTGCGGAGCAGCTTTTTCTGTTCTGTACTTATGCTATTTTAGTAAAATTATCGACAGGAATAATCTCACCAATATTCTTTGCTTATATGCACAGCCCATCTTGTTTTCAACTCAATTTTAAACAATTTATTTTGCAGAAACATTTACCAGAGCAATTGGCCAAGGTCAATACAATTAGACCTCCAGTTGTATAATCAGAATCATGTATTATTTTTGATTCAAAGACAGAAGATTTTAGCCTTCTGAAAAAGGATGAAACCCCTTCTGCCTGGTTGCTGCATCTGCACTGGCTATCCAACCCAGTGGGAATGGCTTACTGTCCAGAAGAGTAGAGTACATTAATTAGAGAAATGGGGCAACAGAAAAGTCCAGGCTCATCTTAAAATTAGAACTAAGCTGGTGAAAAGCAAATTCAGCAAAACATTTCTTCGCACAAAGAGTTTATGAATATGGAATGCACTGCTAAAGGCCACAGAAGCAGAATCAATTGAGTTCTTTAAAAGAGAGATCATACAACAACAACTTGCATTCAAATAGCACCTTTAACGTAGTGAAATGTCCCAAGGTGCTTCACGGAGTATTAAGAGATCAAAAATTTGACACCTAGTGACATAAGTAGAAATTAGCACAGGTGACCGCTAGCTTGGTCAAAGAAGTATGTTTTAAAGAGTGTCTTGAAGGAGGAAAGAGAGGCAGAGAGGTTTAGGCAGGGAGTGCCAGAGCTTGGGGCCTAGGCAACAGAAGGCACGACCACCAGTGGTTGAGCGATTAAAATCAAGGATGTTCAAGAATGAGGGGAGTGCAGACATCTCGGGCAGTTGTGGGGCTGGAGGAGATTACAGAGAGAGGGAGGGATGAGGCCATAGAGGGATTTGAAAATAAGGATGAGAATTTTGAAATTGAGGTGCTGCTTAACTGAAAGCCAATGTAGGTCAGCGAGTACAGGGGGGATGGGTGAGCAGGACTTGGTGCGAGTTAGGACATGGATAGCCGAGTTTTGGGTCACCTCTAGATTACGTAGGGTAGAATGTGGGAGGCCAGTCAGGAGTGCGTTGGAATCGTCAAGTCTAGACGTAACAAAGGCATGGATGAGGGCTTCAACAGCGGATGAGCTGAGGCAAGGGCAGCGACGGGTGATGTTACGGAGGTGGAAATAGGCAGTCTTAGTTATGCTGCGGTTATGTGGTTGAAAGCTCATTTCAAGGTCAAATATCACACCAAGGTTGCAAACAGTCTGGTTCAGCTTCAGACAGAAGTTGGGGAGAGGAATGGAGTCAGTGGCTAAGGAATGGCGTTTTTGGTGGGGACCGAAAACAATGGCTTCGGTCTTCCCAATATTCAATTGGAGAAAATTTCTGCTCTCAACTCCCAAGTGAGTATCTAAGGAGGTATAAGACGATATATATTCTCTCAGGTGTCACAAAAACCAGCAAAGCACCACACAGTGAGCATAATGCTTGCCGTTTCCAGTAGGGCTGATCTTGGGATTCCCCAGGGTTGGCCTTCATGACTGATTCCAGGCATACTCCTGGTCCATATTTGGCCATGCGCTAAGAGCTCATCAGAGGGGTAGGTGGAAATTGCAGGGACCAGAAAGAACTTCTGGAAAAATTAACGGGATGCAGCAATTTATAAGTAAATGGATGCATGGAGGGGGAAGGCTGCTTACTCTTGAAAAATAATGCTTCCTCTTTATAGGCTCAATTATCCCCAGTGAGTTGCGCCGTTTTTTTGGTGCATGTCACTTTTTTTGGCCCAAGTTAAAAAATACAAGTTTCCCCAATCAATGGGCGCCAGCATAACTCAGTTAGTTACGATTTCTTTAGATTCGTTTTTTTTGAGTCATGGGGACGTAACCTGCCACCCGCGCCAATTCTGGCCAGTTAGGCAAGTATGGCCAGCTCAGAGTTACTCCAGCTCTCCTTAGGCTGGCATATGTGGCCTCTGTAGAAAAACCTTCTGGTGAGTAAAGGAAATTAGCGCAGGTAAGTAAATTAGCGCAGCAGATGCCCAGGCAGCAGCAACAGAAGAGGTAAGAGAATGGGAGAGAGGGGCGGAAGTCTTTTGGGTATAGTTAGGTGCGAGGACTGGGAGCGGGAGGCTATGCGGCCTAGGATAGGTACGGGGACCGGAACCAGGCGGCCATTTGGCCAGGAATAGGTGCAGGGACCGGTAGGGAGGAGGCCATTCGGCCAGGGTTAGGTGCGGGAACTAGGACCGACATTGGGTGGGGGGTGGGGGCACTTTAATAATTTAACGGAGGTAAGTTGCTGCAATGTTTTGTGCTGGTAAGTTGCTGCAATGTATTTTAATGTGCTTGTGCAGATTGCGAGCTGGCTGTATGTTTCACTTTCCAGCCTCAGCCCGCAGGGTGTCCCTGGTTACCGTGGCAACCTGATCTTTTTGGCACAGATCAAGGCTCCACCCCCAAAACCAAACGACAGGCTAGGTGGCGCCAAAATGAAGAATTGAAACGGGAAAACTTGGAGATTTTTTTTTTTGCCGTACTTGGGCCCCAAAAAAACAGGCATAACTCTTCAAGAATGCCAAAAAAAATCGCTTTGGGGAAAACTGAGCCCAAGATTTTGCACTTTTCCAAAGGCTGTTCGGGACACCAAACATGACTGACAAAATAAACGTGGAAGCAGCAAATGAAATCCACAGGCAAGTAATGGAGCAGTGGAGTATCTGAACCTCAAGCTTGATGACTGGAGAAGTATAGGAGCTGTTGCATGAGATGGGTGCGAGGAGGGCTGCCCTGTTTCACACTCCAGGGACATCATTCCCAGAAGACAGCATTGCAGCATGCCTGGCAGAAGATGTTGGCAAAAGAAACACTGAGGGAGGAGGTGACTGACTATCACCAGCAGTGCCTTTCCTTACAATGTTAGTTGGCTGCAGTTGGCACAAATCTGTAACTGGCTCCATGCTAATTCAGAGCCACTGAAGCAGTTCCTCACCATCGCTGCCGGGTAGGTGTGCCAGGACCTGCAGATGCAGATGTAGGTAATCTGGCTTTAGCGCCTCCTGATCTTTCTGGCGTGTCTCTTTTGATGTTGTACCAGTTCAACCATGAAATATTGCAATTGGGCTGCAATAAAAAAAGCTTCAAAAATATATTTGTTTAAATTGATGAATAGTGTTTTCATAAAAATATTAACATTAACAAAACAAAAAAACTAAAAATGCCTCTGACTCTTAATGATCTCTGTTACTCACGAGTGCCAAAAATCCACAGTACCTTTGATTCCAGCATAAGTTCTACCCCAAATGAAGCCCGGCAGAAACTGTGAAAAGCCAAGAGCCTAATTTCCAGCACTTACGACACACTCCTGCCAGGCCTTGAGTGGGAGTGCATAGGAAGGGTTGTGAGTTGTCAGGCCCACGGAATTTCCTTGGACTCATTGTACATGGGCAAACTGACCCATAAGGCACAAATCTAAAGCTTAATGATGTTTAAATGAAGCTCTGACTCATTTTCAGCATGAGCACTTTCAACCAGTTTACCCCCTTCAGAAATTCTCAGTATTGCTGACACGATTTAAAAGTGAAATAAAGCGTCACTCGCGATGGAATGACAAAATCTCACCATTTTGGGGGGAGGGGATAACGCCGATTTGTGCATGCGCGGGAAAATACTCAATTTGTGCCTGCTAGTTGAGCGGGTCATGTTGGTCCATGCAAATCGGCGTTTATCCTGAGATTTGGCAATACTGCTCTCAGCAGTTACTGTTGGAGAGTTTCATTTTTAAACTATTTTATTCTCTGTTTTAATATCACAGTTTGATTGGTTGAATAAAGATGATTGTGAGATTGCAATAAAGACTGAAGAATTTAATCTAAACCAGTTCCACAGGTGTTACTATGGGAACCTGCAGGGGTCCTAGCTATGCCTGCCTTTTCATGGGATATGTGGAACATTCTTCATTCCAGTCCTACTCCCTCACTTCTTCTTGATGACTGAATCAGAGCCATTTCCTGCTCTCGCCCTAAACTAGAAAATGTCATTCACTTTGCATCCAATTTCCACCCTTCCCTCACCTTCACATGCTCCATCTCTGACTCTTTCCTTCCCTTCCTTGACCTCTGTCTCCATTTCTGGAGCTATTGACAAACATTCACTATAAGCCCACTGATTACACTTCCTCCCACTCCACTTCCTGTAAGGACTCCATTCCATTCTCCCAGTTTCTCTGTCTCTGTCACATCTGTTCTGACGACACCACCTTCCAAACTAGTGCTTCCGAAATGTCTTCCTTTTTCCTCAACCAAGGATTACCGTGGTTGACATGACCCTCGCTCATGTCCATTCTATTTCCCGCACTTCTGCTCTCACCCCTTCCCCTCCCTCGCAGAACCACGATAGGGGTCCCCTCGTCCTCACCTTTCACCCCACCAGCCTCCACGTTCAACGGATCATCCTCCACTATCTCCAGCATGATCCCAAACACATCTTCCCCTTTCAGCATTCCAAAGGGACCGCTCCCTCTGCGACACCCTGGTCCACTCCTCAATCATCCCGAGCATCCCCTCCCCTTCTCGTGAACCTTCCTGTGAAAGCACAGGACATGCAACACCTGCCCTTTTACCAACCCAAAACTTGTTCACTCAACTCCCAACTGAGGCAAAGTGGTACCAAATTACTGACAATTGATCATTTCCCACTTTTCTCCTCGACTTAGTTTGTGTTCACACCTCCCGATCTCTATGAAGGTTGCAAAGTTATTCTCATTTTTAAAAAAAATCTATTTTAAAACCATTTTGATCCCATTCCTCCCCTCATGTTGTGAAAAGTTGACAGATGTCTGGGGACCGGTTCCAGACACCTCCAGTATTGCTCCCAATTCACCATTCTGCATCTGTGAGATTGGACAGTGACTGAAGGCGCTTCCAATCCTGTTTTCACACAGAGTCTGCACTCTCACACTTTGCAATTGGTAGCAGTGATCGGGAGCAGCAACTGTGAGCTTCCCCTTCAGAGAACCTGGGTATTGAGGCCAATTACAGAGTCTACCAACCAGGTCAATGCTCCAATGTTGGCCTGTTTGGATCAGTGCACAACACCCACCATTCCATCTACCCACTCAGGTAGCATCTAAACAATCGGGGGACTTACCTGTGGACAAGAACAAAATACTGAGGATGCTGGACTCTGAAATAAAAACAGAAAATGCTGGAAATACTCAGCAGGTAAGGCAGCATCTGTGGAGAGAGAAATAGAGCTAACGTTTCAGGTTGATGACCCGTCGTCAGAATTGGAAAAAGTTAAAAATGTAACAGTTTTTTAAGCAAGTGTAGGGACAGGGAAAAAGGGGAGGGGAAAAAGAACAAATGCTTGTGTTAGAGGTGGACCGTGGAATTTTTGTAACACGGGAGGGGTAGGTTTTAAGGAGCTTCTTAAAGGAGGAAAGAGAGGTAGAGAGGCGGAGAGGTTTAGGCAGGGAATTCCTTAGGGCCTAGGCAACCGAAGGCACAGCCATCAATGGTTGAGCAATTATAATCAGGGATGCTCAAAAGGGCAGAATTAGAGGAGTGCAGATATCTCGGGAGGTTGTGGGGCTGGAGCAGGTTACAGAGATAGAGGCCAATTAGAGAATTGAAAACAAGGATGAGAATTTTGCAATCGAGGTGTTGTTTAACCGGGAGCCAATGTAGGTCAGCGAGTTCAGGAGTGATGGTGAGCAGGATTTGGTGCGAGTTTTAGATCACCTCAAGTTCATGTAGGGTAGAATGTGGGAGGCCAGCCAGGAGTGCGTTGGAATAGTCAAGTCTTGACATCACAAAGGAATGGATGAGGGTGTCAGTAACGGATGAGCCGAGGCAAGGGTGGAGACGGGCGATGTTATGGAGGTGGAAATAGGCGGTCTTAGTTATGCTGCGGATATGTGGTCGAAAGCTCATTTCAGGGTCAAATATGACACCAAGGTTGCGAACAGTCTGGTTCAGCCTCAGACAGAAGTTGGGGAAAGGGATGGAGTCAGTGGCTGGGGAACAGAGTTTGTGGCGGGGATTGAAAACAATGGCTTCAGTTTTCTCAATATTTAATTGGAGAAAATTTCTGCTCATCCAGAACTGGAAGTAGGACAAGCTGACAATTTAGAGACCGTGGAGGGGTCGAGAGAAGTGGTGGTGAGGGTGTCATCAGCGTACACATGGAAACTAATGCTGTGTTTTCAGCTGATATCGCCAAGGGGCAACATGTGGATGAGAAGTAGCAGGGGGCCAAGGATCAATCCTTGGGGGACACCAGAGGAAGAGACGCCATTGTACATGATTCTCTGACTATGATTGGATGGATAAGAATGGAACCAGGCGAGTGCAGTCCCACCTAGCTGGACAAAACGGTGGAGAGGCGTAGGAGAAAGATGGAGTGGTCAACTGTGTCAAAGGCTGTAGACATGTCCAGAAGGACGAGGAGGGATAGTTTGTCTTTATCATTGGATGTCCTTTGTGACTTTGATGAGAGCCGTTTCGGAGAGATTCAAGCATGGAGTTGAGGGAAAGATGGGCATGGATTTGGGAGGAAACAACATGTTCAAGGACTTTGGAGAGGAAAGGGAGGTTGGAGATGGGGTTGTAGTTTGCAAGGACGGAGGGGTGAAGGGTTGTTTTTTTGAAAGAGGTAACAACGGGAGATTTGAGGGATAAGAGAACAGTACCTGAGGAGAGAGAACCATTAACAATGTCAGCTAACTTGGGGGCCAGAAAAGGAAGTTGGTGGTCAGCAGTTCGGTGGAAATAGGGTCAAGGGAGCAGGAAGTGGGTCTCATGGACAAGGGGAGATCAGAGAGAAACTAGAGAAAGATGTGAGACCAGGGCTAGGGCAGAGGGGATCCTTAGTGGAAATTGGCCTGGTGGAATAGGGGAAGGAAGGGAAGCGGCAGAGGCGGCTGAATGGATGGTCTCAATCTTAGAGACAAATAAGTCTCCAAGCAAGTTGACCTCAAAATTTGCTGGAGAATTAATTAGAATATGCCGCAGCAGCAAATCTGAATTAGCATGGCCAATGTAGCCCACTGCCACTTACTTTCCTATTAATAGCGTAGTGAAATAAGTCATATCGCTCTGCATCGTACTTCTATTTTAAATCTGCACTTTAACATGGCACACCAAGCATTCCATTGTGGCAAAATTCCAACTATTTATGTAATAGCAGTAGGGATATTAATGCCACTTAGTATTATTTAAAGTACACTTTTATTTATTTAACATTTTTCTAGGAGATGTTGATATGTTTTGCATCTGTCTGCAGAACAAATGGATAAATGTCTAAAATTCTTCTTGAAATTCGAGAGAAGCTACCAACTTGTGCTTCCGTAGTAAATTTGTTGACTTGGGGTCTTGACTCACATCAGATAACGAACAGAAGATGTAATTGGTTTGGACTAACACAAAGGGGTCGAAATTCGGTACCACGGTTTGAGGCAGTATCACCAACTGAGTGCTGATTTTACCGCCAGGCGTAAACTGCCACATTCAGTTTTTATTCCCAAAGATGAGAGAGCAGCGCTAAAAAGTGGCATTGCATACTCATCCTCGGGTAGGAGCTCAGGAGGCCGACTGAATTTCACATTGGGATGCTGCCACCATGCTAGCTGGAAAAGGGGAAGGAAAGGGAAGAAAGAAAAAAACCTCAAACTTCTCCAACCCAAACATAAACTTCCCACTGTTACAACGAATGAAATAATGAAGAAATAAATAACAAAAAAAACTTACCTTGCTCTCTGGTCGATTCCGCCCGAGTTCCGCTGTTTACTCACCACTTTTTCCAGGCTGTTAGAACGCCTGCTTGGAAGGCCAACGTTCAAACTAAATTTTGCAATAGAAGCGCCAAGGAGACGTTGCACGCTGGATGCGTAGGCCGGCGCAGTTCTAGTTCTTGGCGGCGACTGAATTTCTGCGCAGGCGTGGACGCCGCTTACGGTCGAAGGTAGGCCTTTGCCGCACGCTAGCTGCCTCCCACACATGGTAACGGATCGCAGTGGAAACTGAATTTCGACCCCAAAGTCCTTGGTTAAATGTATCAAGTAAGACAACTGTGAGTGATTTTTGAACTATGTGCATGTTCATTTGAGAGAGAGACTGGCCTGGAAATTTGGGAGCGTCCATTTTTGGGTGTTCAGGACCATGTCGCAGTAGCTCTCAGGCAAGTGGGTCCCGTTGGGGATGTGGGCGGGAGGGGGGGGTAGGGGCGAGACAACACAGGACCGTGTGTCAGGCCGGGGTTCTCAGAGTCGCAGGAGTCGGGAGAGAACTGTAAGGGTCCTTTAATGTGAGCACTCCTGCTCCTCCTGGCTCCACATTCAGGTAAGTTACTTACCTTCTGTGTTGCAGGCATTCCGTGGGGTTGGTTTCCCTGATTGCACCCATGATGATGCTGGTAGCCTCAGGGCCAACCAACATTGGGGCAGGGATCTCAAGAAGGAGTTAGGCTCCATATTTGCATATGCTCCTCCTGTACCATGTGGGAACTCAGGGACACTTCCGGTGTCCCTGACGACTGCGTGTGCGGGAAGCATATCCGCCTCCAGCTTCTGATGGACCGCGTTGCGGCCCTGGAGCTGAGAGTGGATTCACTCTGGAGCATCCACAATGCTGAGAATGACGTGAGTAGCACATTTAGTGAGTTGGTCTTACCGCAGGTAAAAGGTCCACAGCCAGATAGGGAATGGAAGACCAGCAGGAAGAGCAGTGCAAGGAAGGTAGTGCAGGTGTCCCCTTCGGTCACCCCCTGCAAAACAGATACACCGCTTTGAGAACTGTTGAAGGGGATGACTCATCAGGGGAGGGCATCAGCAGCCAAGTTCATGGCACCGTGGCTGGCTCTGTTGCACAGGAGGGCAGGAAAAAGAGTGGGAGAGCGATAGTGATAGGGGATTCAATTGTAAGGGGAATAGATAGGCGTTTCTGCGGCCGCAACCGAGACTCCAGGATGGTATGTTGCCTCCCTGGTGCAAGGGTCAAGGATGTCTCGGAGCGGGTGCAGGACATTCGGAAAAGGGAGGGAGAACAGCCAGTTGTCATGGTGCACATTGGTACCAACGACATAGGTAAAAAAAGGGATGAGGTCCTACGAGACGAATTTAAGGAGCTAGGAGCTAAATTAAAAAGTAGGACCTCAAAAGTAGTAATCTCGGGATTGCTACCAGTGTCACGTGCTAGTCAGAGTAGGAATCGCAGGATAGCGCAGATGGATACGTGGCTTGAGCAGTGGTGCAGCAGGGAGGGATTCAAATTCCTTGGGCATTGGAACCGGTTCTGGGGGAGGTGGGACCAGTACAAAACGAACGGATTGCACCTGGGCAGGACTGGAACCAATGTCCTAGGGGGAGTGTTTGCTAGTGCTGTTGGGGAGGAGTTAAAACTAATATGGCAGGGGGATGGGAACCAAAGCAGGGAGACAGAGGGAAACAAAATGGAGATAGAAGCAAAAGACAGAAAGGAGATGAGTAAAAGTGGAGGGCAGAGAAACCCAAGGCAAAAAACAAAAAGGGTCACTGTACAACAAAATTCTAAAGGATCAAAGTGTCATAAAAAGGCAAGCCTGAAAGCTCGGTGCCTCAATGCGAGGAGTATTCGGAACCCAGGAGAGGGCTCTGAGCTAGTTAGAGTGGGTGAGAGCTCAGATGAACAGGACCCCAAGGAAGAATGCAAAAGGCAGGAGGCAACAGAGCAGAGTAGCATTGGGGTAAGTGTAAACCACAAGGTGATAGGAAGGGACAATATGTATGAATATAAAGGGGCTGCAGGAGGGGTCAAAACTAAAAATCATGGTTTAAAAACTAGTATTAAAACACTCTACCTAAACGCACGCAGCATTCGAAATAAAGTAAATGAGTTGACGGCACAAATCATTACAAATGGGTATGATTTGGTAGCCATTACAGAAACGTGGTTGCAGGGTGGCCAAGACTGGGAATTAAACATACAGGAGTATCTGACAATTCGGAAAGATAGACAAGAAGGGAAAGGAGGTGGGGTAGCTCTGTTAATAAAGGATGATATCAGGGCAGTTGTGAGAGATGATATTGGCTCTAATGAACAAAATGTTGAATCATTGTGGGTGGAGATTAGAGATAGTAAGGGGAAAAAGTCACTGGTGGGCATAGTTTATAGGCCCCCAAATAATAACTTCACGGTGGGGCGGGCAATAATCAAGGAAATAATGGAGGCATGTGAAAAAGGAACGGCAGTAATCATGGGGGATTTTAGCCTACATATCGATTGGTCAACTCAAATCGCACGGGGTAGCCTGGAGGAGGAATTCATAGAATGCATACGGGATTGTTTCTTAGAACAGTATGTTACAGAACCTACAAGGGAGCAAGCTATCTTAGATCTGGTCCTGTGTAATGAGACTGGAATAATAAATGATCTCCTAGTAAAAGATCCTCTTGAAATGAGTGATCACAGAATGGTTGAATTGTAATACAGATTGAGGGTGAGGAAGTAGTGTCTCAAACGAGCGCACTATGCTTAAACAAAGGGGACTACAGTGGGATGAGGGCAGAATTAGCTAAAGTAGACTGGGAACACAGACTAAACGGTGGCACAATTGAGGAACAGTGGAGGACTTTTAAGGAGCTCTTTCATAATGCTCAACAAAAATATATTCCAGTGAAAAAGAAGGGCGGTAAGAGAAGGGATAACCAGCCGTGGATAACCAAGGAAATAAAGGAGAGTATCAAATTAAAAACCAATGCGTATAAGGTGGCCAAGGTTAGTGGGAAACTAGAAGATTGGGAAAATTTTAAACGACAGCAAAGAATGACTAAGAAAGCAATAAAGAACGGAAAGATAGATTACGAAAGTAAACTGGCGCAAAACATAAAAACAGATAGTAAAAGCTTTTACCGATATATAAAACGGAAAAGAGTGACTAAAGTAAATGTTGGTCCCTTAGAAGATGAGAAGGGGGATTTAATAATGGAAAATGTGGAAATGGCTGAGATCTTAAACAATTATTTTGCTTCGGTCTTCACAGTGGAAGACACAAAAACCATGCCAAAAATTGCTGGTCACGGGAATGTGGGAAGGGAGGACCTCGAGACAATCACTATCACTAGGGAGGTAGTGCTGGACAGGCTAATGGGACTCAAGGTAGACAAGTCCCCTGGTCCTGATGAAATGCATCCCAGGGTATTAAAAGAGATGGTGGAAGTTATAGCAGATGCATTCGTTATAATCTACCAAAATTCTCTGGACTCTGGGGAGGTACCAGCGGATTGGAAAGCAGCTAATGTAACGCCTCTGTTTAAAAAAGGGAGCAGACAAAAGGCAAGTAGCTATAGGCCGGTTAGTTTAACATCTGTCGTGGGGAAAATGCTTGAAGCTATCATTAAGGAAGAAATAGCGGGACATCTAGATAGGAATAGTGCAATCAAGCAGACGCAACATGGATTCATGAAGGGGAAATCATGTTTAACTAATTTACTGGAATTCTTTGAGGATATAACGAGCATGGTGGATAGAGGTGTCCCGATGGATGTGGTGTGTTTAGATTTCCAAAAGGCATTCGATAAGGTGCCACACAAAAGGTTACTGCAGAAGATAAAGGTACGCGGAGTCAAAGGAAATGTATTAGCATGGATCGAGAAAGCAGAGAGTCGGGATACATGGGTCCTTTTCAGGTTGGAAATCGGTGGTTAGTGGTGTGCCACAGGGATCGGTGCTGGGACCACAACTGTTTACAATATACATAGATGACCTGGAAGAGGGGACAGAGTGTTGTGTAGTGTTGTGTAACAAAATTTGCAGATGACACCAAGATTAGTGGGAAAGCGGGTTGTGCAGAGGACACAGAGAGGCTGCAAAGAGATTTAGGTAGGTTAAGCCAATGGGTTAAGGTTTGGCAGATGGAATACAATGTCGGAAAATGTGAGGTCATCCACCTTGGGGAAAAAAAACAGTAAAAGGGAATATTATTTGAATGGGGAGAAATTCCAACATGCTGCGGTGCAGAGGGATCTGGGAGTCCTTGTGCATGAATCCCAAAAAGTTAGTTTGCAGGTGCAGCAGTTAATCAGGAAGGCAAATGGAATGTTGGCCTTCATTGCGAGAGGGATGGAGTACAAAAGCAGGGAGGTCCTGCTGCAACTGTACAGGGTATTGGTGAGGCCGCACCTGGAGTACTGCGTGCAGTTTTGGTCACCTTACTTAAGGAAGGATATACTAGCTTTGGAGGAGGTACAGAGACGATTCGCTTGGCTGATTCTGGAGATGAGGGGGTTACCTTATGATAGATTGAGTAGACTGGGTCTTTACTCGTTGGAGTTCAGAAGAATGAGGGGTGATCTTATCGAAACATTTAAAATAATGAAAGAGATAGACAAGATAGAAGCAGAGAGGTTGTTTCCACTGGTCGGGGAGACTAGAACTAGGGGGCACAGCCTCAAAATACGGGGGAGACAATTTAAAACCGAGTTGAGAAGTAATTTCTTCTCCCAGAGGGTTGTGAATCTGTGGAATTCTCTGCCCAAGGAAGCAGTTGAGGCTAGCTCATTGAATGTATTCAAATCACAGATAGATAGATTTTTAACCAATAAGGGAATTAAGGGTTATGGGGAGCGGGCGGTAAGTGGAGCTGAGTCCACGGCCAGATCAGCCATGATCTTTTTGAATGGCGGAGCAGGCTCGAGGGGCTCGATGGCCTGCTTCTGTTCCTAATTCTTATGTTCTTATGTTCAAAGGGCCTGACGCCTGCTTCAGGCGTGAGTAAAAAACGCATCCTGTTTGTCCTTACCCAATATACCACGAGGCGCTCTTCCAGCTGGAAGTGTGCATGCACTCCCTGCCCACCATTGTGGGGCCTTAGTAGGCTACGTAGTAGCTGGAGAATCTCTTTAAAAGAGCAAAGCTCCATATATGTCAGACATATTAATGGGAGAGTGCGACAAAACGTTTAACATTTCTGATGTAGACCAACGATCTCGATCATGGCATTAATTGAAAAATAATCATGCATCAGGCCAATATCCAGAAACTGTTCTAACATTTTTTATATTTTCCAGAGGATCTTGGTTGGACAAATGCCTAATTTTTGAATGGAAACAATTATTTATTAGTGCGGACTTTTAATTTCAGATATTTCCATTTGCGCTTCGGATTGTGTAACAATCGTAAGGTTTTAAGGGGACCCCAGCTAACAATGACTGCCTGTGTTCAGGGATTTTGATGGATTCATCGAGTTAATTTATCTCAAAGGATCAGGATACTTCCTAACTCAATAGCTTTATGTCGATTAAAGGAAAAATGCAGATTGCTTTGATAGTCTTCCAATAATATTAATTATATGCAAATTTGGGTCAATAGGCAAGAGTTTGTGTATGGTCTGTGCAGAGCTCCGCAAAGACACCCAAACACTGGAAAATACAACTTATTTCTTGAAATACAAGTCCATAAATAACACCATTATTTCTCAGTCGAAGTGGCAGCGACATGAAGAATGGCTTAAATGCAGCAAATTTGAGATCACCGTGGGTTTTAATGGGTATTGTAAGTAACTACTAACTATTCTGCAGGGGTTAATGATGGAGCGGTGCAGTAGTCCTAGCAAATTATGGCGTGGTGTAAGTAATGCCGTAGTCATAATTTGTGGAAATGCTGACCTAGAATAATGGTGTACGCCATAACTATGGTGAACTAAACAAACTAAGGTTCCCACTCAATTACAGCTGATCCAGTCAGCTTCTCACATCCCAGACTTAATAAGTCTTCCTCACAAAGCAAATTTCTTTGAAGCAGCCCAGATGCTTTTTCCACAGGCAGGTAAACAAGCTTTTAAACCAATTATATTTTTCAGGCACCCCAGACGCTTTTTCCACAGGCAGGTAAACAAGCTTTTAAATCAATTACATTTTCAGGCAGACAGAGGATGCATTGTCACCCACTCCTCTCATCTGCTTGATTACTAAGGCAATGCCTGTGACCTATTCTCCCATAAACAGATATATATCCAACATATCAAACGGCTTGGTTGCTTCAAAGTGACAGCTGACACTGCAAGCAAGCCAGTATTTAGCATTTCAGAGACCAGGAATATTGCAGATGCATTTGACTGTAGTATAGACAACTGTGTGTCTAATAGAAGACCAGCTGGCTACCTTCCTCCAATATTAATAGCTAACTGGATTTTGAGAATTTATTTCACCGAAAGACTCTCAAGCCAAAAAGACAAAGGAAATTTTAACAGAACCAGCAGAAATAACTTCTACTTTCAAAGTTCCAGTATGTTGGCCTCATTACAATTTAAAATGATAGAACATAAAAATTTTATCATTTGAAATTGAATCCATCCCTATTACTCTTACTGCCAAGCCTGTGTTAAAATGGGAGCAGACAATAAGAATTATTGAGGAGGACATTTTTAAATCTAAATCATTCTAAATTGGGGAAAAATATCAGATTTACAGTATTAAAACTAACATTCAATTTGAATGCCTGTAATATTGACTAAAATGGCACTGATAAGACAATGTACAAAACTTCCATTTTGTTCTGATTAGCTTCATGAAATGATATAGCAGCAGTCACAAGCTTTATGTTGTGCACCACTCCACTCTGAAATAGCTGAAAGCCACTGAAAGACAGCTAAATAGAAAGATCCCAATATGGTGCATGTATATAGTGCCTTTCACATCGTCAAGAAATCCCAAAGTGCTTTACATTCAATAAATGATGTTTGAAGTGTAATCACAATTTGTAGGCAAATGCAGCAGCCAATTTGTACACAACAAAGTCCCACAAACAACAAATGAGAGAAACTTCCAGTTAAACTTTATTGAAGGTGTTGTTTGAAGGAAAAATACTGGACAAGACATTGGGAGAACTCCGTTCTCTTTTTCAAATAGTGTCATTGGATCTTTTACATCTATCTGAACAGAATTAATGTCTCATCTGAAAGACAGGACCTTCGACAACACAGTACAAACTCAGTATTCCAATTAAGTATTAACCTAGATGCTGCGCACAAATGTTGTATTGGGGTTTAAACCCACAATCTTCTGACTCAGAGGCCAGATTTCCACCACTGAACCAAGCTGACACTTTTGATTATTTCTGTCTCATGTTGATGTTTTCTGTCTGACACAGAATCATAGAATTTTACAGAACAGAAGGTGGCCATTTAGCCATTGCATCTATGACGGCTCTCTGAAAGAGTTACCCAATTAGTCCCATTCCCATGCCCCTTCCCTTGCTCTTTTAATTTTACTTTAAAAAAATATTTATCCACTTTTTGAAAGCTACTATGGGGTTTTGCTTCGAGCACTATTTCTGGTATGAAGAGCAGGGAACTACAGACCAGTTAGCCTGATATCAGTAGTCGAGATAATGCTAGAATCTGTTATTAAGGACATGGTAACAGGGCACTTAGAAAATAATAATAGGATTGGGCAGAGTCAACACAGATTTATGAAAGGGAAATGATGTTTGACAAATCTGTTTAGAGATTTTTGAGGTTGTAACTAGCAGAATAGGTAAGGGGGGGACCAGTGGATGTAGTGTATTTGGATTTTCAGAAGGCATTTGATAAGATGTCACACAAGAGGTTATTAAACAAAACTAGGGCTCATGAGATTGTGGGTGGATACTAGCATGGATTGAGGATTGGTTAATGGACAGAAAACAGAGTAGGAGTAAACAGGTAATTTTTGGGTTGGCAGGCTGTAACTAGTGGGGTGCTGCAAGGATCGGTGCTTGGGCCCCAGCTATTCACAATCTCTATCAATGATTTAGATGAGGGGACACAGCTTTCTAATATGGCAGGCAGCTCTCGGAAGTCTCCGAAACCATTATTTACTCTGTAGTTGCAGTACACAATATGTCCACATCCACAGTGTGGCGCTACAAACATTACAAGCTTACAGACATTACACTTCTCCCTCCTTAATGAAGAAATTATTATAACAATCATACATAACTTGCATGCTTATACATAACAGGATATAGACTTATTTTTTCCATATTTACAAACTTAACTTAACCATTTGTTTTCTGTTTCGAAGAGGATACCTTCGCTCTTGAACAGAACCTTCCAAACATGGTGTCGAATTTAAACTCATTTGAGGTTTCTCCTGAGAAACGTTTTCCTCCACAGAATTTCCTTGATTTTCATTTGCACTCACTCTAACTTCAGACTGTATGTTTTCCTGACTTGGACTCAGACTTAAATTCTGATTTTCTCTTGGATTTGTTTCCAGTACATTGGATGTAGGATATGCTACTGGTATATCAAAACTATCTGATGAGTCAGAAACAATTGAATCATTCCCACCTTCAACTCCTTCCATGTCTGTAGGTAAAATATAATCAATATGAACAAACCTAACCTGTCCATTATCAAACATCTTGACCAAATATGTGCGAGGACCACATATCTTCACCACTCTTCCTAATAACCATTTTAACCATTTATGGTGATGGTTCTTCACTCTCGCCTTTTGGTTTAATTTCACACTTCTCTCTTTTACTCTACCTCTATCATGATTCTCTTTCTGTCTGAATTGCGTCTCTTCTACGGACTGTGCCAAATTTGGTTTTAACACGAGAATCTGGTTCGTGGTTGTCGTTTGGGAAACAATTCTGCTGGTGTTCTACCAGTAGTTGTGTGAGGAGTATTACAATACGTAATCAAAAAATTAGCCAATTTGTGATCCAATGACAACTGTTGTTTCTTTGGATTTGGATCTAACATTTGTTTTATGAGGGCACGTTTTACAATTTGTACAGTGCACTCTGCTGCACCATTCGAAGCAGGGTGGTACGGTGGAACTGTGGTATGTTTCACACCATTTCTGCTTGTGAACTGTGCAAATTCTTCTGAACGAAATTGTGGTCCATTATCCAAAACAATCTCTTCAGGGAGGCCAAATGAAGAAAATAAACTTTGCAAAATGTCTAATGTTTGATTTGTTGTTATTTTCCACATTGGAAACACCTCAACCCACTTCGAATGGCTATCAATCACAATGAACAATTGTTGTCCTTCTAGCTCAGCATCATCAATCTGTAGCCTTTGCCACACCCTGGGAGACCATTTCCATGGCTGTAATGGTACTGATGGTGGTTGCTTGCTTACCAATTGACATGTCGTACACTGACTCACGATGTACTCTATATCTTTATCAATATCTGGCCACCATAAATAACTGCGTGCAAAACTCTTGATCAAGCACATTCCCTGGTGCTGGTCATGGAGGTCTCCTAATAATTTGGACTTGAATTTATTTGGTATAACCACTCTTGCACCCCACATGATACAATCTTTATCGACTGATAATTCATTCCTACGAATGAAGAATGGATGAATATCTTTGTCTGTTACCTGATTTGGCCATCCATTAGCAATATAATCATATACCTTTGACATCACTGGGTCACGTTTGGCTGCTCTACCAATCTCTTCAGCTGTAACTGCCAGTTCATCAATGTATGAAAATTAAAACACTTCTTCCCTATCGGGTGTAACTTGTGATGGGGAAGGCAATCTAGACATTGCATCAGCATTACTGTGATCAACCGATCGTCTGTATTCAATATCATATGTATATGCTGACAAAATCAAAGCCCATCTCTGCATTTGGGCTGCAGTTAATGTTGGAACTGGGGACTTTGGATGGAGGATTGCTGTTAGGGGCTTATGGTCCGTAACGATAGTAAACTTACGAGTATTTGTGGAACTTCTTGACCCCAAAAATTAATGCCAAAGCTTCCCTTTCGATTTGCGCATAATTACTCTCACTGGCACTGAGAGTGCGTGAAGCAAAATAAATTGGTCTCTCCTCCCCACTACGTGATACACGAGAGATTACTGCCCCAACTCCTTACGGAGAGAAATCACATGCTAGCTTAATCTCCTTAGATGCGTCATAGTGAACTAACATGGTGCTCTCTACCAATTTGCTTTTGAATGCTTGAATGCTATATCGAATTCTTTTGATCACTTCCAATGGACCTGTTTTTTCAATAGTTCATTCAGTGGATGTAATACTGTAGCCAAATTTGGTAGGAACTTCCTATAATAGTTCAAAAGACCCAAGAATGAACGAAGTTGACAAATCTTCTGAAATTTTTTGAGGATGTTTCCAATAAAGTGGACAAAGGAGTACCAGTTGACGTGGTATATTTGGGCTTTCAGAAGGCTTTCGACAAGGTCCCACACAAGAGATTAATGTGCAAAGTTAAAGCACATGGGATTGGGGGTAGTGTGCTGACGTGGATTGAGAACTGGTTGTCAGACAGGAAGCAAAGAGTAGGAGTAAATGGGTACTTTTCGGAATGGCAGGCAGTGACTAGTGGGGTACCGCAGGGTTCTGTGCTGGGGCCCCAGCTGTTTACATTGTACATTAATGATTTAGACGAGGGGATTAAATGTAGTATCTCCAAATTTGCGGATGACACTAAGTTGGGTGGCAGTGTGAGCTGCGAGGAGGATGCTATGAGGCTGCAGAGTGACTTGGATAGGTTAGGTGAGTGGGCAAATGCATGGCAGATGAAGTATAATGTGGATAAATGTGAGGTTATCCACTTTGGTGGTAAAAACAGAGAGACAGACTATTATCTGAATGGTGACAGATTAGGAAAAGGGAAGGTGCAACGAGACCTGGGTGTCATGGTACATCAGTCATTGAAGGTTGGCATGCAGCTACAGCAGGCGGTTAAGAAAGCAAATGGCATGTTGGCCTTCATAGCGAGGGGATTTGAGTAGAGGGGCAGGGAGGTGTTGCTACAGTTGTACAGGGCCTTGGTGAGGCCACACCTGGAGTATTGTGTACAGTTTTGGTCTCCTAACTTGAGGAAGGACATTCTTGCTATTGAGGGAGTGCAGCGAAGATTCACCAGACTGATTCCCGGGATGGTGGGACTGACCTATCAAGAAAGACTGGATCAACTGGGCTTGTATTCACTGGAGTTCAGAAGAGTGAGAGGGGACCTCATAGAAACGTTTAAAATTCTGACGGGTTTGGACAGGTTGGATGCAGGAAGAATGTTCCCAATGTTGGGGAAGTCCAGAACCAGGGGTCACAGTCTAAGGATAAGGGGTAAGCCATTTAGGACCGAGATAAGGAGAAACTTCTTCACCCAGAGAGTGGTGAACCTGTGGAATTCTCTACCACAGAAAGTAGTTGAGGCCAATTCACTAAATATATTCAAAAGGGAGTTAGATGAAGTCCTTACTACTCGGGGGATCAAGGGGTATGGCGTGAAAGCAGGAAAGGGGTACTGAAGTTTCATGTTCAGCCATGAACTCATTGAATGGCGGTGCAGGCTAGAAGGGCTGAATGGCCTGCTCCTGCACCTATTTTCTATGTTTCTATGTTTCTATGAAGTTCAGTGACATTCCTGGGAGTGGGTGCATTTCTGATTGCATCCAGCTTTCCCATGGTTGGATGTAAACCACCTTTGTCAACTCTGTACCCCAAGTACTCCACTGAGTTTTGAAATAACTCACACTTACGAGCAGATACTCGTACTCTGTGCTTCTCTAGCCATTTGAGGACTTCATTCAATATGTTATTATGAATTTGCCTATTTGGTGCTGAAATTAGTATGTCATCCAAACAACATACTACCCCTTCAATACCTTGCAAAATCTGGTTCATCACCCCTTGGAATATGGCAGGGGTGGAAGACACTCCAAACGGTAGCATATTAAATTGACATCGGCCAAGATGAGTATTTATAATCAAGCATGACTTGGACTCCGCATCTAGTTCAAGCTGTAAGTAGGCATTCGTAAGATCCAGTTTTGAGAAGATCTGACCACCTGTCAGTGTTGTGAACAAGTCTTCTATATTCGGCAATGTATTGGGGTCATTACCCTCGAGAACCTGCTTTACGGTTACTTTATAATCACGACACAATCTTTCCTTACCATCGGACTTGGGTACAACAACAATGGGTGTAGCCCAATTACATCGATCTATCTTACAAATAATGTTATGAGTCTCTAGTCTTTTGAGTTCTTGCTCAACTTTCTCCTTGAGTGCATATGGAACGGAACGTGGCTTGTAGTAAACCGATCTAGCGTCCTTCTGTACCCTGACACTCGCCTTGAAGCCTTGGATCGGACTGCCCGTTTCGCAGAACACCTTCGGATAATTCTTGATAACCTCATCCATTGATGCAAATCTCGCTTCCACACAGAAAATCTTACTCCAATGCAGCTTCAGTGAGCTCAGCCAATTTCTTCCTTGTAAGGCAGACTTGTCTCCTTTCACTACTATTTGAAGCAAGTTCTGAAATTTATCCTTGTATTTCACCAGTACGGTGATACGACCTAACACAGGAATTTTCTTTCCCGAGTAGCCTCGCAGCTCCATCTTGGATTTCTCCAATGGGAAATCACACAATTTGTCGAGGTACAGCGACTCCAGTACTACACTCACGGATGCACCCGTGTCGATTTCCATTGGTATCTTGAATCCCGCAACATCTATGGGGATTTTGATACTTTTTGAATCGCTGTCCGTTAACCTCGTGCTCCTGATAACATGTAACTCTAACATCTCCTCGTCCTGTTGTTGTTCTTCCATGCTATGTAGTCTCTGGGGATTTCTACTCATAGCTTTGAAAACTGGCTTACCCTTCAGTTGGCATGCCTTCGCAAGATGCCCAGACTTTCTGCAGAAGACACACTCTGCCTTCACATATGGATAACTTTGAGCAAAGTGTTGTCCCAGGTACCTATAGCATGACTTCGACGCTCTGTTAGAATTTCCATTTTCTGAGACTTTGGGCCCCCAGCGCCTTTTACTTTGAATCTTCAGGCGATTTACCTCGGTTGACTGACGACCGTAATTATTATGAAATTCTCGGCAATATTGATCAGCCATGCCCATCGACCTCACTGTCTGATAAGCAATCTCAAAAGTCAAATCATCAGTCGTCAATAACTTTCTTCTGATCGCATCATTTTTCACCCCACAAACAAAACGATCCCGCAATGCTTGGTTTTGAAAGTTTCAGAAATTACAGTGAATAGATAGCTTTTTTAATGCTACAATGTAATAACTGATACTTGCATCAGTCTTTTGATTTCGTATACCAAAACGATAGCTTTCAGCAATTTCTAATGGTTTGGGGTTAATTGCTGCTCCAGCTTCGTTAAAATCTCTAAGCATTGTGTCCTTTGGCTCATCAGGCACAAGCAGATTTACCAGGGTTTCTTACAATGTCGGACCCGCTTCAGATAAGAAGATCGCTCTCTTCCGTTCCAACACAGCCCAGTTCTGATCTGCATTCTCTGGAACTTTGATTATGTTACTTGCAGTGAAACACATTTCTAGTCGGTCCACATACGCTTTAAAACATTCCCGCTTGTGTCTATATGCACCCAAATGTCCCATTACACCTGCGGCTGCTGTGATTTTTGACTCTGCAGTTTAAATAATTGTGCTTGTTTTTTACCTCGGATTTTGTAGCTATTTCCAAAGTCTCTCTGTCGGCTGGCTGAATCCTTCAACAAAATTTCAGCTTTAAATCATCCGAAAAATCCCATCCTCGTCGCCAAATGTGATATATTCACAGAGCACAAGCATACACAGCTTTCTAACATGGCAGGCAACTCTTGGATGTCTCCAAAACCTGCTGCTTCTGTTTAATTATTAACTCTGTAGTTGCAGTACACAATACATCCACATCCACCATGTGGAGTTACAAACATTACAAGCTTATTAACATTACAATATCCAAGTTTGCTGATGATACAAAGCTAGGTGGAAATGTAAATTGTGAGGAGGATGCAAAGAGACTTCAAAGGGATATAGACAGGCTCATCATCATCATCATAGGCAGTCCCTCGAAATCGAGGAAGACTTGCTTCCACTCTTAAAATGAGTTCTTATGTGGCTGAACAGTCCAATACGAGAAAGACAGTCTCTGTCACAGGTGGGACAGATAGTCGTTGAGGGAAGGGGTGGGTGGGACAGGTTTGCTGCATACTCTTTCCGCTGCCTACGCTTGATTTCTGCATGCTCTCGGCGATAAAACCCAATGTGTTCAGCGCTCTCCCGGATGCACTTCTTCACTTAGGGCGGTCTTTGGCCAGGCACTCCCCGATGTCAGTGGGGATGTTGCACTTTATCAGGGAGGCTTTGTGGGTGTCTTTGTAACGTTTCCTCTGCTCATTTGCCGTAAAGCAGTTCCGAGTAGAGTGCTTGCTTTGGGAGTCTCATGTCTGGCATGCAAACAATGTGGCCTGCCCAGCGGAGCTCATCAAGTGTGGTCAGTGCTTCAATGCTGGGGATGTTGGCCTGGTCGAGGATGCTAATGTTGGCGTGTCCAACATCTCGCCGTTGGCAACTAGGCCCATATAGCAGTGCCTGGTCTCCAGTCATCTTGGATCCCCTTGCCACTGGATCAAGACCTTACTCAGCTAAGCCCATGTGGTAGCTGGTGTGCAACAACCACCCACGTTAAAATAACTCACGCACAGGCATCTTCCACTCCTAGACAGGCTAAGTGAGTGGGCAAGAACATGGCAAATGGAATATAATGTGGAGGAATGTGAAGTTATCCACTTTGATAGGAAAGATAGAAAAGCAGAATATTTTTTAAATGGTGAGAGATTGAGAAATGTTGGCATTCAGAGGGATCTGGGTGTCCTTGTACTCAAATCACTGAAAGTTAACATACAGGTACAGCAAGCAATTAAGAAAGCCAATGATATGTTGGCCTTTATTACAAGAGGATTTGAGTATAAGAGTAAAGACATCTTACTGCAATTATATAGGGCCCTGGTGAGACCGCACCTGGAGTACTGTGTACAGTTTTGGTCTCCTTACCTAAGGAATGATATACTTGCCATTGAGGGAATGCAATGAAGGTTCACCAGACTGATTCCTGGGATCGGGGGATTGTCCTATGAGGAAAGATTGAGTAGACTAGGCCTATATTCTCTAGAGTTTAGAAGAACGAGACATACAAAATTCTTACAGGACTTGACAGGGTAGATGCAGGGAGGATGTTTCCTCTGGCTGAGGAGTCCAGAACCAGGAATCATAGTCTTGGAATAAGGGGTCGGCAATTTAGGATTGAGATGAGGAGAAATTTCTTCACTCAGAGGGTGGTGAATTAAAGAAATAGGTGTCCAGATCCCGTGCCTCAAACAAGTGTTAAGCATGTTAAGCTGCATATTTGCATATGGAAAGGGCCCAATGCCTATTTGAGGCCCCCTGTGCAAAGTTAGGTTGTTCTGAATGTGGACAGCCACACACACACACAAACGTGCACGCATGAACATTTTCATTGCCATTATGCTAATCGACCACTGTAAGGTCAGTGGAAACCCCACTTATATGTGTAAACCGGGTTTCCACCATTGTTCCGCTGATATTTTGGTTGCTGAATGAGAGAACTCCTGGAGGTAATTCACCCCCATATACACATATCTCATTTTTCAGACCCTGAAAAAATACTCCACCATGAGGGCTATTCTGGGTGGTATATTTACTGGGTGATGTTGTAATGTTTTAACCTCGAAGTTATATCTTCTTAGGCAGTCCCCGGAGTCGAGGATGACTTGCGTCCACACTAAAATGAGTTCTAAGGTTACTGATGTGACCAATGTGGGATCTACAGTCTCTGTCACAGGTGGGGCAGATGGTAGTTGGAGGGATGGGTGGGTGGGGTGCTTGACTTGTCGTATGCTCCTTCTGCTGTTTGTACTTGGCTTCTGCATGCTCCTGACAAAGAGACTCGAAGTGTTCGGCGCCTTCTCGGATACTTCTCCTCCACTTTGAGCAGTCTTGCACCAGGGATTCCCAAGAGTCGGTGGGGATGTTGCATTTTTTCAAGGAACCTATAAGAGTGTCCTTGAAGTGTTTTCTCTGCCCTCCTAGGCCTCGCTTGCCGTGACGTAGCTTGGAGTAGAGTGCTTTTTTCGGGAGTTTAGTATCAGGCATGTGGACAACGTTCGGTCCATCAGAGCTCGCTGAGCGTGATCAATGCTGGCCTGCTGGATGTTGGCCTGAAGAGAACACTAATGTTGGTGTGTCTATCCTGCCAATGAATTTTCAGGATTTTGCAGAGGCAGCATTGGTGGTACTTCTCAAGTGCTTTGTGGTGCCTGCTGTACATAGTCCATGTCTCTGAAGCATATAGGAGGGCTGGTATCAGTACTGCTCTATAGACCATGAGCCTGGTGCCGGGTTTGAGATCCTGGTTTTCGAATACTCTTTTCTTCTGGCGGCTGAAGGCTGCAATGGCACGCTGAAGGCGGTGTTGGACATCTGTCCTTGCTGATTGCTAGGCTCCCAAGGTATGGGAAGTGGTCCACATTGTCCAAGGTCTCGTCACGGATCTTGATAATCGGGGAGCAATACTGTGCGACGGGGGCAGGTTGGTAGAGAACCTTTGTCTTACTGATGTTGAATGCAAGGCCCAGACTCTCGTACACTTCAGTGAAGGTGTCAACGATGGTTTGGAGTTCGGCCTCCAAGTGTGCACAAATGCAAACGATATCTGCATATTGTAATTAGTGGGAAAGCAGGTTGTGTCGAGGACAGAGAGGCTGCAAAGAGATTTAGATAGGTTAAGCGAATGGGCTAAGGTTTGGCAGATGGAATACAATGTCGGAAAATGTGAGGTCATCCACCTTGGGAAAAAAAAAAACAGTAAAAGGGAATATTATTTGAATGGGGAGAAATTACAACATGCTGCGGTGCAGAGGGACCTGGGGGTTCTTGTGCATGAATCCCAAAAAGTTAGTTTGCAGGTACAGCAGGTAATCAGGAAGGCGAATGGAATGTTGGCCTTCATTGCGAGAGGGATGGAGTACAAAAGCAGGGAGGTCCTGCTGCAGCTGTACAGGGTATTGGTAAGGCCGCACCTGGAGTACTGCATGCAGTTTTGGTCACCTTACTTAAGGAAGGATATACTAGCTTTGGAGGGGGTACAGAGACGATTCACTAGGCTGATTCTGGAGATGAGGGGGTTACCTTATGATGATAGATTGAGTAGACTGGGTCTTTACTCGTTGGAGTTCAGAAGAATGAGGGGTGATCTTATAGAAACATTTAAAATAATGAAAGAGATAGACAAGATAGAAGCAGAGAGGTTGTTTCCACTAGTCGGGGAGACTAGAACTAGGGGGCACAGCCTCAAAATACGGGGGAGCCAATTTAAAACCCAGTTGAGAAGGAATTTCTTCTCCAAGAGGGTTGTGAATCTGTGGAATTCTCTGCCCAGGGAAGCAGTTGAGGCTAGCTCATTGAATGTATTCAAATCACAGATAGATAGATTTTTAACCAATAAGGGAATTAAGGGTTATGGGGAGCGGGCGGGTAAGTGGAGCTGAGTTCACGGCCAGATCAGCCATGATCTTTTTGAATGGCGGAGCAGGCTCGAGGGGCTAGATGGCCTACTCCTGTTCCTAATTCTTATGTTCTTATGTAATTGAATGACAGAGGTAGGGACAACCTTAGATCTGGACTGAAGGTGGAGGTTAAACAATTTCCCGTTTGTCCTGTAAATTAACTCCACTCCAGCGGGGAGCTTGTTAAAGGTGAGATGAAGCATTGGAGCAAGGAAGATTGAGAAGAGCATTGGTGCGATGACAAAGCCTTGCTTGACTACGGTCTGCACTTGTATTGGGTCTGTGGTGGATCCTTTAGGAAGGATCACGGCTTGCATGTCATCGTGAAGCAGGCGGAGGATGGTGAAAAATTTTTGAGGACAGCCAAATTTGAGAAGGACACTTCATAATCCTTCACGGTTGACAGAGTCGAAGGCCTTTGTAAGGTCAATTAAGGCCATGTACAGTCAAGACTACCTACGGCCTGAGCACTCAAGGTCCTACTCCACTGAGAGCTAAGAATGGAGAGATGCCTATCAAGGACAGAGAGGCAGTCAATGCCCACTGGGAGGAGTACTTCGAAGATCTCCTTAACCGAGACTCTGTCTTTGACGTGAGTGTTCTTGACTCCATCCCACAGCATGCTAGTAGTTATATACCTAGCATGTAAAACCATGGGTAAAACCACTCTCTGATGCCAGTCATATTGACAGTAATGCTTTACTGTCTCTGGGCGAGGTCAGGACGAAGGAGCGGCAAAAGTTCGTAGAGGGATGTGATCGGGGCCCGGGAGAGGCGTGAGTTTGGGGCTCAGAAGAGGAGAGGGCCCGGGGGCAGCACGTGCCAGCCCACACTTGGTCAGTGCAGCAGAGCTGATCTCCAATCGTCTTGGTTAATCCCTGCCACTGGACCAAGACCTAGCTCTGTCAAGCCCGTATAGTGGCTGGGGTGCAACGGCCACCACACGTTAAAAAAATCCACGCACAGGCATCTTCCACCCTTCATATGTAGCTCAGGATCCGGAATATTAGGTCCTTCATTGAAACACCTGTGAACTCATTTTCGGCGTGGAAGCAGGTCATCCTCGTTTCGAGGGACTGCCTATGATGACTGTCTCTGGGAGAAACACAGTAAGAATTGGAGAAATAACTGCCCTGCTCCTGGTTTTTAAATGTCTCTAAAATGGCTGTATTAAGAACAATTATGAATATATCTTTTTTATCCCTGCCTCACCTTTCTGCTTCTAATAGTTTTTCTTTTCTACCACTGATAAATGATTTTAAATGGATCTTACTCCCCGGATGGCTCAGCAAGTGTATTCAGCTCGTGAAAGGCTAAAATCAGCCAGGGTTCCCACTCTTGATTGCTAGTTGGTGACTCCTGCTGCAAGTGCACACGATGGGAGGTCAGCTGATGATAGCATCAGGCTCTGCTTTCATGGTCCCCTATGTGAACAGTCAGAGCGTTGGAAAATTATTATTTGGAACGTTGAGCTCAATAACTAATGTGGGATCTTCAACAGCAAAGCATCGCTGTGTGTTCCGGAATATGTGCTGTATTGTCTGTTCATTTAACCTTTATTAAACTTGCAAGTGTTTGACACTAACATCTAGAATTCTCAGTCCTGGTACACAGACAGCCTCCTTAAAAACAAACAGTAACAGCTTCATTAACCCTTTGAGTGCTGAATGGTATTGGCAATGTCAGTTTACATGTATTACTGATTATATAATGTCTTAAAAAATGGGAGATTTGGTGGTGCAGTGGATCAACAGACAATCTTATCATCTCTGGGACCAGGGTTTGAAATCAGCCAAACAGCTAACTTGATAACTCTGCAGTAGAGTTTTCAGATCAAGCTGTTTCTAGATTTTAGAGGAACCAATCCTAGTCCAACACTTTTATATGTCATTAACAGCTCCATATGAAGTAAATTTGTGTAGCCTCAACCCAGCAGCTAAGGAGCACAGGCCTATAGTATAAAACTACATACAATTCACCATATATTTGGTAATGTAACTCAATAGATATAATAATTGTTGATGTGGGAAATGAGAAAAAACAATCACAATGGCACTAGTTATCCTGTTGCCATGATAGCTTTGCATCCATTAATCATGGAAATCTGCTACATGCTCATTTGGCCGCTGACCTTTTTAGGCTTATTCAAAGTACAAGAGAGTTCTCCTGCTATCCTGGCTAATATTTATCCCTCAAGCAACACGAAACAGGTTATCCTCATAGCAAGTCCCTCAAAATTGAGGAAGACTTGCTTCCACTCTAAAAGTGAGTTCTTAGTTGACTGAACAGTCCAAAACAGGAATTACAGTCTGTCACAGGTGAGACAGACAGTCATTGAAGGAAAGGGAGGGTGGGGAGTCTGGTTTGCCACACACTCCTTCCGCTGTTTGCTCTTGCTTTCTGCACGCTCTCGGCGACGAGACTCGAGGTGCTCAGCGCCCTCCCAGATGCTCTTCCTCCACTTAGGGCGGTCTTTGGCCAGGGACTCCCAGGTGTCAGTGGGAATGTTGCATTTTTAAGGAGTGTGCGGGTAACCCTTAGGTCTCCAGCAGCAGCACACTCTGGTATACAGGTAAGGTGTGTAGTGTTGCATAACAGTGTTACAGACATCACACAGTAAACAGGCGTGAATACACAACAACACTCCCCCCTAAGCATTTTTCATATCCTCATCATTATGCTCAGGGGAGGTGATGAGTGGTGGGCTATGGGAGGTTGTGGTGAGGGCTGTGTGGTTGCCAGGTGTGACCCCTAATGCTTGAGGTACCTTTCCCCTCCCTCACACAAAGACCATGTGGGTGTCACTGTTGTGGTATCCCTCGGGGGGTAGCCAGGGCATCAGTGGGTGGTGTATATACAATGTAGTTCTGGGCAGGACCACAAGACTGGGTGGGCTCCTTGTCCACCGGTGTTGTGGGGTGGTGGGCAGTTCCACAAGACTGGGTGGGCCTCCTTGTTCACCAATTGGGATGAGGGTCAGGTCATCCCAGGGTTTGCCAGGGAAGCTGGAGGGTATTAGCCTCATGCTCCTGGTGTTGGCCCTGGTGGCCAGGGGTTGTAGGGCTGGTCTGGTGCAGGTTGCCATTGGTGGTGGCTGGGCTGCCCATTAACCACTGACCCTGTAGTGGGTGTGCTCCACTGGCTATATGTGTGTCCTGCAAGGGGCATCACATTCTCTATCATTATTGTTCAGCATAATATACTTGTTCTTAATCTTACTGACACCTGCATTCATCTCATTAGTCACATTAGTTAAACCAGCATCACAATTCATGGTTACATTGCACACATTTTCATACTTGCACCCTTTAATTGCATCTTTAGCTTTAAAGTCCGTGTACTCAAATAATTGAAACTTCCCCTTTAAATTTTTTTGGTTACCGGTCTCCTTTAAGGGAGCCTTCAAATCCGATTGGCCGCTCGGTGTCACGTCATGCTCCTCCAATGCTCCTCGTGGTATGGCCACGGCCATTTTGATTTTAGGTTCTGTTGCTTGTGGTGCGGCAGCCATCTTCTGGCCCTGCTGCAGGTAGGCTGTGGTGGTCTTTTCTTCTACAGGTTCAATCCTGGATGTTGGGAATCCATTTCTTTCGTCGATGTTCACCTTTTGGAGTCCTGCCTCGGCCCGGAAAATGGAGTTTGGATCCTTGGTCCTGGAGATTTCGCCGTGGTGCTATGGAGTCGTCGCCATGCCGTCGAGCTGGACAGTGGAACCTCCGGATGCAGGGATGGATCCATGTTGGAGGTTGATTGGCGGGATTCATCCAAAGTTCTTCAAAGGTCACTTGGTTCATCGCAGATTGGCTCGCTTCTATGTTGCTCTCCATAGAAACTGGGACCCCGTCGACGTCTACTTTCATCGCCCACGGAGAACTTTCGGTGGAGCAGGTATGAGTTCCATACTCTTCTTCCAGGGGTTGAGCAAATTCACCTTCATCTGTGTCAGAGCCCTGGTGATCAGCCAACTCATCAGAGACATGATGAGTAAAGCTTTTTCTGCATATCCTTTGAAGGTGCCTTTTCTCTTTGCATGCATAGTCTTTGTAGCGGCACTGGTGGGCCCTGTGGTTTCCTCCACGGCGTCAGCACGGGGCTAGCCGGTTTGCCCCATGTGGCGGACTCAGGGTTGCGGGACTCGAGGCAGCGTTTCTGCCCTTAGAAGTATCAATGCGGTGCACTGCTCTCATCGGTTCAGAGTCCCTTAGTGCTTCATTTAGGTGGTCGTCAAAGTCGCACAGTGCAGCCAGTCTCCTTGAGTGTTCCAATCTTTCTACAAAAGCGTCCCAATCTTCCCCATCGGTAAATTGCTGAAAGATGCTGAGATTCGACATGCTTGTGGTTCGTGACCTCGAATTTCCGTCGCCAGTTGTAGTGTATGTGAGCACCTTTAGTAATGACTCTACGAGGCAGGTTATGATACTTAAACTGTGTAGTCCTTTATTTGCAGCTCCTGAGTGAGGACAACAAGCTGCGAGTTCCTTTTTATACTGGGTTACCTGCAGTGTGCAAGTAACCCTTAGGTTTCCAGCAGCAGCACCTTCTGGTGTACAAGTAAGGTGTGTACAGTGTAAGGGTACATTCAGTGTTGCATAACAGTGTTACAGACATCACATAGTAAACAGGCGTGCATACACAACAAACTCCACTTTCATTAACTTAAGGAACGCCATCTCCTTCAGGGAATGAGACCATCAATACATTATTTATCCACGATGATATTACAGGATAGCTGACATGAGATTCCACTCTCGATGCACAGCCTTGATCAACAATTGTGTAGACGAGTCAGTCAGAAGTCCGCATCTGTCATTTCCAGAATGTCTGAATTCCCAGTGAAAAGCAGGAGAGTCACAAATCACTGGCCTCCACACCCAATTCTCTGATCCATGTTCTCATTGAATGAGGTTCCACGCTGGGTGTACAGCCTTGAATACTTTACTCTCACAGTCAATCATCACAATGGTATTTGTATGTAACAACTTTCAACAGTGCTTGCCACAGATAAAAAGATAGTCAGGAAGAGATTCCACAGTGTCAATTAAAAAAAAAACACGGCAAAGTCTAACTTTAATTAAAAGGCACACAGGAACCAGTGGATGTGGTGTATTTATTTGGACTTTCAAAAGGCTTTCGACAAGGTCCCACAAAAGAGATTAGTGAGCAAAATTAAAGCACATGGTATTGGGGGTAATGTACTGATGTGGATAGAGAACTGGTTGGCAGACAGGAAGCAGAGAGTCGGAATAAACGGGTCCTTTTCAGAATGGCAGGCAGTGACCAGTGGGGTGCCGTAGGGTTCAGTGCTGGGACCCCAGCTATTTACAATATACATTAATGATTTGGATGAGGGAATTGAGTGTAATATCTCCAAGTTTGTAGATGACACTAAACTGGGTGGCGGTGTGAGCTGTGAGGAGGACGCTAAGAGGCTGCAGGGTGACTTGGACAGGTTAGGTGAGTGGGCAAATGCATGGCAGATGCAGTATAATGTGGATAAATGTGAGGTTATCCAATTTGGTGGCAAAAACAGGAAGACAGAATATTATCTGAATGCTGACAGATTAGGAAAAGGGGAGGTGCAACGAGAGCCGGGTGTCATGGTACATCAGTCATTGAAGTTTGGCATGCAGGTACAGCAGGCGGTGAAGAAGGCAAATAGCATGTTGGCCTTCATAGCTAGAGGATTTGAGTATAGGAGCAGGGAGGTCTTACTGCAGTTGTACAGAGCCTTGGTGAGGCCACACCTGGAATATTGTGTTCAGTTTTGGTCTCCTAATCTGAGGAAGGACGTTCTTGCTATTGAGGGAGTACAGTGAAGGTTCACCAGATTGATTCCCGGTATGGCAGGACTGACATATGAGGAGAGACTGGATCAACTGGGCTTGTATCCACTGGAGTTTAGATGAATGAGAGGGGATCTCATAGAAACATATAAAATTCTGACAGGATTGGACAGGTTAGAGGCAGGAAGAATGTTCCTGTTGCTGGGGAGTTCCAGAACCAGGGGTCACAGTCTAAGAATAAGGGGTAAGCCATTTAGGACCGAGATGAGGAGAAACTTCTTCAGAGAGTGGTTAACCTGTGGAATTCTCTACTACAGAAAGTTGTTGAGGCCAGTTTGTTCGATATATTCAAATGGGAGTTAGATATGGCCCTTATGGCCAAAGGGATCAAAGGGTATGGAGAGAAAACAGGAAAGGGGTACTGAGATTGAATGATCAGCCGTGATCTTATTGAATGGCGGTGCAGGCTCAAAGGGCCGAATGGCCTACTCCTGCATCTAATTTCTATGTTTTTATGTTTCTATACTTGTGTTGACCCAACTTGAATAAGTGGTCAAGGGACTGTTTGGTCTGAAAGAGGTGATAGAAGCTGAAAGTGGTATATCTGCCAGTGATTTGGGAGATCTTTCATTCTTATCATTTCACATACACCTTATATAGGAACATAGGAACAGGCTATTCAGCCCCTCGAGCCAGTTACATCATTCAATTTGATCATGGCAAATCTGTATCTTAACATCTACCCACTTTGGTTCAGTTACCTTCAATATCCTTGCTTAACAAAAAACAATCAAGTTCACTTTTGAAATTTTCAATTGACCTAGCCTTTTTTGGGGGAGAGTTCGAGATTTCCACTCTCCTTTGTGTGAAGAAGTGCTTTCTGACATTATCCCTGAACAGCCTAGCTCCAATCTTAAGGTTATGCCGCCTTGTTCTGGACACCCCCCAAAGAGAAAATTGTTTCTCTCTATCTACCTATCCATTCCTTTGATCATTTTAAACACCTCAATTAGATCACCCCTTAATTTCCTATATTCAAGGGAATACAAGCCTAGTCTATGCAACCTGTTCTCATAATTTAACCCATTTATGGATAAGGGGTGAGTCTACAGAAAGAGTTGGCTTTCTTAATGCAACAAGTAAACAATAATTAGGACTCTCATACTGTACCCTCTCTGCAGCCCAATACTATCTATCCAGTTGTTCTTTCCACAGAAGTACCTGGACCATTAGTCACCAGTTTAGATGTTTGTTACACAGATGTACCTGCATAGCAGACTCCAGAACATAATTTCATCACACATTATTCCAAAAGACACTCACACAATCATCATCATATGCACTGTGTCAGGCACCAACACAGACAAACCCGCCTGCACCTCCACAACATCGTGAGTCACTTGCTCAGCAATGAGTTGAGCAGAGAGGAAGCAGATCATCCATTATGTGCAAGTGGTTTGGAAAGACCAGTGAAAACTCACAAGCATCTTATACCCAAGTGAGTGGTAGGTGGAGGGATGAGTAGGCCATTCACTGAGACACACCGGACAAAATGGCAACATCAGTCACTGAGACCTCAATATCTTTGTTTAGTCCTCACATCTCAGGGACAAGTACCTCCATCTGAGACTCCACAATGTCCTGGATGGTTGGTTAGAGTGGAAACCTCATCGGCTTAATACTGAGAGTATTGCTCCACAGTGCTCTAACTGTTGCTATGTCTCACATGAGATCTACCATCCAAGAAGGCTTGTGATTAGGAGTAGATAGTTTTGGATAAAGAATACAGTTTATCATTTGCGGATGACACCAAATTGGAGAGGATTGCCAATACTGAGGAGGATTGCAACAAACTACAACTAAATGTGCGAATGGGCATATGATTGGCAAATTAATTTCAACATTGATAAGTCTGAGGTATTAAATTTTGCTAACAAAAATAAGGAGGTTATATATTTCTTGGAAAATAAGAATCTAAATGGGGTACAGGAGTAAAAGGGATCTGAGAGTACAAATACACACATAACTAAAAGTAGCAACACAGGCCATATAAAATACCCTAAGCACTAGGGTTTATGTCTAGAGGGATAGAATTGAGAAGTAGAGAAGTTTGACTAAACTTATAGCGAACCTTGGTTAGACCGCACTTGGAATACGGTGTCTGGTCGCCATATTAAAGAAAGGATATAGAGGCACTAGAGAGGGTGCAAAAAATATTTACAAGCATGATACCAGAAATGCAAGGTTATCCATATCAGGAAAGGATGAACAAGCTGGGTATCTTTTCTCTTGAAAAGTGAATGCTGAGGGGTGAGTTAATATAGATCTTTAAAGTTATAAAAAGTTTTGATAGAGCAGACACACACAGAATGTTTCCACTTGTGGGGAAGAGAAAAACTAGAGGACATCAATATAAGATAGTCACTAAGAAATCAAATAGGAAATTCAGAAGAAACTTCGTTACCCACAGAGTGGTGAGAAATTGGAATTCGCTAGTGGTTGAAGCGAATATAGATGCATTTAAGGGGAGGCTAGATAAACATATGGGGGAGAAGGGAATAGAGGGTCCTGCTGATAGAATTGGATGAAGGATGGGAGGCGGTTCGAGTGGACACCGGCATGGACTGGTTGGGCCAATTACCTGTTTCTCTGCTGTATATCATATGTAATGGACTTCCAGAAGGCATTTGACAAGCTGCCACATAAAAGGTTATTGCACAAGATAAAAGTTCACATGGTTGGGGGTAATATATTAGCATGGATAGAGAATTAGCTAACGAACAGAAAACAGAGAGTCGGGATAAATGGTTCATTCTAGGGTTGGCAATCAAAAACTAGTGGGATGCCGTAGGGATCAGTGCTGGCACCCCAACTATTTACAATCTATATTAACGACTTGGAAGAAGGAACTGAGTGTAATGTAACCAAGTTTGCTGATGGTACATAGATGGGAGGAAAAGCAATGTGTGAGGAGGACACAAAAAATCACCAAAAGGACATCGACAGGCTAAGTGAGTGGGCAAAAATTTGGTAGATAGAGTATAATGTTGGAAAGTGTGAGGTCATGCATTTTGGCAGAAAATATCAAAGAGCAAGTTATTATTTAAATGGAGAAAGATTGCAAAGTGCCGCAGTATAACAGGACCTGGGGGTACTTGTGCTTGAAACACAAAAGGATACTTTACAGGTACAGCAGGTGATCAGGAAGGCCAATGGTATCTTGGCATTTATTGCAAAGGGGATGGAGTACAAAAGCAGGGAAGTGTTGCTACAGCTATACAGGGTATTGGTGAGGCCACATCTGGAATACTGCGTGCAGTTTTGGTTTCCATATTTCCGAAAGGATATACTTGCTTTGGAGGCAGTTCAGAGAAGGTTCACTAGGTTGATTCCAGGGATGGGGGGGTTGACTTATGAGGAAAGGTTGAGTAGGTTGGGCCTCTACTCATTGGAATTCAGAAGAATGAGAGGTGATCTTATCGAAACATATAAGATTATGAGGGGGCTTGACAAGGTGGATGCAGAGAGGATGTTTCCACTGATCGGGGAGACTAAAATTAGAGGGCATGATCTTAGAAAAAGGGGCCGGCCATTTAAAACTGAGATGAGGAGAAATTTCTTCTGAGGGTTGTAAATCTGTGGAATTCGCTGCCTCAGAGAGCTGTGGAAGCTGGGACATTGAATAAATTTAAGACAGAAATAGACAGTTTCTTAAATGATAAGGGGATAAGGGGTTATGGGGAGCAGGCAGGGAAGTGGAGCTGAGTCCATGATCAGATCAGCCATGATCTTATTGAATGGTGGAGCAGGCTCGAGGGGCCGTATGGCCGACTCCTGTTCCTATTTCTTATGTTCTTATGTTATGTTCTTATAGTAATAGGGGATTCGTAACTTACGAATCTCCTATTACTATGAACGAGAAAATACTTACCTGTGATTGGGTGTCCAGGCCCACGTGACTCCTTCGGACATCCCAATGCGAACCGCTGCGACGAGAGGCCTCCGGATCGGGATCTCAAGCGGGAGCAGCAGCTTACGGCAAGTGCGCATTTTATGTCTATTCTACAGTGGTTTGCCCACGGGAAGACCTCAAGAGGAATTTCTGGGCCAATATCTTTCTGCTAATTAATAAGTGTAAATTCAGCCCACTTTTTTTTTAAAAAGAAGCTTATGGGCAATAAAGCCTACACCCACTCTCGTGGATAATGACCCTACAAAGAGTGGCTTGAACAGAAGCAGAAGGCACATACAAGCGTGGTCATCAAGAGGACCAACGGGGTCTTCACTGCCAATACAGTTTGTGGGGAGCGCTCTTGGGTATTCTCCAGCTCTTGCGTCACATATACTTGTAGCCTGCTGTACCCTGCAGAACTTTCCACCCAACCATTGTTGGGTAGGCAGCCCTAGCTGCTTTGGAGGCAGAACTGCATGGACGAAAGCATCACAATGACCTTCACTCAGAGAACTCCTCAGTGACTATAACTTCTGCTCTTGTTTAACACAGTCTACCTTTAACATTAGAACCTTGCCTCCTCTCCCACATTTTCAAGTATAGAACAATCCTTCAATTTAATACCCATCCTAAAAGATGGCAACACACCAGTCCTTTTTGCTGACATGACCGTGCCAATAACCATCACCTGATTGAATAAGTCAGCAGAAAATAGAGACACCCTTTCCTGTATGACTGACCTCCATGAACAACAAAGCACAAGTGAACACAAACCAACCTCCTCTTTCCCTGGGTGCTGTGCCTTTTTTCACCTATTCTAGTGCTTCTCCTGAGTGCAGCCTGAGGGCCCGTATCACAGAGATGTTTGGCTGCTACTGCACTATTAAAGGTTTGTGCGACTGAGGTGGCCTTCCTCTCACAGCAGCTTGTTCCTGGCAGGCAGCCATTGTCAGCTGTACTTCTGGAGCTCATTCCTGGGCAGACTGGGGTCACCTCCTACATTGCACTGATGTGGTGTTCTGAGGAGGAAGGCTAGAGGTCTGACATGTGCTGCTGTCTTGAGCACCAACAGTACCGGGCAGATTGACTCCACCGATCAGCATTACATAGAGCCCTGGAACAGCTCCCCATTGTTTAGTGAGATGGCTGGTTTAATGGTAGCAATCAGATCTGAAAGCCCCAAGAGACAGCAGCATGCATCACATTCACCATGGTCTGGAAACCAGTACACAGGCTGCTATCTATTCTCTCCCTTTACTTCTACCAGAGCTGTAGTCTATGTTGCTGTAGAGGTGGAGGCACTAACTAGTCCCTTCTGAGCTGAAGGTCTACTGTAGACTCCAATGAATTCCACATGTTCCATTGGTGTTTGCAACAAAGAAAATGTTTCCCTAATGTTACCACAAATGAGGGCTGTACAGTCAAGAGTACACCGGTCAGTTGCTGCAACTGACCTCAAAACCTGCACAGGGGCATGGGGTTCTTCAGACATGCTTTTCTTGCACCTACCCATGAGTTCTGAATCTCAAACTTCTGAAGCCTTTGGTAGCCTTCCCCTCAGCCTCCACTGGGCCATTGTCCCATCCTCATCCACTCCCCGTTTCCTCTTCATCATAGTTCACGAGTAGTTGCGCCACCTCCCGCCTCCCCAAGTGCTCAAGCTGCAGGAAAGGAGGGTATAAATGAAGAATGGCTGAACTTTATCCCCTTGGGGTTAAGGAGATAGGGAAGTGAGTGGAAGCTTGTGGCTGTGTGATGACAGTGTTGGTGTTCAGTCAACAACCTAGCATCGGCACTATTGCCCTGACCTCACCAGCTCTCAAGGCAAGAGCAGCGCCTCCCCTTCAGCTTCTTAGCCTACTCTTTGTAGGATGGGAGGTGATTTAGGTTGGGGATACCCTTTTCTCCTTAAAACCCATCTTTTTCACCAAGCTTTTGGTCCTCCTCCTAATCTCTCCTTCTTTACTTTTCATCCATGTTTTTTTTATTATGCTTCTGTGAAATATCTTGGGATATTTGCAGAATTATGCTGATTTAAATACTAAATAAAATTATACAAGTATATCCAATGGAATTTTAAAAACTTTCTGTGTAGGGTCAACTATTTTATGTAGCTTGTTGGGGTTCTCTACAAGGTCCCCAGTACAAAAACTGTATTTCCCCAAATCAATATAAAACTACCCAAATATATAAAATACTTCAATTTCCTCACATGCTTGATAACTAAATCTGAACAGAACAGATATATTCATGGTCAGAAATATCAACTAAATCAAAAGGAAACATTATAACTGGTGCTCAAGCAAAGCACACTGTCACTGCAACTATTTGATTCATATTTTGAGAGCTGTCATTTTTTTTAATTTTGAAGATAGGTGAAGCTTTATGGTAATAGTAATTTGAGATGTTCATCTGATTTACTTGAGGGAATTTTTAGATTTTTGAAATTTGGGCATATATGCCTGGAATCTCTGCAGGCCTCCTCCCGATCTCCCATCGTAACGTTTGCAGAAGATCACCGAATTGAAGTAAGCTGGGGCTTCTTCCAATCTTCCACTGAAGTTACAACAGGAAATTGGGAGAAATCCTGTAGAAATTCTACCCCATAATCTTTTCTGTTTGTACTTAAACAGGCCAGTAAATAAAGAAAGCAAGGAGGGAGAATACTGTGGTGGAAAAGCCATTCAACACACCAAACCTTTTCCTTCCATAGCCTATGTACAATCGACTCTATCACAGACTCTACCTCATCCATTTACTAATTCTGCATAAACACTCCTTTATTAAAGCAGGATAGCATCTCTCTGTATTCACAGGTTCTGAGGAAGAGGAGAAGGATCAGAGGAGACAAGCCAGACAGCTGCTTTTGTATCTTAGGACATCAATCAGGACCTGCACAATGCCAGCAGCCATCTTTACATAGCCAGACAATTGTACTTGGACAGGTTGAAAGCAACCTGTTTGTGGAGATTATGAATCCTCAAGGAAGCTATGATTGAGTTTTGCAACCTTTTGCAGCCAGAATCGGGCCCCACTTCAAAAGATACTTATGGCTCTGTCAATGGTGATTAATGGACCACTGCCTTGAATTGTATCACTGGATCCTTCCATGCAACAGCAGTAGCTATTTACCAAATCATCCAAACTGCAGTGGACAGTTGTACCATGGAGGAGTTAGATGCTCTATTTGCCCAAGTCACTCAATTCATCTAATGGTACATGGAAAACAGGCAGCAACACACGAAAGCCCTTCACTTTTACTGTGAGTCTAGATTCTCGAAAGTGTAGGGCATTATTAACTATTATGACTCCACAACATGCTTATTATGCTTGAGTGCCACAGCTTCTTGAGCAAGTGTTTTATAAACTTGCTAAGATGCAGAGCTGCATGTGTACAACATGGAGAAGTTAAGCTTTTCACTTGTTGAATTAGCAGACTGATTTAATTACAGTTGAATGATTTCACACAGACACTGGTCCTAATGTCCAAATGTTCTGTAGCCTTTATTTCAAATCCTCTTTCCTCAGCAGCATAAATAGATGCCAATGGGTATCTCTGGAGATACTACAGTCTGTTTCAGTTAGGAATGCATTTGATTTATCTGGTTTTGTAATAAATCATAGTTTTCTTTGTAGTGCAGTCCCCACAAATTCTAGAACACTTTCTGGTATTGTTTTAATAATGTTTGCTCCCGGCAGTTAGTTCAAGTCTCAGTAACTTACTTCTTGCAGTGGCCAGGGTATTGATTGAGAGCTGCTCCAGAGAGAATCGGCATCATGCAATTAGTATGACAAAGCCATGGGAACCCAGGGCTGCAACAGCACAGTAATACAGTTCATCGAATCATAGAAACTTACTGCACAGAAAGAGGCAATTCAGCCCGTCACGCATGTGCTGGCCCTTTGAAAGAGCAGTCGTGCTTTGTCTCACATTCCCATTTTTCACCTGTAACCCTGTAAGTTCCTCATCCTCAAGTACTTGTCCAACATCCTTTCAAACTATTTATGAAATCAGCTTCCACCACCTTTTCAGGTAGAGCGTTCCAGATCTCGACAACGCTCCAAGCGAAAAAAATTCTCTTCATCCCCCCTCTAGATGTTTTTGCAATGTTTTTGGATCTATGACCACAAGTTATTGACCCACTCGTTAGAGGGAATATTTTTTCCCTATTTACTCTTTCAAAACCTGTCGTCATCTTGAAAACCTCTATTAGGTCAGCTCTTAACCTTCTCTGTTCCAAGTAAAACTGTCCAAACATTTCTAACCTCTCCTAATAATTGAAGTCTTTCATCCCTGACAACATCAAAGTAAAGCTCCTCTGTACCCTTTATAAGGCCTTTACATCTTTCCTGAAGTGCGGCGCCCAGAATTGTCCACAATTCTCCAGCTGAGGCCTAACCAGTGATCTCTTTGCTTTTATATTCTATGCCTCTGTATATAAACCTAAGTAACCCCTCTGCTTTTTAACCAGCTTATCAACTTGTCCTGCCACCTTTAAAGATTTGTGTATCCGGACACCAAGGTCTCTCTGCTCATCTACACTTTTCAAAATCGTGCCATTTACAGTTCACTGTCTTTCCATATTAGTCCTCCCAAAGTGCAGCATTTCACAGCTCCATCTGCCCTGCTTCTGCCCATTTCACCATCCTATCTATGTCATCCTGAAGCCTACAACTATCCTCATCATGATTTACTACTTTGCCAAGTTTTGTATCATCTGTAAACTTTATAATGCTGCTTCCTACACCCGAGTCTAGGGGCCCGAAATTGATGCATTCACTGCCCACTGCCGCCCACATTCCTCCTCGGGTTCCGCCCAGTGCCAGTTTCGATCTGGTCTGGAGCAGGAGGAAGGGGAGAGCTGCCGGGAATCGCCTGCTGACGTCAGTGAATGGCCGAATGGCGTAAGTGGACTCCCGCCCGCCGAGATGCCAGATTGGTGCGGGCAGGAGTTGGCGGGAATCGGCACCAGAACAGGGGTGGACCGCTGTGAAGAGGCTGGTATGTCCCCGACGGTAGGTATGAAGAGCAGAAAAAAAAAGGTGAATAAACATTTTAAACATTTTTTCTTTACAGGGACTTGCCTGGGGTCCCCTGAAGGTGTTCCGATGTTTTTTTAAAATGCTTTTTCTTTGTAGGTCTTTGACCCTCATTGGGCCCGACTCCATCCTCAGCGGCACTTGGGCGGCAAGCGCCTTTGCCGCCGAGATTGGGAGCTCCCGCTGGCTGCCGCCCAGATTGGCAGCATAAGTCCCTCATTTGCTGCCAGCCAACCTTCAAGGAACTTTGTTGATGAAAACCCCGCCCAAAGTACCGTCAGGTACCTCGGCAGCCATTCATCAAATTCAGGCACTAGGTCTTTTATAAAAATTGAAAAAGAGTAATGGACCCAAAAATGACCCTTGGAGAACACCACAGCAAACCATCTCTCAGTCTGAAAAACATCCATCCACCACCACCCTTTTCTTCCTGTCACTGAGCCAATTTTGCATCCATATCGCACTTCCATTTTTTTAATAAGCCTCCTGTGTGGCACTCTACTGCACTAATACAAAAGCAAAATACTGCGAATGCTGGAAATCTGAAATAAAAACTGAAAATATTGTAAATACTCAGCAGGTCAGGCAGCATCTGTGGAGAGAGAAAGAGAGGTAACGTTTCAGATTGATCACCTTTTATCAGAACTGGAAAAGTTAGAGATGTAAAACTTTTTCCAGTTCTGACTTGAAACATTAACTCTGTTTCTCTCTCCACAAATGCTGCCTGACCTGAGTATTTCCAGCATTTTCTGTTTTTATCTACTGCACTACCTTGATCAACCTTCCCTGTTACCTCATCAAAGAATTCAATCAAGTTATTCAGACATGATTTACCTTTAACAAATCCATGCTGGCTCTCCTTGACTAACCCATGCCATTCCAAATGAAAGTTTATTTTGTCCCTGATAATGGTTCCCAATAACTTTCCCACCACCGATCTTGGGCTGACTGGTCTGTAGTTTCCTGGTTTATCCCTCTTCCCTGACTTGAATAGTGGTATAACATTAGCAACCCTCCAGTCCTCTAACACTATTCCTGCATCAAATAAGGATTGAAAGGTTGTGACCAATGCCTTTACTAGTTTTACCTTTGTTTCTTTCAGCAACCTAGGATGTATTCCATCTGGACCAGATGACTTACTAGCTTTCAGTGCTGCTAATATTTTTAGTATGTCTTCTCTTTCCATTATTATATTGTCCATAACTTTGTCTCCTCTTTTAGTGTAACCTTCACATCATCCATTTCCTTTGTGAAGACAGATGCAAAGTGCTCATTTAATACTTCCGCTATTTCCTCTGCCTCTGCATGAAGATTTCCCTTTGTGTCCTTAATAGGCCCACCTTTTTCCCTAGCAAACCACTTACACTTTATGGGGGGAAATTGCCCCCTTCTTTAGGCCCGTTACCACCTAGACGGTATGGCCTTTCTGATTGGGAGCAGGCAGATGGTCTGACCCATCCGGAATTGCCCCCGAGCTGGGGGTGGGGATGGAAACGGGTTTTCGCCGCACTCTGTGTTTCTGCCCTGACCGGTGCTCTGACCCGTTATCAGGCACGCACCGACCCCTGACCACCCGACGGCGACCCCTTTCCGACCAGTGAGGGAAATTGCCCCGCGGGAGCAGAACCACCACCGGTCGGTGCCCCCGACAGCTTCTCACAGCGGGAAGCTGCCAGTGGCTGGCCATTTTATTTTAATTGTTGGCGACTCTGCAGTCGGCCTGACAATGGCGGCCACAGGTTTGGCCGGGCGGCCTACAGGGTGCCCGGCACCTCCTCCCTGGTGGCCCAGTGGGATTGCACGGTACGTCATGGGGATGGTTAAAGGGCAGGTGTCCCAATATGGATAAAGGCTCATTCCTCCAAGCTGCTTTCTCAGTTCCCTCTGGTAAGCAGATCTTGTTGCTGTAGTTTATGTGTGCCCATGTTGAAGATTCCCCGAATAAAAACAATAAATGCTGGAAACACTCAACAGGTCAGATGGTGAAATGGGCAGAAACATGTCAGAAGTTCAATGTGGAGAAGTGTGAAGTACTGCACTTTCAGAAGCCGAATATGGAAAGGCAGTATACTGTAAATGGCATGATTTTGAAAACTGTAGATGAGCAGAGAGACTTTGGCATCCAGATACACAAATCCTTAAAGGTGGCAGGGCAAGTTGACAAAGTGGTTCAAAAAGCATATGGATTACTTGGGTTTATAAATAGAGGCATAGAATATACTAGCAAAGAACTAATGCTGGAACTTTTTAAATCACTGGCTAGACCTCAGGTGGACAACTGTGGACAATTCTGGGTGCCATACTTCAGGAAAGATGTAAAGGCCTTAGAAAGGGTACAGAGGAGGCTTACCAGGATGTGACCGGGGATGAGGGTCCTCAATTATGAGGAGAGATTGGAAATGTTATGACTGTTCTATTTGGAACAAAAAAGGTTAGGTGGTGAGATAATAGAGGTTTTCAAGCTGATGAGAGGTTTTGATAAAGTAGATAGAGAAAGGCAAGTGGGAAAATAACTAGGAGGACATAGATTTAAAATCATTGACAAAAGATCGAGAGGGAGATGAGGAGAATTTGTTTCACTCAGTATCGGGATCTGGAACGCTCTACCTGAAAAGGTGGTAGACAGTTACTTGAGGATGAAGTTACAGGGTTACGGATAAAAAGTGGGGGTGTGGGAATAAGCACGACTGCTCTTCCAAAGAGCCAGCACAGGCATGATGGGCCAAATCTATGTCCTTTTGTGCTGTAAGTTTCTATGGTTCTATACCCCCTTCAAACTTGGCTGAACAGCTGTGGGAAACCCCACCAATGAACCCCAAGAGCGGTAAAACGACAGCCATATATGCACACAAGATGTGCCATCGACATCCTCATGATGCACTTCAAGTGCCTGGACAGATCTGGGGGTGTCCTTCAACACTTGCTAGTGAGGGTCTCTAAAAATCGTGGTGTGCTGTGTTCTACACAACAATGCACTGCAGCAAGGATTAGAGCTGGAGGAGGAACAAGGTGCTCAGCACTCTTCATCTGATGATGATTCTAATGAAGAGGAGGAGGAGGAGGAGTAGTACAAGGCCGAAGAAGCAGAAGAAGGTGGTGCACTCAAGGTCACGCCAGCCACTCACATTGCAACTCAGGATGCCAGGGATGCCCTATTAGCTCAGAGGTTCAGTTAGTCACTTACATTGGACCAAAGTAACTATCACATCTCCAAACCACTCCCTCCTCACAAAAAAGTCTGTAACCACCCATTGCACATCTCCCAATTGGTCCGGTCAATTCACTTCTTCACATTCATCACCAAGCAACTTTCTTTCCCTGCTGCTCCTATGCACTGCAACCCCAGTGGCTTCAGCAGAGGTAGAGGCAGGCTGCTCAGATCCCTACTCTGACTGTCAAGATGCTTTTGGCCAATGATCTCTGGGCTTTTAAGCCTGTGAGGGCCCCACCAAGGACTGCTCCACCTATACCTGTGCAATGTCAGACTCAACCATTGGGAGATGAGGCAGCCTGTCGGGTAGTGGGTGGGGCGGGGGGAGGCAACAGGTTACATAAGATTACATAGGATATACGGCACAGAAAAAGGCCATTTCATTCAACCAGTCCACGTCGGTCAGCGTTTATGTTCCACTCGAGCCTCCTCCCATCTTTCCTCATCTAAATCTATCAGCATAACTCTCTATTCTCTTCACCCGCATAAGCTTGTCTAGCCTTCACTTAAATGCATCTATACTATTTGCTTCAACCACTCCCTGTGGTAGTGAGTTCCACATTCTCACCACTCTTTGGGTAAAGAAGTTTCTTCTGAATTCCCTATTGGATTTCTTGGTGACTATCTTATATTGATGATCTCTAGTTATGCTCTTCTTCACAAGTGGAAAACCTCTCTCTGTAACCACTCTATGAAAACCTTTCTTAATTTTAAAGATCTCTATTTGTTCACCCCTCAGCCTTCTTTTTTCAAGAGAAAAGAGACCCAGCCTGTTTATCCTTTCCTGATATGTATACCCTCGTATATCCGCTATCATCCTTGTAAATCTTCTTTGCATCCTCACCAGTGCCTCTATATACTTTTTATAATATGGCAACCAGAACTATAGGTAGTACTCTAAGTGTAGTCTAACCAAGGTTCGATACAGGTTTAGCATAACTTCCCTACTTTTCAATTCTATACCTCTAGAAATAAACCCTAGTGTTTGGTTTGCTTTTTTAAAAAAAATCACCTTCTACCCTGGGTCACAACTTTTAGTGATTTGTGTATTTGTACTCCAAGATCCCTTTGTTCCTCTACCCCACCTAACTCATACTCTCCAAGTAATAAGTGACCTCCCTATTCTACCTACCAAAATGTAATACCTCACATTTATCTGTGTTGAATTTCATTTGCGAATTATGTGCCCATTCTGCAAGTTTATTAATGTCCTCCTGTAATTTGTTGCAGTCATCCTCAGTATTGACTATCCCCCCCAATTTGGTGTCATCAGCAAATTTAGAAATTGTGTTTTTAATTCCAAAGTCTAAATCATTAATATAAGTTGTAAACAACAACGGTCCCAGCACTGATCCTTGTGGAACACCACTACCCACCTTCTGCGACTGTGAGTAGCTACCCTTTACCCCTACTCCCTGCTTTCTATCTTGAAGCCAGCTAGCTATCCATTCTGCTACTTGTCCCGACTCCGCATTCTCTGATCTTGTTCATCATTCTATTAAGGGGTACCTTATTGAAGGCCTTTTGAAAATCTAGATAAATTACATCTACTGCATCATTACCCTTGTCTACTCTCTCTGTTACCGGTTCAAAAAATTCAATGAGTTTGGTCAACCAAGACTTTCACTTTTGGAATCCATGCTGACTATTCATTACTATATTTTTGATTCCTAGATGTTCTTCTATTTCCTCCCTTAGTAGGGATTCTATTATTTTTGCTACCACCGATGTTAAGCTGTCTGGTCTATAATTCCCTGAACATGTTCTATCCACCTTCTTAAATATAGGTATTACATTAGCTATCCGCCAATCCTCTGGCACTACACCTTTTTCTAACGAATTATTAAATATGTGTAGTAATGCCCCTGCTTTCTCTTCCCTGGATTCTTTTAAAATGCGTGGATGCAATCCATCCGGACTAGGGATTTTATCCTCTTCGAGTTTGATTAGTTTATTTAATATATTCCCTATTTTTATTTTGAATGCACTTATCTCAATACTAACCTCATCATCCAATGTCATCTCCACCTATTCTATCTCGCTGGTAAATACTGAAGGAAAATAATTATTTAATATTTCTGTCATCTCTCTATCGTTACCTGTGGTATTATTCTGGGAGGACAGACGCACCAACATTAGCATCCTCGACCAGGCCAACATCCCCAGCACTGAAGCACTGACCACACTTGATCAGCTCCGCTGGGCAGGCCACACTGTTCGCATGCCAGACACGGAGACTCCCAAAGCAAGCGCTACACTCGGAATTCCTTCACAGCAAACGAGCCAAAGGTGGGCAGAGGAAACGTTACCAGGACACCCTCAAAGCCTCCATGATAAAGTGCAACATCCCCACTGACACCTGGGCCTGGGAGTCCCTGGCTAAAGACTGCCCTAAGTGGAGGAAGTGTATCTGGGAGGGCACCGAGCACCTTGAGTCTCATCACCGAGAGCATGTAGAAATCAAGTGCAGGCAGCGGAAAGAGCGTGCGGCAAACCAGTCCCACTCTCCCTTTACCTCAATGACTATCTGTCCCACCTGTGACAGAGACTGTGGTTCTCGTATTGGACTGTTCAGCCACCTAAGAACTCATTTTAAGAGTGGAAGGAAGTCTGCCTTGATTCCGAGGGACTGCCTATGACTGATGATAATTCTGTCTATCCCTTAATGGCCCTATTCCCATCCCAACCTTACTTTTTTCAATTGATGTGCCTGTAAAATATTTTACTATTTTGTTCTATGTTCCTTGATAAATTAATTTCATAATGCCTCTTTGCTTTCCTAATTGTTTTTTGGTTTAATTCCCAGTCCTGATTTTTATTTAGCTTCAGTAATCCCTACTATATCTAGTTGCTCACAATCGTGATTGCCTCCAGCTCCCCTGTTTTATTACAGGCTGTGTGTGCATTGCTGTGCAGACAGTTTAACTCATTTTAATAGGATTTTCTCTCACTTAACTCACTTAAAGATGTTTAACCATCTTTTGAGACTCCTATAACTCTATAACTCTATTTATTCCCTTGCCATTAATGTCCTCCCTTACTTTATTTTTTCCTATGCTCTCTTTTCCTGTTTTGTTTACATTTAGGCTGGTTATGTTTCTTGGGGATCCCTCCCCCCAACTTATTAGTTTAAAGCCTTTGCCACCTCCCTATTTACCCTTTCCACTAGGAAACGGGTCCTATCCCAGTTCAGGTGGAGTCCGTCCCATCGGTACAGCTCCTTCCTGTCCCAGAACTGCTGCCAGTGTCCCATGAAAAGGAACCCCTCTTTCCCACACCAGCCCTTTTGCCACATGTTAATTCTCCTGATCTGTCTGCTTCTATGTCAATTTGCACGTAGCTGGGGCAATAATCCAGAGATTATTACCCTTGAGGTCCTGCTTTTTAATTTAGAGCCTAACACTTGATACTCTTTCAGCAGGACCTCCTCCTTGTTCCTACCTATGTCATTTGTTCCAACATGGACCACATCCCTTTCCAAGTTCTTCTCCAGCCGCCGTGAGATATCCCTTACCCTGGCACTGGGTAAGCAACACGCCCTTCGAGATTCTCATTCTTGGCTGCAGACGACGCTATCTATCCCCTAATTGTAGAGCCCCTATCACTACCACAATTCTATTTTACTCTTCCCTCCCCTTGTCAGCCTTCTGAGCCATGGTGCCTTGGTCTGCATTGTGGCTGTCCTCCCCGCAGTTTTTCTCCTTGTCCTCACAGGTAGCGAGTACATTGTACCTGTTGGACAGGGCCAGTGTTTACGGGGCCTCCTTCTCAACCTCTCCTAAATCCCCACTACCCGGCTCCCTAACAGTAACACCCTCCCTTTCCTGAACCTGTGCTTTCCTCTGGGGTGTGACTGTATTCTGGATAACACTGTCCAGAAATTCCTTCCCCTCCTTTATGTGTCTGAGCCAGAGAGATTCGAGATGGAGACAACTCCTGCAGACATATTTGCTCAGGACAGTCTCGCTGTCCACAAACTCCCATATACTACAGTCCAGACTCACAACCTGCTCTGCTTTATCTTAGTGTAGCCTTACTTTATTTATGTAATTAATTTAAGTCTTTGTTCAATGATTAGTTAAATTAATATAACTATAAATAGTTAAGCTATAAATTTAGTACAGTGCTTTATAGTTTCCCACACCTAGTTTAAACCACTGTCCTAGGTTGGAGAGAAAAACACCTTAATACTCACCAACCAATCATGTACTGTGACGTCACTCCTTGTTTTTTTGGAAATCGTCGAAGGTTCCGTCGCCGCTGATGCTGCCTCCAATTAGGCCCACGCTGCCTGGTCTCCCTCTGTATTAAGTACTGCCGCTGGAGATGCCGCCTCCAATTAGGTCGAGGTGAGACATGAGAGCACTTTGAATGGAGTTCCCACTTGTATGCCCCCTTTCACCATCATCCCTCTCCTGGGCCAGTGGCACATCATTCCTATTTCTCTGCTGGGGAGCAGCTTGGTGCAGATCAGTGATACTTTATAAGGCCATAGATAAGGTATCTATCATCCTGTTTAAGGCTGGCATCCAAAGTCTGCATGGCCATGGTCATGGCCTGCACAGACTGGTTTGATAGCGGTGATTAAAGTTCCACAGAGGCGGCCACTAGTCCAGGGTAAATATTCTCGTAATGGCCTTTGCCATCAACCCATAAATGTTCAAGCTGGACTCTAATGTATTTGCTTTATAAGTTCTTTGCTTAAGAATTAATAACAACATATAATTGTTAAGAACTAGTTGGTTAATTAACAAAGGTTTAACAATCACACTACACATTACCAGTTCATCCACTAGGCTCGCAACTGCATGCCTCATTGTGGATGACCCAGACTCAACTGACTGGGGTTTTATTGAATCCTGTGAACATCTCATGCCTGGCTAAGCCACTCACAATGCTGCAGCTCTACAAACCGGTGAGCATACTCATAGTTGCATACATTACAGATTCCTCCATCCTCTCCGCTATTGTGGAGAGTGTGCATGGCACGCCTGCCAGGACTTCGTAAACTTGCTGCTGTCCCTCTATGATTCACCTTTCCATCAGTGGCCCCCGGGGTCCAGCTTCTGTCTTCCATTGAGCAGACCTTGGAGAATTGTGCCCCCTGACACGGACGCTCCACAGCTCTTCCCGCCACCAGTGTCTGCGCGTGCTCCCTTGTAACTGTAACTCACCAGGTGAAAACCCAACTAGCTCTCTAACAAGACCCACCAAAGTGTGAGTATTTGCTCTGGTGCCTGCCATTGTGTCCTGGGACAGTGCACTCTCAGAAGAAATCAGTTCCTTTGAGGAATCATTGTCAGGAAAGTTGACGGACTGCTGTTCTACCAGTGAAGGCCCTGGAGGAAAGAAGAAGCGGCTATGAATTGGTACTGGCAATATAACAATGTTGCTACTCAGCATAATTATGCTGATCATATTTCACTCGGTGCTGAAATCAAGTCAACATGACTGAGTGTTGTATGAAATATGGGTCAGAGGTATTTTAATTTTGTCACCAGTCAATTTCGAAGTTCTAGTTGCTCCCTCTCTAACGGTTAGAGATGCAGAGATGCCATTCATCTCCGCTGCCTCTTGCTCTACAGGCGTCAGCTGCACAATCTGTGGTGGGCCACGCCCATAGAAACATAGAAAATAGGTGCAGGAGCAGGCCATTCAGCCCTTCTAGCCTGCACCGCCATTCAATGAGTTCATGGGTGAACATGAAACTTCAGTACCCCCTTCCTGCTTTCTCGCCATAACCCTTGATCCCTCGAGTAGTAAGGACTTCATCTAACTCCCTTTTGAATATATTTAGTGAATTGGCCTCAACTACTTTCTGTGGTAGAGAATTCCACAGGTTCACCACTCTCTGGGTGAAGAAGTTTCTCCTCATGTCGGTCCTAAATGGCTTACCCCTTATCCTCAGGCTGTGACCCCTGGTTCTGGACTTCCCCAACATTGGGAACATTCTTCCTGCATCTAACCTGTCTAAACCCGTCAGAATTTTAAACGTTTCCATGAGGTCCCCTCTCATTCTTCTGAACTCCAGTGAATACAAGCCCAGTTGATCCAGTCTTTCTTGATAGGTCAGTCCCGCCATCCCGGGAATCAGTCTGGTGAATCTTCGCTGCACTCCCTCAATAGCAAGAATGTCCTTCCTCAAGTTAGGAGACCAAAACTGTACACAATACTCCAGGTGTGGCCTCACCAAGGCCCTGTACAACTGTAGCAACACCTCCCTGCCCCTGTATTCAGGTCCGGTCCTCTCCCTTCTGTAATGCACACTCTTCTCCTGCAACGGGGCAAAGAAGTGACCTATAAGTGACTGTAAGGGCATGTGTTCACCAGATAGAAGCAGTGCATTCAGTGACTATCAGGCAGATGCATCATATTGCATAAGGATGAGGGTGAATGGGAGTGGTGGATGGATAAATGGGGATGTGAGGAAGTGTACAGAAAGTGAATGAGGGCTGCTCTTCAAGCTTAAGAGGGTGTGAGGAGTGATGTGATGGAGTACGCTTGACAAGACAACGAGAGGTATGAGGTCCACTACAGGACGTAGGTGAATCTGCAACTGTACTCAGCTTTCCTGATCTGGTTAGGTCATTGAAGCGCTTCCTGCACTGAATCCAGAACAGGTCACAATGCTTCTGCTGTTGACCTCCTCAACCACCTCCAACCGTGCCTTCTTGGTGATAGCAGAAAGTTTCTTCCCATTGCTGGGAAAGAGGATCTCCTCCTAGCTTCTCACTGCGCCCAGCTATACATCAAGTGATGTGTCATTAAAGCAGAATGCAGCCCTTGACCATCTGAGTCCATCTATGACTTCACCATCTCTTGCACAAACTCCTAACTCCTACAAATGCCATTTTTAAATTGGCCCTTTAAATAGTCGAGTTCCGATCGCGACATGGGGATGTGCACTAATCCAGTTGCCACACATTGGAGACGTGATACCTGGAAGTAAGATTATAATTAGGAAAGCATGTTGTAATCAGACATTCCAACGCGCAAAAACTTCTTCCGAGTTTCGCACTCACAATCGGCCCCCTGAACAAGATACCATGTGATGATATTATTACATCACATGCTAAAACTATGTAAAACAGAACATAATTTTTGCAGCAATCCATTCTCCATTTTGACTCTTCCAGTCCTTAACTCTGCAAATGGGCTAATTTTAGAATGCCAGAGCTGCCGTGCCTCTATGGAATATTTTTCAATATGGTGTTATGAGTTTCTCTTGCCTATTTACATCCTATTCCAAATATGAGTTATGATTTTGTTCCATTTCACAAAAACAAATCATACAAAGCCAGCTAATAAGCAGGTGATACTTTATAAGGCCACGGAGAAGCAGTTAGAAACAATTTCAATAACTGAGTCTGCTGAGTCCTCCATCACCTCAGTGACATATCCAAAACTCGATTAAAAAGAGCTTCTCTGTGATAGAGGACTCTTGCACTTACAGATACACTGTAAAGGAGTACTTTGTGCTGCTAATGTCTAAATACGCCTCTGATTGAATCAAAAAATCCAGTTCCCTTGAAACTTACAAACACTTGTCTCCTCATCAAAATCTGTACAGTGCTTCACACTGGAGTTAGCTTGCACATGTACACTGACAACACCCACCACCTCTCTTCGAACCCTCCACTGCCTTGTTGTTGCCAGACTGCTTGTCCAACATCCAGTGTTGGACGAGCTGTAATTTCCTACAGTTATACATTAGGAAGACTGAAGTCATTGTCTACAGCCCCCGCCACAAACTTCATACCCTCGCCACTGATTCCATTCCCTTCCCCGCTCATTGTCTCAGGCTGAACTGGACATTGCAGCATGGCTGGAAGGAAGCAGAGGAAGAAGTTTGAGGCAAAGGATGCCATGGAGATTAGGAGGGGTGTCAAGGAGGAGAGGGCAGTGAAGAAACTGCAATGTAAGTTAGTGGCTTTTTCCAGTGCACAATTATGTTCTTAACTCCAATAAACTCAAATTAATCTATCTTTAGAAAATCATTAGAAACAAGAATAATGCTCAAGGATTGGAAATAATTGACTTAACACAAGTGTTCAAAGGGGCTTAGAGATGACCCAGGAAACTATAGTCCAGTGAGCCCATCATCTGTTATGGGTAAAATATTAGAATGCATAGTAAAAGAAAGAATAATGAAACACCAAGATATGATGCACAAGAGGGAATCAGCTAGACTTGTGGGAATAAAGTCTCAAGTAACAAGTTTTTGGAGTTCTTTGAGGAAATGTCATATTTTGTTGACAACAGTAATTCTGCAGATGTTACATAATTAGATTCCAGCAAAGTTTTTGGAGCAACTAGGAATCAGCAATGAATAGGACACAATAGGCCCACGTCCCAAGAACAAATAGTAAAAAAGGTGCCACTGGGATCAGTGCTGGAGCCATTGCTATTCACATGGTTTATCAATGATTTGGAGCTGGGGACAAAAACAAAGCTAAGTTTGCAACTGACATCAAATTGGAGGGAGTTTCAAACAATAGCAAACAAGTAAACCAGATACATGTATAGGTTAGAAAAGTGGGCTGGTAAGTGGCAAATTAAATAGAATATGGATAAATGCAAGGTAACAACACTAGGGAAAGTAAAAAATAGGAATATAGACTAAATGGCTCTTGGTTACAGGGCAACAGTACTTCACTGGCTATAAAGCACTTTGGGACGTCCTGAGATTGTGAAATGCACCATATACAGGTATGTGCAAGTCTGTCTTTCTTCTTTCTAGGACACAGCCCAGGAGAGGGATCTGTAACTAATGATGGATAAATCACTGAAACCAATCGCTTAGGGTTCAGGCGCTAGAAGAAAAGTGTAATGAAAGTAATGACTCAAAAGACGTAACTGTAAACTGTCTCAGGTGTAAACCTGATCCAACTTTATTTGCGCCCAAAGTAATCCGCATGACATGGTACCTGCGCTTATATACCAGTGACCGTGCACACGCGCATACAGCCCGATGACTTCCGACAGTGGCACCCTCTGGTGTCTGGTGACCCCAAGCATAAAAACATAACAACATCCCCTTTCAAGATCTTAACATCAGTCTTTTTACAAATTAAGACAATCTGGGACTTTCCGCTCACGAGTTGATCGTCTCAGTTCAACTTCAGTTCTCGGCGATGTTTGGTCTCATCACACATTTCCACAGTTAGTGCAGATCAAACACCACTGAGGACACAACGTTTCGCAACCGATAAAATAGGACCATGGTTGGTCCAGATCCTAACTTGTTGAGCAGTGACAGGAGTTCCTTCACTCTCAAAAGCATCCATTCCTAACAGTAGATCTGCAGGTTGAGGCATCTCCACCTCGGGTGTGGGCAATGGCAGGCGACTCAGTGCATCGGCACAATTCTCAGTGCCAGGTCTATGACGAATAACATAATCATCGGCAGACAATGTCAACGCCCACCTCTGGATACGGGACAATGCATTGGTATTAATACCTTTGTTTTCCGAAAACAATGAAATGAGTGGCTTGTGATCTGTTTCGAGTTCAAAACGAAGACCAAACAGGTACTGATGCATCTTTTTGACCGCATACACACAGGCCAAAGCTTCTTTTTCTACCATGTTGTAAGCTCTTTCCGCCTTTGACAAATTTCTCGAAGCATATGCAACAGGTTGTAGCTTACCCGATGCATTTGCTTGTGGGAGTACACAGCCAATCCCATATGATGAAGCATCACAGACCAATACAAGACACTTACACGGATCATAATGAATAAGCAACTTGTTTGAACAGAGCAAATTCTTAGCTTTCTCAAAGGCGCTATCTTCGGACACACCCCAGGCTGAGTTGTCGCCTTTCCTGAATAGCACGTGCAGTGGCTCTAACAAAATGCTCAATCTGGGTAAGAAATTACCAAAGTAGTTGAGTAGCCAAGGACTGAATGCAGCTCCGTCACATTCTGAGGCCTGGGTGCATTTTTGATGGCCTTGGTTTTCGAATCAGTAGGTCTGATGCCATCAGCAGCAATCTTCCTTCCCAGGAATTCAACTTCAGGTGCCATGAAGACACACTTCGAACATTTCAGCCTGAGTCCCACTTTGTCCAGACGATATAGGACTTCAAGATTGTTCAGATATTCAGTAGTGTCGCGACCTGTGACCAGAATGTCATCTTGAAACACAACAGTTCTAGGAACGGACTTCAGTGGACTCTCCATATTCCTCTGAAATATGGCTGCAGCCCAACGAATTCCAAAAGGACACCTGTTGCAGACAGTCCTTTATGGGTGTTGATGCAGGTGAGTTTCTTCGAAGTGTCGACAAGCTCCTGTATCATGTAGGCTGACGTCAGATCCAGTTTAGTGAATGACTTTCCACCAGCTAGCATGGCAAACAGGTCATCAGTCTTCGGTAATGGGTACTGATCCTGTTTCGAAAATCAGTTAAGCGTAATCTTGTAGTCTCCACAAATCCTGATAGTGCCATCACTCTTTAACACAGGAACAATAGGACTGGCCCACTTGTTAAATTCAACCAGTGATATGACCTCTTCACGTTGGAGTCTGTCAAGCTCAATTTTAACCTTCTCCCTCATCATATAGGGAACAGACCGAGCTTTATGATAGACAGGCCTTGTATCAGAATCCAGGTTAATCTGCACCTTGGCTCCTGTAAAATTACCAATGCCCGGTTCAAACAAAGAAGGAAACTTCTTCAACACTTGAGCACACGAAGTGTTATCCACCGATGACAACGCTTTGCTATCTTTCCAATTCCACTTGTTTTTCCTCAAGCCAATTCCTGCCAAACAGCATTGGACCATTGCCTGGGACAATCCATAATGGTAGATCATGAACCACACCATCATATGACACCTTGACTACTGCACTGCCAATCACCGGTATGAATTCCTTAGTGTAAGTACGCAACTTGGCATTGACTGGACTCAGCTTAGGCTTCACAGCCTCAGTGTCCCACAGCTTGTCGAATGTCCTTTGGCTCATTATCGACTGACTCGCACCTGTGTCCAGCTCCATTGATACAGGCACGCCATTCAACTTCACATTATCGGCTGGCTCCTTCCCAGAACGAATACAGACCATACACTTTCTCCTCGGGTTGTGTATCCAGGCCAGCACTGGACTGGTCATCATCAGCGATGTGATGAGCGGCACAGCACGCTTGCTCAGTTGTGGGCACATTCTCTGCAGATGCCCCACTTTCGAACAGCCATTACAGGAGTACTGTTTAAACCAACACTGATGAGGCCGATGACTGCCCCCACAACGCCAACAGGGTGAAATCGGATTTGTACCTGTTGGCGGACTTTGAGCAGCTACAGGTTTCACATAAGCAGTCGAGTAGGCCCTGCCATAAGCAGCGCTTGTTTACAGTACTTGCTGTGGAGCTCCGACTCTTCGATGATATCTGCCTCAAAGTATCATCAGTCGTCATGTATGCCTGGGCAGTTGCGATGGCCTTGCTCAAATCCAGCTTCTCTTCAGCCAATAACTTCCGAAGAATCACATCATGGTTGATGCCTATCACAAAGAAATTTCACAGCATGTCTTCCAACATGTTCCCGAACGTACACGGCTCAGCAATACGTCGCAAGTTGGTGACAAATCCCGACATATCCTGGCCCTCAGCACAAACATGCGTGTAGAAGCGATAGCGTGAGATGATGATCCCCTCTTTTGGTTTAAGATGGTCACGCACCAAAGCACACAAATCCCCGTATTCTTTGTCCATTGGACATAGAGAAAATTCTTCATGAGGCCATAAATTTTTGGACCATAAACGGTGAGGAAAACCGCCCTGCGGCGAACTGCGTCAGCGTCTCCCTCCATTTGTTGGCCACAAAATACTGATCCAGGCCGTCGATAAAATCCGCCCAATCCTCGCATCTCTCCAGAATTCCAATAGTACCCATTGTACATGTGAAAGTTCTTAAGATACTTCATCGCCAAATGTAATGAATGTAATGACTCAAAAGACTTGTTACTGTAAGCCTAGAATTGTGTACTCTGGAGAAAAGGCAGCTCATGAGAGAACTGGCAGGCGTTTCATTGCAGCCCTAGTAAAAACCTCACGATGCAAAGACTGAACGATAATGGATCTCAGAGGGGACCAATTACCTCTTTAAAAATGCCCAGATTATACCTATAATATGAAGAAACATTATCCAACTCTGAATCTTTGGCCTAACCAGGGTCTCTCGCTCTGACATGATACCACTCAGATTTTTCGACTGCTGTCAAGTCAGGCACCTCTGATGTACCTGCACATGTGTGAGACAACTGGCCCAATTATGGTAATTGTCTTGCCCCTCAATTTGGAATGGGATCTGCATTACTGAGCATGAGCAGCCACGAGTCCTGCTCCACCACACTTCTGCTGGCAGTGCAGGACTCCAGGAATTTTAGGCCTTATAAAGCCTTATAGGCCTTATAGATGAGGTCCTTACTACTAGGGGGATCAAGGGGTATGGCGAGAAAGCAGGAATGGGGTACTGAAGTTGAATGTTCAGCCATGAACTCATTGAATGGCGGTGCAGGCTAGAAGGGCCGAATGGCCTACTCCTGCACCTATTTTCTATGTTTAAAATCAATGTTCAGGTGCAGCATCGAGAATCCGGAACTCTCGGAACTGAGGCTCGGGTATTTCTGGATTTCCAAACTTCAAAAAGGGGAGGCGGGGGCAGGGGGATCACCGCTGAGGAGCTGCTCGGGCCATCGGCCCTGTCGATGAGGTTGATGGGCGAGGACCCACCGCCAAGGAGGTGTTCAGGCGAACCCCGCGGCTAAGGCGGTGTTCAGGCGGGCCCCCGCCGCTGAGGTGGTGCTCGGGCAGGCCCCACCATGGTGGAGCTGTTGGGGTGGGCCCTGTTGCCAGCGTGGAGGCCCCGAGGTAAGGGCAGCGGTGGCGAGGCGAGGGGCGTTGAGGCAAGGCCTGAGGTCAGCAGGGTCGGTGGGTTCGGATTCTGGAACATTTTACGGATTCCGGATGACCCTGCCACCGATCGTACCGTAGTCCGGATTCCGGAACATTCCAGATTCTCGACACTGCACCTGTACTGAACGCCACTGTTTTGAAAAATGCTTTAACATTACTGCTGGGAATATTATGGTCTCAATTTCACAGGACTAAGAAACTAATTAGCTTCTGGTTGTTGTTGATTAGCAAACGCAAACTCCACAATATTCCGGAAGATTGGCCACGCTATTTATGGGAAGGCGGGGAGGATGCAGGGGAGCGCGGGATTGCGGGGAAAACCCAGCAAGGATGGGGTTGCAGAGGTCCTGTCGAATTTAGCAGCAAAAACTCATAATTCATGTCTTCCTTTTCTTGCCTGGCAGCTGGCCATATTGACAGGATGCCGGGTGGGAAAATCGGTGGCAGGAGGCTGCAGCCATGGAAGCTTGAGGACAGCCCCCGGTTATCGTGATCACAGGGCTGGCCGGGGAATGGGAGCTGGGGACGGGTTGAGGGGGAAGGGAGGACGCAGGTGAGGTCAGCCGCGGGATAGGTCAGAGATCGGAGGTTGGAGGAGGGGAGATTGCCGATCGCAGCGGGGGCAGGGGTGAGGGGGCGGGAGAGAGAGGCAGCAATCGACAGAAGGGAGGCCAAAGGTTTGCTTCAGAGGTCGAGGACCACTCCTGCTCCTCTTGGCCCACAAGGAGTGCTGTAAAAAGGCACTTACCTTCTCTTGCCTTCATTTCGCTGCCAGGTTTCCTAAGGTCTGGGAAACATGGCCAGCAACTGTTAAATGTAAACCATGGGAGCCTGATTTAAATATATGTTAGTGAAGTGTCCCACCTCTCGAAGCAGGGACACACACAAGCCTTGTGACCCACTGCTGTAAAAACGGCAACAGGCACGTACTCTATGGGATCGGGGACGCGTTCCTCATTTTTTTACGGTTTAAACCTCCCCCTCCCCCCACCCCCCCAACCTCCCGCTCATCATGAGGGGGGGGATTAATATTGACCCCATTATTTCAGTTTTAAGTCTAAAATATGTCAGCTGTTGTGCAAGAAAAATTGAAGGAGATACACAAAACACAGCAAGACTATCCCTAACTATCCCTGAAATATTGCCAACATATTTTCATGAGGCCTTTCATTCTGCAGATTTTTCAAATTGAAAAATCCATGAAGATAGATCCCAAAGAAAATTAAGCCCATTAATTATTAAACATAAACAGAATTGTAACAGTTACCATTGCATGATCAATAAAATGAAAGTTTAGCAAAACTAAAATGTATTGTTAAAGCTACAAAATCTGAATGTAACTAAATTGAAGTGTTTTGCAATCCACTCCACTACTTGCACTCATTTCAGAGTTTCCTTAAGCTTTCTGTGTCCTTGCTCAGGCTCCTGGGATGGATTTTCCTAACATTGGCCCTGAAAGTCCGGCTTCCCCGGGTCCGTACAGAGTTCCTATGGACCCGTTCTGTCAAGTTTCTGGCTTGACAGATGGCCGCATCTCGGGAGCGAGGACATTTGTAAGTGGAAATTTCCGATATTTACACTTACAAATGTCATCAAAAATCTTGCGCCCGAAAAAGCAGGCCCATAGCCTACTTTTATAGGCGCAAGTGTTTTAAAAAACACAAAAACATATAAAAATAAAGTTATTAAAACATATTTTATCGTTAAAAACCCTGCCCATAATGATAAGTTTATTTTAAAAAACTTTTTTAAAAATCGGGAAATTATTTTTTTTAAGACATTAATAACTTTAATTTAAATGAATGTAGTGTAATAATTTTCTGTTTTTTTATTAGTGTTTTGGGTGTTTAGGGCTGTGTTTTGGGCTCTATCACAATCACAGTAATAGGAGTTTAGGACCCTGTGGAACTCCTATGATGATGATACTTTACCCGATTGGCTGCCCAGAGCCATGTGACTCCAGCTCGAGGCCTGCGCACGCGTCGACGTGTACACGCTGCGAATCGCAGTCAAAGGAGGCCTCAGCATCGGAAAGTCGAACGTGGGTAGCAGCTTAAGGTAAGTGTGTATTTTTTTTCTAAAATGCCCGTGGGAAGGCCAAAATGGAATTTCAGGGCCATTAGCTTGATTCCCAGACCATCCTTCCCTGTCCCTTTCTTGGTTTTGGACTTGTCAAAACAAGGGAATACTGTATCAAATACAGGCTGTACAGTGCCAAATGTATGCCAAACTGCAGCTCAATTGTGGTTTCAGGAGACATAAATCCATGTGAGTAAAACTCAAATATGCAGTCATCAGACAGGTCCACGTGCAGGTTATCTGATCCCTGCATTCTGTCAACTGGGACTTCACAGGAGTCTTATTGTCTGTTGCAAGAGCGGACCCATAGCTGGTGTTTACTCAATGACTTCATTGACATAGCTGTCTTGTACTTACTGCCTGCAGACAGCTAATTAATTAGATGTGAGGACCACTACACTTACAGCAATTTTAAAATGAAACAAATGAAACAGGAATCACATGCCTCACAATTCGATGCCCTGCAGAAACATTGAAAATTGTGGAAATGCACAACAATTCCAGCAGTATCTGAAAAAGCAAAGAGGTCTTTGGGTGTAACCCATCATAGATCTAGCTATTGATCTTTTTTCAAATTTCCAACATTCATTGTTGTCTTAACAATACCATCTCAGTGTGTTATAAGAGAATTTGCTCCAATAAGAAAAACAGAATTTCTGTAACCAGCTCTGAAAATCCTCACTGTAAACAAGCAAAACACTTCAGTTATCAACAGGCTTGTCAGCTGTCCAAGTATTTCACTATTCAAACAGCTCACTTTATTAATGCTTCAAGGATACATTTGTCAGGATACTAGAAGAACTCTTCTGCTCAACTGCAAATAAATGTCTTGCCGGATCTTTTACATCTGTCAAAGCAGCCAGATAGGTCCTTGGTTTAACATCTCATCTAAAACACGGCACCTCACTTTCTTGGTTTTGCAGGTTCCACAGAGCAGGTGGTCCAAATGAGGAGAGCAGCAGTAATTTTCTTTATAAAGTGGTGTTTGAATATACCCAAGTTTGTCCGACAGGTCCAAATGGCAAAAAATATTCACGGCAGTGGCCATTTTCACTGCTACAGACAATGATGTTCTCCTGGTAGAAGTGGGCTGCAACTCTTCTTCCAGTAGCTGGCATAATTCCCCAGTAGCCTCAGAGCAGGGGGAACGGATGGTAAAGCAGAGGACATACATGTACGATAAACAAAAGGATTAAAAAAAAATGTCTTAATACAGAGGGTGTTCAGAATGGAGAATTTTCTGCCACAAACCGTTGTTGAAAGAAGCCATTTTTTATTATGATAGCTGCTTAAACAAAAGGAATATTAAAAAGATTTAAGGAATGAGATGAGAAACATACGAACATACAAAAAAGGTGCAGGAGTAGGACATTCGGCCCTTCGAGCCTGCACCACCATTCAATATGTTCATGGTAGCAATACTGTGGAGGAGGATTTCCTGGAGTGTATAAGGGATGGTTTTCTAGACCAATATGTCGAGGAACCAACTAGAGAGCCGGCCATCCTAGACTGGGTCTTGTGTGACGAGGGACGATTAATTAGCAATCTGGTCGTGGCCCTTGGGGATGAGTGACCATAATATGGTAGAATTCTTCATTAAGTTGGAGAGTGACACAGTTAATTCAGAGATTAGGGTCCGGAACTTACAGAAAGGAAACTTCGACGGTATGAGACGTGAATTGGCTAGGATAGACTGGAGAATGATACTTAAAGGGTTGACGGTGAATAGGCAATGGCAGTCATTTAAATGTAACATGGATGAACTACAACAATTGTACATCCCTGTGTGGCATAAGAATAAAAAAGGGAAGGTGGCTCAACCGTGGCTAACAAGAGAAATTATGGAAAGTGTTAAATCCAAGGAAGAGGCATATAAATTAGCAAGAAAAAGCAGCAAACCTGAGGACTGGGAGAAATTTAGAATTCAGCAGAGGAGGACTAAGGGTTTAATTTGGAGGGAGAAAATAAGAGTATGCGGGTAAGCTTGCAGGGAACATAAACAATTGACTGCAAAAGCTTCTGTAGATCTGTGAAAAGAAAAAGATTAGTGAAGACTAATGTAGGTCCCTTGCAGTCAGAATCAGGGGAATTCATAATGGGGAACAAGGAAATGGCAGACCAATTGAACAAATACTTTGGTTCTGTCTTCACTAAGGAAGACACGAATAACCTCCCGAAAATACTAGGGGAGCGAGGGTCCAGCGGGAAGGGGGAACTAAGGGAAATCCTTCTTAGACAGGAAATGGTGTTAGGGAAATTGAAGGGACTGAAGGCTGCTAAATCCCCAGGGCCTGATAGTCTGCATCCCAGAGTACTTAAGGAAGTGGTCCGAGAAATAGTAGGTGCATTGGTGGTCATTTTCCAACATTTCATGGACTCTGGTTTAGTTCCTATTGATTGGAGGGTGGCTAATGTAACACCACTTTTTAAAAAAAGGAGTGGGAAAGAAAACAGGGAATTATAGACCAGTTAGCCTGACATCAGTGGTGGGGAAAATGCTGGAATCAATTATTAAAGATGTAATAGCAGCACATTTGGAAAGCAGTGACAGGATCAGTCCAAGTCAGCATGGATTTATGAAAGGGAAATCATGCTTGACAAATCTTCTAGAGTTTTTTGAGGATGTAACTAGTAGAGTGGATAAGGGAGAACCAGTGGATGTAGTGTATTTGGACTTTGGCTTTGGTATTTGGCTTTTGATGAGGTTCCACACGAGATTAGTGTGCAAAATTAAGGCACATGGTATTGGGGATAATGTATTGATGTGGATAGAGAACTGATTGGCAGACAGGAAGCAAGGAGTGGGAATAAACGGGTCCTTTTCAGAAGTGACTAGTGGGTGCCGCAGGGTTCAGTGCTGGGACCCCAGCTATTTACAATAGACATTAATGATTTAGATGAAAGAATTGAATGTAATATCTCCAAGTTTGAAGATGACACTAAGCTGGGTGGCAGTGCGAGCTGCGAGGAGGATGCAAGGAGGCTGCAGGGAAACTTGGACAGGCTAGGTGAATGAACAAATGCATGAAAGATGCAGTATAATGTGGATAAGTGTGAGGTTATCCACTTTGGTGGCAAAAACAGGAAGGCAGATTATTATCTGATTGGTGACAGTTTAGTAAAAATGGAGGTGCAACGAGCCCTGGATGTCATGGTACATCAGTCATTGACGGTAGGCATGCAGGTACAACAGGCAGTAAAGGAAGCAAATGGCATGCCGGCCTTCATAGCGAGGGTATTTGAGTATCGGAGCAGGGAAGTCTTACTGCAGTTGTACAGGGCCTTGGTGAGACCACACCTTGAGTATTGTGTGCAGTTTTGGTCTCCTAATCTGAGGAAGGACGTTCTTGCTATTGAGGGAGTGCAGCGAAGGTTCACCAGATTGATTCCCGGGATGGCAGGACTGACATATGAAGAAAGACTGGATCGATTAGGCTTATATTCACTGGAATTTAGGAGAATGAGAGGGGATCTCATAGAAACATATAAAATTCTGACGGGACTGGACAGGTTAGATGCAGGAAGAATGTTCCTGATGTTGGGCAAGTCCAGAACCAGGGGTCACAGTCTAAGGATAAGGGCTAGGCCATTTAGGACCGAGATGACGAGAAACTTCTTCACTCAGAGAATTGTGAACCTGTGGAATTCTCTACCACAGAAAGTTGTTGAGGCCAGTTCGTTAGATATATTCAAAAGGAAGTTAGATGTGGCCCTTACGGCTAAAGGGATCAAGGGGTATAGGGTACTGAAGTTGCATGAGCAGCCATGATTATATTGAATGGTGGTGCAGGCCTGAAGCGTCAAATGGCCTACTCCTGCACCTATTTTCTATGTTTCTATGTTTCTATGGCTGATCATGCAACTTCAGTAACCTGCGTTACCCGACTCGTCACTGCCTGCCATTCTGAAAAGGACCCATTTATTCCTACTCCTTGCTTCCTATCTGCCAACAAGTTCTCGATCAACATCAATATATTACCCCCAATACCACGTGCTTTAATTTTGCACACAAATCTCTTGTGTGGGACCTTGTCAAAAGCCTTTTGAAAGTCCAAATACACCACATCCGCTGGTTCTCCCTTGTCCACTCTACTAGTTACATCCTCAAAAGACTCGAAGATTTGTCAAGCATGATTTGCCTTTCATAAATCCATGCTGACTTGGACCGATCCTGTCACTGCTTTCCAAATGCGCTGATATTACATTTTTAATAACTGATTCCAACATTTTCCCCACTACCGATGTCAGGCTAACCGGTCTATAATTCTGTGTTTTCTCTCCCTCCTTTTTTTTAAAAAGTGGTGTTACATTAGCTACCCTCCAATCCATAGGAACTGATCCAGAGTCGATAGACTGTTGGAAAATGATCACCAATGCATCCACTATTTCTAGGGCCACTTCCTTAAGTACTCTGGGAAGCAGACTATTAGGCCCTGGGGATTTATTGGCCTTCAATCCCATCAATTTCCCTCACACCATTTCCTCACTAATAAGGATTTCCTTCAGTTCCTCCTTCTCACTAGACCCTTGGTCCCCTCGTGTTTCCAGCAGGTTAGTTGTGTCTTCCTTAGTGAAGACAGAACTAAGTATTTGTTCAATTGGCCTGCCATTTCTTTGTTCCCATTATAAATTCACCTGATTTTGACTGCAAGGGACCTACATTAGTCTTCACTCATCATTTTCTCTTCACATATGTATAGAAGCTTTTGCAGTCAGTTTTTTTATGTTCCCTGCAAGCTTACTCTCATACTCTATTTTCCCCCTCCTAATTAAACCCTTTGTCCTCCTCTGCTCAATTCTAAATTTCTCCTAGTCCTCAGGTTTGCTGCTTTTTCTGGCCAATTTATATGCCTCTTCCTTGGAGTTAACACTATCCTTAATTTCCCTTGTTAGCCACGGTTGAGCCAACTTCCCCGTTTTATTTTTACTCCAGCCAGGGATGTACAATTGTTGAAGTTCATCCATGTGATCTTTAAATATCTGCCACTGCCTATCCACTGTCAACCCTTTAAGTATCATTTGCCAGTCTATCCAGTCAATTCACATCTCATACCATCGAAGTTACCTTTCTTTAAGTTCAGGACCCTAGGAGTCATTTTCGGGCCGTGCCTAGAACGGCGCAGCCCCGCGAGCCACGCCTGATTTCCACGCTCAAAACCGCGCTGAAAATTTACCTCGGTATTCTTCACTCCCTCAGGTTGATCCAGGCCCTCGGCGCAGCGCAGCACAAGTTGTGGGGGGCGGAGCCAGGTCCCGGCGCTGAAAACAGTGTTCGCGCATGTGCAGTAGCTCCAGGCGCCAGAAACTGTGTGGGAGGGGCCCAAAGCATGCCGCCCCTAGCCCTGGCCGAATGGGCTCACTGGGGCGGCGAAGATCGGACAGCACCTCCCTCCTCGAGCTCCTGCTCTGGCTCCTCCCTCCCCACCCCGTACCCCTCCCGTTCCGCCTCTCCCCACCCCCCCCCCCAACCCCCACTCTTTCAGGTCCGGTCCGCTCCCTCTGCACGTCTTCGGCGGGGCCCGCCCATCCTGTATCTTGCTGGGGGCGGGCTCCGCCCCAAGTCTTCGGCCCGGCTTCTTCTCGTCGGCCGGGCCCATTCAGCCTCCCCCTCCCTCCCTCCCTCTCCTCTCCTCTCCTCTCCCTCCCTCTCCCTCTCCTCTCCTCCCCCCTCCCCTCTCTCTCTTCTACCCCCCCTCTCCTCTCCTCTCTCCCTCCCCTCTCCTCTCCTCTCCTCTCCCCCCTCTCCTCTCCTCTCCCCCCTCTCCTCTCCTCTCCTCTCCTCTCCCCCCTCTCCTCTTCCACCCCCCCTTCGTCAGAAACACAGACACTGACAGACAGACAGGCAGAGAGAGAGAAAGACAGAGAGACACTGACAGAGACAGAGAGACACACACTGGGGGGGCCCCATCCCAGCACGCTGTTGGAGGGTTCCCAGTACTGCAGTCGGTGAGTAGAAACTTAATTTTTATTTATTGATTTTTTAAATTATTTTTTTTTTTGATTGATTTATTGGTTGGATTTATTGATTTATTTATCATTTATTATTAATGATTGCTCTTTATTTGTAAAAGTGATGTATTTCATGTTTGTAAACTTCCCTTCCCCCCCCCCCCATATCTCTCGTTCCTTACGCCTGATTTTCTAAGTGTAGGCAAGATTTTTCGGAGCGTACAAAAATCTACACTTACCCCATTCTAAGTTAGTTTGGAGTAAGTTTTCACTGCCTAAACTTGTAAAACAGGCGTAAGTGGCTGGACACACCCCCTTTTGAAAAAAAAATCTGTTCCAAAATGAAACTGTTCTAACTCACTAGAACTGGAGCAAACTAAATGCTGAGAATTGCAATTTCTAAGATACTCCATTCTAAACTAGTTTCTCCCCCAAAAAATAGGAGCAACTCAGGCCGAAATTTGACCCCCTAGTCTCTGAATTAACTGTGTCGCTCTCCATCTTAATGAAGAATTCTACCATATTATGGTCACTCTTCCCCAAGGGGTCTCACACAAGAAGATTGCTAATTAATCCCCTCTCATTACACAACACCCAGTCTAGGATGGCCAACTCTCTAGTTGGTTTCTTGACATATTGGTCTAGAAAACCATCTCTTATACATTCCAAGAAATCCTCTAGATGGCTCATGTGGAAACAAACGTCAGTACAGACATGATGGGCAAAAAGACCCATTTTTGTGCTGTAGCCTTCTGGGATTGTTGATCGATATTGAGAAATACAAAATATTCCATATTTTCCAGACAGGGGTCAGCAACAAAGCTCTAATATATCTCGTCTCCCACTATTCTGTCCAACACCAGGAGAACATCTCTTAGTTCACAATTTGTTTCAAAGGCCACCATCATGATCTCTCCAATTTAGTTACAATGTGTGTTAAATTCTAATTTAAATATTCTTTCATAATTCCACCCACTCCCATCATCAAAATGCAGACGGAACTAGAGGAATGGTCACACATTGCTGTTAATGTAACCTCCCTGCTCCTAATCATGCATGTAGAAAAATAAAACAGCGCAAAGATTCTCAGGATTCCTGCCATACTGGGGTCATGACTAAATTAACCCATTGCCAGTGTATTGGAAGAAATTTCAGCCATTGGTTTTACATTCATGTTGTTCTTGAATTTTGAAGGCAATAGCCGAGATCCATTGCTAGCACCTCTGGTGTGATGTTAGATTCATTGCTGGCTTGTAGCTCATGTGCTGTACAACGGACTACAGTATTTACGTGGCACTATCTAATTACTGTTATTATATTGTTATGATACATATAAATGTTCTAATGTTGACACTGTAAGTGAGGATTGTCAGCATTTTGGGAAGTAAATTAGATTGTGTGGTTTTGGAACAGCCGAACATTATTTTTATCATTGTGTGCCACACAAGTGCCAGGTGATGACCATCTCCAAGTGAGAGTCTAATTTCCTCCCCTTGATATTTAACAGCATTACCATCGTCAAATCCCCCACCATCAACATCCTGGGGATTACCATTGACCAGAAACTTAACGGGACCAGCCACATAAATACTGTGGCAACAAGAGCTGGTCAGAGGCTAGGTATTCTGTGGTGAATGTCTCACCTCCTGACTCCTCAAAGCCTTTCCACCATCTACAAGGCACAACTCAGGAGTGTGATGGAATACCCTCCACTTGCCTGTGTGAGTGCAGCTCCAACAACACTCAAGAAGCTCAACACCATCCAGGACAAAGCATCCTGCTTGATTGGAACTCCATCCACCACCTTCAACACTCACTCCCTCCACCACCGGTGTACCGTAGCTGCAGTGTTTACCATGTACAAGATGCACTGCAGCAACTCGCCGCGGCTTCTTCAGCAGCATCTCCCAAACCCACGACCTCTACCACCTAGGAGGACAAGGGCAGTAGGCGCATGGGAGCACCATCACCTGCAAGTACCCCTCCAAGTTACACACCAGCCTGACTTGGAAATGTATTGCCATTCCTTCAAAATCCTGGAAATCGCTCCTTAACAGCACTATGCGCCAAAAATTGCCCAAGAGTTGCTCCGTTTTTTTTGGAGCAACTTGATTTTTCTGGAGTATCTTAAAAATCCCCATTTTGCATATTCAATTTGCACCAGTGTAAGTGAGTTAGTTAGGATTTTTTTTTAGTTTAGTTTAGTTTTTTTCAAAAGGGGGCGTTGCCAGTCACCTACGCCTGTTTTGGCCATTTAAGCCACTTTGGACAGCTAATAGTTGCTCCAAACTAACTTAGGCCAGCGTATGTGGCCACTTGTGGCCGCACAGAAAACCCTTGCGGAGAGTTAAGAAATCAGCGCAGGTAGCTAGAGATAGGGGCGGGAAGGTAAGCGGAGAGGACCTTACAAAGCACTAAACAAAGCACAATAACATTCAAGAAGCATAAAAACCATTAAGAAGAAATAAAAAATAAAACTTAAGTCCTACCTTCCTAACTCGGGCCCGGGAAGTCAGCGGACCGGCTGGTGCGAGAGGCCACTCGACTGGGGATAAGTGCGGGTGGGACGACCAGGCGGGAGAGCACAGGGAACTGACCACAGGCAGGCTGGGCGGGGCTCCCAGAAGACACAGGCAGGCTGGGCGGGGCTCCCAGAAGACACAGGCTGCTGGCTGAGGAATCAACAGACAGCGGGACAGCCAGCCGGCCGGTGCAGGAGGCCACTCGGCCGGGGATAGATGCGGGCTGGAGAGCACAGGTAACTGGTCGATTGCCAATGTTATTCGCTACTGCGCGAACGCTCCAATGCGCATGCGCAGCACTGCCGGCACTCTTTCACACACACAGGGCCTTAGCTCTGCCCCCAATGGAATCGCCACGCCGTGCCAAGCCCCGGGCGAGTCAACAGAGCGGCCAGAATCCGGGGACATCTTTTTGGAACCGTTTTGAGCCTAGGAAGTTGGCGCATCTCACGTGAGTGCGCCGAAAAAAACAGATGGGCCAAATTTGGGCCCTCTGTGTACCTTCGCCACACGGACTGCAGCTCAAGGGCAATTAATGCTGGCTTTGCCAGCGACGCCCACATACCAGAACAATTTTTTTTAAATGATGTGGTATGCGTATTCAGAATAAGAACTCCAAAGGCCAAGCGAGGAACTTCATCGGTTTAGCAATGCATCTTTAGAATAGTGATATAATGGAATCCTAAATTACTTAGTCAAGACACATGGAAGAATTCCTCCAACTAAGCCCATTTAGAAGAGAACAGAATGTCCACACCAGTACCAAATCAAGTGCAAATTGGAAACTTGAAATTCCTACCAATTCTTTTCATTTAAAGATTCTTTATGAATTCTGCATTCAGTGGTGACACTCAAAACCACTTGTTGCAAAAGCTAATAGAATGTCACGACAGTACTTGCAAATAAAATGTTATCACATTTTGCAGCATCATGCTTTCCTAGGTCAAAAAAGAACTTGCATTTATACAGAACCTTTCATGACCACCAGACGTCCCAAAGCACTTTACAGTCAATAAAGTACTTTCTGAAGTGTAGTCACTGTTGTAATGTGGGAAACAAGTCAGCCAAATTGCACAAAGCAAGCTCCCATAAACAGCAATGTGATAATGACCAGATAATCTGTTTTTGTTATGTTGATTGAGGGATAAATATTGGCCAGGCCACCAAGGATAACTCCCCTGCTCTTCTTCGAAATAGTGCCATGGGATCTTTTACATGCACTTGAGAGAGGAGTCGGGGCCTCGGTTTAACGTCTCATCTGAAAGAAGGCACTTCCAACAGTGCAGCACTCCCTCAGTACTGCACTAGCATGTCAGCCTAGACTTTTGTGCTCAAGTCTCTGGAGTGGAACTTGAATCCACAACCTTCTGACTTAGAGGCGAGGGTCCTACCAACTGAGCCAGGTTGAGTCAGGTATAGTACAGATTCAATGAAGATGAAACCACATACTGCATTTTCCCAACAATATGTCCTAATCCCAACCTCACACAAGCTCCGATTATGGTACCAGTGTTAGCTTTGCATTTTTACACCAGCTTACATTCTGGCCTCTCAATGTGACACTGCCAATATTATGCCAATTAATGTCAAATTATGAGTAGTTTTCTGCCATGGATCACTGTTCACTCATAACTGGACCTAAAAATGCCTTAATTTTTTTTTCACAGAAATCTTTCAGTCTGGGCTAAACTCAAACCTACAAAGAGGCAGTGCACTAACTTAGTGCACCACCCAGTAACCCTGCCTTTATCTTTGGTAATGCAATATGAATGACATATTCTCAACAGGATTTTTTTTTAAAAACTTGCAAGCAAAAGGCTGCTGTCATATTTCTGGGTTAGGGTGAGGGTGGGCAGGAATGATTTTTGGGGGGAGAAGTCAGATGTGCCAGGTTCGTCTCATTTAAGCCATATCAGATATCCCAATTGGGGGAGAAGGAAGAGGCAAGGGACGTGGGGGGTGGTGATGGGTGTCTGGATCCATTCTGGGATTACCACAGGAATTTAGCCCTACACTCAATTTGGGTCATGAACTCTTATCCCATCACTATTCAGTGCAGCACACTGGAATCCTCAAATTACATCTTCCTCCTTTGTGCAAAAAGAGAGAAATTAATGAATAATTCAATTACATTTTAACACAATAGAAGTACCAAGGTCGCTGACTAGTATACCATTTTCCACTGACTCCCTTTACCTTGCTGTAGTCATGCCCACAGCAGGTCAAAATTCTAGGAATTTGAAATTTCCACAATTATTCAATCAAAAAATGCACCATGCTTATTGATGGAATGAATGTACCATGCACCAACATTGTTTCTCATTTTAGTCATCTAAATGCATAAATCCTCCTGACAAGTAATTGAAAATATTCTACATGTTCTCTTACTGTTGCCACCATTAAGTAGCAATGGCAGCGATCATGGTTAATGTCTGCTAGCAGTACATTCTACTGCCTTTCAGCCAGACAATTCACCTCTGAAAATATTCCAGCGTGATTTGTGTAAACTATAAATATCAATACAAGACATGTTACTTTTAACAATTAAAATCTGAGCTGAATTTGGAAAGGTTAATTTATGGATCAACACACCCACATATTGATTTTCCAAATTCCAACCATACAGGACTTATGTTGCCTTCCTGCATTATAACATGGCAGCATACATGTTGAAGATAGATCAGTTCACTTCCCTGCTGTCAAATTTCCTACCATAATGGCAGGTAACTGTCTGCTATCACAACAATAAGGGCTTTTCAAAAGATAATAACATTTGTTCAAGTTAAAGAAATGTTACTCCTGCTGGCTGATTGTTTAGAAGCAAGTATCCTGTGGATGTCAATCCAGTGAGCATCCATTTAGTTTTGCACTGAACATGCCTTAATTTTTCCTAGTTCTGGGCTTAACCATTGAGGAAGGTCTGTGGCCTTTTGTTACTGTGAACAGATTATTGTGCGTTAATGTTGAAGTACAATGTGGAGTTGTATCTATGTTCTTGAGGAGTTTAAGGTAATTCACAGCAGAGAGCAGGACTAGGATTCAATCTTTAGATTCAGCCTCACCGATAGCCACTTATAAGACAGTACAAAATTGAATCTGAGGCTGAATCCTGGATTTTTAGTATGGCTATCAGTGGGGTTGGATCCAAAGACCGAACCCTAGTTCTGCTCTCTGAGTCCCCTTAGAGGATCAGAGAACACAGATACATCTCCACACTCGACATCTGGGGAACATGGACACGTACTTATTTGTACAACAGTTGCCACCTCACTCAATGGGTGAATGTAGAAGTAGGGACAGTAAAGGCATGTTCGCATATAGTTGCTGCATCCACTGTTGTTACTGCTCAAACTAATGTCGTCCCCTCCATCAACAGTGCAACAAAAACGATGTTGTGCCATCTGGAAACCATAATTTATCCAGGTTTAGGCATACAAAGTGCATCCAGGAGGTGGTACTTGTGTACACAGTCCCTGACATTAAGACATACAAGATCTCTGCAGCAGCAGATAATGACTCAGCGAAACATTCGCAGTGCAGGCAGAAGTTAACACTGAGACAAATATACTACAATTACAATTACAGGTTCAACTGGAACAACTACAGCAACTTGCACTTACAGATCACCTTTAACATAACAAAGTCCTGCAGAGAATGTTAGGAGGTAGCAAGACGAAGGAGTTCGGAGAATTCCATAATTTAGAAGCATGATGGCTGAAGGCTATTGATGAAGGATGGGCGACACTTTAGTAGGGAAGGTGGAAGTTGGGAATAGAACTGAACTGCACAGATAGGATTAAGCAAGATTTTATAAACAAGGATCAGGATTTAGAAGGCAATGAAACAAAAAAAAGAGTCTAACCACTGCCCCCTGACATTCAATAGCAGTACCATCACCGAATCCCCCACCATCAACATCCTGCGGGCCACCAATGACAAAAAATTTAATTGGACCAGCCACATAAATTCTGTGGCTACAAGAGCAGGTCAGAGGCTGGGTATTCTACGGCAAGTGTCTCACCTCCTTACTCCCCAAAAACCTTTCCAACAAATACAAGGCAGAGTCAGGAGTGTGATGGAATACTCTCCACTTACCTGGATGAGTGCAGCTCCAACAACATGCAAGAGGTTCGACATCATCCAGGACAAAGCAGCTCATTTGATTGGCACCCCACCTACCAGCTTAAATATTCACACCACTGGCACACTGTGGCTGCAGTGTGTACCATCTACAAGATGCACTGATGTAAATCTGTGGAATTCTCTGCCTCAGAGAGCTGTGCAGGGTAGGTCACTGAATATATTTAAGGTGGAGATATATAGATTTGTGAGCGATAAAGGAATAAAGGATTATGGGGAGCGGGTAGGGAAGTGGAGCTGAGTCCATGATCAGATCATCCATGATCTTATTAAATGGCGAAGCAGGCTCGAGGGGTCAAATGGCCTACTCCTGCTCTTATTTCTTATGTTCTTATGTTCACTGCAGAAACTCTCCACGGTTTCTTTGATCTCCCAAACCTGTGAGCTCTACCACCTAGAAGGACAAGAGCCGCAAATGCATGGAAACACCGTCACCTCCAAGTTCCCATCCAACTCACACAGCATCCTGACTTGGAAATATATTGCTGTTCCTTCATCATCACTGGGTCAAAATCTTGGAACTCCCTCCCTAACAGCACTGTGGGAGTACCTTCACCACATGGAATGCAGCGGCTCAAGAAGGCGGCTCACCAACACCTTCTCAAGGGTAATTAGGGATGGGCAATAAATGCTGGCCTTGCCAGCGCTGCCCACAATCCATGAATGCATTTTTGAAAAGTACAGGTAAACAGTAGGTATCTGTGAGGACCAGGTTCGGTAAGTGGGACAATATGGGATTCAAGCACTAGAGTTGTGGATGAGCTGGATATTTTACAGGGTGGAATTCAGGAGGTTGGCAAGAAGAGCATTGAGGAAGTCTGAAGTTAAATGGAAGAAGCTAACACTAAGTCATACAGGAACAGTGAACTAGAATAATGAACAGGTTATACTGAAACATTCACAGTACATATAGGGCCCGAAATTGAAGAACTTACCGCCCACTGTCGCCGACATTCCTCTCGTCGAAACGCCCAGTGCCACTTTCGACATGGCCTGGAGTGGACGGGAGGGGAGAGCCACCAGGAAGTGCCGACGTCAACTGACCTCCCGCCCGCTGAACTGCGATATTGTTGCGGGTGGAAGTCAGCAGCAGAACGGGGGTAGACCGCTAGCTGGAGGCTGGTCTGTCCCCGACAGTAGGTAGGAAAATGGGGAAAAAATGGTTGGTACACGTTTTGTCATTTTTTTTCTTTACAGGGACTTATCTGGATGGGGTCCACTGAAGGTCTTCAGATGTTGTTTTTTATGCTTTTGCTTTTCAGCTCTTCGACCCACTGTGGTCCCGACTCCATCCTCGGCGGCACTTGGGCGGCAAGTGCCTCTGCCGCTGAGAATGAGCGCTCCTGTCGGCTGCCACCCAGATTGGCAATGTAAGTCGCTCATTTGCTGCCCACCGACCTTCGAGGGACCTCCCCGATGAAAACCCAGCTCAAAGTACCGTCAGTTACCTCGGCGGCCATCGGCAGTCCTTGGGCGGCACTTGGGCAGGCGGAGGCCTTCATCAAATTCGGGCCCATATAAACTGACAGCCATAAACAGTAACTGCAGTTCTTGCATCATGTTACACAGACACATAAAAGCTAATAATCAGGTATAATCACCTTGACTTGAAGAGCTAGCATTGGCACAGCTTTGCTAAGCCAAATGACCTTCTGTGATGTTCTGCCTAAGAGTGCGTATATTATGCATATAGTGGCTAATGAAATGTACAGAGGATAAGGAGGAACCTACATTGGGACATATACACTACATACTGGAACTGATAATGAGACATCCACAATACATACCAAGGTTGGCACTGAAACATACTGCATATATAATGGAAGTGGCACATAGAGAGCAACTAAAAAAGTCATACACAGGTTATACATAAGCTGACACTAACTAAACACAGAATGTACAGGTGAGACACAGACATAGATTTTCTGAATTTTGGGTGTTATTTTGTGCTAAATTTGGCTAAACAAAATCAGCTGAAAGGAATTAAATGATTTCTTTATGTCATTAATAATCCAATAAAAAACTAGGGGGCCGGAATTGATCAGCCCACCGCCCACTGCTGTCGACTGCCGCCCACATTCCTCTGCAAGATCTGCCCAGTGTCACTTTTGAAGTGGTCTGGAGCAGGAGGGAGGGGAGAGCTGCCGGGAACCGCCCGCTGACATCAGCAGACGACCGAGTGGCGCAACTGAGCTCCCGCCCACCGAGTTCCCATATTGATGCGGGCGGGAGTCGCTAGGAGTCGACGCCAGAATGGGGGTGGACCGCTGGCTGGAGGCCGGTCTGTCCCCAATGGGAAGTCTGAAGATCCTGAAAAAAAGGTTAGTGAACATTTGTTTTTTCCATAGCGACTTACCTGAATGGGATCCCCTGAAGGTCTTCTGATAGTTTTTAAAATTTTTTCCTGATGATTTTTATCTTCAGCTGTTCGACCCTCCGTGGGCCCGACTCCATCCTCGGCGGCACTTGGGCGGCAAGCGCCTCTGCCGCCGAGAATGAGACCTCCTGCCCGCTGCCGCCCAGATTGGCGGCGTACGTCGTCATTTGCTGCCCGTCGACCTTCGAGGGATCTCGGCAATGAAAACCCTGCCGAAAGTACCGTCCGGTACCTCGGCGGCCATCGATGGCACTTTGGGCGGCACTTGGACGGGCGGAGACCTTGACCAAATTCGGCCCCTAGGAAACCAAAAATAAGTTTAAAAAAACAGTGAACTCAGTGCGACAGCAGGCAATGGACTGGATAAATGACCAGAAATCTATTTTTTGCAAAGGAGAGTGAATAGTATGTTGTGCGGGAATGGGGAGGAGTTTTTCTATCTTGCCGATTTCCTTATGACATTAGTATGTTAGGGTTTCAGTGTAAAATACATGTTGGAATTTATTTTTTTAGATCAATTCTCAGGTTAAAAGCACAAGATCTGTACATACACAAAATTACATTTAGACATTCATTTCAGGTGCGTGTTGTGATATACACTGAGTCATACATATTACACAAGCAAATGAAATAAACTTCATGCATTATTTACAATTAGTTGCCACTAAGATACACACATCCCCATTTTCTCAAGTTCCAACAGTGGCACAAAGCTTTGCTGGAGGCAGTGAAAGGTCAAAAAATATGGCACAACCTTGAGTGCCTAATTCAGTCGACACCACATTTTGCAAAGCACAATTTCAGGGGTCAAAATGAGGTAACACTACAGGTATGCATGCATCTCATTAGCACGGAATACATTTATTTACAATTTGTCTCACATCACTTTGATTTATACACTGCAGCTGCATTGCAGTTCTGTCCCTCTCGGTGATGGCAAGCCAGTCGGGAGTCCAACATATAAAAATTAACACAACTCAAAAAAATAGGATGGCTTTACCAAGGAGCCACATCAACAGGCAGAAGTCCCACCTTGCAGCATTTCTGGTAAGAGCAGATAAACACAAGCCATGTTCTGTACAAGATATGTATAGAAACTGAGACATACTCAGTATATACAAGATACAGAGACATTCACTGTGTACAGGAACTGAGTGTGATACATTCACTATATACAAAGGAATTATTATAGAAACATTCTCAGTACGTATCGAAGCAGTCAGCTACTCTGCGACATATACTGTACAGCAGAAGACCCCGTTACTATTTACCCATTGAATGAGCGTTGTATCTAGAGACCTCTTCATTATATTGGAGTGACAAGCTGTCCCATGAGACAAGGTTTCATACTACAAAAAATGGCCCATTACTGGTGTATAACATCACATCTCGTTTTCTGCATTTCTAGATTTGGCACGTTTTCGGGAGTCTGCTTATGGAAGAAACCAGTGGCGTTGAACCAAAAAGTGATTATCTACAGCAGACCTAAAATTTATAACAGTTGAGCATACAGGATCAATGTGTATCAAAAATAAACAACTGCAACTAAAGAAAAGCAATCCTGAATCAATTAATAAACAAATTAAAATTGAGATAATGAAGAAAAATTGGCATAGCAGCTGAGACTGATTTGTGAAGCACTGGCAATCATTATATGGGAGCCAATGGATACCAGAAAGGGGCCAGAAGATTGGAATTGGTGTGGTGTCCATGTGGTGCCCATATTCAAAAAGGGTGATAAAACAGATATGCGGAACTCCAACACCGCCTCCAGTGTGCCAGCGCAGCCTTCGGTCACCTGAGGAAGAGAGTGTTTGAAGACGTGGACAACAAATCTGGCACCAAGCTTATGGTCTACAGGGCTGTAGTGATACCCACCCTCCTATATAGCTCAGAGATATGGACCATATACAGCAGACATCTCAAAGCGCTGAAGTACCACCAACAAGTACCGCTGCAAGATCCTGCAAATCCACTGAGAGGATAGACGCACCAATGTCAGTGTTCTTGCTCAGGCCAACATCCCCAGCTTTGAAGCACTGACCACACTCGACCAGCTCCGTTGGGCGGGCCACATCGTCCGCATGCCCGACACGAGACTCCCTAAGCAAGCGCTCTACTTGGAACTCCTACACAACAAGCAAGCCCCAGGTGGGCAGAGGAAACGTTTCAAGGACACACTCAAAGCCTCCTTGATAAAGTGCAATATTCCCACCAGCACCTGGGAATTTCTGGCCCAAGATCGCCCAAAATGGAGGAAGAGCATCCGGGAGGGCGCTGAGCACCTCAAGTCTCGTCGCCGAGAGCGTGCAGAAATCAAGCGCAGACAGCGGAAGGAGCATGCGGCAAACCACCCTTTCTCCTCACCCACCCTTTCCTTCAAACACTGTCTGTCCCACCTGTGACAGAAACTGTAATTCCCATATTGGACTGTACAGTCACCTGAGAACTCACTTTTAGAATGGAAGCAAGTCTTCCTCGATTTTGAGGGACTGCCTGTGATGATGATGATGATGATTTTTCCATTCCATGTAACATTATGGAATTGATTGCCAGGTGTAAACCCGAGGTCCACCTGTACAACAATAACCTAGTTAAATTAAAATTCCACATAAAATGTTGTTAGTTAAATTCAAAGTTATGGGCATTCAGGACAAAAGTTAAGAATGGAACAAGTACTCCTTAGATGAGTAACGTCGGAATTGGGAGGAGAGTGACGTACCCAAGGGCTTGGTGCTGTGGCCACTTCTTCTAATTTACATAAATTACTTGGATTCAGAACATGCAAACTAGGAGGAGCAGTGAAATCAAAAGAAATAACTTCATAAATGACAGAAGGCGGCAACGCGAGGAAAGACTACAAAAGCTCAGGCTTTCATTCTGGAAAGGAGACACCCGAGTGGTGATGTTACAGAGGTATGTGAGATGGTGAAAGGAAAGGAGCAAGTAAACTTATTATAATTTTTAATTAAATTGCGAGATTAGAACTAAGAGACACAGGTTCAAACCAGTTAAAAGATCATTTACGGGCTGATACCATGAAAATATTTTTCACACAGAGTGATCAACACGTGGACTAAATTTGAAAAGAAAGACTTGCATTTATATAGTGCCTTTCATGACCACCAGATGTCCCAAAGCACTTTACATCCAATGAAGTACTTTTTGAAGTGTAGTCACTTTTGTAATGTAAGAAACGCAGCAGCCAATTTGCGCACAGCAAGCTTCCACAACAGCAATGTGATCATTTTTGACCCTGAAATTAGTTTCCAGCCACATTTTCGCGGCATAACTAAAACTGCCTTTTTCCACCTCCATAACATTGCCCGCCTCTGCCCCTGCCTCAGCTTTTCTGCTGCTGAAACCCTCATTCATGCCTTTGTTACCTCTAGACTTGACTACTCCAACTTGTAGTGTATGAAATGATACAATGAACTCCGTACTGTGAGCCAGTGACTAGGTGTACCCTGGTCAGTCTTTAATGGCTTCCAGAAGTGAGGATACAAAGGTGAAGTTCAGGTTATATACCGGGCCCAGCACGAGTGTACCTATGACCCTAGGACCTCCTGTTGGTGGGCAGACCTTTATGTACATACATTACATCATTTCCCCCCCACCCCCCCCCAGTTCTTGGCACAAGTCCATATTACAAGTTCAGACAGTCCGGAGCCCTTGGCTCCGTGGTTGACTGTCTCAGTACAATCCCAGTGCTTTCTGAGTCTCTCACGACTTGGGGCTGGGCATTGACCACAGTGAGTTCTTCTGATAGCTGGACGTGAGTTGGTTGGTCGTCTAAGCTCACGGTGTCTTCTTCCAACTGTTCCAGTTCGTTAGTGTGTCTTAGCTTGATTTGATCAATGTGCTTCCTGCAGATCTGACCATTCTTGAGCTTAACCATATACACCCAGTTACCCTCCTTATCCATAACATTGCCCGGGAGCCACTTGGCCCATTGACCATGGTTAAGTACATACACTGGGTCATTTACAGATATGTCGCGTGACACTGCGGCGCGGTCGTGATACCACTGCTGGCGTTGACGTCGAGTTTCGACATGATCGTTAAGGTCAGGATGGACTAGAGCGCGCCTGGATTTAAGGTCTCTCTTCATCAATAGTTCCGCAGACAGGACCCCGGTGAGTGTGTGTGGCCTGTAACTGAGCAGTATGCGTGACAGGTGTGTCTGCAAGGAACCGTGAATTATGCGTTTCAGGCTCTGCTTCATGGTTTGAACTACCCACTCCGCTTGAACATTGGATACGGGTTTGAACGGGGCTGACCTCATATGTTTTATGCTGTTGCATTTCATGAACTCTTGAAACTCCAGGCTCGTGAAACACGGTCCGTTGTCGCTGACAACGATGTCTGGCAGACCATGTGTGGCAAACATGGCTCTCAGGTTCTCAATGGTGGCAGTGGAAGTGCTGGATGACATGGTCACACATTCTATCCATTTGGAGTATGCATCCACCACCACGAAAAACATTTTATCGAGGAAGGGGCCTGCAAAGTCGATGTGGATTCTGGACCAAGATTTGGATGGCAATGACCACAGACTGAGTGAAGCTTCCTTTGGGGCATTGCTTAACTGCATGTAAGTGCTGCACTGATGCACGCATGACTAAGTCTGAGTCAATGCCAGGCCACCAAACATGGGAACTGGTGATGGCCTTCATCATAACAATACCGGGATGCATACTATGTAAATCCCGTACAAATCTTGCCCTGCCTTTCTTGGGCATTACAACATGATTACCGCACAGTAAACAGTCGGACTGGATGGAAAGCTCATCTTTGCGTCGGCTGTACGGTTTGGTTTCATCACCCATTTCCTTGGGGATAGTCGACCAGTCCCCGTTAAGAACACAATGTTTTACAACCGATAGGGTCGGATCCTGGCAGGTCCAGGTCTTAACTTGTTGAGCAGTGACAGGCGACTCTTCACTCTCAAAGGCATCCATGACCATGAGTAGCTCTGCGGGCATTGGCGGTTCCACCTCCAGGTAACCAGCTCAATGTATCAGCGCAGTTGTCAGTGCCTGGTCTATGGCGAATTATATAATTATAGGCAGATAATGTCAGCGCCCACCTCTGGATGTGGGACGACGCGTTGGTATTGATACCTTTATGTTCCGAGAACAATATGAGTGGCTTGTGATCGATTTCCAGCTCGAAGTGAAGCCCAAACAGGTACTGGTGCATTTTTTTTACCCCATAAACACATGCTGAAGCCTCTTTCTCTACAATGCCATAGGCTCTTTCCACCTTGGACAGGCTTCGAGACGCGTATGCAACTGGTTGTAGTTTGCCTGACTCATTGGATTGCTGGAGTATGCAGCCGATCCCATAGGACGACGCATCACAGGTCAAAACTAGACGCTTGCATGGGTCATACAGTACAGTAGCTTGTGGGAACACAACAGATTTCTAGCCCTTTAATACCGTGCTCAATTTGGGTAAGAAGTTACCGAAGTAGTTGAGAAGACCCAGGAACGAATGCAGCTTCGTCACATTCTGGGGCCTGGGCGAATTTTGGATGGCCTCTGTTTTCGCATCTGTCAGCCTGATTCCGTCTGCAGCAACCTTTCGTCCAAGGAATTCGACCTCCGGTGCCATGAAAACGTACTTCGAACGTTTCAGCCTGAGTCCCACTTTGTCCAGACGACGCAGAACCTCTTCCAGATTGTGCAGGTGCTCGGCATGGTCATGACCTGTGACTAGGATGTCATCTTGGAATACCACGGTCCTGGGGATTGATTTCAATAGGCTCTCCATGTTTCTCTGAAATTTGACTGCCGCCGAACGAATGCCAAAAGGGCACCTGTTGTAAATAAACAGTCCTTTGTGCGTGTTGATGCATGTAAGTTTCTTTGATGATTCAACCAGTTCCTGTGTCATGTAGGTTGATGTTAGATCCAATTTGGTGAACCATTTTCCCCCGGCTAGCGTTGCAAACAGGTCATCAGCTTTTGGTAGTGGGTACTGATCTTGTTTTGAAACTCGATTGATCGTGACCTTGTAGTCTCCACAAATCCTGACCGTACCGTTGCTCTTTAACACCGGAACAATGGGACTGGCCCATTCATTAAATTCGACCAGTGAGATGACCCCCTCGCGTTGTAGCCTGTCCAATTCGAGCTCGACCTTTTCTCTCATTATGTGCGGGACCGCCCTGGCTTTGTGATGGATGGGCCTTGCGTCTGGGCCTCGGCGAATCTGCACCCTGGCTCCCTTGAAGCTGCCAATTCCCAGTTCAAACAGTGAGGGAAATTTGCTCAGCACTTGAGCGCACAAATCATCATCTGCTGATGACAAAGCTTTGATATCGTACAATTTCCATTTTATTTTCTCGAGCCAACTCCTGCCGAATAACGATGGGGCGTTACCCGGGATAATCCTTAACAGTAGATCATGAACCGCTCCCTCGTACGACACTCTTACTGCTGCACTACCGATCACTGGTATGAGCTCTTTGGTGTAGGTACACAACTTTGCAATTATCGGACTCAGCTTGGGTCTCTCTGCCTTGGTCTCCCACAGCTTTTCGAAAGTCCTCTGGCTCATTATTGATTGACTCGTACACGTGTCCATGGATACCGGCATGCCGTTTAATTTTACCTTCATTATTATCAGTTGGCTCTTTGTTAGGAACACGTATGCTATACACTTCCTCCTTGGAGCTCTTAAATGCCTCGGGCTGCATTGCCAGATCCACGCTGAATTGATCATCATCCACGTGGTGTGTCACAGCTCACTTGCTCTGCTGTGGACACGCCCACAGATGGTGAGAAGAACTGCCCTGCGCTTCTCTGCATCCTCGTCTTTGTTTAGATCATTTGCCACGAAATACTGATCAAGACGATCCGTGAAATCTCCCCAATCCTCTCCCTCATTGAATCTCTCGAGAATTCCAACAGTACTCGATCATGCTGTGCTTGCCATACTTTTGTGTGGGTTCGTATTTGCCTCGCTGCCAGTTGTGGTGTATGAAATTATACAATGAACTCCGTACTGTGAGCCAGTGACTGGTCAGTCTTTAATGGCTTCCAGAAGTGAAGATACAAAGGTGAAGTTCAGGTTATATACTGGGCACAGCACGAGTGTACCTATGACCCTAGGACCTCCGACGGTAGTGCTCCCTGTTGGTGGGCAGGCCTTATGTACATACATAACACAACTCACTCCTGGCTCGCCTCCCACATTCGACACTACATAAACTTGAGGTCATCCAAAACTCAGCAACCCATGTCCTAACTCGCATCAAGTCACGATCACCCATCATCCCTGTGCTTTCTGACCTACACTGGTTCCCGGTTAAACAACGCCTCAATTTCAAAATTCTCATCCTTGTTTACAAATCACTCCATGGCCTTGCCCCTTTCTATCTCTGTAATCCTTTTCAGCCTCACAACCCCACAAGATGTCTGTGCTCCTCTAATTCTGCTCTCTTGAATAACCCTCATTATAATCACTCAACCATGCCCTGCCTTCTGTTGCCGAGGCCCCAAACTCTGGAACTCCCTCCTTAAACCTCTCCATGTCTCTAACTCTCTTTCCTCCTTTAAGACACTCCTTAAAACCTACCTCTTTAACCAAGCATTTGGTCATCTGCCTTAATTTCTTCTTTTGTGGTCAGTGTCAAATTTATCTGTTTTGTCTTATAACACTGCTGTGAAGCGCCTTGGGACATTTTACTATGTTAAATGTGCTATATAAATAAAAGTTATTATTATTAATGACCAGATAATCTGTTTTAATTATGTTGATTGAGGGATAAATATTGGCCAGGACACCGGGGTAACTCCCCTGCTCTTCTTCAAAATCGTGCCATGGGATCTTTTACGCCCACTTAAGAGAGCAGATCTGCCTAAAGTTACCTTTTAAACTGAAGCTTGCTATGACTTGCCGAGAGTATTTAAAAAAAAAGGCTAAGTGGAGTCACCCATTTGAGACCAGTGTCAGTCCACTGGTGTGCGTTAGTGCGGGAGAATTACACTGCAAGACTTAAAAAGCAGAACTTAATATAACAAAAAGCATTGGAAGCAAAAATCCAGAAATAATTTAAGAAACATTGGATGCTAAAATGGGGGGGGGCGGGGGGAGGCTTTAGGATCTTTCTGGATTGACAAATTTAAGATGTAATTATCTTGTGACAGCAATTTTAAAAGAGTTGCGTACAGGAACATAGTAATTGCTAGAAAAAAATGACTAAGGTCCATCAAGTCCGCCTTCTATCTTCCTGGTAGTCGCACAATACAATGATAACAGAGTTGCCCAATCATAGCAATCAATCGCTATCAATTAGTCTACTGGAGACCCAGACATGACATGAGGAACACCCCAGTACCAGAGAGCTTTAGGAACCATGGGGGCGAACCAAAGGGTGGTAACTTTTCAAAGTTTGGAAACATAGCACCAGGTGCAAATGATTCTGAACCTCAGCTAAATTGGGCTTCAGCGCCCCTGGAAGGAAGGGGGTGGTAAATGAGGTGCTAATGACCTTACTGGGACACTGATTAGAGTACTATCCAGTGAGTTGTATTCAGCAACCGTTCTTCAATCCTTCACACTGGTTAATTCCAGCTCTTAAAGGGGAGGTAATATCCAGCTTCAACTGCTCATTTTCAGCATTGTTGCACGTGAGTCACAGCTCTGGGCAACTGAGAGAACTTTGGGAGATGGCTTGTGCAAATCCTGTTGCAAGGGAGAGAGCCATGCGGTTCAACAATGTGGCATTGGAGACATTGATGGGGACAGTGGAGAGAAAGAGGGAATTGCTGCTCCCTGCATCTAGAAGGAGGCCATCTCCACAGGTCTTCAAGGCGATGTGACAAGAAGTGGCCGAAGTGGTGTCAGCCAGCACTGTTGTGGACAGAACATTGACACAGTGCCGCTAGACGTTCAACGACCTCAGTCGGTGGTTAAGGTGAGTGCATACCAGCCGATGAACCTCTGTCTGTGCACATTGAGCAAAGCATCACTCCCCACCACTCAACCACAAAACATGTGCAGCTACTCATACGCACATCCTCATCTCATGCCTTGCCGACATTCTCAGCTATTCAACCACATTCTCGCACACACAGAGCTGGACCCTTACTCACATAAGTTTCTTTCTTTTACAGGCCAAGATGGCACATAATAGGAGGGAGCAGCAGAGGACTGGCAGAGGTGAACCTGAACTGCAGGAGCTCAGTGACCTGGAGGAGCGAGTGCTGCGGCACATTGGCCCGCAGGTGATGGGCGCCGTGGTCGGCGGAGACGTCGACTCCACTGGGGGCAACAACAGTGTCATGTATTCAACCAGCATTGTAACCCATGTATAAACTGACCTTCTCTCAAGCATGGGCCTCGTGTGCATTTATACTGTGTAGTAAGGACGTATCAATGGCGACAAGAAACTGGGATTTAAACCACGCGAGCATGGCCACTAGCAGAACAGACGAGAGGTACTGTGTTAAGGAATGGTTGGGACAGAGATTCAACATTGTTAAAGCAGCACACAGTTCTCCAGGCAGACAAGGGCAGTCAGGCATGCCCCAACATGTAGTCGAACCCAGAGGGGGAGGTCGACAGAGACAATGGCAAGCTGAACAGCGATTCACGCCATTGCAAGGGACAATGCGGCCAGTAATGGGGCCATCAACACCTGTTAATGGTGCACTCAAGGACAATAACAGGGGCAGTCAGGGACGATCGACTGGCAAGGGACCTTTTGTTTCAAACCGCAACTCATGCTGGAGGCGTGGAGGCATACATTCAGCCGGAGTTTGCAGAGATGAGCAAAATGCCTGCAGAAATTGCACAAATGGACACTGGGGGAAATTGCTGGGAGCTGAAGTTCAGCGAGTTCATGTGGAGCACGTATACAGTTCATACACCAGGACGCCACCGATAATGATGAAAGTGCTCCTCAATGGCATTCCAGTATCAATGGAGTTAGACACGGGTGCCAGCCAGTCCCTGATGGGTATCAAACAGTTCGAAAAGTTGTGGGCATCCAAGGCCAGGAGGCCAAAATTATCACCGATTGACGCACAGCTACGGATATACACAAAGCAGATAATTCCGGTGCTAGGCAGCGCCACGGTAGTCGTGACCCACAAAGATTCGGAGAAAAGGTTGCCACTCTGGATTGTCCCAGGGGATGGTCCCGCACTACTGGGGAGAAGTTGGCTTGCTGAAATGAACTGGAAATGGGGCGATGTCAATGCCAAAGGTCAGTTTATACATGGGTTACAATGCTGGTTGAATACATGACAAACAGTATCTTTATCCCCTCTCCTTTTCTCATCTCACTTCCCCGTCAAACCATAAGGCTTTATCACTTTCCACCTCCTAACACTGTCTGTCTGCCTTCCTTGCTCCATTCCTGTCCCCTGCCCTCACCTTAACATGAGTCTTGTGCCATTTATGCTTTCAGATAATCAGCCAGCAGATGTGCAGCCTGCACCTGAGCCCCGCCCCCAGCACAGTTAGAAGGAGGAGGAAGAGGAGCCAATCACTGCGTCATTGCATCTCTCACCTGCAGGCACCAGCTCAGAGACTGGCACTATGCGGTCTTTAGAAGTTAGGTAAACAGAGGGGTCTGCACTGGGTGATGCACCGGGGCCTAGCAGTCTGCAGCAAGGTCAAGGGGAAAGGGAACCTCGGGAGCCAGCTCCTCTGAGGGAGAGTTCGCACATGGGTTCTGCTGCACAGCACTCAGGTGAATAACTTGATGGGAGGCGTTGTAAGGTTCTGCAAAACCAACCACGGAGACATGTGGCAGGGAGAATGGGAAGTTGCCATGTTTAAAATGACCAACTGCAGCCAACAGCCTATAAACCGCGGAGGATGATGGGACTCTGGCCACCCTGTACAGTAACAGACAGTGTTGCAGGGGCACGGAACCGGACGGGGGATGAGCCAGCTACCGTAAGGGGGAAGAGTGTACATTCGGTTCTTCAAGGAAAATGGATACAAGGCAACTTTCTATTTTAAAAGGACATTTCTCCAGCTTTTCGTGTAAAACCCTCAGAGAAGAGGCAACATGTCCAGGCAAAATCTCCCCAGTAAAACACAAGGCAACACAAAGGGTATCAGTTTGAATCATTAAACAAAGGCCCACAGGTCTGATGCAATCATTTTGGCCAGCCCAGATAGAGTGGCATCTCTGTCGAGATAGTGAACAATCATCTTCATTCACCCCATCAGCGAGCGACAGGATACAGGAGGTGTGGCTAATCTCCCATTCCAGACAGATCGATACACATTGAACTGCCATTCACACTCCATTTTATTCAAGGAAGACCCAAGACAATGGCATGCAGTTTTGGCGCGAAGATGAACAGACTATTAGAAAAGCTGCAAAAAAACACACAAGGGGGTTGGAGGTTGGAGGTTGGAGTCCGCTTTTGCATTGAGTTGTAGAGTTGAGTTAAGAAGGTGGGAGTCAGTTTTCGTTGTGGTTGAGTTGAGTTAAAGGGGAGTTGAGTCAGCTTTTCACAGGGTCCTCGCTCTGGGGAAGATGTGCTTAATTCCAGCAGCTTTTTGCTTAGGAGCCAACCGAGAGGCAAATAGAAGAAACCGACGCAACATCGAGGAGGAAAACCGAACCGACCAACAACATAAAACCCACCCCAGAGGGACCCCGAGCTAAAATAAGTGCCCCCCAGAACCCCGGAGTTGATAGGATTGTGAGTAGAGCCCAAACCCCCTCACAGACTCAATTTAGGATAGGGATTGGTCAGAAGGGTGGGAGTGGGAGGTGGGGTTGTGTGTGAGTGGGATGTTTCAACCTCTTATTTTCCCCTTCCCTGTTGCGAGGATTGTTCGTGTTGTTGAGTGAGATTGTGCCATTACTGCTATTTACGACCTCTTCCTATGCCCTCTATCTTTGTGTTTACTATTCTAAATAAACAACATTAGCCATTTTGCACTCTTACCCACTGTGTCTGGTGCCTCATTACTCACCCATCCTCATAAATCACACGTAAAACACATCACATCACAAGGGGAGATGGGACCCAGGTAAAAAGAGAGAGGCCGACGTAAAAAAGGTAAAGCTGAACAGAAATATATAGAGGGAGGGAACTAGAATAAAGCATCAGAGAGGAAAAACAATGCGGACAGAGGGCCAGGAGAGACAAACATCATTAGAATAAGGAATAGCTCAGGAATTGAAAGAAAGAAAGACTTGCATTTATGTAGCGCACTTCACAACCACCGGACATCCCAAAGCACTTTTTGAAGTGTAGTCACTGTTGTAATGTGAGAAAGGCGGCAGCCAATTTGCGCACAGCAAGTCCCCACAAACAGCAATATAATAATGACCCAGATAATCTGTTTTAGTGATGTTGGTTGAGGGATAAATATTGGTCAAGAGTGCCATGGGATCTTTTATTTCCACCTGAGAGAGCAGACGGAGCCTCGGTTTAACATCTCATCCCAAAGGCGGCACCTTTAACAGTGCAGCACTCCCTCAACACAGCACTGGAGTGTCAGCCTAGATTTTTGTGCTCAAGTCCTTGGAGTGGGATTTGAACCCACAACGTTCTGACTGAGAGGCGAAGGTGCCAGGGCTGACAGACAGGAGGGATCAGAGAGGGTAGAATTGTAACTAAGATGAGTTTGATGTGCATGTGCATCAATACACCGAGTGTGGTAAATAAGGTTGGTGAGCTACAGGCACAAGCGGCCACATGGGATTATGATGTAGTGGTAATAATGGAGAGCTGGCTCAAATCAGGGGCATTTAATATTCTTATCTACAATATTCAAAAAGGAGTTAGATGTAGTCCTTACTACTAGGGGGATCAAGGGGTATGGCGAGAAAGCAGGAATGGGGTTCTGAAGTTGCATGTTCAGCCATGAACTCATTGAATGGCGGTGCAGGCTCGAAGGGCCGAATGACTTACTCCTGCACCTATTTTCTATGTTTCTATGTACAGAACCTCAGGGGAGTGTGGATTTGAACCTACACCCCAAGCTCCCCTTACAATGGCGACCACGAAGGGATGTGCGTTGAGTGAGGGTGAAGAGGCAGTCAGTCTTGGTGGAGAGGAGTATAAAATGGAGGGTAGGATTGCTAAGTATGTAATAGCAAGGATAAACTGCTCAAGGAAGTGGGTGCAGGCGCTGCTGAGGGCTGAACGGCCTGAGGATGCAGCAACCAGGTGGACCCAGAGTACAGATCATAAAAGATCAGTGGAAAAGGCAGTGTGGCTGATTTGCTTTCGGAAGCAAATACAGGTCTTGGACAGGCAGGTAGACGTCCTGCAGACAGAGTTAGCTGAGCAGAGAGAGGAGCTAGTAAAGACCAGCAAAGAAAGGGAAAAGCTGGATCAGGATTTAAAGTGGGAGAGGCAGGAACAAGAGAGGGATGGAGAAAGCTATCGCAATCACAGGGAGTACCTTCAGTCCCAGGTAACTGAGGGAAAAGGTTACGTCAGGGGACTGCAGGAAGAACTTGCCCAGGCTCAGAACCAGGGAAGGTTGGGAAAGGGTAAGACTCTCCAGCTACAGGCTGTGCTTCAGGCGTGCCACAGCAGGGCAGAGGCGGATCATTGTTCCTTTCAGGAACAAATTGATCGGCTCACCCTGGCTCTGGCTGAAGCCAAAGCAGCCCTTGTTCTAGCCGGAGCAAAAGCTCTCGAAGTGCCCGAGACTCAAATCCCCACCCGGCCTGACACCAAAGCTCTGTCCCTAGCTGAGGCAAAAGCCCTTGGCTGGGCTGAAAGCAAGGCACCCAGTAAAGGAGTGGTGTGCCTTATCAGCCCAGCCGAGGTGCGGAAGGGGAAGCATAGTGAAACAGGCTGTGGCGAGGAGGATAGGAAGGAAGAATCCGACAGGCCTTCTCCCACAGCCCCATTGGGGATCCCGGAGGAGAGGCAGGGTGAACCAATAGGTGCTTCCCCACAGTGCGACCCAGCTGCGGTAGATGGTGGCCCATGTGAAAAAACTTACCCGAAAAGAAGACCCCTCTGTCCACTTTATGGAAGTAGAGCAGGTAGGAGACATAAATGACTGCGATGAGGCCGAACGGAGCAAGCTGCTCCTGTTCTCACTGGACCCAGCCCTGTGTCAGGCTCTCCCTGCTGAGAGCAAGAGGGGTCAGCGAACAGTGGCCGCTCTCCAGGAGGATATCCTGGAGGCCATGGGGTTGAACGACGGCTGTCCGTTCGACCGGGTACAGGCCACTGTCCAGAGGCCCAGGGAGACCCCCTAGGCGTTCGCTGATTGACTGTGGCCAGTGTATGAGGAAGCCAATGGCTTGTATTCACTGGAGTTCAGAAGAATGAGAGGGGATCTCATAGAAACATTTAAAATTCTGACGGGTTTAGACAGATTAGATGTAGGAAGAATGTTCCCAATGTTGGGGAAGTCCAGAACCAGGTGTCACAGTCTAAGGATAAGGGGTAAGCCATTTAGGACCGAGATGAGGAGAAACTTCTTCACCCAGAGAGTGGTGACCCAGTGGAATTCTCTACCACAGGAAGTTGTTGAGGTCAATTCACTAAATATATTCAAAAGGGAATTAGATGAAGTCCTTACTACTAGGGGGATCAAGGAGTATGGCGAGAAAGCATGAATGGGGTACTGAAGTTGCATTTTCAGCCATAAACTCATTGAATGGCGGTGCAGGTTCGAAGGGCCGAATGTCCTACTCCTGCACCTATTTTCCATGTTTCTATGTTTCTATGGGGGGAATTTGGACCGAAACCAGCTGGATGCACACCGACGTGGTCGCTGGCTGCGTGCATTGGTGGCAAACAGCCTACCAGAGTTGCGAGCTCAGGACAATCTGTGGTTCGATTTCAGAGACCCCCAAGCCATAGAGGAGACGGTGCTGAGGCAGCTGACCCTCTCTTTTCGCAATACCAGAATCAGGGGGGAGAAACCCACCAAGGGGAAGGGGTGTGAGATCTGCCCCAGCTCTGATAAGAGTGGAGGCAAGAAGGGAATTGGCAGGCAGGCAGAGAGGTGGTTTGCTACGGGTGCGGGAAGACAGGGCACATGAGGAGGGAATGCCGAGCTCCGAGGCTGGAAAAGAGAGGTCCACAGGCCCCAACCTCAGCCCCAGTCCCCGTGGCCGCAAGCCCTCCCAGACCAGCTGTGCCCAGCCCTGCCGGCCCACTCGAGACTCTCCTCGCGGCTCTGCAGGCACTCTTTACCCAGACTGGGAAGGTCGCAGCCGTGACCGGGGGAGAAGTCCCTCAGGCCCAGACCAACACCCCCCAATGTCTAGACCCCGAGGAACCCGTGTACCTCTGCCCGGTCACCTATGATGCGTAGAGCAGACCACGTGTCATGATGGGGGTTGAGGGGGTCCGGGGGGAGTATCTGCTGGACACAGGGGACTCGTGCACCCTGGTTCATGTAGACGACCCGACCACCTCACCCCTATCCAGTGGGATCCCCTACTGCCTAACCAGCTTCACTGGAGAAGAACGCAAGGGCTTCTTCGCCAAACCACTGCAGATACACATAGGCACCCTCCACACCATGTGGAAGTGTGTCCTTCTGCCGTGGGAGGGAGTGGGTAAAGTCATCCTAGGGGCAGATTTCCTCAGCGGCCAGAAAATTTTGGTCGACCTGAGGAACCACTGACTGTGGGGCACAGCTGACGCCAAGGAGGGGGAAGGTACAGCAGTCATCCAGGGGAAGCAGGGGAAGGGTTCCCTCTGCACTGTAAAGCCGAAGGAGCGATATGACTGCGGCGCTCTGGTAGACGGCACCCCGATGATCTATCAGGCTTTTGTGCGGGCCAACCTGGCGGCATTTGCCAGGTATAAGCACGACTGTGGACGGGTAAATGGGGTCGAGGTCAGAGTAGATGGGGACCCCATGTCTAAGCCCCAGAAGCAGTATAATTTTCCCAGGAAGGCTGAGGCAGACCTAGAGGTCGCATTGGGATCTCTAGTCAGACAGGGAGTGTTGAGACCAGTAGCCACACATGTGAACTCTCCACTTTGGCCGGTTAGGAAAACGGACAATTCTTGGAGGGCCACAGTGGACTGCCGAGTCCTCAATAAAAATATCCCTGCCTGTGCGCCCACAGTGGCAGCCGTAGCCGACCTAGTCACAGCCATCCCCGCGTCCACAGCCATCAGCTGCGGCGGGAGGACCAGTACAAATTCGCCTTTACATTCAAAGGACAGCAGTATACCTGGGACTGTCTTCCCCAGGGCTTCCACAACAGTCCGAGCATTTTTCATCAGTGTATGGCCAACTGCCTGAAAGAGTTCAGCAGACCCAGACAGCTAGTCCAGTATGTGGACGACCTGCTGCTATTCTCTGATTCGGAGGAAGAGCACGGTCCCCTGCTGGCAGAGCTGTTGGGACTGCTGCACGAGGAGGGTTTTAAAGATCGGCCAGACAGAGGTAAAATTCCTGGGGCTGACTGTGCGGGCAGGGGAGAGAGCCATTGATGAGGCTAAGAGGAGGGCAGTTCAGGAGTTACTGGCTCCGACTACAGTTACAGGGTGAGGTCATTCCTGGGTCTGACCAGTTACTGCAGGGACTTTATTGAGGATTACGCAGTCATTGCAGCCCCCTCTACTCCGGCTCCTGTGCAAAGGCATGGAGTGGGAGTGGGATGAGGACTGTGATGCAGCGTTTACCCGCCTCAAGGGAGACCTGCAGAAAGCTCTGGCCCTGGGAGCGGTAGATGAGGGCGAGGAATTTTTCCTGGAGCTAGCAGCCAGCGGGGATAGCTTAAGTGCTGTGCTGATGCAACAGTGACACAGCCAGCTGAGGCCGGTGGTCTACTCCTCCAGGGTCCTCATTGAGGTTGAGAGGGGTTACTCAGACTGTGAAAGGCATCTGCTGCCACCCACTGGGCTGTGAAGTGGTCGCAGGTGTTTACAGGAGTGTCCCCAATCACTCTCCTCACTCATCACACCCGCACTCAGATGCTGCTGAATGGGAGCATTAAGGATGGGACAGTGAGCAGCGCACGCATTGCTCGCTGGACCCTCCTGCTCTCACAGATGGATTTGAGAGTAAAAGGGATGTGCGAGCCCTAACTGGCAGCCAACAGGCTGTACCCCGGGAAAACCCATCGTTGCTCCGTTGAGGGGGTCTGGGACGTGGACATAGGGCTCCGGGCGGGGATCCATCCCCACGGCCGGGAGATCTATTTTGACGGGTCCAGAACCGTGGTGGCGGGGGAAAGGCTCACAGGGTCCAGGATTTATGATCCCCAGGCAGGCATTGCCAGGGCCATAAAGCTCCCAACCACCATGAGCGCCCAGCATGCTGAACTGTCAGCAGTCATGTATGTAGTCACCCACCCCGACGAATTCCCACGGCCCTATACTATCTGTTCAGATAGTATGTTCACCTGCAATGCCTGCACGGAGTACCTCGCCATCTGGTCCCGTCGCGGGTATACATCTGCAGACAGTAAGCCCCTGGCCATAAAACCCCGACTGCAGCACATCATGCAGGCAGTAGGGACCGGGGCAGACATTTGCATTCACAAAGTAAAGGCCCATTACAAACATGAGCCCGGGGCTGCAGGGAACCATAAGGCAGATCAACTGGCCAAAGAGGGAGCCCGAACAGGAACCAAGTGGAACCCGCTCGAGGCAGGCCCCATAGCAGCTATCTGGGGCAGAAAGGGGACACAAGGGAGCGCAGGAGTGGCTTTGGCACCGGACCTCCAGCAGGTACAGGCGAGTGATCCCGTCCTCAAGTCCGTCATGGACAAGCTGACTACGGGAGAAAAGGTCGAAGGACCGTACGGAGGCACAGGCATCCATGTTAGGGAGAAGATGTTGTTTAAAGGAGAGCAGTGGATAGTGCCCCAGCAGCACCAGAGGGAGTTCCTTCAGCTGGCCCACGCAGGCCCTGGAGCTGGACACCCCGGACCGGAGGTCACCTGGCAACGGGTGGAACAGTTCAGATGGTGGCCCCAGCTCCGGGAAGACACCCGTGAATTTTGCGCGAACTGTCTTGTCTGTGCAACCAATAATCCAGATCCCCAGCAAAGAAAGGTGTCTCTAGGACACGCAAGGAGGGTAGAGGGACTATGGCAATCGATACAAATCGATTACATAGGGCCCCTACGTGTGGCTAAAGGAGGATACCGGTACTACCTGGTTTTGGTGGACACTTTCACAAAGTGAGTTGAAGCCTTCCATTGCCGAACAGCCACAGCAGCGGGGACCGCCAGGATATTGGTTCGGGAGGTGTTCTCCAGGTGGGGACTTCCACAGTACGTGGAGTCCAACCGGGGGAGCCACTTCACAGGACAGGTCATGCAGGCAACCCTTAAGGTGCTGGATATTGAGGGGAAGTGGCACGTCGCCTACAACCCCCAGTCCTCGGGGCTAGTGGAGCGTATGAATAGCACCTTGAAAGAAAAACTCAAGAAAGTGACTGGAGACTCCCTGCAGAGGTGGGTGGAGAGGTTGCCCTTGGTTTTGATGGGGATCTGGACCAGCCAGCATGGGGTATTCCCCATACGAGCTCATGACTGGAAGAGCCATGCGAACCCCCACCCATGTATTTGCCCCGGTCCTGACGGAAGCTCAGGTAATCGAGGTGAATAGGGACCGCTTTACCAAGAGTCTGTTGGAGCACCTCAAGCAGATTCATTGGCAGGCGGCCACTAACATGGGGAAGCAGCATCAGACCAACCGATTGCTGCTGGAACCGAGCAAACACCACGAGTGGCAGGTGGGGAACCAGGTCATGGTCCGCTACTTTGCCAGGGTGGGAGTCTTTGAGCCACTATACATGGGGCCTTACAGCATTGTCGACAAGGCAAGCCCCATGGTATACGTGGTCAAGATGCCCTGCCGGGTTAAATGGTTTCGCATTAACCAATGTAAACTGTTTAACCCCAACAAGGCAAAACCTCGTGGGAAAGGGCAGCCCGGAGGGATAATACCGACGGGAAGCCCAGGCTCCCAGCCCAACACTGCAGCCCCACCGATCCCACCACAAGGAGCAGTGAGTTGCTTCACAGGTACAAACTACCCACAGATTTGGAACCCACAGGAAGGGGGATTCCCACCTGATATATGGGACGAGGACTCACCTCCACCCGTTCGGAGATCCGCTCGGACTCCGCAGCCAAGGGTGCCACCGTCCCGAGCAGCCTGTTTTACTTTCCCGAGAGGTACTAGGGGAAAAGGGCCCCGCAGGGCAGGCAGCTAGTCACTGGACGTGACCCCGCAGCCAAGGTCTCTGACGGGGAAGGGGTTGTACCGGAGACAGGGGCCGCTGACAGTGAGGAGCCTGTCGGGGCTAGCCTAGCCTTTGGTGCGGACAGCCCAGAGCCTGCAGGAGAGAGGGTGGTGGCGGGTCCCAGTAGTGTGAGTGGTCCCTAGAAGAATGAGGAAACGCTGTGAGAGTATCAGCTGTGAGTGGTTTCGGGTGGAAACTTTGTACAACCCAAAGCCCCCAGAGGATACGGGAGTCCCCGGCAGTGAGGAGTCTGCCGGGGGAATTTTCGTTGCTCCCGAGGGCAGTGAACCATCCCTGGAGGGGGAGAGGGGCTGTACCAGCCCAGTAAGCACCACCCGAAGCTCGGGGGACACCTTGGCAGGGGAGAAAGAGGGGCCGCGGAGGTCAGTCCGGCCCAAGAGGTCAAAGGAAAGGTGGTCTCCCCCCTACATTCCCCGCATAAAAGGAAAACCAAGGAGCGTCCCAGGGATTAGCACAGCCACCCGGGAAGGGTGGCAAGCAGGTTAAAAAGGAGGGCAGTAGGTATGTACAGATATATATAAAAGATTTCTCTAGTGTAGTGGGGCTCAGGTGGCCTCTGCAATATGGCGAGTATAACAGTGAGGCTTTTGAGCCAATAGGATAGGGAGCCTGGACTTCTTTTTTTCTCTCACTTCCTCTTTTGTGTAAGGTTTGTTTGTTGTTTCAAGTGTTTATTAGTTGAAACCACTGGACTTCCACAGTAAAATTGCGGTTTGCGGTCAGACCGATAGGCACACACAGTTTAAACCCGTGCAGGGGTACTGTGAGGTGTAGAGAGTGGAAAATGGGGGAGGGATGAGCCAGGGGGCTCAGGGTTTTTGAACCAAATGAGGTTTTGTCTTTCAGAAGAGGAACCAGAGATGAGGAAAATCCTGCTCCTGTGCACCTACATTAGAATGTGCATTGGCTACCGGGGAGAGACTGAAGAAGCCATTATTTTTGGATGCTCAGGGGGGGCAGGCACCGACTGTCACCACAGGAGAAGGGACACCAGGGGTAGAGGGGACTGCAATATATACCCACAAAGGAAGGTGGCCAGGGTGGGTGGGGTCCAATTCCACTAGATACTCCAGCCACCCCGGGGTCACGTATGGGGAAGTATCAGTCTCCTGCCCCAGCATTGAGGTGACCGCATCCCGGGTTAGGGTAGTGGCTGGGAAGAGGGTTCGCCTGACCTGTTAGGGGCACATCCTGGTGGGAAGGTGGTGGTGGCTCAGGAAGCTGAGCAAGGACATGGGACACCCGACAGCAGATTGGGAGAGACTGGACAACAGCACCTACCGGACCATCACGGGCACCCAGACTGGGAGAGTGAGTGTGTGTTGGGATAAATGGTGGGAGGCGGAGTTAGGAGTGTTTGTGTGCATGTGGGGATCAGAGAAGATATGCCCGTCAGGCATCTCCATAGCGTTCTCCCGACAGTGGCGAGATGAAGGGGAGGGGATGGGATGGGATGGGACCGGAGCATCGTCGCATGCATAGTAAGCCATCCCAGCTCCATCCACGCCACCGAGTTAAGCGCACACCCCAGACAGCCCCTGCCCACAGCCCCGATCGAACCAACTGACACGGACAGATGCCCTACCACCACCCAGCGACCAGAGAACGGGTTGGTTTTGGTTCCCACGGACAAGCTGCTATACCAGGGGGTCCACGAGACCGTGGCCTCCATCATCCTAAACCTTACCGAGGTGCACCTACCTGAGTAGTGCCCAAAAGAGACAGAATGCCTCTACAAGACTCTCCTTCGAGAAATGTTCAGGACATTCTACGAGCTCGATTTTGGCTATTTGAATAAGACTTTGCTGTACAGTCTACAACCCAAAGACAACGTCAAACTGAAAAGACACAGAAGAGGGATCTGGAATGATGTTTTTACTGGCTTCAATACCGGGGCATCAATGATTAATAGCATGGACAATTATGTAGCACATTTCGGATACCACATTCCATTTTTACCAGAGCACCTGACAGATCTGTTCAAAGCAGCACAAAAATCCCAGAAACATTATTTCAACCTACAACAAAAAAAAAAACAGTAGAATTGGGAGCCCAGATAGCTGACTTAAATTCAAGGCCCTGGTGGGATTGGGGGTTGGATGTAGAGGTCCCGGCCTGGGACCGCATCCTCTCTCACGCACTGGTAGTGGGACAACTGATCATAGTAGCCAATTTGCTGGCGATCCGCTGCCAGCTTAGGAGAAAGGGCCATCATTTAAAAATTGAGAAAGCTATGCGGGAGGCCAAGTCAAAGGCCAAACGAAAAGGGAGGGCTAGCAAAGTCTATGCAATATGACAGGACTGATTGTACAAGCCGAATGTATTGTACTGTAAAGAAAAGTCTGTACCTTGTAAAAGGTCCCTACCTCCCTATCTGTAATACTACGGTGTGTGATACTATGTACTATTATGATTTTGGTGAAAGGTATTGGTTGAGAAGCATTTTTACATTTTCAGTATTGTATTGATTCCAAATGTATGAATACCATTGGTGTATTTGAATCGTGGGTTTAGGTAAGATTTGGGGAAGATTGGCTCTGAGAGAGGGAAAAGGTTTTGCTTCACATTTTGAAAACACCCTGAGACAGAGTGTTCTAATGGGGGACCGTAAGGTTCTGCAAAACCAACCACGGAGACATGTGGCAGGGAGAATGGGAAGATGCCATGTTTAAAATGACCAACTGCAGCCAACAACCTGTAAACCGCGGAGGATGATGGGACTCTGGCCACCCTGTACAGTAACAGACAGTGTTGAAAGGGCACGGAACCGGACGGGGGATGAGCCAGCTACCATAAGGGGGAAGAGTGTACATTCGGTTCTTCAAGGAAACTTTATATTTTAAAAGGACATTTATCCAGCTTTTTGTGTAAAACCCTCAGAGAAGAGGCAACATGTCCAGGCAAAATCTCCCCAGTAATACACAAGGCAACACAAAGGGTATAAGTTTGAATAATTAAACAAAGGCCCACAGATCTGATGCAATCATTTTGGCCAGCCCAGACAGAGTGAACAATCATCTTCATTCATCCCATCAGCGAGCGACAGGATACAGGAGGTGTGGCTAATCTCCCATTCCAGACAGATCGATACACATTGAACTGCCATTCACACCCCATTTTATTCAAGACCCAAGACAGTGGCATGCATTTTTGGCGCGAAGATGAACGGACTATTAGAAAAGCTGCAAAAAACACACAAAGGGGTTGGAGGTTGGAGGTTGGAGTCCGCTTTTGCATTGAGTTGTAGAGTTGGGTTAAGAAGGTGGGAGTCAGTTTTCGTTGTGGTTGAGTTGAGTTAAAGGGAAGTTGAGTCAGCTTTTCACAGGGCCCTCGCTCTGGGGAAGATGTGCTTAATTCCAGCAGCTTTTTGCTTAGGAGCCAACCGAGAGGCAAATAGAAGAAACCGACGCAACATCGAGGAGGAAAACCGAACCGGCCAACAACGTAAAACCCACCCCAGAGGGACCCCGAGCTGAAATAAGTGCCCCCCAGAACCCCGGAGTTGATAGGATTGTGAGTAGAGCCCAAACCCCCTCACAGACTCAATTTAGGATAGGGATTGGTCAGAAGGGTGGGAGTGGGAGGTGGGGTTGTGTGTGAGTGGAATGTTTCAACCTCTTGCTTTCCCCTTCTCTGTTGCGAGAATTTTTCGTGTTGTTGAGTGAGATTGTGCCATTACTGCTATTTACGACCTCTTCCTATGCCCTCTATCTTTGTGTTTACTATTCTAAATAAACAACATTAGCCATTTTTCACTCTTACCCACTGTGTCTGGTGCCTCATTACTCACCCATCCTCATAAATCACACGTACAGAACCTCAGGGAAGTGTGGATTCGAACCCACACCCCAAGCTCCCCCTACAGCATACACATGAAGGGTGATGGCCATGCATTCCGAGTTGATAGGTGCAGTGGCAAGGGTGCCCGAGAGTCTCTCGGCAATGGTAAGGAGCATGGAGGAGTCTGCCTCTAGCATTGCAGAGAGCTCAGCGTACACCATGGAGCCCATCATTTCCAGTCTGCAGATGATGGTGGGCTCCCAGAGACCATGCGGATCAAGACCTCATGACGCGCGTCATGGGTGATGTGGCAGCTTCTACTGCAGCAGAGCACAGTCCATGCCAGTTCTCTGTGGAGCAATCCAGTCAGTCCCATTCCCCCGCTCTATTTCCATAGCCCTGCAAGTTTATTTCCCTCAGGTGCCTATCCAATTTCCTTTTGAAATCATGGATCATCTCTGCTTCCACCACCCTTGTAGGCAGCGAGTTCCAGGACATTACCACTCGCTGCTTATAAAAGTTCTTTCTCACATCTCCCCTGTATCTCCTGCCCAAAACCTTAAATCTGTGTCCCCTAGTCCTTGTACCATCAGCTAATGGGAACAGCTTTTCTTTGTCTACCTTATCTAAATCTGTCATAATTGTGTACACCTCTATCAAATCTCCTCTCAACCTCCTTTGCTCCAAGGATAACAACCCCAGCTTTTCCAACCTAACCTTGTAGCCAAAATCCTTCATCCCTGGAACCATTCTGGCAAATCTCCTCTGCACCCTCTCAAGAACCATCACATCCTTCCTAAAGTGTGGTGACCAGAAACAGATGCAATACTCCAGTTGTGGCTAACCAAGAGCTTTATAAAGGTTAATCTGCCATACTTTTGTGCTCAATACCTCTATTTATGAAGGCCAGGATCCCATATGCTTTGCTAACTACTCACTCAATATGTCCTGCCACCTTCAAAGATCTATGCACATGAACCCCAGGTCCCTCTGTCCCTGCACACTCTTTAGAACTGTGCCATTAAGTCGATATTGCCTCTCCCTATCCCTTCTGCCAAAATGCATCACTTCACACTTCTCTATTAAATTCCATCTGCCACTTATCTTCCCATTCTGTCAGACTATCTATGTCCTGTTGCAGTCGATTGGTTTCAATCTCATTGTTTGCCAGACCTCCAAGTTTGATATCATCAGCAAATTTTGAAATTTTACTCTGTATTCCAATATCCAAGTCATTTATACATATCAAAAAAAGAAGTGATCCTAGGACTTACCCCTGGGGAACTCCACTGGCCATCATCCTCCAGTCTGAAAAACAACCACTCACTGTTTTCTGAACTTAAGCCAATTTCTTATCCATGCTGACACTGACCCTCCTATTCCATGAGCCTCAATTTTGTTAGCCAGTTTTTTATGTGGAACTTTGTCAAACGCCTTCCGAAAATCCATATAGACAACATCCATTGCATTCCCTTCATCAACCCTCTCTGTTACTTCATCAAAAAATTTATTGGATTAGTTAAACACGATCTGCCTTTTACAAATCCGTGCTGGTTCTCCTTAATTAACTTAACCTCTCCAAGTGCCTGTTAATTTTTTCCCTGATTATTGTTTCTAAAACCTTACCCACCACTGATGTTAAACTGACCGGCCTGCAGTTACTAGGAATGTCCTTACATCCTTTCTTGAACAAGGATGTCACATTTTCCACTCTCCAATCCTCAAGCATCTCCCCCGCATCTAGGGAAGGTTGGAAGATTATGGCAAGCTCTTCTGCTATCTCCGCCCCCACTTCCCTTAGCAACCTGGGATGCAAGCCATCCGGACCAGACGACTTATACACTCTAAGCATAGCCAACCTTTTCAGTACATCCTGCCTATCAATTTTCATCCCATCCATTACCTCAACCATCTCCGCTTCTACCGACATTTTGTCAGCATCCTCTTCCTTAGTAAACACCGATACAAAGTGCTCATTAAGTATTCGAGCCTTGCCCTGCGCCTCGAAGCAAATATCATCTTCGTTATCCCTAAAACACCAGACTTTAGCTCGAGCACTTCTGTCCTCAAAACTACTTTCCCTTCTTGCCCACACTTGCCACTTCCTCCTCCCAGCATTCACACTCTGCTAAGCTGCCTCACATATATTCACAACCCTTCAAAATAGGAAACACACAAACCCACTCCTATTCGTCAAGGAATGAAATCGCTCCTGTTTACAAGTTTAGTGAAAAACATCAGCACAAGTACAAAACTGATTCTCAATCTGTACGCATGCCAGCTTTTCATGAACATTTTTGACAGAAGGAACTGCTAGAATTTTTATCTGCGCAATAGCATCTTACTCCAAAATATACAACTCGGGAAATATTATACATTTATCCAATGTTACAAGTTCCCATCTGTCGTCATTCCACATCATTTTCCATTTCTCCAGTTTCTGCTTTACTCTTTGTTGAGCTATGATTCCACGGACACAAGCAGCTCACCCAAGTGGTCATTCTTCATATATGCAATTAGACAGTGTGTGTCACCAGCCTATTCAACAGTCCTCATCCGAGATCAGACATGCATGCTTTCCAGGTGGGTTGCAAGATAGGGATCAGGAGTAAGAGCATTTGGGGATTTCTCCCATCCAGGGGCACTGAGGCAAATTGTAGTGACCTTGTCATCCATCTGAGCTCAGCTAACAGCAGACTGGTGACTAAACTGGGCCTGCAGAGCTGAGCACTAAACTGGGTGATAGATTTACCAAATGAGCCATCAGAGAAGCATTCAAACACACAGCATCTCTTTTGGAGAATTGTATACACAAATAATGGGAAAAAAATCTAATTTAGACCATGGTATCTTTAAAATATTCATGATAATGCACCAAATTCTATGTAGTCTCTTGAGAAATACTTTTATTTTGAATTTGAATAATGCATTTTTTGCAGCCTCTGAATAAATACAGCACTGGAATTGTATTACTTTGATAATTTTAAGTAATGCAATTTCTGGCAAGGCATTTGCACCGATTTACACAAAAATATACCTAGTGCAACTACGTCCTTTTTCAATTTCCTTAATGAAAAAGAAAATCACTGAAATCTAAACTTACTGATTTTTTTCAATGAAAATCACATCAGGAAAGATATTTGATAGAGTTTAGAAATTGTATGACTAATACCACTTACTTAAATGGTGCACAATTACCAAACCTTGAAAAGTCAGGGGGCACAACAACCTCAACAAAAAGTGCAATAATTATGTTTACAAATACATGAAGCTAGTATTTGCCAATAACAGGAAGTGAAGTGCAGAAACGCAGTAGTAATAGTGGATTCCACAGGTAGGGGAATAAACAGGTGTTTCTGTAGCTGCAACCAAGGATCTCAAATAGTGTGGTGCCACCCAGGTGCCAGAGTAGGGCATAATCACAGAGCGGGTGCAAAACATTTTGGAGAGAGCAGTGGAATAGCCAGAAGTGGAACCAACAACATAGAAAAATAAAATTGAGCTTCTGAAAATGAAGTTTCAGCAATTAAGCGATAGATTAAAGAACAGGGCCTCAAGGATAGCAATCTCAGCACTACTCCCACATGCCACAGTATAGAATAGCAAGGTAAGGGAGTTAAATGTGTTGCTGGAGATGATGTAGGAGGAAAGGGATCAGGTTCCTTGGGATACAGCCATATTTTTTGATTGTCTGCCCTTCCTTGAAGGCTGAAGCACTGATTGAAACTAATTATTTTGGTGATGCTCGACAACACTCTGTACATTGAGAGCTTGTGATAAGCCCGGTGATACTGTTCTTCGTTTACCACCCGCAAATACCTATAAGAAAAAGCAAGAGCAGTTAAGATAGGAAGTTAGAATTCTAGAAGAAAATGTGGAGGTGACATTAAAGAGAAAATCGTCAAAATACTACATAAATATTTTCTGTAGGTACTTACTAAAATGGACACAAATATGTTGTCCAATGTTAAAATGCTTCAAATATCCTACAAGACTATGGCCTAGAAATTTGATTAAGACCAAAAACGGGTGGTACCATTGTGGGCCGAGGTTAAAAGCCACCCGTACAAAGAGCACAGGCAGCACTGTTATTTTGATGCTGCCTGATGGTTTAAATGAGCGCAGTGCTGAACCTGCCGTGTAACACGCTCTTTCAGGTGGTAAGATCAGTAGGAGGCCAAAGATCAGGTCTAAAGTATCTGTAAGGCGTTATCAAGAAATCCCAATTGATAAATGTGAAGTACAATGTTCCAGGTAGGTTTCTCGGTTGACAGAGAGGGCATGCAAAATAAATCAAAGCTTAAAAATACACTGATGTTATATTTTAAAGAGTGTAACCAGTATTACAGATTCTACTTCTTGGAATACAAATAAAATACCCTATTACTTTAATACATGCATAATGAATAAGCTTTGTTATTACAGAGGCTTTTCACTAATTTTTTTGGGGGGAGTATCTCTCTCTCAAAATTAGCCAGATAAGCGTTTTGAAAGGGCAATGTTGTATTGGAATTGGGAGATTTGTTTACAATACTGGATCTCGGAGCCGGCATGGGTGATCCATGAATCCTCCCTGAATAGACCAAGAGATGTGAAAGGTTTACTGAATATCCTGAACACCTGAATATCGATACGAGTAAATGTAGATGTATAAATTCCTACAGAAATACGAAAAAGTTGTTCGGGCTCCTTTAATTGAAAATGCAATACTTCAGAGGAACAGGATGCATATTCAATACAGACATTTGTAACAACAACAGTAAACATTTACAGCGCCCAAATATCATTTCATTACCAGTTTACTGAGACAACTGCAAGTGCTTATTAGTAAGATGTGAAAATCTGGTGTACAAGTGTACATCTTGAGTTACACAACTGACCGACAGTAATGGGTCAGGCCTTAATGTGCAGTACAAGTGTCCCAGACTGTTTGTAGCCATTTGCTGTTCTGTACACATCACGTGCCAGAACTCACTGACCTGCTGCGGTTGAGTGCTGGCATCCAACGAGTATAGAACAGGCATTCATTCAATCTGCTGACAAGTTTCTGCAGCAAAGTCCACGAGCCATCTAACTGGACTGGACATACTCTGCAGAGTTATTGAAGACTTTGGTGGAGAACTCTGCCAGTTTCTTCCAGCTCTACACGCTGGCAACGGCTGCACGCATGGGCGTGTTTTGGAGAGGGCAGTAAAAGGAGCAGCAACGTCCAAAATCGCTCAGCGTGCATCAATTCGGTATTGCACGTCGATTGACGTCACATTCCTGATCATTAAAATATTTGAGGTGAGCGCAGGTAACAGCAGTACTGCTGACTTGACAAATATGGCGGCCACATTCCGCGCTGGAATTAGGCAGTGGCGAGATGGCCCCCATTTTGTCTTCAAAACTGGCCGGCGCTAAAGGTTCTAATTTCTAGGCCATTGTGGCATATGTACCGGACAAGATAAAAGAGACAAGATAAAAGACAAAAATGCAAGGCTGATAAAGGAGACCTACAAAATTTGTGGAGCACTGGTTTACATCATGAGAGAATTATTGGATGTTTGTGACGCACCACAGGATTGAAAGCAGGCACATTGAATACCTATCTATCTGTACCATATTAACTTCATATGCTAGCTCATGTCAGACATCACACTCCAGATGGCACAGTTATTAGAAATGCATAACAATCTGTGAAATGCAGATTAAAAGCACCCAACATTTTAACCTCCAGCCTAACATATTCCAATTTGCAAAGTTCTCTCATCAACCAACAATGAAACCCTGAGTAACTTCAGGCTATATTTACTTACAGCAATTAGACTTTGTGGCCTTAAAGCAACAGGCTAGCTTCAACATTCATAGAATCAATAGTATCATAGAAATTTACAGCATGGGAGGAGGCCATTTCAGCCCATCGTGACCGCACCAGCCCACAAAGATCTATCCAGCCTAATCCCACTTTCCAACTCTTGGTCCATAACCCTGTAGGTTACGGCACTTCAAGTGCACATCCAAGTACTCTTTAAATGTAGTGAGGGTTTTTGCCTCTACCACCTTTTCAGGCAGAGAGTTCCAGACCCCCACCACCCTCTGGGTGAAGACATTTCCCCTCAAATCCCCTCTAAACTTCCTGCCAATCACTTTAAATCTATGTGCCTGGTTGTTGACCCCTCTGCTAAGGGAAATAGGGGCCTTCCTAGCCACTCTATCTCGGCCCCTCATAATTTTATACACTTCACCAAGGTTTCCCCCCAGTCTCCTCTGTTCCAAAGAAAACAAACCCAGCCTATCCAATCTTTCCTCTACTTTAGTATATATTTACAAAGGGAAACTAATCTGATCCAAACAACTAGAATCCTAGGAGCCTAACTTCTATGTAAGTCGAAGTAATGGAAACCATTCTAAGGGGTAAGCTTGAGGAACACATGTATAGGAATAACCTAAGAAATAAAAACATGGCGGCCGATTTTCATCAAAGCCTCCGCCCATCCAAGTGTTGCGTAAAGTGCCGCCGATGACCGCTGAGGTACTGGACGGTACTTTGGGCGGAATATCAATCGCCGAGGTCCCTTGAAGGTCAGCGAGCGGCAAATGGACGACGTACGCCGCCAATCTGGGCGGCAGTGGGCAGGAGGTCTCATTCTCAGTGGCAGGGGCGCTTGCCGCCCAAGTGCCGCCGAGGATGCAGTCGGGCCCACGGAGGGTCAAAGACCTGAAAAAAAAATCAACAGTAAAAAATGAAAAAACTATTGGAAGACCTTCAGGGAACCCGCTGTTCGCTGTGGAAATTTTTTTTTTTAAATGTTCACTTACTTTTTTTTTTAGGTTCTGCAAACTTACCATCAGGGACAGACCAGCCTCCTTGCAGCGGGTAACCCCCGTTTTGCCGCCGAGTCCCGCCTGCATCAATATGGGAGCTCAGTGGGCGGGAGGTCGGTTGCGCCACTCGGCCGTCCGCTGATGTTAGCGGGTGGTTCCCGGTGGCTCTCCCCTCCGTCCGCTCCACGCCACCTCCAAAGTGGCACTGGGCAGATCTTCAGGAGGAATTTAAGCGGCAATAGGCAGCAGTCAGCAGCAGCGGGCGGTGAGGTGATGAATTTCGGCCCCATGGTTTTAGTAAGGACCTAAAAACTTCTTATTTCAGGATATTTAAGTAGACAGTGGGATGATATGGTTTATTCCAAAGGGTTTTGATAAAGTTCCACATCAAAGACTTCTAATTGATCTAAAACCTGGGATCCAGGGTAAAGAATGGGATTGGATAGAAAATTAGTTGAAGGTCAGAATTGTTTGTCAGAGTAGGGGGAATTCTGCAGGAATTATTGCTTGAACCACTATTCTTACTTGACCAACCTCATTGAATTTTTTGAAGAGGTAAAAAAGAGAGTAGACAATGGTAATGCAGTAAATGTAATTTATCTAGATTTTCAAAAGGCCTTTGATAAGGCACTGATAAACAAGGTCAGAGAATGAAGAGTCAGGGGACAGTAGCAGAATGGCTTCAAGACAGCAAGCTGAGAGTAGGGGTAAAGGGTAGCTATTCACAGTGGCAGAAAGTGGGTAATGGTGTTCCACAAGGATCAGTGCTGGGAACCCTGTTGTTCATAATTTATATTAACGATTTAGATTTTGGAATCAAAAACACAATTTCTAAATTTGCGGATGACACCAAATTGGGGGTGGGGGGGGTGACAGTCAATACTGAGGAGGACTGCAACAAATTACAGGAGAACATGAATAATGGGCATTTAATTGGCAAACAAAGTTCAACACAGATAAATGTGAGGTATTACATTTTGGTAGGAAGAAGAGGGCCACTTATTACTTGGAGGGCGCGAGTCTAGGTGGGATAGAGGAACAAAGGGATCTCGGAGTACAAATACACAAATCACTCAAAATTGCAACACAGGTTAGCAAGGCCATAAAAAAAGCAAACCAAGCACTAGGGTTTATTTCTAGGAGGTATAGAATTGAAGAGTAGGGAAGTTATGCTAAACCTGTATCAAACCTTGGTCAGACCACACTTAGAGTACTGCGTACAGTTCTAGTCACCATATTATAAAAAGGGTATAGAGTAATTGGAGAGGGTGCAGAGAAGATTTACAAGAATGCAAGGGTATATATATATATATCAGGAAAGGATGAACAGTTTGGATCTCTTTTCTCTAAAAGAAAAGGCTAAAGAGTGACCTAATAAAGGTCTTTAAAATTCTGAAAGGTTTTGATAGAATGAATACAGGGAGAATGTTTCCACTTGTGGGGAAGAGGCCATCAATATAAGATAGTCATCAAGAAATCCAGTGGGGAATTCAGAATAAACATCTTTATCCAAAGAGTAGTGAGAATGTGCAAGTCGCTACCACAGGGAATGATTGAAGCGAATAGTATCGATACATTTAAGGGGAGGCTAGACAAGCATATGAGGGAGAAGGGAGTAGAGGGTTATGCTGATGGATTTAGATGAGGAATGACGGGAGGAGGCTCGAGTGCAGCATAAACGCTGGCATGGACTGGTTGGGCCAAATAGTCTGTTTCTGTGCTGTGTATCCTATGTAATATATTTTATTTACATAAATAACCTTGAACCAACTGTTAGATTGTCAAATTAGTGAACAATTAAAATGGTTACAGCATTAAAATGCAAGAATGCAGCGAAAGAATCTGGATTATTGAAATGAAGATATGGTAGATGAAATCTTACTGACAAATACATGGTGAGCCACATTGGTTGAAATAATGGGCAATAATGCAAAATAAATGGAATATAATTAGTGCACAGAAACTCAAAGTAGTAAAATTGAAATAGACAATGTCAATGTCTAGACAATGTGATGAGACAATTAAAACACTATTAAAAGTGCTGTGATATTTAGCCAGAACAATGGTTTAAGTTTAAGGTGCTGTAATCAAGTGAAATCTACTGTATTGATTTTCCACTGCAATCTACTTAAACTGTGAAGAAACTGGATTCATACTTTATAGCCTGAATCACACAGTATAGGAGAGTATTTATTATTCTGCTATCCGAAGACTAAGGGAACACAAAAGAACGTGTCACTTCCACGATACTACATATTGTAATAGAGCTTTCCGTTCAACCCTGTGCAAAGACATATTACCAGATGTGTATATGAAAAGTCACATTCCGGTTGATAAGGGATGAGAGCTAACAGAAGTGATCTTTGGTGCTGTGCACAAGAGAATTATCTGGTGGAAGCTTAAAAACATAACTCCTTCTGAATTCGATTTCCTTTCCACTCATGAACAGAATCCAGCACTGCATCATCATAGGTTCATCATGTTTTCACATTTACACTAATTTTTTCTGAATCTACACAATTACATTATTACTTCACACTCTTCAGTTTAGAAACATAGAAAATAGATGCAGGAGTAGGTCATTTGGCCCTTTGAGCCTGCACTTAACTGCATAAATATGGAGGAATGGCAATAACACTACCATCCATGTAATAAATATAGAATATATTACATTGTACATTATAATTTATTTTTAATTATACATGAGTGTGTTCACAGATAACGGAACCTTGTTTTCTTAACTACACACAACAGTCAAGCTTCATTTCTGTGGGTCATGATGTCACCAGATTGTGTTGCGCTCTTGCAACAATCCTTGATATCTATTATTCTTTCATATTATGTTGAAAGACCTAATATTTGACAGTATTTATGCACATGTGTAGACTCTAGTATATCAATAGGTTTTACAAAGTGTACAAGTAAGTGTAGGATATGTTCTTCCATTGCAATGGTTAATGGGGCCAAATGATGAGCGGGAATGTTTCTCCCACTAAAAAGATATGAGGAAAGGGGAGGGTAAACTGTACTTTGGGCAAAGTGTATGCCCATATACAGAGGAGGCAACATGTGCTACAATCTCTGTACCTCTACACACCACCCACTAACCATTCTCATTCGAAAGTAGAGAAATCATTTTCTAGTGAAAGCAGAAAAAAAAAAATTTTAAACGCTCTCTCTAAATAATATTAACTGATTTTTTTTCATGTAATTTGTCTATATAATTTCTCCCACGCCTGGAGTGATTTCTTGTGCGGATGTAGGTTTAGAAGTACAAACAAAACTGTGGTAAAGTCAGTTATTGCACATCACGATCGTGGAAAATCCGCTTTCACTGGACAGTTTCACTCAAGGGTTTCAACTACAACTCGGGGAGAGCCACAAAATTCAGCAGCTTATTCCGTGGCTGGTGGACCAATAATAATGCCCTGATCGTTATGGTGCCATATAAACCTCCACCATACTGCACACCAATAGCCAAGTTCCTAAATCAGATATAGGTGTGGCTCTCTGGCTCAATTACTACGTGAGTCCAGCAACAAAACACATTCCCTTTTGTTATTATTCAACCTGAAATGGTACAGGACTGTGCAAGGAATAACAGCGTGGCGAGAGCCATCGTGCGTGGACATAGAATGTGACAATTAATGCTGTTAATCATTTTAATAAAAATATATATTGTATACTGAGTGATATAAATACATTATAATTAACGTTTATTAACAGCGGTGACGAACGGCTGTCAACATTTGTGTTTGACCAGGAGGAATACAAAGCTGCCTTGTGTCGGTATTTTGGGGGGTTAGACAAAGCGAGATATGGTTATTGTAATCCCATGCAACAAAACAGGAAGAAAACACAGTGAAATCGCCCTGCTGTGCGTATAAATAAAACCAAGCTACAAATATGAAAGGAGGTTGCGACGAGTACTCACACGAAGGCGTGATAGACCAGTGCCCATCCTCCGGGTCTCTCCAGTGCATCATAGATAAAGTTCTGCAGTTTTCTGTAGGATGCTTTCCTCTTGCTTGGACGTCTGTAACTCAGGGGTTTGGTCAGGAAGCTGAGACCTTGCTTCGCTCCCGGTTTGCTCTCTTCTTTGCTCCGTCCTTCAATAAGCAAAGCGCCGTCACGGTCCGCCCCGGAGCTCAGCCCCAGTCCCACCACCCCGGGCTCGGAATCAGCGGCGAAACCCACACGCAGCTTCTTGCCACCGCCAGAGCCATCACCATTCCTGGACTTGAGCCCCATGGTCAGTAGGCACGCCGATCCTCACTGTAGGCAGGGTGGCAGAAAGCGTGCAGAAAGCAAATGCCATGGCTCGTAAACAGGGACCAGAGCTCAAACGAAGAGGTCCCATCAGGATCTTTGGGGAATGGAAAGATCTCTCTCTGCCTGCCTCTTTTAATCAGGTTGGATGGTGAGCATCACGCCCCTCACTTGTTTTTTTACCTGTTGTTATAACTGATGCAGCCCTCAAGAAGGGCTGTGACTTAATGAATGTTTGCACTGTGATGTTACCGAGAGGTGAGATGTGGATTTGCTGGAAGGATTTTCCGGGAGGGAGGGAATATCAATGGTTGAATCCAAGCGATATACTCTGAATCCAGAAAGCACAAAAGCAGGTTCAGCCCGATCTGCTCGCTGCACGCCAGCACGTGACCAACATCACAATTTGCATCCCTTAAAGACATTGGACCACTTTCCACGGATCTTGATATAACCAATCTTAAGGAAGACTTTTTTATGTGCAATCAATTGTTTTTCCCCCCAAATATATATATGAATATACTTAAAAGAACAATGCTTTTTTTGACGATAATATACATCAACCTTATCCTGACGCACCCCTGTATATTATTTTCATCCCAAAATACTTTCTCTAATTTTAGTATGCTTTTTATGTACAATTGTAAAAAAGCAACATTTCCCACAGCTTCCAGCAATTTCCTCACAACACTTTTGTTTCTGAAATAATATAGAGTCTTGCCTGTGACAGCTCTTTGAAAGAGCTGTCCAATGCAATCCCACACACCAGCTTTTTCCCTATAACCCTACAAATCAGTTCTCTTCAAATAGATGTCCAATTGCCTTTTGAAAGTTCCTGTGCAATCTGCTTCCACCACCCTTTCAGGTTGTGCATTCCAGATCATAACAATCTTCTTTGTGAAATAATTTCTCCTCATTTCCCCGCTAGTTCTTTTATCATTTGTTTTAAATCTATGACCTCTGGTTGCTGACTCACTTACGAGTAGAAACTGTTTCTCCCTATTGCTCTATCAAAACCTCTCTTAATTTTGAATACCTCTATTAGGTCGCCCCTTAACCTTTTCTGCTCAAGAGAGAACAATCCCAGCTTCTCCAATCTCTCCACATAACTGAAGTCCCTCATCCCTGGTATCATCTTGTTAAATCTCATCTGTACCCTCTCCAATGGCTTAGCATCCTTCCTAACTGTGGTGCCCAGAATTGTACTCCCTTTTCAGAATGCCCTGCACCCGAGATATCCTTGACCCTTGCACCAGGGAGGCAACATACCATCCTGAAGTCTCGGTTGCGGCCGCAGAAACGCCTATCTATTCCCCTTACAATTGAATCCCCTATCACTGTCGCTCTCCCACTCTTTTTCCTGCCCTCCTGTGCAGCAGAGCCAGCCATGGTGCCATGAACTTGGCTGCTGCTGCTCTCTCCTAATGAGTCATCCCCCTCAATAGTACCCAAAGCGGTGTATCTGTTTTGCAGGGGGATGACCGCAGGGGACCCCTGCACTACCTTCCTTGCACTGCTCTTCCTGTTGGTCTTCCATTCCCTATCTGGCTGTGTACCCTTTACCTGCGGTAAGACCGACTCGCTAAACGTGCTATTCACGTCATTCTCAGCATCGTGGATGCTCCAGAGTTCATCCACCCGCAGCTCCAGTGCCGCAATGTGGTCTGTCAGGAGCTGGAGGCGAATACACTTCCCGCACACGTAGTTGTCAGGGACACCAGAAGCGTCCCTGAGTTCCCACATAGTATAGGAGGAGCATAACACGTGTCCGAGCTTTACTGCCATGACTTAACCCTTAGATTAACCTAATTGGGCAACAACAATGATAAAGGTTACTTACTGATAAAGAGAAGAAAAGGAAAAACTACTTACCAATCACCAGCCAATCACTTACCCCTGTCATGTATCTCACACTATTGTATATAACTGTATCTTACCATGCTATACATGACTGTAACTAGATATGACCTGTAACCACAAGCATACTTTACCACCAGGGGTGCACTTGCAGGAGACACTGCATACCTGTTCCACACAGGTATATAAAGGCAGGTCTCAGGCAAGTGTGGCACTCGAGAGCTGTGAAATAAAGGTGCAGGTCCTGAGTGACCTTGACTTCAGCATGTGCCTCGTGTAAGTCTGTACTGCAGGGTCAGGACTTTACAACCCCCTTGGCTGTGATGTCACCTTTCGATTTCTTTCTACTTCTTTTCTGCCTTTTCTCCCTGCTGCAGCTGCTCCAGTAGGCCTCTCATGAACCGACCCCAGAACTCCCGCCTCTCCTCGACGCTCCTCCGCCGACCTTAAATGTCCTTGCTTGCACCTATGCAGCACCTTTGCAGCACTCCTTTGCACAACAAGAATCAGGAAAATAATTTTTACTCCTTTTCCTACCTGCAACCAAAAATCCCAGCTAGCTTTAAATGAGTGCCACGTTCTCCCTTTAAATGGCCGATTGCCAAGGTCGAGGTCCCATTGCGCATGCGCGCACGTTGTAAGGCGCACGCGCAAGGGAGCTGGCTGTGAAAGACACGCAGGGGCTTAGCCCCGCCCCCTGCAGACTGCAATAGGCTTGCTCCGCCCCAGGGAGACTCCGCTGTGCCACGCCACGCCATGCCACACTCCAGGAGGACAGGAGAATTGCTCGGGAAGATTGCGGCGCGCTTTCAAGCCCAGGCAGGTCACGTAAGTCTCGGAGGTGCGCCGTTTTCGCCAGAACCGGAAACTTGGGCCCATTATTCCCAACCTTTTTCTTTAAGGGCACATATTTGGCCTGAGCCTTCCGGATCTCCTCCTTGAATGCCTCCCACTGTTCCGACACTGATTTACCCACAAGTAGCTGTTTCGATTCCACTGTGGCCAAATCACTCCTTAACTTAGCAAAATTAGCTTTTCCCCAATTCAGAAATTTTATTCCAGGCCTATCCTTGTCCTTTTCCATAACCAACTTGAATCTGACTGAATTATGGTCACTGGCACCCAAGTGCTCTCCCACTAATACCCCTTCAACCTGCCCAGCTTCATTCCCCAAAACTAAATCCAAGACCGCCCCTCTCGTGTTGGGCTTGCGACATACTGACTAAAAAAGTTCTCGAATGCATTTCAAGAATTCTGCATCCTCTATACCCCTTCACACTAAATTTGTCCCAATCAATATTTGGATAGTTAAAATCCCCTACCATTACTACCCTATAGTTTTTAGACTTCACAGCAATTTGCCTACATATTTGTTCCTCTATCTCCCTCCCACTGTTTGGGGGTCTATAATACACGCCCAGCAGTGTGATCACCCCTTTTTTATTTTTCAATTCGACCCATGTGGCCTCAGTTGATGATCCCTCGAACATATCATTCCTCCTCACTGCTGTAATAGTTTCTTTAATCAATACCGCGACTGCTCCCCGCTTTTTACCCCCCTCTCTATCTTGTCTAAAAATCCTGTAACCAGGAATATTGATCTGCCAAACCTGCCCCTCTTTCAGCCATGTTTCTGTAATGGCTATAATGTCGTACTCCCTGCTCTAAGGTTGAAATTGTGGCTGCTGCAGGTGGCAGATTTCAGTGAGGACGTCCCTACTGAAGCACAGACGTCTCACACATTGTTCCTCGCTGAAGTTCAGGCAGGAGAATTGTCCCTGAATACTCTGGGTAGATACAGCCTCCTGCTGAAAGCCCTTCTCCCCTCCTCCTCCCCCCTCTTCCAGCCGGTTGTCCTGCTCTGCATGCCTCTGTTCATTCTCCAAGTCATGTTCTATTCCAAGGGGAATTCTGACTGGTGCACCCATGTCTGGCAGCTCACATCTTGTCATTCATCTTGTAGGAGTTTAGATAACACTTTGAAGTTTACCTGTTGGCTCCTCTTCGACTGGACCGGCAGTTGATACTGATTGGCATGTACGCAGTGCACGCTTTGCTCAATACACTCCGAAAATGGCAAATAGAGTCCTAAGTGCATCATAGGATCCCAATTGGTATTTTAAATAGATCTACCGCCTGACTCAGGTGGGCGCTCTGGCCGCTCAGATATAGATCCAGGGAAGATTTTGACAGCAACAGAAACTGCAGGAAAGGGGTGATAAGTCGTTCCCTACCATTTTGGTTTCTGCTGCGTGGGAAGCCTCACTACCTCAATGATTTTGTGTTTGCGGTACAATAGTTGTCATTATGTAAACAAATGTATCGAATGGCAAACCGATGATAGGGAATTTATCCTATGGTACAGGGAAGAGTACGGAATAACTCAAGATCACAGAATGACTTGCATAGATCACACACACGATCTCTCACTCCTAGCAGTCTATATATTAGATGATATTTTTTAACATATTTATGGACCCTTACAGCAGTGCTGATAACAGAAAGAAACTTGGTAGAGCATAATTCCCTGACCTGCCAAATTCAATTACTGTCTACACGTATTAGTAATAATCACCTCATCAAAAAAGCAGGAATTTTTAACAGAGAAATTATTAAAATATATACTGATCCTCGGGATTCATTGGAATTAAAAACAAATCCCCATCAGCATTATTTCATAAATTAATCAATGTGAGACCACTAAATAACAAAATTGTATTCTGGCTCTTCCTATAGTTAGTAGTGGTGTGCTAAGCAATAAATAGCTGGAAGGCGTCAGTTCGATTACCTACTCTGCTGAGTTAGCCAATCTCTGGCTATAGACGGGGCATTACATTGGGTTCAGCAATTTAGTGCCCCACTGGAATAGTCCAGGAAAGGAAACTCAGACACTTTTAATCTCTACCCAGTGTCCTCTGTTAGAAGTACAAATCTATGGACACCAGATAACAGTGGACTTAGGTTTGATTGTGCTTGAATAGACTGCTAACAGTTACTGTCCAGGCTTACACAAGAAGAATACGAGGGTAATTTACTAAAGACCACCCCGGCCCATGGATCTGTACATCAGTATAAATTGCCACCTTCAGCAGCAAAGTATTAAAGGGAGAACATTAGAGGAGGAAAAAAATGCATTCAACAGTGTTAGTGCTATAAATTATATTAGATGGCTGTAACATTAATATTAGTGCAGTAATTGGATATATAAACCTTCATTTCAAAACATGCGGCGTTATGTCTCAAAGGTTTGAGCATCACTACCTGCCCATATGATACTTCACTTCCTTTAGCATCCTCTTTGTACATGGTTACACATGACGCAATATCACTACCTGTCTGTAACATGTAACACATATCCTAATCATTGTCTTTGTTCACAGTAACTCACGATTATATCTAAATTAGAATCTAGCACAGAAGGAGGCTACAAAGCCGCTCCTGCCTCTGCTGGCTCTCTGAATGGGTTATCTACTTAGTCTATTCCATTGCCCTTTCCACATAACCTTTTAATGTGTCTTTTAAAATATTTGTCCATTTCCATTTTAAAAGCTATTAGGATTTCTGCTTCCACCACTGGTTCTGGTATAGCATTCCATTTAATTCTTATAAAAAACAGTGCATATTCCTAAAACCGATAATCAATGATTTCCCCAGAACCTGTATCTCAGGCTACTGGACCTATGCCACAAGTGTAATGAAGTTCAATTATATGTTACTCTTCCCAGGATATTTTTCTGAAGACAGAGGTCATCACATCTTGGTCAAGTCCACTAATCAGACGTCACTAGAATAGCCATACTATGAAGTAGGGCCTTACGCTAAACAGTAAGACAAAGGCCCTCCACCAGCCAGTCCTTGCCACACAGCACTACCCCCCCAGTCATCAAGATCCACAGCGCAACCCTGGACAATGTGGACCACTTTCCTTATCTCGGGAGCCTCCTATCAACAAGAGCAGGCATTGACGATGAGATCCAACACCGCCTCCAGTGCGCCAGTGCAGCCTTCGGCCACCTGAGGAAAATAGTGTTTGAAGACCAGGCCCTAAAAACTGCCACCAAGCTCATGGTCTACAGGGCTGTAGTAATACCCGCCCTCCTGTATGGCTCAGAAACATGGACCATGTACAGTACACACCTCAAATTGCTGGAGAAATACCACCAACGATGTCTCCGCAAGATCCTGCAAATTCCCTGGGAGGACAGATGCACCAACGTTAGCGTCCTTGAGCACGCCAACATCCCCAGCATTGAAATACTGACCACACTTGATCAGCTCTGCTGGGCAGGCCACATAGTTCGCATGCCAGACACGAGACTCTCAAAGCAAGCGTTCTACTCTGAACTCCTTCATGGCAAACGAGCCAAAGGTGGGCAGCAGAAACATTACAAGGACACCCTCAAAGCCTCCCTGATAAAGTGCAACATCTCCACTGACACCTGGGAGTCCCTGGCCAAAGACCACCCTAAGTGAAGGAAGTGCATCCGGGAGGGCACTGAGCACCTCGAGTCTCATTGCCGAGAGCATGGAGAAATCAAGCGTAGGCAGCGAAAAGAGCGTGAGGCAACTCTGTCCCACTCTCCCCTTCCCCCAACAACTATCTGTCCCACCTGTGACAGAGACTGTGGTTCTCGTATTGGACTGTACAGCCACTTAAGAACTCATGTTAAAAGTGGAAGCAAGTGTTCCTCAATTCTGAGGGACTGCCTATGATGATGATGATGATGATGACGTACTGTTTTGAGGCTGTGGAGGTGAAGGAGCCTATCCCAAAACCAGCAGAACTGCTGAGCCTGAGATAACAGCCAGCCAACATCAATTTAGGAGCAGTCTTGGAGCGACTGCAGAGCATTCTGAAGAGGGAGGGTGAACAGCCAGTTGTCATGCTACATGTAGGTACCAACGATATAGGTAAGAAGCGGGAAGAGTTCCTACAAGCTGAATTTAGGGAGCTAGGAGTTAAATTAAAAAGTAGGGCCTCAAAGGTAGTATCTCTGGATTGCTACCAGTGCCACGTGATAATCAGAGTAGAGGGAGCAGGATAATTAGAATAAATACGTGGCTTGAGCAGTGGTGCAAGAGGGAGGGATTCAAATTCCAGGGACCTTGGAACCAGTTCTGGGGGAAGTGGGACCTGTACAAAAGGGACAGTCTGCACTTGGGTAGGACTGGAACTGATGTCCTAGGGGTAACATTTGCTCATGCAGTTCGGGAGTGTTTAAACTAATATGGCAGGGGGATGGGAACCTATGCAGCGAGACAGGGTGAAGTAATATGGAGTCAGAAACAGATGGTAGAAAGGTAAAAAGCAATAGTGGAAGGCCGAGTAAACAAAGGCAAGAAACAAAAAGGGCCACACTACATCATAATTCTAAAAGGACAAAGGGTGTTAAAAAAACAAGCCTGAAGGCTTTGTGTCTTAATGCAAGGAGTATCCGTAATAAGGTGGATTAATTAACTGCGTCGGCGGCAGTCGGGAGCAGCGTTGAGGAGGTGCGTGGAGAGGCCTATAAAAGGCACAGCAGGGAGTCCGGGGCCAGCGTCGGCGGCAGTCGGGAGCAGCGTCGAGGAGGTGCGTGGAGCGGCCTATAAAAGGCACAGCAGGGAGTCTGGGGGCCAGCGTCGGCGGCAGTCGGGAGCAGCGTCGAGGAGGTGCGTGGAGCGGCCTATAAAAGGCGTGACTTGTGCAGCTACAGGGAGAAGGCAAAAAAGAAGTAGAAAGAAATCAAAAGATGACGTCACAGCCAAGAGGGTAAGTGATTGGCTGGTGATTGGTGAGTAGTTTTTCTTTTTTCTCTTCTATATCAGTGAGTAACTTTTAACATTGTTGTTGCCAATTTAAGTGTATATAAGGGTTAAGTCATGGCAGGAGAGCTCGGTCGGGTGTTATGCTCCTCCTGTACCATGTGGGAACTCAGGGACACTTCCGGTGTCCCTGACGATTACGTGTGCGGGAAGTGTATCCGCCTCCAGCTCCTGACAGACCGCGTTGCGGAGTTGGAGCTGAGGGTGGATTCACTCTGGAGCATCCACGATGCTGAGAATGACGTGAGTATCACGTGTAGCGAGTTGGTCGTACCACATAGAAAGGGTCCACAGCAAGATAGGGAATGGAAGACCAACAGGAAGGGCAGTGCAAGGAAGGTAGTGCAGGAGTCCCCTGTGGTCATCCCCCTGCAAAACAGATACACAGCTTTGGGTACTGTTGAGGGGGATGACTCATCAGGGGAGGGCAGCAGCAGCCAAGTTCATGGCACCGTGGCTGGCTCTGCTGCACAGGAGGGCAGGAAAAAGAGTGGGAGAGCAATAGTGATTGGGGATTCAATGGTGAGGGGAATAGATAGGCGTTTCTGCGGCCGCAACCGAGACTCCAGGATGGTATGTTGCCTCCCTGGTGCAAGGGTCAAGGATGTCTCGGAGCGGGTGCAGGACATTCTAAAAAGGGAGGGAGAACAGCCAGTTGTCGTGGTGCACATTGGTACCAACGACATTGGTAAAAAGAGGGATGAGGTCCTACGAAACGAATTTAAGGAGCTAGGAGCTAAATTAAAAAGTAGGACCTCAAAAGTAGTAATCTCGGGATTGCTACCAGTGCCACGTGATAGTCAGAGTAGGAATCGCAGGATAGCGCAGATGAATACGTGGCTTGAGCAGTGGTGCAACAGGGAGGGATTCAAATTCCTGGGGCATTGGAACCGGCTCTGGGGGAGGTGGGACCAGTACAAACCGGACGGTCTGCACCTGGGCAGGACCGGAACCAATGTCCTAGGGGGAGTGTTTGCTAGTGCTGTTGGGGAGGATTTAAACTGATATGGCAGGGGGATGGGAACCAATGCAGGGAGACAGAGGGAAACAAAAAGGAGGCAAAAGCAAAAGACAGAAAGGAGATGAGGAAAAGTGGAGGGCAGAGAAACCCAAGGCAAAGAACATAAAGGGCCATTGTACAGCAAAATTCTAAAAGGACAAAGGGTGTTAAAAGAACAAGCCTGAAGGCTTTGTGTCTTAATGCAAGGAGTATCCGCAATAAAGTGGATGAATTAACTGTGCAAATAGATGTTAACAAATATGATGTGATTGGGATTACGGAGACGTGGCTCCAGGATGATCAGGGCTGGGAACTCAACATCCAGGGGTATTCAACATTCAGGAAAGATAGAATAAAAGGAAAAGGAGGTGGGGTAGCATTGCTGGTTAAGGAGCAAATTAAGGCAATAGTTCGGAAGGACATTAGCTTGGATGATGTGGAATCTATATGGGAAGAGCTGCAGAATACCAAAGGACAAAAAACGTTAGTGGGAGTTGTGTACAGACCTCCAAACAGTAGTAGTGATGTTGGGGAGGGCATCAAACATGAAATTAGGGGTGCGTGCAATAAAGGTGCAGCAGTTATAATGGGTGACTTCAATATGCACATAGATTGGGTTAACCAAACTGGAAGCAATACGGTAGAGGAGGATTTCCTGGAGTGCATAAGGGATGGTTTTTTAGACCAATATGTCGAGGAACCAACTAGGGGGGAGGCCATCTTAGACTGGGTGTTGTGTAATGAGAGAGGATTAATTAGCAATTTCGTTGTGCGAGGCCCCTTAGGGAAGAGTGACCATAATATGGTGGAATTCTGCATTAGGATGGAGAATGAAACAGTTAATTCAGAGACCATGGTCCAGAACTTAAAGAAGGGTAACTTTGAAGGTATGAGGCGTGAATTGGCTAGGATAGATTGGCGAATGATACTGAAGGGGTTGACTGTGGATGGGCAATGGCAGACATTTAGAGACCGCATGGATGAACTACAACAATTGTACATTCCTGTCTGGCGTAAAAATAAAAAAGGGAAGGTGGCTCAACCGTGGCTATCAAGGGAAATCAGGGATAGCATTAAAGCCAAGGAAGTGGCATACAAATTGGCCAGAAATAGCAGAGAACCCGGGGACTGGGAGAAATTTAGAACTCAGCAGAGGAGGACAAAGGGTTTGATTAGGGCAGGGAAAATGGAGTACGAGAAGAAGCTTGCAGGGAACATTAAGACGGATTGCAAAAGTTTCTATAGGTATGTAAAGAGAAAAAGGTTAGTAAAGACAAACGTAGGTCCCCTGCAGTCAGAATCAGGGGAAGTCATAACGGGGAACAAAGAAATGGCGGACCAATTGAACAAGTACTTTGGTTCGGTATTCACTGAGGAGGACACAAACAACCTTCCGGATATAAAAGGGGTCGGAGGGTCTAGTAAGGAGGAGGAACTGAGGGAAATCCTTATTAGTCGGGAAATTGTGTTGGGGAAATTGATGGGATTGAAGGCCGATAAATCCCCAGGGCCTGATGGACTGCATCCCAGAGTACTTAAGGAGGTGGCCTTGGAAATAGTGGATGCATTGACAGTCATTTTCCAACATTCCATTGACTCTGGATCAGTTCCTATGGAGTGGAGGGTAGCCAATGTAACCCCACTTTTTAAAAAAGGAGGGAGAGAGAAAACAGGGAATTATAGACCGGTCAGCCTGACATCGGTAGTGGGTAAAATGATGGAATCAATTATTAAGGATGTCATCGCAGTGCATTTGGAAAGAGGTAATATGATAGGTCCAAGTCAGCATGGATTTGTGAAAGGGAAATCATGCTTGACAAATCTTCTGGAATTTTTTGAGGATGTTTCCAGTAGAGTGGACAAGGGAGAACCAGTTGATGTGGTATATTTGGACTTTCAGAAGGCTTTCGACAAGGTCCCACACAAGAGATTAATGTGCAAAGTTAAAGCACATGGGATTGGGGGTAGTGTGCTGACATGGATTGAGAACTGGTTGTCAGACAGGAAGCAAAGAGTAGGAGTAAATGGGGACTTTTCAGAATGGCAGGCAGTGACTAGTGGGGTACCGCAAGGTTCTGTGCTGGGGCCCCAGCTGTTTACACTGTACATTAATGATTTAGACGAGGGGATTAAATGTAGTATCTCCAAATTTGCGGATGACACTAAGTTGGGTGGCAGTGTGAGCTGCAAGGAGGATTCTATGAGGCTGCAGAGCAACTTGGATAGGTTAGGTGAGTGGGCAAATGCATGGCAGATGAAGTATAATGTGCATAAATGTGAGGTTATCCACTTTGGTGGTAAAAACAGAGAGACAGACTATTATCTGAATGGTGACAGATTAGGAAAAGGGCAGGTGCAAAGAGACCTGGGTGTCATGGTACATCAGTCATTGAAGGTTGGCATGCAGGTACAGCAGGCGGTTAAGAAAGCAAATGGCATGTTGGCCTTCATAGCGAGGGGATTTGAGTACAAGGGCAGGGAGGTGTTGCTACAATTGTACAGGGCCTTGGTGAGGCCACACCTGGAGTATTGTGTACAGTTTTGGTCTCCTAACCTGAGGAAGGACATTCTTGCTATTGAGGGAGTGCAGCGAAGGTTCACCAGACTGATTCCCGGGATGGCGGGACTGACCTATCAAGAAAGACTGGATCAACTGGGCTTATATTCACTGGAGTTCAGAAGAATGAGAGGGGACCTCATAGAAACGTTTAAAATTCTGACGGGGTTAGACAGGTTAGATGCAGGAAGAATGTTCCCAATGTTGGGGAAGTTCAGAACCAGGGGACACAGTCTAGGGATAAGGGGGAAGCCATTTAGGACCGAGATGAGGAGGAATTTCTTCACCCAGAGAGTGGTGAACCTGTGGAATTCTCTACCACAGAAAGTTGTTGAGGCCAATTCACTAAATATATCCAAAAAGGAGTTAGATGAAGTCCTTACTACTAGGGGAATCAAGGGGTATGGTGAGAAAGCAGGAATGGGGTACTGAAGTTGCATGTTCAGCCATGAACTCATTGAATGGCGGTGCAGGCTAGAAGGGCCGAATGGCCTACTCCTGCACCTATTTTCTATGTTTTTATGTTTCTAAGGAGTATCTGTAATAAGGTGGATGAATTAACTGTGCAAATAGATGTTAACAGATATGATGTGATTGGGATTACAGAGACATGGCTCCAGGATGATCAGGGCTGGGAACTCAACATCCAAGGAAGGATAGAATAAAAGGAAAAGGAGGTGGGGCAGCATTGCTGGTTAAAGAGGAGATTAATGCAATAGTTAGGAAGGACATTAGCTTGGATGATGTGGAATCTATATGGGTAGAGCTGCAGAACACCAAAGGGCAAAAAACGTTAGTGGGAGTTGTGTACAGATCTTCAAACAGTAATAGTGATGTTGGGGAGGCCATCAAACAAGAAATTAGGGGTGCATGCAATAAAGGTGCAGCAGTTATCATGGGTGACTTTAATATGCATATAGATTGGGCTAACCAAACTGGAAGCAATACAGTGGAGGAGGATTTCCTGGAGTGCATAAGGGATGGTTTTCTAGACCAATATGTCGAGGAACCAACTAGGGGGGAGGCCATCTTAGACTGGGTGTTGTGTAATGAGAGAGGATTAATTAGCAATCTCGTTGTGCGAGGCCCCTTGGGGAAGAGTGACCATAATATGGTGGAATTCTACATTAGGATGGAGAATGAAACAGTTAACTCAGAGACCATGGTCCAGAACTTAAAGAAGGGTAACTTTGAAGGTATGAGGCATGAATTGGCTAGGATAGATTGGCAAATGATACTTAAGGGGTTGATTGTGGATGGACAATGGCAGACATTTAGAGACCGCATAGAAGAACTACAGCAATTGTACATCCCTGTCTGGCATAAAAATAAAAAAGGGAAGGTGGCTCGACCATGGCTATCAAGGGAAATCAGGGATAGTATTAAGGCCAAGGAAGTGGCATACAAATTGGCTAGAAATAGCAGCGAACCCGGGGACTGGGAGAAATTTAGAATTCAGCAGAGGAGGACAAAGGATTTGATTAGGGCAGGGAAAATAGAGTACGAGAGGAAGCTTGCAGGGAACATTAAAACGGACTGCAAAAGCTTCTATAGATATGTAAAGAGAAAAAGGTTAGTAAAGACAAATGTAGGTACCCTGCAGTCAGAATCAGGGGAAGTCATAACGGGGAACAATGAAATGGCAGACCAATTGAACAAGTACTTTGGTTCGGTATTCACTAAGGAAGACACAAACAACCTTCCGGATATAAAAGGGGTCAGAGGGTCTAGTAAGAAGGAGGAACTGAGGGAAATCCTTATTAGTCAGGAAATTGTGTTGGGGAAATTGATGGGATTGAAGGCCGATAAATCCCCAGGGCCTGATGGTCTGCATCCCAGAGTACTTAAGGAGGTGGCCTTGGAAATAGCGGATGCATTGATAGTCATTTTCCAACATTCCATAGACCCTGGATCAGTTCCTATGGAGTGAAGGGTAGCCAATGTAACCCCACTTTTTAAAAAAGAAGGGAGAGAGAAAACATGGAATTATAGACCGGTCAGCCTGACATCGGTAGTGGGTAAAATGATGGAATCAATTATTAAGGATGTCATAGCAGCGCATTTGGAAAGAGGTGACATGATAGGCCCAAGTCAGCATGGATTTGTGAAAGAGAAATCATGCTTGACAAATATTCTGCAATTTTTTGAGGATGTTTCCAGTAGAGTGGACAAGGGAGAACCAGTTGATGTGGTGTATTTGGACTTTCAGAAGGCATTCGACAAGGTCCCAAACAAGAGATTAATGTGAAAATTTAAAGCACATGGGATTGGGGATAATGTGCTGAAGTGGATTGAGAACTGGTTGACAGACAGGAAGCAAAGAGTAGGAGTAAATGGGTACTTTTCAGAATGGCAGGCAGTGACTAGTGGGGTACCGCAAGGTTCTGTGCTGGGGCCCCAGGTGTTTACATTGTCTATTAATGATTTAGACGAGGGGATTAAATGGAGTATCTCCAAATTAGCAGATGACACTAATTTGGGTGGCAGTGTGAGCTGCGAGGAGGATGCTATGAGGCTGCAGAAAGACTTGGATAGGTTGGGTGAGTGGGCAAATGCATGGCAGATGAAGTATAATGTGGATAAATGTGAGATTATCCACTTTGGTGGTAAAAACAGAGAGACAGACTATTATCTGAATGGTGACAGATTAGGGAAAGGGGAGGTGCAACGAGACCTGGGTGCCATGGTACATCAGTCATTGAAGGTTGGCATGCAGGCACAGCAGGCGGTTAAGAAAGCAAATTGCATGTTGGTCTTCATAGCGAGGGGATTTGAGTACAGGGGCAGGGAGGTGTTACTACAGTTGTACAGGGCCTTAGTGAGGCCACACCTGGAGTATTATGTACAGTTTTGGTCTCCTAACTTGAGGAAGGACATTCTTGCTATTGAGGGAGTGCAACGAAGGTTCACCAGACTGATTCCCGGGATGGCGGGACTGACATATCAAGAAAGATTGGATCAACTGGGCTTGTATTCACTGGAGTTCAGAAGAACGAGAGGGGATCTCATAGAAACGTTTAAAATTCTGACGGGTTTAGACAGGTTAGATGCAGGAAGAATGTTCCCAATGTTGGGGAAGTCCAGAACCAGGGGTCACAGTCTAAGGATAATGGGTAAGCCATTTAGGACCGAGATGAGGAGAAACTTCTTCACCCAGAGAGTGGTGAACCTGTGGAATTCTCTACCACAGAAAGTTGTTGAGGCCAATTCACTAAATATATTCAAAAAGGAGCTAGATGTAGTCCTTACTACTAGGGGGATCAAGGGGTATGACGAGAAAGCAAGAATCGGGTACTGAAGTTGCATGTTCAGCCATGAACTCATTGAATGCCGGTGCAGGCTCGAAGGGCCGAATGGCCTACTCCTGCACCTATTTTCTGTGATTCTGTGTTTCTATGTTAAACACACTGGTGCTTCCCATCACCAATTTAGCTGCCAATCTCTTCTTTGTTTGCATAATAACTTGCTAATTGGAGCACTAGACTCAAATAACTGTCATCTCAGAAAGCAGAACTCTTTACAATGTTAATATCTGGAAATATTGTATTCCTCCTTACTTTACCAAAAGGGTGAAACTACTTGGAGAAAATAAGCATAGTTCCTTATATTTAAATGTGTTAAGCTAATTGGTAATTAACATCCCTAGCTTGACAGTTCGTATCTAGAGTTTTCTCACATCAGTTTTTGGCCAGACAGTCCGTTCTTTCAGCAGGTTGGCTATTTTTCTGTAAAAAAGCAAACTGGACAGCAAAAGCCCAGTTGCCACTCTTTTTGCCCAGTTTTCTGTGGCACACTGTGGCGCTAATGAACAGTAATCTGTGTGGGTGAAAAGGGAGCTACCCATGTTTTTCCTACCTGGGCTATTTGTATGGTTTGAGAGATTCCAAGTGCAGGCCTGCTGCTGACATAGGCCTTGCAGCTAAAAGTCAAGCAGAGAATTGAGTGGAAGAAGCAGGTACTCCAGGCCTAGTCGTCAGCTTGTTCCCTCAACAACGACTCCTCGCATTCTCTGTGGCAGGTCTTGGAGGACATCATGGAGCAGGACAGTGGTATCAGTCTCACACCCAGGCCCTGGTTTCAATGCCGTAAGAAATTTAACGACTCAACACATTTAGCCAAGGTAAGAATTATTTCTTGTCATGGCTCCTTCTTTACATCACATCTTGCCACATCACTTATGTCCCACACCACCTCAAACACTCCCCTCCCCCCTCTACATTTGCATATATTCTAATGAGCAATGAGAACTAATCCTTCCTTCCTCCTTGCAGCTGAACTATCAGAAACTGTTGCTGCACTCACAGCAAACACCTGAAACGTATTAGCATCACACGGTTGCACCGCGAAAGCTATGCTCTCTTTTTGTGTCCTTACCACCACGTATCACCTTCCTGCCACTTTTCTGGGTCTGTAACACCATCCCTTTTTTACTACCGCTTGTTCATAGTCACAAATCAGCACGCTTCGCAACAAATCCCAAGCCTTACATGGAGCCACTCCCCTTCTTTCTGCAGGACAAGTTGGCACGCATTGCCAGGCAGGAACAGATGGATTGCCTGCTCACATCCACATCCTCAGTACCATACAACAGGAAGTCCTGGATATTCAGGGCACAGGCCTCCCTCAGCATTGGGGTCATTGAGATGGAAGTACCATATAAGGAGGGTCTGGGATTTGTTCTCTTCTATTTGTCCTTTATGTGCATCTTTTTTAGGGAGCTGCCCAAATTGTTGATGCCTTGCCAGCCTGCATCGGATTTCAGCACAGAGATCAGCCCTCTGGGGGGGAATGATAGTGAGTTAGAGAGCGCTGCACAGGGTGAAGGTCACATCATAAATGAGCAGGAAGGAGTGGTGGAAAGGAGAGCAAAGGACAGAGGTAACGGGAGGGCGGGCCTGGATCCAACCATTGCTGAAGAGGTCAAATATTTCAATGTCCCAGCCTTTAAGAGAAGGATCTCGGAACTGTACGAACAGATAGTGAATGCATTGGACAACCTGCTAAGGAGCTGTGACATCATGGCTGAGAACATGGTGGAGTCCACCTTAAAGATGTGTGGCAAACTGATGCGAGGAATGAGTTCTTTGTGTCTACCATGAAGCAGGTGGTGCCCTTTATGGAAGTTACAATGAGGCTTGCAAAGCAAGATCCCTAGTCACCACTACTGGCAGCTTTGATCAAAGGCCAAACTGCTGACACTGCAGCTGTGGCCTCTACTGACTCCTCCAGCCTGGAAAGAAACCATTTATAAAATGTAGTCAGGACCATCGTAATGGTAAAAGAAGAGAATAGAACCCGTGGTGACTGAGGGTGAGGGGTGTGGAGGTCTGAAAAGGCTGTGCAGCAGCAATGACAGGCTGGGAATTGAATGGAGAGTTGCTTTGATCAGGTCACTGACCTCCTGCAGTCTGCTCTTGTGCAGATCAATGGGAGAGGAGAAGTTGCACAGCTCCGTGGGAGTAGGAGTGGTGCGGACACTGTGGGACTGCAGATGCTGTGTCTGCGTCCTTGTCAGACCCTCAGCCAATGCTCATGCTGGTGCCATGAAGTCAGCTGAGCCAGACTGCCCTGGGAACAGCTAAGATTTGGTGACGAGGTAACAAGAACCTTCGCATGCAAAAATAAGCACAATTGGAATTCTGGAGTGATTCGTGGAGGGAGAAGATTGGGCAGACCTTGTAACTCGCTTGAACCAGTACTTCGTGGCCAACAAAATGGAGAAAGAGGCAGACGCAGTTCGGCGCCGGCCGGTCCTCCTTGCGGTTTGCGGTCCGAAAATCTATCAACTCATAAAGAATCTCCTCTCGCCCTTAAGTCCAATGGACAAGGACTATGAAACATTGTGTGCTCTGGTACATGACCATCTCAAACCAGATGAAGACATCATCATCTCAAGATATCAATTCTATACACACTGAGGGCCAGAATGTATCAGAATTCGTTGCCGACCTAAGACGTGTAACTTTGAAACTGTGCTGGCAGACATGTTGCGGGACTTCTTTGTAATCGGCATCAACCACGAGGTGATCCTGCGTAAACTACTGGCGGCGGAGACGCTGGATTTGAGCAAGGCCATCACGATTGCGCAATCATGCATGACGACGGACAAAAGCTTAAAGCAGATATCACTGAAAAATCGGAACTCAGCAAGTACTGTAAACAAGATAGTATCGTCATTTGGCAGAGCTGCATATGGCAGGGCCTACCCGACTGCGTACGCGAAACCTGTGGCTGCTCAAAGTCCGCCAACGGGAATGAATCCGACATCACCGTGTTGGTGTTGTGGGGGAAATCATCGGCATCATCAGTATCAGTTTAAACAGTATATTTGTAAAGGCTGTTCGAGAGTGGGGCATCTCCAGCGCATGTGTCCGCAACTGAGCAAGTGTGCTGCGACACACCACGTGGATGATGATGACCAGTCTAGTGCGGATCCGGATCTGCAATCCAAGCTACCAGAGGAGGAAGTGTATGGACTGTATTCGTTCCTAACAAAGAGCCAACCGATAATGATTAATGTAAAACTTAATGGTGTGCCGGTGTATTGTATAGGGTTAATCACATAGGGTTAATTATGATATTTCGACATTTACATGCCTCGTGGAATGTTGTTGATGCAGAGAGAGAGAGAGCGAGAGACACCTTGAGACGCACACCAGCTTGTTTATGGGACGGTCGGTGCCTCGAGGTCTCATGCTTTGTGGAAGAACAGCTGGGGCCTTACAGATTAGGAGTTGGCCATAAGCCACATGCACCATGTTTGTTCAATAGTATAAAGGAACGGAATTGTCCAGTAGCTCTTTGAACTTCACCTTGGACCGTGATTCGCGAGCGGTTCCGGGACCCCCAAGGCTCCTGACCAGCCGTCGTTGTGGAGTTCCCGACGGGCTGAAGGCCGTGAGCTTTGTTGCATCTGATCATACTTCTCTTTTCTTCGCAAACTGTATTATTATGTTTCTTTTCTCTCAGTAAACGGTGTTTTATCTTTACTTCATTTGTCTTGTCTCTTATTTAACATTCATCCGGATCCCGAACCTGGGTCTATTATTATCGATCCAAAACATTTTGGCGTAACGAACAGGATCTGGTAAAATGTTTAAGAGAAAAGACAAGAAGCAGTCTCTTCCTGCGGGAGAGAAGCATAGAATACCAGGGTGGAGCACGAGGGATGAGGGTTTTGGCGCTCTTGCCAATGTGATAGCCTGGTTTGGACCCCCGCAACATGGGGATACGCAGTTATTGGAACAGAGCAAAGATAGAACCGTACCTCACACGGTACTGTCTCTCCTGGAGGAGGCGGGCTTCCCACAGGAGAAAAGTAGTCCCTCACAAATGGGATGGATTTTGTTGACAGCATCAAGGGTGATGTGTAAACAACTTAAGGAAACTGAGGCAGTAAACCTACAGTTAAAAACAGCTGTTAAGGTTTTGGAAAGTCAAAACTCGACCCTGACTGAAGCGGTCCGCACTGCACAAGAACGGACGGATAAAGTCAATGAACAATCAGAAACTTTAATATGCCGTCTGGCGACAGTACAAAATAAAAAGAAAGCCAGATGACGGAAATTACAGATGGATTTGAAATATATCCTTTGTACTGCACTGATTTGCTGCTGCATGTGGTATGGACTTGCCCAGTAGATCCCAGTGAATGTTTAAAAGCCAATGCAGAATCATGTGGGGAATGTATACAAGCTGGAAAAAATTGTGGGTGGAGCACCAAAAATATCTGGTACTCCTCTGACTCAGATTATGAGTGGACAGATGGAGAGGGGGGGGGAACGGGTGGAAACTAAAGACCCTCCCCCATACGTTCCGAGCACGGAAGCTAGACCCCTTATGACAAATAAGACGAAACAGCAAGATGGGGAACAGCCGGTAACCACTAGAGGGGTGCATGACCTCACCACTAGTGAGTTACAAGAAATAGGGTCTCAATTTCGCCAAAAACCCAGGGAATCATTGTCAGAATGGCTAACCCGGATTTGGGACAAGAGAACATCAGGCGTAATACTTAACCCCGAAGAGTTAACAAAAATGGGGACTATGACTATGGACCACCATATCACAGCAGTGCTACGGAATGTCCAGGGCACAGGTTCGCTATGGGACATGGTTACTATAGGGGTCCGGCAAAAATATCTCTCTGCCGTTGATTGGGAAGGGGAGGTAAAACCATGGAATACTAGGGCGGAGGGTGCGATGCAGTTGCGCAACATGGCAACACAGGGAGGATTATATCACCAACAATATGGAGGGGCCAGATCAGGAGCTCTTTACGGCAGGAATGCGGAGCAGGCTGATAAAGAGTGTCCCTCCTATGATGAGGGGTGCGCTACTCTCATTATTGGTACCAGCCCAAGGGCAGCGGGTGGGGCACGCTTGCCTATTGTTAGGATAGTTAGATGATGCAGAAGATAGTGTGCGAGAGTCGAGAACGGCTAATGTAGAGGGGGATCAGGACCAGCGACAAGGTTCGATCTCTGGGAAAGGTACAGGGGCAGGAAAGACAAAAAAAAGAATTACGTGGAGGGACATGTTCGTGGCTTTACTGAAGGCAGGGGTCCCTAAGGGAAAAATTGATGGAATCCCAACAGGAGCGATGTATTCTATGTGGAAGCAACACTGTGTCCTGGGAACAGGGAAGGGGGAAAGGAAGGAGGAAAGGGAGACTAAGTCGGATAGCAATAAGTCTGCAGATGCGGAGAAACCATCTCCCGCTAGTCTATACCCCAACGTAGAAGAGCTGTGGAAGGCTAGTAATCCTCTCGACTAGGGGTGTGGCCGGGACTCGGGAGTACTCCCCATTAGAACCACATCAACCCAAGCTCCCGGGGACCTGAGGCCACACATTCCGATTACGATACATTGGCGGGAGGGGAACATACAAAGTGATGTTGCTTTACTAGACACAGGGGTAGAAATTACTATTATCCATGGAAATCCTAGGAAACACACAGGGACCCGTATGATGATTAATGGGTTTGGAGGGGCAGAAACGCCCGCTGTCCGAACAACTATCAGAATGGCGTTGGAAAATGGGCCTCCGCGCTGGGTAATGGTCTTAATATCAGCAGTAAAGGAACATATTATTGGGATGGACCTTTTAAAGGGAACCACACACAACACCTCGTTCGGGCAATTCTCATTCGGGATACGGGCGATCACTGTGATTGCAGGGGAAGCAAAGTGGGAACCAGTGGTAATACCACGGCCATCGCGTATAGTAAATATGAAACAGTACCGAATACCTGGGGTACACAAAGAAATAGGGGAAACCATACAAGGGCTCTTGGAGGCGGGTATCATTAGACATGCGGTGCCCCCTACAATAGCCCTGTTTGGCCTGTGCAGAAACCCGACAAAAGTTGGATGATGACTGAGGACTACCGACAACTGAACAAATTTGCCCCTCCCCTGGCAACCGCTGTCCCAGATGTAGTAACTATAACAGAGCGGCTGTCTGAAGAAGGTGCAGAGTGGTATGCAGTAATCGACCTGGCCAATGCCTTTTTCTCCATTCCAATAGCGGAAGAATCCCAGGACCAGTTTGCATTCACTTGGGAAGGGAGGCAATACACGTTTAAACGCCTACCTCAAGGTTACCTACATAGCCCTACCCTATGCCACGGATTGGTGGCCTGGGACCTGGACGTGTGCACGTTGGCTCCTAATATCTCACTGGCACACTACATCGATAATGTACTAATAAGGGGTCCCACCGAGGCAGTGGTGTCAGAAGCCCTAGCTACTTTAGTCCAACACATGCGAGACAGGGGCTGGGAGATAAATCCGAAGAAGGGGCAGGGCCCTAGCCAGACTGTCCAGTTTCTAGGGATCCAATGGTCTCGGGGTGAGCGCATCATATCCGAGCTGTGAAGAATAAAACTGAGACACAATGGTTTGTGGGACTACTGGGTTACTGGAGGAGACACATACCTCACCTCACAATGTTATTAAAACCGCTGTATGCCGTAACACGAAAAAAGGCCCACTTCGAGTGGGGAAAGGAACAGTAGGTGGCTTTTGATGCAGCCAAAGAAGCCGTAGCTCAAGCTTTACCCCTAGCCCCACGAGTGCCTGGACAGCCTTTTAAGCTACAGGTATCCGTTACCAATGATACTGCAGTATGGAGTTTGTGGCAGGTTCAACATGGCGCTCGTATATCGTTAGAGTTCTGGTCTAGAAAATTGACAGATGCTGCTACTCGTTACACTCCATTTGAGAAACAATTATTAACATGTTATTGGGCCCTAACAGAAACAGAAGGACAGACAGGGGACGACAAAGTCAGTTTAAGACCAGACCTACCCATATTATCCTGGGTTCTCTCAGAAAATGAGACACACAAGGTCAGGCGAGGTCAGCAAAGCTCCATAATGCGCTGGAAATGGTATATCGCAGACAGAGCAAGTAAAGGAAAAGAAGGAATTACCCGACTACATTAGCATGTGATTGAATACCCACAAACAGCTGAGAGTGAACTTACGCAGTCGTCTGTTAGTTTAACCAAAGAGTCACCGATCTCCTGGGGTGTGTCTTTTGAACAGTTAACACCTGAAGAACGTAGCCATGCCTGGTTCACAGATGGCTCAGCGGTCTGGCAAAACAGCCTTCGGCGATGGCGAGCCGCTGCCTTCAATCCAAAAACCCAGACAATTGAGCATGATGAGGGTGTGGGAGGCTCCAGCCAGCTAGCAGAACTAGCAGCTGTAGTCTTTGCATTAGAAGAGGAACAGCAACAAGTACACATATATACTGACTCATGGGCAGTAGCCAATGGCATGGCGAGCTGGATGCGAAACTGGCATGAACATAACTGGCAAATAACTGGGAAAGACTTGTGGGGAAAGCACCTATTGGAACAAATATGGTCCAAAGCCAAGAAGATGAAAATAACTGTATATCATGTGGGCGCTCACGTGAAAAACACTTCAAAGACCTCTGAACATAATAACACCGTTGATAATATAGCCCGGGTACGGGCTGTCAAAGAGGCGGAAGAGGAAGAATATTGTCATGTATGCAACCTTCATACAACTGTAACCTTCATGTAACTGTAACCTTCATGCAACCACACTGTACACTGTATATATGTCCTGGAAGTGCACACCTTGACCACAGGGGGTGAACTTGTGGGAGACACTCCTCACCTGGGCACTCAGGTATTTAAAGAGAAGTCCCATGCAGGGTCATCACTTATTGGTCCTGGGAATAAAGAAAGGTCACGCAATGACCATGTCTACAGTACATGCCTCGTGTGATTCAGTAGCAAGGTGCAGGGACACCACATTTGGCGACGAAAAACGGAAATCACTGAACCACGAGGATGGCCACTGGTAGCACAGAGGAACGTTACTGTGTGGGTGATGACTGGGACGACTTCGTTGAGAGACTCCAGCAGAGTTTCATCATGAAGGACTGGCTGGGAGTGGCAGCGGCTGACAAGCGGAGGGCGCATCTACTGGCAAGTTGCGGCCCAAAGATGTATGCGTTGATAAAAGACCTGCTCGCACCCAAGAAGCCGGCAGACAAGTCCTTCGAAGAGCTCAGCCAGCTGATCAGTGAGCATCTCAAACCGGCGAGTAGCATACACATGGCCCAGCACCGGTTCTACACACACTGGCGTCGGGAGGGACAAAACATCTCGGACTTCGTTGCGGACCTGCGGCGCTTAGCCAATCTCTGTAAGTTCACAGACGCCTGCAGGGGAGAGATGTTAAGGGATTTCTTCATTGAGGGCATTAGCCATGCCGGGATTTTCAGGAAGCTCATAGAGACCAAGGACTTGACTTTAGAAGGGGTGGCGTTGATAGCTCAGACCTTCATGGCAGGGGAAGAGGAGACCAAGCTAATTTATGTGCGCAGCTCTGGTTCCAACGTGGCGATGGACCAGGGAGTTAACATTGTGAACGCAGCTAGGGACCCGCAGGCAGGCAAGGACATTTCGAAACCAGCCAGGCAGCAACAAATGCTAGGGTGGGCCCGCAACAGGGACAATGGAAAGGGGATCAGCAATTCACACCATCTCGAGGAACAATGCGTCCCGTGATGGGACCATTGACACCCACCATCAGAGTGCTTAGAAACAACCAAATGGGCAATCAGAGAGGAATACCTGGTAATAGTGCTTTTGTTAACAACAACCTCAGCTCATGCTGGAGGTGTGGGGGTAGATATGCTGCGAAAAGCTGCAGGTTCCAGCAATTTATCTGTCAGAATTGCAAAATCAGTGGACACTTGGCCAGAATGTGCAGGAAGGCTGTAGCGAGGCTAATCTACGAGACAGAGGAACCAGACGAGGGGTGTGCAATGCAGAATGATGCTTGGGGCAAAGCCATGGATGCTGAAGTTCAGCGGGTTCATGTGGCTGACGTCCACAGCTCATACACCAAAACGACACCCATGATGATGAAAGTTTTATTGAATGGCATCCCGGTGCGCATGGAGCTGGACACAGGAGCCAGCCAGTCCCTTATGAGCGCGCAACAATTTGAGAGACTATGGCCACACAGAGCTAGCAGGCCAAAACTGGAACGCATTGACATGCAGCTATGGACATACACCAAAGAGATCATCCCAGTGCTAGGCAGTGCAAACTTGGTGGTAACACATAATGGGTCAGAGAACCAGCTGCCACTCTAGATTGTCCCAGGAAACTGCCTCGCACTTTTGGGGAGGAGCTGGCTAGCCGAGATGAACTGGAAATGGGGGGATGTGCACACCATTTCATCTGTGGAGCGAAGCTCATGCTCACAGGTCCTACAGAAATTTGGGGCACTGTTTCAACCAGGTGTTGGGACTTTCAAGGGCACCAAAGTAGTGATACGCATCACCCCGGATGCCAGACCAGTGCACCACAAAGCCAGAGCTGTGCCGTAAGTGATGCGTGAGAAAATTGAAAGTGAATTGGACAGGCCGCTCATAGAGGGCATAATCTCGGCAGTTAAATTCAGTGACTGAGCAAGCCCCATCGTTCCTGTTCTCAAAGCGGATGGCTCGGTCAGGATTTGTGGCGACTACAAGGCCACCATCAACCGAGTGACACTGCAGGACCAATACCCGCTTCCGAGAGCGGAGGACCTTTTTGCCATGCTGGCAGGTGGCAAGCTGTTCACCAAGTTGGACCTCACTTCGGCCTACATGACTCAGGAACTGGCTGAAGAATCCAAGCTTCTGACCACCATCACGACGCACAAGGGGCTATTTATCTACAACAGGTGTCTGTTTGGCATTCGTTCGGCGGCCGCTATCTTTCAGAGGAACATGGAAAGCTTGCTCAAATCCATTCTTGGAACAATCATATTCCAAGACGACATCATAATAACAGGTCGAGACACCGAGGAACACCTCCAAAACCTGGGGGAGGTGCTACGCTGACTGGACCGAGTAGGCTTGCGGTTGAAAAAGCCCAAGTGTGTGTTTTTGGCCCCAGAGGTCGAGTTTTTGGGCAGGAGAGTTGCCGCAGATGGGATTCGGCCTACCGAAGCTAAAACGGAGGTGATCCGCCGGGCGCCCAGGCCCGACAAAACATCGGAGTTGCGATCATTCCTGGGACTTTTGAACTATTTCGGGAACTTTCTGCCGAACTTAAGCACACTGTTGGAGCCATTACACGTGCTCTTGCATAAAGGTTGCAAATGGTATTGGGGGGACGTTCAAGAACGGGCTTTCAATAGAGCGCAGAACCTCCTTTGTTCTAACAAGCTGTTGATCTTGTACGACCCCTGTAAAAAACTGGTTTTAATGTGTGATGCATCATTCTACGGGGTTGGGTGCGTGTTGCAGCAGAGTAATGATGATGGCCGACTCCATCCGGTGGTTTATGCCTCCAAATCGCTCTCCCAGGCAGAGCGTGGATACAGCATGGTCAAAAAGGAAGCACTCGCTTGTGTTTACGGCGTGAAAAAGATGCACCAGTACCTTTTCGATAGGCGGTTTGAGCTAGTAATAGACCACAAGCCATTAACATCCCTGTTGTCCGACAGCAAGACTGTCAATGCCAATGCGTCAGCTCGCATACAGCGATGGGCTCTCACGCTGGCTGCTTATGATTACACCTTGTGGCACTGGCCAGGCACTGAGAATTGCGCTGACGCGCTCAGCAGGCTCCCACTGGCCACCACTGAGTGGGCGTCGGAGCAAAGCCGTTGAGGCTTTTGACACCGCAGGCTCCCCCATCACAGCCCGCCAGATCAAAATATGGACCAACAGGGACCCCATCCTGTCCATGATAAAGAAATGTGTTCTGACTGGGGATTGGGTGCCCGCACACGGGACGTGCCCCGAGGAGGTCAGACTGTTTCACAGACGGATGGATGAGCTCTCCATCCAAGCCGACTGCCTGCTATGGGGCAGCCGGGTAGTCATGCCCCAGAAAGGAAGGGAAGGATTCATCAGGGAACTCCACAGCGAGCACCCTGGCATCGTGCTAATGAAGGCCATTGCCCGGTCACATGTATGGTGGCCGGGAATTGACTCAGACCTGGAACACTGGGTTCACAGGTGCATGACGTGTGCCCAGCTGGGCAATGCCCCCAGGGAGGCCCCCCTCAGTCCGTGGCCCTGGCCCACCAGGCCATGGTCACGCGTTCACGTAGACTACGCGGGCTCGTTCATGGGAAAAATGTTCCTGATCGTTGTCGATGCATGCTCGAAATGGATCGAGTGCATCATATTCAACTCGTGCACGACATCCATCACAGTAGAGAGTCTGCGCACGGTTTTCGTGACCCACGGCTTGCCGGACATTCTGGTCAGCGACAATGGCCCGTGCTTTACCAGCCATGAATTCCAGGAGTTTATGTCGGGTGATGGCATCAAACACGTCCGGACAGCACCATTCAAGCCGGCTTCCAATGGCCAGGTGGAACGTGCGGTCCAAGTCATAAAATAGGGCATGCTCCGTATCCAAGGACCCTCCCTTCAGCACCGCCTATCGTGCCTCCTGCTGGCCTACAGGTCCCGCCAGCGGAACTACTCATGAAACGCACGCTTAAAACGCGGCTGTCCCTCATTCATCCAGCCCTGGCAGATATTGTTGAGGGCAAGTGCCAGTCCCAAACCGAGTGCCATGATTGAAACGCAAGGGGGCGGTGTATAGAAATTGATGATCCGGTATTTGTTCTTAACCATGCTTTGGGACCCAAGTGGCTTGAGGGCACCGCAATTGGCAAAGAGGGGAATAGGGTCATAGTGGTCAGACTCAACAATGGGCAGATATGCCGAAAACACTTGGCCAAGTAAAGAAAAGGTTCAGCATAGACACTGAGGAACCTGAGGAAGAGCATGAGATGTCACCCACACCACTGCCAGTGGACGAGCAACAAGGACATTCACCAACATGCACAGTTCCTGCGGCCAGCCCGGACAGGCCAGAATCACCTCAGGTGACAGAGATGCATGCCAAGGCTCAGCCACCAGAGCCCCAACTGCGGCGCTCCACGAGAGAGCGTCGACCACCTGAAAGACTTAACCTTTGACACAAAAAGACTTGAGGGGGGAGGTGCTGTCATGTATGCAACCTTCATACAACTGTAACCTTCATGTAACTGTAACCTTCATGCAACCACACTGTATATATGTCCTGGAAGTGCACACCTTGACCGTAAGGGGTGAACTTGTGGGAGACACTCCTCCCCTGGGCACTCAGGTATTTAAAGGGAGGTCCCATGCAGGGTCATCACTTCTTGGTCCTGGGAATAAAGAAAGATCACACAGTGATTGTGTCTGTAATACATGCCTCGTGTGATTCAGTAGCAAGGTGCAGGGACACCACAAATATGACATTGGCAAGTGGGCTCACCACAAATCTGGACATTTGGGCATTCAGGGTACGATACAATGGGCTCCACAAAATAGGGGGTTACATTTGACTACCGACGGTGTTAAACAGATCATAAACACCTGTGAAATTTGTCAAAAGGTGAAGCATTTTCCCCGACAACGACAACCCGGTGCCTATATTAAGAGAGGGACTCAACCAGCACAAATATGGCATGTTGATTATGTAGGACCTTTACCATTGCAACAACGGTTCCAATATTTGCTCACTGCTGCTGATACCTATTCTGGACTTTTGATAGCTTATCCAGTGACTAAAGCGAATCAACAAAGTATGATTAAAGGACTGGAGAATTTAATCACATACTATGGTGAGCCAGCAGAAGTACAGTCCGATAATGGGTCGCACTTCACAGGTCAAACAGTGCAACAGTGGGCGGTAGACAACGGGATCTATTGGATGTTTCACATACCTTACTATCCGCAAGCTGCAGGGTTAATAGAACGCATGAATGGACTACTTAAGCAACAGATTAAAATATTAACTCCCACTAACACATTGCAAGGGTGGTTAAAGGTCTTACCACAAGCAGTGCGCAATCTGAATCACCGACCATTGCGGGGGGGAACTCCCACAAGCCACATGTTAGGCAAAGTTAGTGTCCCTACTATTGAAAAAGAAAATCAGACTCAGGACACAGTTTGTGAAGGAGGAAAAGTGTGGGTGCAGTACCCCCAGAAACCCTTACAAGCAGGGGAAATCTTAGCGAAAGGAGAAATAAACACTGACTGGTCAAGATATTCCTCTCTGTGTTGACAAGGGTAAATTGACTAAACGGGGCTGAATTAATATACTTATGCTTCCTCCCACAGGAATTCTGCCCAAAATGGCAACTTACCAACTTCTCCTGGCAAGTCTCTGTGTCTCGTTATCTGTGACTGTGCTACTTCCATCCTCAAACACAGCATGGGATGGCCGTATAGGGTGGTGGTTAGCTAACACTGATCGTACGCAAGACAAGAATTGCGACAACGGTCACTGACCTTACAGTACACCATTGGTGGGACATCTTTTACGGATGGTCCCCAAATACATCCGCCGCTTTGAAGCTGTTAATACATCCTATCGTTGTTTTACTCGTCGCGTTATTACTGATATTACTGCTCGTATGTATTCTTTGGTGTAGATTGCGGGCGTTGCTTGCACATACTCAACGTGTAACTGATGCATTATGTCTTCAACTCGATTATATTACTTAGAATGTCTAAATATCAAGGGTGGATTGTATTGTATAGGATTAATCACATAGAGTTAATTATGATATTTCAACATTTACAGTGTGTTTCTGCTACATGCCTCGTGGAATGTTGTTGATGCAGGGAGAGAGAGAGAGAGACTTTGAGGCGCACACCATCTTGTTTATGGGACGGTTGGTGCCTCGAGATCTCATGCTTTGTGGAAGAACAGCTGGGGCCTTACAGATTAGGAGTTGGCCATAAGCCACATGCACCCATGTTTGTTCAATAGTATAAAGAAACAAAACTGTCCAGTAGCTCTTTAAACTTCACCTTGGACCTTGATTCGCGAGCGGTGCCGGGACCCCCAAGGCTCCTGACCAGCCGTCGTTGTGGAGTTCCCGACGGGCTGAAGGCCGTGAGCTTTGTTGCACCTGATCATACTTCTCTTTTCTTCGTAAACTGTATTATTATGTTTCTTTTCTCTCAGTAAACGGTGTTTTATCTTTACTTCATTTGTCTTGTCTCTTATTTAACATTCATCCAGATCCCGAACCTGGGCCTATTATTATCGATCCAAAACAGCCAGTATCGATGGAATTGGACATGGGTGCGAGTCAATCAATAATGAGCCAGAGGTCATTTGACAGGCTGTGGGATATTAAGGCTGTGAGGCCTAAGCTGAGTCCAGTCAATGCCAAGTTGCGTACGTACACTAAAGAACTCATAACGGTGATTGGCAGTGCAGTAATCAAGATGTCGTATGATGGTGCGGTTCACGATTTACCGTTAAGAATTGTTCCAGGCAATGGTTCAATGCTGTTTGGCAGGAACTGGTTAGAAAAAATCAAATGGAACTGGAACGAGATCAAAGTGTTGTCGTCGGAGGAGGATACTCCATGTGCTCAAGTACTGAGCAAGTTCCCCTCGCTGTTTGAACCAGGCATCGGCAATTTCACAGGAGCCAAGGCGCAGATCTACGTGGACTCGGATGCAAGACCCGTCCATCATAAAGCTCGGGCAGTTCCATACATGATGAGGGAGAAGGACAGACTCCAGCGTGAAGGGATCATATCATCGGTCGAATTTAACAAATGGGCCAGCCCCATTGTTCCCATATTGAAAAGTGATGAAACTATCAGGATTTGTGGAGACTACAAGGTTGCGATCAAACGAGTTTAGAAACAGGATCAATACCTGTTACCGAAGACTGATGACCTGTTTACAATGCTAGCTGGGGGGAAGTCGTTCACAAAATTGGATCTGACGTCGGCCTACATGATACAGGAGCTGGTCGACACGTCGAGGAACCTTACGTGCATCAACATTCATAAAGGACTGTTTATCTACAACAGGTGTCCTTTTGGAATTCGCTCGGCTGCCACCATATTTCAGAGGAACATAGAGAGTCTGCTGAAGTCCGTCCCCAGAACCGTCGTGTTCCAAGATGACATACTGGTCACAGGTCGTGACTTCGCCGAACATCTGAACAACCTGGAAGAGGTTCTACATCGTCGGGACAAAGTGGGACTCAGACTGAAACGTTCAAAGTGCGTCTTCATGACACTGGTAGTCGAATTCCTGGGGAGAAAAATTGCTGCTGATGGTATCAGGCCTACAGACTCGAAAACCAAGGCCATCAAAAATGCACCCAAGCCTCAGAATGTGACGGAGCTGCGTTCGTTCCTTGGTCTACTGAACTATTTCGGTAATTTCTTACCGAGATTGCGCACCTTATTAGAGCCACTGCACATGCTGCTAAGAAAAGGTGACAACTGGGTTTGGGGTGTGTCTCAAGGTAGAGCTTTTGAGAAAGCCACTAATCTGCTTTGCTCTAACAAGCTGCTGGTACATTATGATCCGTGTAAGTGTCTAATATTGGCCTGTGATGCTTCGTCATATGGAGTTGGTTGCGTGCTCCAACAGGCTAATGAGTCGGGCAAATTACAACCTGCTACATATGCTTCAAAAAGTTTGTCAAAGGCAGAAAGAGTCTACAGCATGGTAGAGAAAGAAACATTAGCCTGTGTGTATGGGGTTAAAAAGATGCATCAATACCTGTTTGGTCTTCGGTTTGAACTGGAAACAGATCACAAGCCACTCATTTCATTGTTTTCAGAAAACAAAGGTATCAATATCAATGCATTGTCCCACATCCAGAGGTGGGCGCTGACATTATTTGCCTATAATTAATTAATTCGCCATAGGCCTGGCACTGAGAATTGTGCCGATGCATTGAGCCATTTGCCATTGCCCACACCGGAGGTAGAAACACCACAATTGGCAGACCTACTTTAGACATGGATGCTTTTGAAAGTGAAGGAACCCCTGTCACGGCCCAAAAAGTTAAGACCTGGATCAGCCAGGACCCGATATTATCGGTTGTGAAACGTTGTGTCCTTAGTGGTTATTGGTCTGCCATACCCAAGCAAATGTGGGAGGAGACCAAACCTTACATCCGTCGCAAAGACGAACTATCCATTCAATCAGATTGTAAACAGTGGGGTAATCGTGTTGTTATGCCCAAGAAAGGCAGAGAGAAATTTGTGCATGATCTTAACAGCACGCATCCCGGTATTGTCATGATGAAAGCCATTGCCAGGTCTCATGTATGGTGGCCTGGAATTGACTCTGATCTGGAATCATGTGTGCATCAGTGCAACACTTGCATGCAGCTTAGTAAAGCACCAGCAGAATCGCTGCTGAGTCTGTGGTTGTGGCCATCTAAACCATAGTCCAGGCTCCACATCGACTTTGCAGGTCCCTTCCTGGGAAAGATGTTCTTAGTTGTGGTGGATGCTTATTCCAAGTGGATAGAGTGTACAATCATGTCATCCAACACATCCACAGCTACCATTGAGAGCCACCGTGTCATGTTTGCTACGCATGGTCTGCCTGACATCATTGTAAGTGACAACGGATCTTGCTTCACCAGTATGGAGTTTCAAGAGTTCGTGAAACTGAATGGTATCAAACATGTGAGGTCAGCACTATTCAAACCCCGCATTCAATGGACAAGCAGAGTATGCAGTCCAAACCATCAAGCAGAGTATGAAACGTGTAACTCAAGGTTCAATGCAAACTCGCTTGTCACGCATATTGCTTAGTTTACAGGACAAGCCCCCATACCGGGTCTCCCCTGCTGAACTATTGATGAAGAGAGGTCTCAAGACCAGGCTCTCTCTTGTCCACCCTGACTTGAATAATCATGTCGAATGCAGACGTCAAAGTCAGCAAGGGTATCATGATCGCGCTGCTGTGTCATGTGACATTTCTATCAATGATCCTGTGTATGTACTGAATTATGGTCAAGGTCCCAAATGGATCGCTGGTACTGTTACGGCCAAGGAAGGTAACAGAGTGTTTATTGTTAAGCTGAAGAATGGGCAGACATGCAGGAAACATGTCGATCAGATAAAGCTGTGGCACACGGATGAACTGGAACAGTTTGAGGAAGACACAATCAGTGACCAACCAACCTACCCTCAGTCATCAGAGGACTCTGCTGTCATCAATGAATCTGGACTTTCAATCACAGACATGGTCAATGAATCTGGACTTTCAATCCCTGACGTGGTCATTGCCATTCCCATCAGATCAGCTACCCAGCTCCCAGTCATAACAGATTCAGAACGCTCGCCCAAGGCTGGAGTTGAACTGAGACAATCAACTCGGGAGCAGAAAGCCCTGGACCGTCTCAATTTGTAAAAAGACTGTTACTAATATCTTAATTCAGCAGAGGAGCATTAAGGGTTTAATTAGGAGGGGGAAAATAGAGTATGTGAGTAAGCTTGCAGGGAACATAAAAACTGACTGCAAAAGCTTCTATAGATATGTGAAGAGAAAAAGATGAATGAAGACAAATGTAGGTCCCTTGCAGTCGGAATCAGGTGAATTCATAATGGGGAACAAGGAAATGGCAGACCAATTGAGCAAATATTTTGGTTCTGTCTTCACTAAGGAAGACACGGCTAACCTCCCAAAAATATTAGGGGACCGAGGATCTAATGGGAATGAGGAACTGAGGGAAATCCTTATTAGTCAGGAAATGGTGTTGAAGAAATTGATGGGACTGAAGGCTGATAAATCCCCGGGGCCTGATAGTCTGCATCCCAGAGTACTTAAGGAAGTGGCCCTAGAAATAGTAGATGCATTGGTGGTCATTTTCCAAAATTCCATGGACTCTGGATTCGTACCTATGGATTGGAGGGTAGCTAATGTAACGCCACTTTTTAAAAAGAGAGGCTGCAAAGAGATTTAGATAGGTTAAGCGAATGGGCTGAGGTTTGGCAGATGGAATACAATGTCGGAAAATGTGAGGTCAACCACCTTGGAAAGAAAAACAGTAAAAGGGAATATTATTTGAATGGGGAGAAATTACAACATGCTGCGATGCAGAGGGACCTGGGGGTTCTTGTGCATGAATCCCAAAAAGATAGTTTGCAGGTGCAGCAGGTAATCAGGAAGGCGAATGGAATGTTGGCCTTCATTGCAAGAGAGATGGAGTACAAAAGCAGGGAGGTCCTGCTACAACTGTATAGGGTATTGGTGAGGCCGCACCTGGAGTACTGCATGCAGTTTTGGTCACCTTACTTAAGGAAGGATATACTAGCTTTGGAGGGGGTACAGAGACGATTCACTAGGCTGATTCCGGAGATGAGGGGGTTACCTTATGATGACAGATTGAGTAGACTGGGTCTTTACTCGTTGGAGTTCAGAAGGATGAGGGGTGATCTTATAGAAACATTTAAAATAATGAAAGTAATAGACAAGATAGAGGCAGAGAGGTTGTTTCCACTGGTCGGGGAGACTAGAACTAGGGGGCACAGCCTCAAAATACGGGGAGCCAATTTAAAACCGAGTTGAGAAGGAATTTCTTCTCCCAGAGGGTTGTGAATCTGTGGAATTCTCTGCCCAAGGAAGCAGCTGAGGCTAGCTCATTGAATGTATTCAAATCACAGATAGATAGATTTTTAACCAATAAGGGAATTAAGGGTTATGGGGAGCGGGCGGGTAAGTGGAGCTGAGTCCATGGCCATATCAGCCATGATTTTGTTGAATGGCGGAGCAGGCTCGAGGGGCTAGATGGCCTACTTCTGTTCCTAATTCTTATGTTCTTATGTTCTTATAAAAAGGAGGGAGAGAGAAAACGGGTAATTATCGACCAGTTAGCCTGACATCGGTGGTGGGGAAAATGCTGGAATCAATTATTAAAGATGAAATAGCAGCACATTTGGAAAGCAGTGACAGGATCAGTCCAAGTCAGCATGGATTCATGAAAGGGAAATCATGCTTGACAAATCTCCTACAATTTTTTGAGGATGTAACTAGTAGAGTGGATAAGGGAGAACCAGTGGATGTTGTGTATTTGGACTTTCAAAAGGCTTTTGACAAGGTCTCACACAAGAGATTAGTGTGCAAAATTAAAGCGCATGGTATTGGGGGTAATGTGTTGACGTGGATAGAGAACTGATTGGCAGACAGGAAGCAAAGAGTGGGAATAAACGGGTCCTTTTCAGAATGGCAGGCAGTGATTATTGGGGTGCCGCAAGGTTCTGTGCTGGGACCCCAGCTATTTACAATATACATTAATGATTTAGACGAAGGAATTGAATGTAATATCTCCAAGTTTGCAGATGACACTAAGCTGGGTGGCAGTGTGAGCTGTGAGGAGGCTGCTAAGAGGCTGCAGGGTGACTTGGCAAATGCATGGCAGATGCAGTATAATGTGGATAAATGTGAGGTTATCCACTTTGGTGGCAAAAACAGGAAGGCAGATTATTATCTGAATGGTGGCAGATTAGGAAAAGGGGAGGTGCAACGAGACCTGGGTGTCATGGTACATCAGTCATTGAAAGTTGGCATTCAGGTACAGCAGGTGGTGAAGAAGGCAAATGGCATGTTGGCCTTCATAGCTAGGAGATTTGAGTAAAGGAGCAGGGAGCTCTTACTGCAGTTGTACAGGGCCTTGGTGAGGTCTCATCTGGAATATTGTGTCCAGTTTTGGTCTCCTAATCTGAGGAAGGATGTTCTTGCTATTGAGGAAGTGCAGCGAAGGTTCACCAGACTGATTCCTGGGATGGTAGGACTGACATATGAGGGGAGACTGGAACAACTGGGCCTGTATTCACTGGAGTTTAAAAGGATGAGAGTGGATCTCATAGAAACATATAAAATTCTGACGGGACTGGACAGGTTAGATGCAGGAAGAATGTTCCCGATGTTGGGGAAGTCCAAAACCAAGGGACACAGTCGAAGGATAAGGGGTAAGCCATTTAGGACTGAGGTGAGGAGAAACTTCTTCACTCAGAGAGTTGTTAACCTGTAGAATTCTCTACCGCAGAGAGTTGTTGATGCCAGTTCATTGGATATATTCAAGAGGGGGTTAGATATGACCCTTGCGGCTAAAGGGATCAAGGGGTATGGAGAGGAAGCAGAAAAGGGTACTGAGGTGAATGATCAGCCATGATCTTATCGAATGGTGGTGCAGGCTCGAAGGGCCGAATGCTCTACTACTGCACCTATTTTCTATGTTTCTATGTTTCTATTGCTAAATTCCCCAAGGTGCAGGGAGCAATACAGTGCACTCACATCGCCATGCGGGCACCTTCTCAGGACTCAGAGCTTTGTCGTAACAGAAAAGGATTTCACTCCCTGAAGGTCCAACTAGTTGTCGACCACAACCAGATAATAATGGCAGTGAATGCCAAATGTCTGGGCAGCTTTGGTGAGGCTCACATCCTGCGTGAGAACGCTGTCTCTGACATGCTTAACAGTCAGTCACAAGGACTGGATGCTTGGTGACAATGGATATGGCCTAGCCACCTGGTTGATGACCCCACTGCATGACATCCACACCGAGGCCGAGAAGTGATACAACGCGAGCCACAGAGACACATGCAGTGTTGTCCAGAAAACAATTACTGTGCTTAAGCAACACTTTAGATCCCTGGAGCACTCAGGAGGGGAGCTACAATACAACCCTGAGCAAGTAGCTCAATTCGTGGTTGTGTGCTCCATGCTGTACAACCTGGCTATCAGGAGGGGACAAGAATTGCCAGAAGGGACTGATGGTCCACCTCAGGAGAGAGAGGAAGAGGAGGACGAGGGGCTGAATGCTTACCTCGGACCAGACAATCAGGCTGACTATGCAACCATGACCACGACCCCCTCCAGACCACAGGAAAGGGCCCATGGTGGCTACATAGCGACAAGACTCTTATGTCAGGAGCTCATAAATAAGCGATTTGCCTGAAAAAACACTGCTGTAATTTACAAAGCTGACACACTGCTGTGTGTGTGTAGCTCAGACATTAATGGTGGGCATCACCTTGGTGCCAGTTAAAGTTTAAGTTGATTCAAGTAAAGTTTAATTTTACCCTTTCATGTTAAGGAATCACCAGTGTGTAACGGTCCAGCTATCTGAGACAATGCGCAACAAGGTTATATTGAATAAAAACATTTTATACGATCATTGGTCTGAAATCATAAGTATCACGGGCAAAACACTCCACCCCCATCCCACTTTTTCGACCATTGACATCAATCAAATGGTCAACATGTCCAGCAACACAGAACACAAATGCAAAGCAGGAGGGTGGCCCCCTCCCTCGATACAGTACAACATATTGCACACACCCAGATGGAGATATAACACATCCATCACCTGCGGACACGCACATCACATTCCTTCCCCCCCTCCCCTTCTTCTCCCCACCTATACCCCTTCCCCTCCTCGCTCCATGCCACCTGGTCAAAGAGCTCCTCAGGTGGTGCCCCATTGGGGGGGATGAAGGCAGAGCCAGTGGTTGCGTGGGTACGGGAGCGGGTGGTGCCGAAGAGGGAACATTCTCGGATCCAGAAGCAGGATCTTAGTCCTGCCTCTCATGTGTCATTGGCAGTGGTGGTGCAGAACCTAGGGGTGGAGTGCCATGATCCGGGACCACTGGGAGGCCTGTGCCAGCAGTATTCCTGGCTATCGCCTCCAGGGTCTCCGCCATCCACGGAACGTTCTCAGTCATGGTGCCAGAGATGGTGGCCAGCTGTCAGGATATGCCCCCCAATGCATTGAGGATCTGGTCACAGTTCTCCTGGACAACTTAACCATCTCTCCGCTCTCATCTGGTGCTCGTGGACCAGACCTGCCGCGTCGACGATACCTCCGCGGGGTCGGCGCCGTCCTGGGGGCAAATGGGGTGTCCTGTGGCGAGGTGCTTGTACCCGGTACCTCCAGAGTGGAGGCGGGAATGGCCAGATGAGCACTAGATGGCCTTGGGGTGGGATGCCTTCTGGAGCCTGGCGATTCAGGTTCCTTGAAGTCGGTGCTCTCATCCATAGAGAACAGGCCCAGCGGATTGACAGGCGAGAATCGGAGCTCCTCAGCACCAGATGTAGGATCGTCCGCTGAGTCGGGTCACAAGGTGAGTCCAGTGCTACACACAGCATATGCGCGACAAAAGCACCACTATCAAAATTATCACAGACATCACATTTCATGACCATCAACACATTGTGCATTGCAATGATTTTCATTAGGCCAGCATTATTTATAGGACAATTTCAGAAACCATCTATCATATATTATTGTTCGAATATGAGTGGGTGTGGCATCAATTGACTTTAATCATGCAATATATTTATATTTTACTCACGTGACATCACCTCAGGGTCTGCAGCTGCTTGCGTGGCTGTCCGGGTGTGCTTCCCCACAAGTGCGAGCACCCGCTCCTCCATGTCAGTGATGTCGCTGGGGACTGGTGGCCCCCCACCCGTTCGCCTCTGCATGGACCTCATCATCGATAGCTTCTTCTGTAAAAGATGACAGGACGACATAGCATGAGATCATTGCGTGATATCATTGCTAGGTACTGTCACAGAGACTGAGACAACACATAACCGACAGATGTAATCATGATTATTATGATAATTATCATTATTTACCTAAAGACGTACACCATGAACGCAAGCTTTGAGTACAACATTCCTGGTAAAAGTGAAGACCTCACATTTGATTATAGTCACTCATGACTCTTACAAATCAAATTGTTTAAATATATAAATACATGTAAATAAAAGTAATACTTACACTTGCGGATCCAACAAGGTCGTTCCATCGCTTGTGGTATTGGTTGCCCTCACGCACCTCGTTGGTCGCCGATGAGACCACCTCTGCTTTCTCGGCCCATATCTTCTGGCTTCCCACGCCCTCCCTGGGTCAAATCACCCCAGCGTAACTGAACCTCCTGCAGGAGGGAGGCATTTGCCTCGTCCGAGAACCTCCTCGCTCTTTTGTGCCCTCCAGTGTGCTCCTCTCCCTGCTCACTGCTCTCGCCAGTGTCAGTCTCCACAGCGTGCTGTGTTGCATCCTCCTCTCCCTCCATTATAGGCACCAAATCTGGGTAAATATCTGGCTGGTAACAGCTAATTTTTTTTTCCCAATTTGCTATAAAGCCCTAAACTCTCCCTCCTTCCTCCCAAAGCAGCCACACCACACCCACACACGCCTTCACTCCCTCTCAGCTCCCGCTCGCTCTGTCTCCTCTTATGAGCATGTCATGATGACCCTTGACCTCCTGAATCGCGGGAATCGAGCATTGCTATGTGTTGCTAAGGACAGCATCACTTTACGGCAGAAGGTCAGAGAGATTTAATGGTAGTGCCCATTTCATATCGCTCGTGGTAACGCCCAATTTCAAAAATAGAGACCAGGGGCTTTGAGAATGAGTCAGCGATCTGAAAACCCATTTTTACTGCCCATGCCGGAAATAACGCCCATTTTTGGGCGATCTGCACAAAAGTGTCAAATCTAGCCCAATGTCTATAATGCAGGAGTTTACGGCTGACTGGCTGATGTGCACCATGTCATCTGCTGCAGCCTGAAATGAACCAGTGGCAAAAATAATTAAGTCTATCGGAACCTTGACGCTCACAGGCCACCTCTCAGTGTGTGCTCCAGGTTCGGCTGCAGTAAGTGATGCAAAGCAGTGACCGCCTCATTGCTGGACCTGAAGCCTCCTAACTCATTGCTCCTCATTTGTTTCTGTAGACCCTATTTTGTGGATATTGACGTCTTTTTTAACTCTCCCTTGCACCGACCTCCCGGGCAGCTTGCTCCTCTTTGTCCTGTTGCTTCTTCTGCTCATGTTCCTCTTCCTCCTCCACCCCCCAAGATAGGAGTTGCCAGAACTACTCCCATGCTCAAGAGGACTCAGTTGTTTGAATACAGAAAAACTCAGAAATGTAAGAAAATAGTTCTCTCCTTCCAAATTTACAGCTATGCAATAATCAGTATTAAATGATGCAATAAACTTCAGTGAGTGTCCCCTTAAATATTCTCGGTTTACTTTTCCTGCTGCTCAGTTTCCTGAACAGGTCCTTCACTGAGTAGCTGTGACAATTTTTAGTTAGAAATTGGAGCGGGGTCCTATCTGCATAATAGGGCCCTATTATACTGTTGCTACCTAATACAGGTGGACACCTGGACTCCTTCTGGAAATCAAAATGGCAGTGGAGTCAACAGAGGCACAATCAGGCCAATAAATACTGCATCACCATTTTCAATCTCAAGGCGCCCCATTAGCACCAGGCAAAGCAGATGAAAACTGACCCCTGTATGTCTGCTAGAAGGAAAAACAGATAAGACTGTATAGGTTGGCAGAACATTGTAATAAACAAATGGGAAATAAATAGAGTTATCCATCCACTGGAAATCAGCCAATCTCCAGATCTTCTAAAACATCAGAAGATTGTGCCCTAGCCTGAAGTGACTTCACTTCTCATTAAACCTGTCATGTAACTTACATTATTATATATAACTGTATCCTAACATGCTATACATGACTGTAATAAGATATGACATGTAACCACCAGCATACCTTACCACCAGGGGTGCACTTGCAAGAGACAGGTATATAAGGACAGGTCTCAGGCAAGTGCAGCATAGCAGAGCTGTGAAATAAAGGTGCCTCCAGGTCACTTTCGCGGGCGGAGTGCGGGTACGGAATGGTAGCGAAGGAGGCGCTCGCGTGCGTGTACGGTGTCAAAAAGATGCACCAATGCCTTTTCGGGGCCAAGTTCGCATTAGGAACCGACCACAAGTCCCTCACGTCTCTCCTATCCGAGAGCAAGGCAATAAACGCCAACGCCTCGGCGCGAATTCAACGGTGGGCACTCATGCTGGCGTCCTACGACTATACCATAAGGCACAGACCAGGCACAGACAACTGTGCCGACGCACTCAGCAGGCTACCCCTGGCGACAACGGAAGGGTCTGACGAACAGGACTGTGAGATAGTCATGGCAATCAATGTCTTTGAGTCCACAGGTTTGCCCATGAAGGCTCGCCAAATCAGAGCCTGGACGGCCAGCGACCCCACGTTATCCTTATTAAAAAGATATGTCCTAACCAGTGACTGGGTAGAGGCTTGCGATGCCTGCCCCGAGGAATTAAAACCCTTTCACAGGTGCATGCATGAGCTATCACTACAAGCAGACTGCCTGATGTGGGGCAGCCGATTAGTCATGCCTCTGCGAGGCAGAGAGGCATTTGTCCAGGAGCTCCACTGCGAGCACCCAGGGATCGTTCTCATGAAGGCCATAGCCAGATCCCACGTCTGGTGGCCTGGTAGTGACACGGAATTGGAGCTCTGCGTCCGAAGGTGCACCATTTGTGCCCAACTCAGCAATGCCCCCAGAGAGGCTCCCCTGAGCCCCTGGTCCTGGCCTACCAAACCGTGGTCGCGGGTGCACGTAAACTATGCGGGCCCATTCATGGGCAAAATGTTCCTCGTAGTTGTAGATGCATTTTCAAAGTGGATCGAATGCACCATTTTAAACTCGAGCACAACCTCCAGCACTGTGGAGAGCCTCACAACCATGTTTGCAACGCACAAATCCCTGACATTTTGGTCAGTTACAATGGTCCGTGCTTCACCAGCGCAGAATTCCAAGACTTTATAATTGACCACGGCATAAATCACGTCAAGACGGCACCGTTCAAGCCGGCCTCCAACGGCCAGGCGGAGAGAGCAGTGCAAATCATTAAACAAGGCATGCTTAAAATCCAAGGTCCCACGCTGCAGGGCCGCCTGTCGCGACTGCTGCTGGCATACAGATCTCGTCCGCACTCATTGACTGGGATCCCCCCTACGCAACTGTTGATGAAAAGAACTTTAAAGACAAGGCTCTCATTAATCCTCCCAGACATGCACAAAATCATTGAGGCACAGCGCCGTAAGCTGACTGAGTACCATGACAGAAATTCGAGGGGGAGATGGAATGAGATAGGGGACAAAGTGTTTGTACTAAACTATGGCAGGGGTCTCAAATGGCTTGCAGGGACAGTAACGGGCAAGGAAGGAAACAGGCTACTGGTAGCACAAATGGACAATGGCAAAACCTGCCAGAGGCATGTAGACCAAGTCAAAAGCAGATTTACCAACAACACTGCGGAACCAGAGGCAGACTACAATGTGGAACTCACACCACACTTGGTGGCCAGACAGAGGGAACAACCTGAGGAAAGGGCAATCCCAACAGACAGCCCAGGCGAGTCAACAACAATCACACCAATCGAAACAGACAGCCCAGGCGAGATACCAGCAATCACACCCAAAGAAAAACAGACACCAAGGCAAATAACTGAACCACAACTCAGACGCTCTATGCGAGAGCGTAGACCGCCTGAGAGACTGAACTTATAAAGACAATAAGACCTTGGAGGAGGGTGATGTCATGTATCTTACATTATTATATATAACTGTATCCTAACATGCTATACATGACTGTAATAAGATATGACCTGTAACCACCAGCATACCTTACCACCAGGGGTGCACTTGCAGGAGACAGGTATATAAGGGCAGGTCTCAGGCAAGTGCAGCATTCCAGAGCTGTGAATTAAAGGTGCAGGTCCAGAGTGACCTTGACTTCACTACATGCCTCGTGTGAATGTGTACTGAGGGGACAGGACTTTACAAAACCAGTGCTACTGATCCCTTTTCTAAACCTTTATGGATTGGAGTCTATATTGGGTTAAATATTTTGGGGAGAGACCAGTTCACAAAGAAGACAGAAGACTTCACTTCTGATGAAAGTGCTATTGTAAGATTTTCTGTTTATTATCTAACGAAACATCACGTAGCTTGTAACTGAACGAGCATCACATTTATAGGAAAATCCCTCTCTGTTTCTATTGCCTCTGTTCTCTGGATCTCTTTTTCTAAACTCTATAGATAGCTCATCTATACTACGTTAATATAAGTTAAGTTACATCCTAGATTTAGAGATACAAGTAATATGCAATGTATTATTATTTTAACTCTATTTTATTTCTGAAACTCATGTATATTCCAATGTCTCAAACAAACTTTAAATACTTTACTTACTCACTTTTTGCAGGTGTCCAGAGACTATCCATTTTGAAGATGGGGCCAGCATTGTAAAAATATTAGCACCCAACGATTCATCTCATGGCCAGCTGCTGCAGTTTAATATCATGGTAAAACAGATTATGGCTTCACTTGGATGCCATTATGACAATACAACATATAGGCCCCAAGTTTCCACATGATTTGCTCCTGATTTTTAGGAGCAACTGGTGTAGAACGGAGTATCTTAGAAATCGGAATTCTCCACATTTAATTTCCAGCAGTTCTAGTCATGTCGAACAGTTTCACTTTGGAACTGAATTTTTTTTTCAAAAGGGGGCGTGTCCGGCCACTGACGCCTGATTTCAAAGTTTCGTGAGTGAAAACGTACTCCAAACTAACTTAGAATGGAGCAAGTGAAGATTTTTGTACGTTTGAAAAAACCTTGTCTACACTTTAAAAAATCAGGCGCAGGTTACAAATTAGGCGTCGGGAACGAGGTGGGGGGGGGAGAGGGGGGAGGGAAGTCATTAAATTCTACAATCAATCCTTAGTTATACTTATACAAATATTATACAAATAAATCCAACCTGAATAAAAATTTATAAGCAAAGAAAAGATTAAATAAACCATGTTCCTACCTGTGTGAAAGTGCTTCAGGCAGGCCTTTCAGGCAGCGGTGTGGGGTCAGTTTATCGACGGCAGGGGCAGCAAGCAGCCTTCGAGCTGAGCTGCAGTGCTTGAGGCAGACCTTTCATGTTGGAGACAGGCAGGGGTGTGGCGTCAGTGTCTCGTCTCGACGGCAGCAGCAGGCAGCAAGCAGCCTTCAAGCTGAGCTGCGGTGCTTGAGGCAGGCCTTCATTCCCCGCGAAGATGCAGCACCCGGGCGGACTTGAGGCCATTCGGCCATGGGATTGCAGCGGCGTCAGTGGCTGGTCGGGAGCCGAAGAAAGAACAGCAGCAGCCTTCGAGCTGTGAGGGGGACTGACTGAGGCCATTTGGACAGGGAGAGGCAGCCACATCGACATCTTTACATTTAAATTTGCAGAATGGGTGCACCACATATTATGCAATGGTTTGCTTCCTCATGCAAGAAATTCTTTGTTCTTGGTGGAAGTTGATCCATTGCAAAGTTGAATTGGCACTTTTATTTCTCCAAACACACAGTCCTTAATTTACAGGCACCGGTTCTGCAAGTTTAGCAGTGAAAAGCTGAACTCACTGATTTCAGCAGGTGATTTGTTCAGCAGTGCTGCTAAAAGCACTCCCTCACACACAGAAATATCAAGAAAATTAAAATACAAGCCTTTGCAGGGGTCCAAGAAACAAATCTTCACTTTTTCTGCAGCACTTTTAAAAATGGCCGAGTGCCAATGTTTACTTCAGACTGCGCGTGCGTGAATGCTCCAACGCGCACGCGCAGGGTTGTCGGCACCAAGAAGCCTCATTTCAATTGTACCCGCCCCCTCCTACTTACAAAATCGACGCAAGTGGTAGGCTCCACCCGCTGTGCGCCGCGCCAAGCAGACATCGAGCTCCAAGGAGCTCGAGAATAATGCACTTTTTTTCCGGCGCCGTTTTCGGCGCGACAAACAGGCACCCAGCTCTGAGGTGCGCCTTTTTCGCCGCGTGTGGAAACTTGGGGCCATAGTTTTTCTAGTTCTTCTTGCTCCCTAAACAATGAAAGATTTGACAAACGTTTCATCATGAATACAAGAACAACAAAAACAATTTGCATTTGTAAAGTAATTTGATGTAAAAATGTACCAAGTCATCGTCAAAGAATGGACATCAAGCCAACAAAGAAAATAGTAGGGAGGGTGATCAAAAATTTGGTCAAACAAGTGGGTTTTAAGAAAGTTCTTCAAGGAGGAGAGGCAATATCCAATTGAAACATTAATCAAAAAATAAATAGGTGTCAAGTAAATTCCAATTCTTTGTGTGAGGCCAGACAGTGACCACCAGCAGGAGGCTTAACAGGGAAAAGGGAAAATGAAGTTGAGCCTGATCATTGATATCCACACGTGCACACTTTCCAGCAGAACTCAGTCGATAATGATCAGGAGCATGGACCCTAGTTGTTTTTCTCCCTTCATGACCATTGAGACCAATTGTAACACTCCTATCCTGGCCCATAATGAGATTGGGGAACTTGGCACAGACCAGGGATTGAATCTGAGCCCTATCAAGTCTGTACAGGTGCGGATGGAATCCCTGCTGAGGCATTGAAGTATGGCGGAGAGGCACTGCTGGCATGAACACACGACCTCATCTCTCTCATCTGGAGGGAGGAGAGTGTCATGTATGCAACCTTCATGTAACAACACTGCAATACTGTATATACTTGAGAAATGCACACCTTGACCACAGGGGGTGAACTTGTGGGAGACACTCCTCACCTGGTCATCCAGGTATATAAAGGGAGGTCCCATGCAGGGTCATCACTTCTTGGTCCTGTGAATAAAGGTGCAGGTCACAGAGTGACCTTGTCCATAGAATGTGCCGCCTGTGGATTTGTGGTATTATGTAATCACTTTACAGTGGCGACGAGAAACGGGAATCAACGACCCACGAGAATGGCCACCGGTAGCACAGAGGAATGGTACTGTGTTGGTGAGGACTGGGACGATTTCATTGAAAGACTCCAGCAGAGCTTTGTCACGAAGGACTGGCTGGGAGATGCAGCGGCCGACAAGCGAAGGGCTCATCTATTGATCAGCTGTGGATCTAAGACTTGCGCGTTCATGAAAGACCTGCTAGCACCCGAGAAGCCGGCGGACAAAACCTTTGAAGAGCTCAGCAAGCTAATCAGTGAGCACCTCAAACTGGTGAGCAGCATACACATGGCCCGACACAGATTTTATACCCACTGACGTCAGGAAGGACAGAGCATACCAGACTTCGTTGCGGACCTCTGGCACTTGGCCAGCCTCTGTAAGTTCACAGACACCTGCAGGGAGGAGATGCTAAGGGATTTCTTTATTGAGGGCATCGGTCATGCCGGGATTTTCAGAAAGTTAATTGAGATCAAGGACTTGACCTTGGAAGCGGCGGCGTTGCTGGCTCAGACTTTTATGGCGGGGGAGGAGGAAACCAAGATAATATACGCACGCAAATCTGACTCCAACGTGGCGATGGATCAGGGGGTCAATATCATAAGTGCGACTCAGAGCCCAGCAGACAGGAAAGGGCGGTTCAACACACCCCAGGCAGCAATAGACCCCAGAACAGGTTTTCAACACAGACAATGGCAGGCTGAACGGACATTTAGGCCATCCCAGTGGACAATGTGTTCTGGGATGGGGCCATTGACACCCACTAACAGGGTGCTCAAGAGCAGTCAAAGGGACAATCAGCGAGGAATGCCTGGTAACAGCTCTTTTGTTCACAACAATGGGAATCTCAGTTCATGCTGGAGGTGTGGGGGCAGACATGCTGCCAGGACTTGCAGGTTTCAACAGTTCGCCTGCAGAAATTGTAACCTCAATGGCCATTTAGCTAGAATGTGCAGGAAGCCTGCGACCAGGCTAATTTACGAGGCGGATGGACCAGAAGAGGGGTCTGCGAGGCAGGATAACGCATGGGGCAAATCAATGGACGCTGATGTTCAGCGGGTTCATGTGGCAAACATTCACAGCTCATACACCAAAACGCCACCTGTGATGATGAAGGTCCTATTAAACAGCATCCCGGTATGCATGGAGCTGGACACGGGGGCCAGCCAGTCATTCATGAGCGTTCAACAATTCGAAAAGCTATGGCCACTCAAAGCCAGCAGACCCAAACTAGAATGCATTGAGACTCAATTACGGACGTACACCAAAGAAATCATTCCAGTGCTAGGCAGTGCAATGTTGGCTGTCACACAGAATGGCTGCTGCTCTGGATTGTCCCGGGCAATGGTCCCGCACTGTTGGGGAGGAGCTGGTTAGCTGAGATGAACTGGAAATGGGGGGATGTGCACGCAGTGTCATCTGTGGAGCGAAGTTCATGCTCACAGGTCCTACAGCAATTTGAGTTGCTATTCCAACCTGGCGTCGGGACGTTCAAAGGTACCAAAGTAATGATTCGCATCACCCCGAATGCCAGACCAGTGCACCACAAAGCCAGAGCTGTGCCGTATGTGATGCGGGAGAAAATTGAAAGCGAATTAGACCATTTGCTGAGAGAGGCATCATCTCGCCCGTTGAATTCAGCGACTGGGCGAGCCCCATTGTTCCCGTCCTAAAAGTGGATGGCTCGGTCAGGATCTGTGGCGATTACAAGACCACTATCAACCGGGTGTCACGACAAGACCAATACCCGCTCCCGAGAGCGGAGGATCTTTTTGCCACGCTGGCAGGCGGCAAGCTGTTCACCAAGTTGGACCTCACTTCAGCCTACATGACCCAAGAACTGGCCGACGAATCCAAACTACTGACCACAATCACCACGCACAAGGGACTGTTCGTTTACAACAGGTGCTCGTTTGGCATTCGATCAGCAGCCGTGATCTTTCAAAGAAACATGGAAAACCTGCTCAAATCCATTCCTGGAATGATCATATTCCAGGACGACATCTTCATCATGGGTCGGGACACCAAGGAACACCTCCATAACCTGGGAGAGGTGCTATGCCGACTGGACCGGGTAGGCCTGCGACTCAAGAAGCCTAAGTGTGTGTTTTTGGCTCCCGAAGTCGAGTTTCTGGGCAGGAGGCTTGCTGCAGACGGGATTCGACCTACCGAATCCAAAACAGAGGCGATTCGATGAGCACCCAGGCCCTGCAACACATCGGAGTTGCATTCATTTCTGGGACTCTTGAACTATTTCGGGAACTTTCTGCCGAACTTAAGCACATTGTTGGAGCTGCAACATGTGCTCCTACGTAAGGGTTGCAATTGGTTTTGGGGGGACTGTCAAGAACGGGCTTTCAATCGGGCGCGTAATCTATTCTGTTCAAATAAGTTGTTGACCCTGTATGACCCCTGTAAGAAATTGGTTCTGACATGTGATGCATCGTCCTATGGGGTTGGGTGCGTGTTGCAGCAGTGCAGTGCTGAGGGGCAACTCCAACCTGTGGCTTATGCCTCCAGGTCGCTTTCTCAAGCAGAACGGGAATATGGAATGGTCGAGAAGGAAGCACTCGCATGTGTCTATGGGGTGAAAAAGATGCACCAGTACCTTTTTGGCAGGAGGTTCGAATTAGAAATGGACCACAAGCCGTTAACATCCCTGTTGTCAGACAGCAAGGCTGTCAATGCCAAATCGTCAGCTCGCATACAGCGATGGGCTCTCACGCTGGCTGCGTATGACTACTCCATCCGGCACCGGCCTGGCACTGAAATTGCGCTGACGCATTCAGCAAGCTTCCACTGGGCACCACTGAGGGGGCAGCGGAGCAAAGCGCTATGATGGTCATGGCCATTGATGCCTTTGACAGCGCAGGCTCCTCCATCACAGCCCGCCAGATCAAAATCTGGACCAACAGAGATCCCCTCCTATCTTTGATTGGGGATTGGGCGCCCGCACACGGAGCATGCTCTGAGGAGGTCAGATCGTTTCACAGGCGGATGGATGAGCTCTCCATCCAAGCCGACTGCCTATTATGGGGCAGCCGGGTAGTCATGCCCCAGAGGGTCAGGGAAGCTTTCATCAGGGAACTCCACAGCGAGCATCCTGGCATCGTGCTGATGAAGGCCATTGCCCGGTCACATGTTTGGTGGCCTGGAATTGATTCAGACCTGGAACACTGTGTTTTCAGGTGCACGACATGTGCCCAGTTAGGTAATGCCCCCAGGGAGGTCCCGCTCAGCCCGTGACCCTGGCCCACCAGGACATGGTCACGCATTCACGTAGACTAAGCGGGCCCGTTCATGGGGAAAATGTTTCTCATTGTAGTTGATGCGTACTCGAAATGGATCGAGTGCATCATTTTGAATTCGTGCACGACATCCACCACTGTGGAGAGTCTACGTGCTGTCTTTGCGACCCACGCTTTGCCGGACATCCTTGTTAGCGATAATGGCCCATGTTTCACTCGCTACGAATTCCAGGAGTTCATGTCGGGTAATGGCATCAACCAAGTCAGGACAGCACCGTTCAAGCCGGCCTCCAATGGCCAGGTGGAACGTGCGGTCCAAATCATAAAACAAGGCATGCTCATGATTCAAGATCCCTCCCTTCAATGCCACCTATCACGCCTCCTGCTGGCCTATAGGTTCCGACCGTACTTGCTCACGGAGGTCTTGCCCGCGGAACTCCTTATGAAACGTACACTTATAACTCGGCTGTCCTTCATTCATCCTGTCTTGTCCGACATTGTTGAAGGCAAATGCCTGTCCCAAAATGAGTACCATGACCGTAATTCAAGGGGGAGATGTATAGAAATTGGTGACCCCGTATTTGTTCTTAATCACGCTTTGGAACCCAAATGGCTTGAAGGTACTGTAATAGACAAAGAGGGGAATAGGATCATCGTGGTTAAACTTAACAATGGGCAGATATGCCGCAAGCATCTGGACCAAGTAAAAAAAGTTTCTGAGGAATCTGAGGAAGATCATGAGATGATATTCACACCTCTGCCAGTGAACGAGCAACAAAAACAATCAGCAGCATGCACAGTCCCTGCGGTCAGCCCGGACAGTCCGGAACCACCACAGGAGACAGACACGCAGGCCAAGTCTCAACAGCCAGAGCTCCATGAGGGAGCGCAGACCACCCGAAAGACTTAACCTGTGATCCCAATAAGACATTGGGGGGGAGGTGATGTCATGTATGTAACCTTTATGTAACAACACTGCAATACTGTATACTGTATATACATAAGAAATGCACACCTTGACCACAGGGGGTGAACTTGTGGGAGACACTCCTCACCTGGTCATCCAGGTATATAAAGGGAGGTCCCATGCAGGGTCATCACTTCTTGGTCCTGTGAATAAAGGTGCAGGTCACAGAGTGACCTTGTCCATAGAATGTGCCGCCTGTGGATTTGTGGTATTATGTAATCACTTTACAGTGGCGACGAGAAACGGGAATCAACGACCCACGAGAATGGCCACCGGTAGCGCAGAGGAATGGTACTGTGTTGGTGAGGACTGGGACGATTTCATTGAAAGACTCCAGCAGAGCTTTGTCACGAAGGACTGGCTGGGAGATGCAGTGGCCGACAAGCGAAGGGCTCATCTATTGATCAGCTGTGGATCTAAGACTTGCGCGTTCATGAAAGACCTGCTAGCACCCGAGAAGCCGGCGGACAAAACCTTTGAAGAGCTCAGCAAGCTAATCAGTGAGCACCTCAAACCGGTGAGCAGCATACACATGGCCCGACACAGATTTTATACCCACCGACGTCAGGAAGGACAGAGCATACCGGACTTCGTTGCGGACCTCTGGCACTTGGTCAGCCTCTGTAAGTTCACAGACACCTGCAGGGAGGAGATGCTAAGGGATTTCTTTATTGAGGGCATCGGTCATGCCGGGATTTTCAGAAAGTTAATTGAGATCAAGGACTTGACCTTGGAAGCGGCAGCGTTGCTGGCTCAGACTTTTATGGCGGGGGAGGAGGAAACCAAGATAATATACGCACGCAACTCTGACTCCAACGTGGCGATGGATCAGGGGGTCAATATCATAAACGCGACTCAGAGCCCAGCAGGCAGGCAAGGGCGGTTCGACACACCCCAGGCAGCAATAGACCCCAGAACAGGTTTTCAATACAGACAATGGCAGGCTGAACTGACATTTACGCCATCCCAGTGGACAATGTGTTCTGGGATGGGGCCATTGACACCCACTAACAGGGTGCTCAAGAGCAGTCAAAGGGACAATCAGCAAGGAATGCCTGGCAACAGCTCTTTTGTTCACAACAATGGGAATCTCAGTTCATGCTGGAGGTGTGGAGGCAGACATGCTGCCAGGACTTGCAGGTTTCAACAGTTCGCCTGCAGAAATTGTAACCTCAATGGCCATTTAGCTAGAATGTGCAGGAAGCCTGCGACCAGGCTAATTTACGAGGCGGATGGACCAGAAGAGGGGTCTGCGAGGCAGGATAACGCATGGGGCAAATCAATGGACGCTGATGTTCAGCGGGTTCATGTGGCAAACATTCACAGCTCATACACCAAAACGCCACCTATGATGATGAAGGTCCTATTAAACGGCATCCCGGTATGCATGGAGCTGGACACGGAGGCCAGCCAGTCATTCATGAGCGTTCAACAATTCGAAAAGCTATGGCCATTCAAAGCCAGCAGACCCAAACTAGAACGCATTGAGACTCAATTACGGACGTACACCAAAGAAATCATTCCAATGCTAGGCAGTGCAATGTTGGCTGTCACACACAATGGCTGCTGCTCTGGATTGTCCCGGGCAATGGTCCCGCACTGTTGGGGAGGAGCTGGTTAGCTGAGATGAACTGGAAATGGGGGGTTGTGCATGCAGTGTCATCTGTGGAGCGAAGTTCATGCTCACAGGTCCTACAGCAATTTGAGTTGCTATTCCAACCTGGCATCGGGACGTTCAAAGGTACCAAAGTAATGATTCGCATCACCCCGGATGCCAGACCAGTGCACCACAAAGCCAGAGCTGTGCCGTATGTGATGCGGGAGAAAATTGAAAACGAATTAGACCATTTGCTGAGAGAGGCATCATCTCGCCCGTTGAATTCAGCGACTGGGCGAGCCCCATTGTTCCCGTCCTAAAAGTGGATGGCTCGGTCAGGATCTGTGGCGACTACAAGACCACTATCAACCGGGTGTCACGACAAGACCAATACCCGCTCCCGAGAGCGGAGGATCTTTTTGCCACGCTGGCAGGCGGCAAGTTGTTCACCAAGTTGGACCTCACTTCAGCCTACATGACCCAAGAACTGGCCGACGAATCCAAACTACTGACCACAATCACCACTCACAAGGGACTGTTCGTTTACAACAGGTGCCCATTTGGCATTAGATCAGCGGCCACGATCTTTCAAAGAAACATGAAAAGCCTGCTCAAATCCATTCCTGGAATGATCATATTCCAGGACGACATCTTCATCATGGGTCGGGACACCAAGGAACACCTCCATAACCTGGGAGAGGTGCTATGCCGACTGGACCGGGTAGGCCTGCGACTCAAGAAGCCTAAGTGTGTTTTTGGCTCCCGAAGTCGAGTTTCTGGGCAGGAGGGTTGCTGCAGACGGGATTCGACCTACCGAATCCAAAACAGAGGCGATTCGATGAGCACCCAGGCCCTGCAACACTTCGGAGTTGCATTCATTTCTGGGACTCTTGAACTATTTCAGGAACTTTCTGCCGAACTTAAGCACATTGTTGGAGCTGCAACATGTGCTCCTGCGTAAGGGTTGCAATTGGTTTTGGAGGGACTGTCAAGAACGGGCTTTCAATCGGGCGCGTAATCTACTCTGTTCAAATAAGTTGTTGACCCTGTATGACCCCTGTAAGAAATTGGTTCTGACATGTGATGCATCGTCCTATGGGGTTGGGTGCGTGTTGCAGCAGTGCAGTGCTGAGGGGCAACTCCAACCTGTAGCTTATGCCTCCAGGTCGCTTTCTCAAGCAGAACGGGGATATGGGATGGTCGAGAAGGAAGCACTCGCATCTGTCTATGGGGTGAAAAAGATGCACCAGTACCTTTTTGGCAGGAGGTTCGATTTAGAAATGGACCACAAGCTGTTAACATCCCTGTTGTCAGACAGCAAGGCTGTCAATGCCAAATCGTCAGCTCGCATACAGCGATGGGCTCTCACGCTGGCTGCGTATGACTACTCCATCCGGCACCGGCCTGGCACTGAAATTGCGCTGACGCATTCAGCAAGCTTCCACTGGGCACCACTGAGGGGGCAGCGGAGCAAAGCGCTATGATGGTCATGGCCATTGATGCCTTTGACAGCGCAGGCTCCTCCATCACAGCCCGCCAGATCAAAATCTGGACCAACAGAGATCCTCTCCTATCTTTGATTGGGGATTGGGCGCCCGCACACGGAGCATGCTCTGAGGAGGTCAGACCGTTTCACAGGCGGATGGATGAACTCTCCATCCAAGCCGACTGCCTATTATGGGGCAGCCGGGTAGTCATGCCCCAGAGGGTCAGGGAAGCTTTCATCAGGGAACTCCACAGTGAGCATCCTGGCATCGTGCTGATGAAGGCCATTGCCCGGTCACACGTTTGGTGGCCTGGAATTGATTAGACCTGGAACACTGTGTTTTCAGGTGCACGACATGTGCCCAGTTAGGTAATGCCCCCAGGAAGGTCCCGCTCAGCCCGTGGCCCTGGCCCACCAGGACATGGTCACGCATTCACATAGACTAAGCGGTCCCGTTCATGGGGAAAATGTTTCTCATTGTAGTTGATGCGTACTCGAAATGGATCGAGTGCATCATTTTGAATTCGTGCACGACATCCACCACTGTGGAGAGTCTACGTGCTGTCTTTGCGACCCACGCTTTGCCGGACATCCTTGTTAGCGATAATGGCCCATGTTTCACTCGCTACGAATTCCAGGAGTTCATGTCGGGTAATGGCATCAACCAAGTCAGGACAGCACCGTTCAAGCCGGCCTCCAATGGCCAGGTGGAACGTGCGGTCCAAATCATAAAACAAGGCATGCTCATGATTCAAGATCCCTCCCTTCAATGCCACCTATCACGCCTCCTGCTGGCCTATAGGTCCCGACCGTACTTGCTCACGGAGGTCTCGCCCGCGGAACTCCTTATGAAACGTACACTTAAAACTCGGCTGTCCTTCATTCATCCTGTCTTGTCCGACATTGTTGAAGGCAAACGCCTGTCCCAAAATGAGTACCATGACCGTAATTCAAGGGGGAGATGTATAGAAATTGGTGACCCTGTATTTGTTCTTAATCACGCTTTGGAACCCAAATGGCTTGAAGGTACTGTAATAGACAAAGAGGGGAATAGGATCATCGTGGTTAAACTTAACAATGGGCAGATATGCCGCAAGCATCTGGACCAAGTAAAAAAAAGGTTCTGAGGAATCTGAGGAAGATCATGAGATGATATTCACACCTCTGCTAGTGAACGAGCAACAAAAACAATCAGCAGCATGTACAGTCCCTGCCGTCAGCCCGGACAGTCCGGAACCACCACAGGAGACAGACACGCAGACCAAGTCTCAACAGCCAGAGCTCCATGAGGGAGCGCAGACCACCCGAAAGACTTAACCTGTGATCCCAATAAGACATTGGGGGGGGGAGGTGATGTCATGTATGTAACCTTTATGTAACAACACTGCAATACTGTATACTGTATATACTTGAGAAATGCACACCTTGACCACAGGGGGTGAACTTGTGGGAGACACTCCTCACCTGGTCATCCAGGTATATAAAGGGAGGTCCCCTGCAGGGTCATCACTTCTTGGTCCTGGCAATAAAGGTGCAGGTCACAGAGTGACCTTGTCCATAGAATGTGCCACCTGTGGATTTGTGTTATTATGTACAGAGAGCATGCCGGGGGATCTCAGAGATGCAGTAATCATGACCATCTTTAAAAAAGGGGACAAGTCCGACTGCGGCAACTACAGAGGAATCTCCCTGTTATCAGCCACTGGGAAAGTCGTCGCTAGAGTCCTCCTCAACCGTCCGAGATAAGAACGGGAGAGTCCGTGTCGAGAGCAGGAGAGTCCGTAAGTTCCGTGGAGTCCAAGTTCAGGTGGTCGGCGATTCAGTAGGCCCTAAGGTCGACGGTTCGGTAGGCCCTGAGGTCGGCGATTCGGTAGGCCCTGAGGTCGGCGATTAGGTAGGCCCTGAGGTCGGCGATTCGGTAGGCCCTGAGGTTGGTGATTCAGTAGGCCCTGAGGTCGGCGATTCGGTAGGCACTGAGGTCGGCGATTCGGTAGGCCCTGAGGTCGGTGATTCGGTAGGCCCTGAGGTCGGCGATTCGGTAGGCCCTGAGGTCGGCGATTCGGTAGGTCCTGAGGTCGGCGAGTAGGTAGGCCCTAAAATCAGCGATTCGGTAGGCCCTGAGGTCAGCGATTCGGTAGGTCCTGAGGTCGGCGAGTCAGGAGTTTGGAGGTCGGAAGTTCAGAGGCCGAGAGGTCGTTGAGGTGAGTTGGTAAGCAGCTCTCTTTTCTCTATTTTCTCTATTTCTTTTTAAATATGTCAGGAGTTCGGAGGCCGAGAGGTCGGGAGTTCGGAGGCCGAGAGGTCGGGAGGCCACAGAGGTCAATGAGTTTGGGAGGTCACAGAGGTCGGTGAGCTGAGTTGGTGAGGAACTTTCTCTTTTCTCTATTTCTTTTTAAGTAGATTTTAAACTAGGAGTCCCCCCGAGAGTCCATCTCGATTTCAAACCAATATTCAATTCTGAGTATCAGTAAGGATGATGGTGCCTCTCAGCCAGAGCCAATTTCAAGGCACCACGGGTGGCTCACCTGCACAGAGGGAGGGACGAAGAACAAAAAAGCCCTAGTGATAGAGGATTCTATAGTTAGGGGAATAGACAGGTGTTTCTGCGGCTGTAGACGTGACTCCCGATAACTAAGATGAATACGTGGCTTGAGGAGTGGTGCAGGAGGGAGGGATTCAAATTCCTGGGACATTGGAACCAGTTCTGGGGGAGGTGGGATCAGTACAAACCGGATGGTCTGCACCTGGGCAGGACCGTAACCAATGTCCTCGGGGGAATGTTTGCTAGTGCTGTTGGGGAGGGGTTAAACTAATATGTCAGGGGGATGGGAACCTATGCAGGAAGACAGAGGGAATTAAAATGGGGGCAGAAGCAAAAGACAGAAAGAAGAAAAGTAAAAGTGGAGGGCAGAGAAACCCAAGGCAAAAATCAAAAAGGACCACATTACAGCCAAAGGCTAAAGGGACAAAGTGTGTTAAAAAGACAAGCCTGAAGGCTCTGTGCCTCAATGCGAGACGTGTTCGTAATAAGGTGGACGAATTAACTGTGAAGGCAGCTATTAACGAATATGATATAATTGGGATTACGGAGACATGGCTTTGGCGTGACCAAGGCTGGGAACTCAACATCCAAGGGTATTCAACATTCAGGAAGGATAGACAGAAAGGAAAAGGAGGTGGGATAGCGTTGCTGGTTAGAGAAGAAATTAACGCAATAGTAAGGAAGGATATTAGCTTGGATGATGTGGAATCTGTATGGGTAGAGCTGCGGAATACCAAAGGGCAGAAAATGCTAGTGGAAGTTGTGTACAGACCACCAAACAGTAGTAGTGAGGTTGGGGACAGCATCAAACAAGAAATTAGGGATGCGTGCAATAAAGGTACAGCAGTTATCATGGACGACTTTAATCTACATATAGATTGGGCAAACCAAACTGGTAGCAGTACAGTGGAGGAGGATTTTCTGGAGTGTATTAGGGATGGTTTTCCAGACCAATATGTCAAGGAACCAACTAGACTGGGTGTTGTGTAATGAGAGAGGATTAATTAGCAATCTTATTGTGCGAGGCCCCTTGAGGAAGAATGACCATAATATGGTAGAATTCTTTATTAAGATGGAGAGTGACAGTTAACTCAGAGACTAGGGTCCTGAACTTAAGGAAAGATAACTTCGATGGTATGAGACATGAATTGGCTAGAATAGACTGGCGAATGATACTTAAAAGGTTGACGGTGGATAGGCAATGGCAAACATTTAAAGATCACATGGATGAACTTCAACAATTGTACATCCCTGCCTGGAGTAAAAATAAAACAGGGAAAGTGGCTCAACCGTGGCTAATAAGGGAAATTATGGATAGTGTTAAATCCAAGGAAGAGGCATATAAGTTGGCCAGAAAAAGCAGCAAACCTGAGGACTGGGAGAAATTTAGAATTCAGCAGAGGAGGGCTAAGGATTTAATTAGGAGGGCGAAAATAGAGTATGAGAGGAAGCTTGTTGGGAACATAAAAACTGACTGCAAAAACTTCTATAGATATGTGAAGAGAAAAAGATTAGTGAAGAAAAATGTAGGTTCCTTGCAGTCAGAATCAGGTGAATTTATAATGGGGAACCAATTGAACAAATACTTCGGTTCTGTCTTCACGAAGGAAGACACAAATAACGTTCCGGAAATACTAGGAGACCGAGGCTCTAGCGAGAAGGAGGAACTGAAGGAAATCCTTATTAGTCAGGAAATTGTGTTAGGGAAATAGATGGGATTGAAGGCTGATAAATCCCCAGGGCCTGATAGTCTGCATCCCAGAGTACTTAAGGAAGTGGCCCTAGAAATAGTGGATGCTGGATCAATTCCTGTGGACTGGAGGGTAGCTAATGTAACATCACTTTTTAAGAAAGGAGGGAGAGCAAAAACGAGGAATTATAGACTGGTTAGCCTGACAACAGACTGGTCATGAAGGTTAAAGCCCATGGGATCCAGGGCAAAGTTGCAATTTGGATCCAAAATTGGCTTGTAGATAGGAAGCAAAGGATAATGATTAAAACGAATATTAGGAATGCTAAGAGAGAGCACGAGAAATTCTTGGCGAGTAAAATTAAGGAAAACCCGAAGATGTTCTATAACTATATTAAGAGTAAGAGGGTAACTAAGGAAAGGGTAGGGCCTATTAGAGACCATGAGGATTATCTTTGTGTGGAGGCGGAAGATGTTGGTAGGGTTCTTAATGAATACTTTGCATCTGTTTTCTCAAAGGAAAGAGGTAATGCAGATACTGATATCGTGTAAGAGTGTTATATTCTGGATGAAAGAAATATAGTGAGAGAGGAAGTATTAAGGGGTTTAGCAGCTTTGAAAGTAGATAAGTCCCCAGGCCCAGATGAAATGCATTCCAGGTTGTTGAGCAAAGTATAAGAAGAAATAGCAGAGGCCTTGACCATCATTTTCCAGTCCTCTTTGGATATGGGCATGGTGCCAGGGGATTGGAGGACTGCTAATGTAGTACCGTTGTTTAAGAAGGGAAAAAGGGATAGGCCGAGTAATTACAGGCCTGTCAGCGTAACGTCAGTGGTGGGCAAATTATTGGAAAAAATCCTAAAAGACAGGATAAATCTGCATTTGGATAGGCAAGGGTTAATTAGGGACAGTCAGCACGGATTTGTTAAGGGAAGATCGTGTTTGACTAACCTGATTGAATTTTTTGAGGAGGTAACCAAGAGGGTCGATGAAGATAGTGCGTACAATGTAGTATATATGGACTTTAGCAAGGCTTTTGATAAAGTCCCGCATGGTAGACTGGTTATGAAGGTTAAAGCCCATGGGATCCAGGGCAAAGTTGCAATTTGGATCCAAAATTGGCTTGTAGGTAGGAAGCAAAGGATAATGATTAAAAAGGATATTAGGAATGTTAAGGGAGAGCACGAGAAATTCTTGGCCAGTAAAATTAAGGAAAACCCTAAGATGTTCTATAAATATATTAAGAGTAACAGGGTAACTAAGGAAAGGGTAGGGCCTATTAGACACCATGAGGATTATCTTTGTGTGGAGGTGGAAGATGTTGGTAGGGTTCTTAATGAATACTTTGCATCTGTTTTCACAAAGGAAAGAGGTAATGCATATACTGCTATAGAGGAGGTGTGTGATATTCTGGATGAAATAAATATAGTGAGAGAGGAAGTATTAAGGGGTTTAGCGGCTTTGAAAGTAGATAAGTCCCCAGGCCCAGATGAAATGCATCCCAGGTTGTTGAGTGAAGTATAAGAGGAAATAGCAGAGGCCTTGACCATCATTTTCCAGTCCTCTTTGGATCTGGGCATGGTGCCGGAGGATTGGAAGACTGCTAATGTAGTACCCTTGTTTAAGAAGGGAAAAAGGGATAGGCCAAGTAATTACAGGCCTGTCAGCCTAACGTCAGTGGTGGGAAAATTATTGGAAAAAGTCCTGAAAGACAGGATAAATCTGCATTTGGAAAGGCAAGGATTAATTAGGGACAGTCAGCACGGATTTGTTATGGGAAGATCGTGTTTGACTAACCTGATTGAATTTTTTGAGGAGGTAACCCAGAGGGTCGATGAGGGTAGTGCGTACGATATGGTATATGTGGACTTTAGCCAGCTTTTGATAAGGTCCCGCATGGTAGACTGGTCATGAAGGTTAAAGCCCATGGGATCCAGGGCAAAGTGGCAAGTTGGATCCAAAATTGACTTGGAGGTAGGAAGCAAAGGGTAATGATTGATAGATGTTTTTGTGACTGGAAGGATGTTTCCAGTGGGGTTCCACAGGACTCAGTACTGGGTCCCTTGCTTTTTCTGGTTATATATCAATGATTTAGATTTGCATATAGGGAGTATGATTAAGAAGTTTGCAGGCGACACTAAAATTGGCAGTGTGGTTGATAATGAAGAGGAAAGTCATGGGCTGCAGGAGGATATCAATCTACTGGCCGGGTGGGCAGAGCAGTGGCAAATGGAATTTAATTCAGAGAAGTGTGAGGTGATGCACTTTGGGAGGGCTAATAAGGAAAGGGTATACACATTAAGCAGTAGGCCACTTAATAGTGTAGATGAACAAAGGGACCTTGGAGTGCTTGTCCACAGATCCCTGAAAGTAGCAGGCCAGGTGGATAAGGTGATTAAGAAGGCATATGGAATGCTTGCCTTTATTGGCCAAGGCATAGAATATAAGAGCAGGGAGGTTATGCTTAAATTGTATAATACTTTGGTTAGGCCACAGCTGGAGTACTGCATGCAGTTCTGGTCACCGTATTATAGGAAGGATGTGATTGCACTGGAGAGCATACAGAGGAGATTTATTAGGACGCTGCCTGGAATGGAGAATCTTAGTTATGAGGACAGATTGGATAGGCTGGGTTTATTCTCGTTGGAACAGAGGAGGTTGAGAAGAGATCTCATCGAGGTGTACAAAATATTGAGGGGCCTGGACATAGTGGATAGTAAGGGTCTATTTCCATTGGTGGAGGGGGCTATTACGAGGGGGCACAGTTTTAAGGTGGTTGGTGGAAAGTTTAGAGGGGATTTGAGCGGGGGGCTTCCTTACGCAGAGGGTTGTGGGGATCTAGAACTCGCTGCCTGGAAGAGTGGTGGATGCAGAAACCCTCACCACTTTTAAGAGATGTTTGGATGAGCGCTCAAAGTGCAGTAACGTGCAGAGTTATGGACCTAGAGCTGGTACTTGGGATTAGACTGGATGACCTTTTGTTGGTCAGCGCAGATATAATGGTAATTACTGCAGGGAATAGAATATGGCCAGGTTGATCTCCGAGACTAGTTTTGATCACCTGGATGGGTCGGAGAGGAATTTTCCAGATTTATTCTCTTGAAATTGGCCTGGGTTTTTATCTGGTTTTTGCCTCTCCCAGGAGATCACATGGCTCTGGTTGGGGTGGAGGTAGATGTTTTTAGTATAAGGGGTGTTGCAGTGGTGTGGGGCAGACTGGTTGGGCTGGATGCTCTTTGCCTTTACGTCATTGTTCATGGGTTTGTATATAATCTTTAGGGCTGCTGACAAAGGGCTGTGCAGCTGTTTGTCGGCCGGCGCAGACTTGATGGGCCGAAATGGCCTCCTTCTGCGCTGTAAATTTCTATGTTTCTATGTTTCTATGTCTTCCTCCTATGGCCGAGGAGCTCCTCCCGGAGTCACACTGCAGATTTCATCCCCAACGGGACACAACGGACATGATTTTTGCAGCACGACAGCTGCAGGAAAAATGCAGGGAACAACGCCAGACCTTATACATGGCCTTCTTCGACCTTACAAAGGCCTTTGACACTGTCAACCACGAGGGTCTGTGTACATACAGAGGCTGAACTCCAGATTATAGTTGATGTATTTGCTGATGCGTACGAAAGCATGGACCTTATGCTAAACATTCATAAGATAAAGTCATCAAGATCTACGGCCCGGCCCTGGACATCGTGGACCACTTCCCATATCTCGGGAGTCTCCTATCAACAAGAGCAGGCATCGACGACGAGATCTAACATTGCCTCCAGTATGTCAATACAGCCTTCGGCTGCCTGAGGAAAAGAGTGTTTGAAGACCAAGCCCTCAAAACTGCCACCAAGCTCATGGTCTACAGGACTGTAGTAATACCCGCCCTCCTGTATGGCTCAGAGATATGGACCATGTACAGCAGACACCTCATGTCGCTGGAGAAATATCACCAACGAGGTCTCTATAAGATCCTAAAAATCCCCAGGGAGGACAGACGCACCAACATCAGCATTCTCGACCAGGCCAACATCCCCAGCATTGAAGCACTGACTACACTCGATCAGCTCCGCTGGGCAGGCCATCTAGTTCGCATACCAGACATGAGACTTCCAAAGCAAGTGCTCTATTCGGAGCTCCTTCACGGCAAACAAGCCAAAGGTGGGCAGCGGAAACGTTACACGGATGCCCTCAAAGCCTCCCTGATAAAGTGTGACATCCCCACTGACACCTGGGAGTCCCTGGCTCAAGACCGCCCTAAGTGGAGAAAGTGCATCCGAGAGGGCGCTGAGCACCTCGAGTCTCAACGCTGAGAGCGTGCAGAAATCAAGCGCAGGCAGTGGAAAGAGCGTGCAGCAAACCAGTCCCACCCACCCCTTCCCTCACCGACTATCTGTCCCACCTGTTACAGAGTCTGTGGCTCTCGTATTGAACTGTTTAGCCACCAAAGAACTCATTTCAGGAGTGGAAGCAAGCCTTCCTCGATTCCGAGGGATTGCCTATGATGATGACATCTCAGTTCCATGCAGTTAATGTGAGAACCTAACATTTTGTAGTCATAATATTATCAGTTTATGCTTTGGTTCAGAACCAGTTTCTTCAATGGGATAACTTTGCCACATAAAAGGATAATTAAAAAATGGTGAGCCAATTAGGAACAAAAAAAGGAAATCTTGTGGAGGCAGAGGACATGACTGAGGCACCAATGAGTACTTTGAATCTGTCTTCACAAAAGAAGAGGATGAAGTTAATGTTTCAGTAGATGAGTAGAGATATTGGACAGGATAAAAATAGATACAAAGGAGGTGCTAAATAGGTTGGCATCACTCAAAGTTAAGAAGCCATCTGGTCCAGATGGGATGCATTCTAGGTTGCTGAAAGAAGCAAGGGTGGGGATAGCAGAAGCTCTGACCATAATCTTTCAATCATCCTTGGATATGGGAGTGGTGCCACGAGACTGGAGGATTGCAAATGACACATCCCTGTTCAAAAAGGGGAGAGGGATAAACCTGGTAACTGTAAGCCAATCAGTCTAACTCCAGTAGTGGAAAAATCTACTAGAGACCATTGTCGAGGACAAAATTAATTCTCACTTGGAGGAGTGTTGGTTAATAAGAGAAAACCAGCATGAATTTGTTAAAGGAAGATTTTCACTAACCTAATTGAGTTATTTGATGAAGTAAAAGAAAGGGCTGATGAAGGTAGTGCAATAGATGTTGTATATTTGGAGTTACAAAAGAGATTTGATAAAGTACCACATAACAGACTTATTTGGAAAATAGAAGCACATGGGATTAAAGAACATAAGAAATAGGAGCAGGAGTTGGCTATACGGCCCCTCGAGCCTGCTCCGCCATTTAATATGATCATGGCTGATCAGATCATGGATTTAAGTCCACTTTCCTGCCCGCTCCCCATAACACCTTATTTCCTTATCGGTGAAGAAACTGTCTATCACTGTCACAAATTTATTCAATGAACCAGTTTCCACAGCTCTCTGAGGCAGTGAATCCCACAAATTTACAACCATCTAAGAGAAGAAATTCTCCCTGATCTCAGTTTGAAATGGGCGGCCCCTTAATCTAAGATTATGCCTCCTAGTTCTAGTCTCCCCTATCAATGGAAACATCCTCTCTGCATCCACTTTGTCAAGCCCCCTCATAATCTTATATGTTTTGATAAGATCACCTCTCATTCTTCTGAACTCCAATGAGTAGTGGCCCAACCTACTCAACCTTTCCTCATAAGTCAACCCCCTCATCCCTGGAATCAACCTAGTGAACCTTCTCTGAACTGCCTCCAAAGCAAGTATATCCTTTCTTAAATATGGAAACCAAAACTGTACACAGTATGCCAGGTGTGGCCTCACCAATACTCTGTATAACTGTCGCAAGACTTCCCTGCTTTTATACTCCATCCTCTTTGCAATAAAGGCCAAGGTTCCATTGGCCTTCCTGATCACTTGCTGTACCTGCATACTAACTTTTTGTGTTTCATGCACCAGGACCTCCAGGTCCTGCCGTACTGCAGCACTTTGCAATTTTTCTCCATTTAAATAATAACTTGCTCTTTGATTTTTTTTCTGCCAAAGTGCATAACCTCATACTGTCCAACATTATACTCCATCTGCCAAATTTTTGCCCACTCACTTAGCTTGTCTATGTCCTTTTGCAGGTTTTTGTGACCTCCTTACATAGACATAGAAACACAGAAACATAGAAATTATGTGAAGGAGCAGGCCATTCGGCCCTTCGAGCCTGCACCACCATTCAATAAGATCATGGCTGATCATTCAACCTCATTACCCCTTTCCTGCCTTCTCTCCATACCCCTTGAACCTTTGGTCATAAGGGCCATATCTAACTCCCTTTTCAATATATCTAACGAACTGGCCTCAACAACTTTCTGCGGTAGAGAATTCCACAGGTTAATCACTCTCTGAGTGAAGAAGTTTCTCCTCATCTCGGTCCTAAATGGCTTACCCCTTATCCTTAGACTGTGACCCCTGGTTCTGGAACTCTCCAGCAATGGGAACATTCTTCCTGCCTCTAACCTGTCCAATCCCGTCATAATTTTATATGTTTCTATGAGATCCCCTCTCATTCTTCTAAACTCCAGTGAATACAGGCCCAGTCTATCTAGTCTCTCCTCATATGCCAGTCCTGCCATTCCGGGAATCAATCTGGTGAACCTTCGCTGTACTCCCTCAATAGCAAGAACATCCTTCCTCAGATCAGGGGACCAAAACTGAACACAATATTCCAGGTGTGGCCTCACCAAGGCTCTGTACAACTGCAGTAAGACCTCCCTGTTCCGATTCTCAAATCCTCTAGCTATGAGGGCCAACATGCCATTTGCCTTCTTCACCGCCTGCTGTACCTGCATGCCAAACTTCAATGACGGATATACCATGACACCCAGGTCTCGTTGTACCTCCCCTTTTCCTAATCTGCTACCAATCAGATAATATTCTGTCTTCCTGTTTTTGCCACCAAATTGGATAACCTCACATTTATCCACATTATATTGCATCGGCTATGCATTTGCCCACTCACCTAACCTGTCCAAGTCACCCTGCAGTCTCTTAGCATCCTCCTCACAGCTCACACCGCCACCTAGCTTAGTGTTGTCTGCAAACTTGGAGATACTACATTCAATTCCTTCATCTAAATCATTGATGTATATTCTAGATAGCTGCGGTCCCAGCACTGAACCTTGCAGCACCCCACTAGTCACTGCCTGCCATTCTGAAAAGGACCCGTTTATTCCAACTCTCTGCTTCCTGTCTGCCAATCAGTTCTCTATCCACGTCAACACATTACCCCCAATACCATGCGCTTTAATTTTGCACACTAATCTCTTGTGTGAGACCTTGTCAAAAGCCTTTTGAAAGTCCAAATACACCACATCCACTGGTACTCCCTTGTCCACTCTGCTAGTTACATCCTCAAAAAATTCCAGAAGATTTGTCAAGCTTGATTTCCCTTTCATAAATCCATGCATTCCCTTCATCCAAATCATTAATATAGACGGTAAATAGTTGGGGTCCCAGCACTGATCCCTGTGGCACCCCACTTGTTACTGATTGCCAATCCGAGAATGAACCATTTACCCCGACTCTCAGTTTTCTGTTAGTTAGCCAATCCTCTATCCATGCTAATATATTACCCCCAACCCCAGAAACTTTTATCTTGTGCAGTAAACTTTTATGTGACACCTTGTCAAATGCATTCTGGAAGTCTAAATACACCACATCCATTGGTTCCCCTTTATCCACCCTGTTCATTACATTCTCAAAGAATTCCAGCAATTTTGTCAAATATGACTGCCCCTTCATAAATCCATGTTGACTCTGTCTGACCAAATTTTGTTTTTCCAAATGTCCTGCTACTGCTTCTTTAATAATGGACTCCAACAGTTTCCCAACCACAGATGTTAGGCTAACTGGTCTATAGTTTCCTGCATTTTTCTGCCTCCTTTTTTAAATAGGGGCGTTACATTTGCAGTTTTCCAAGCTGTTGGGACCTCCCCAGAATCCAAGGAATTTTGGTAATTAACAACGAATGCATCCACAATCCCTGCTGCTACTTCTCTTAAGACCCTCGGATGCAAGCCATCAGGTCAGGGGATTTATCCGCCTTTAGTCCCATTATCTTACTGAGTACCACCTCCTTAGTAGTCGTGATTGTGTTAAGTTCCTCCCCCCCATAGTCCCTTGACTATCCACTGTTAGGATATTTTTTGTGTCCTCTACCGTAAAGACCGATACAAAATATTAATCAGAGCTTCTGCCATCTCTATGTTCCCCATCACTAATTTCCCGGTCTCGTCCTCTAAGGGACCAACATTTACTTTAGCCGCTCTTTTCCTTTTTATATACCTGGAGATAGTGGTAACTTGGGTATGTAATTAGCTAAGGGTTGGGAGGCAGAGAGTCGTGATGAACGTATGCTTTTCTGACTGGGTATAGGGAGTACAATTTCAAAGTTTGCGGATGATATACAACTTGTCAACGTGTTATATAGTGAGCATGATAGCAACAATCTTCAGGTTGACATAGACAAACTGGTGAAATGGGCAGACACATAGCAGATGCAATCCAATGCAGATAAGTGTGAAATGATACAATTTGGGAGAAGGAACATGGAGAGGCAGTATAATCGAAATGGTAACTATTTTGAGGGGGAGCAAGAGCAGAGGGACCTGATTGTGCATATTCACAAAGCTTTGAAGGTGGCAGGGCAAGTTGATAAGGCGGTTAAGAAAGCGTATGGGATACTTGGCTTTGTAAATAGGGGAATTGAATACAAAAACAAGGACAACATGCTAAACCTTTACAAATCACTGGTTAGGCTTCAGCTGGAGTATTGTGTCAGTGTCCCAGAACAGCCAGTTGTCGTGGTGCATATAGGTACCAACGATATAGGTAAAAAACGGGATGAGGTCCTACGAGACGAATTTAGGGAGTGAGGAGCTAAATTAAAAAGTAGGACCTCAAAAGTAGTAATCTCGGGATTGCTACCAGTGCCACATGCTAGTCAGAGTAGGAATCGTGGGATAGCGCAGATGAATACGTGGTTTGAGCAGTGGTGCAGAAGGGAGGGATTCAAATTCCTGGGACATTGGAACCGGTTCTGGGGGAGGTGGGACCAGTACAAACCAGATGGTCTGCACCTGGGTAGGACCGGAACCAATGTCTGAGAGGGAGTGTTTGCTAGTGGTGTTGGGGAGGAGTTAAACTAATATGGCAGGGGGATGGGAACCTATGCAGGGAGACAGAGGGAAATAAAATGGAGTCAGAAGCAAAAGATAGAAAGGAGAATAGTAAAAGTGAAGGGCAGAGAAACCCAAGGCAAAAAGAAAAGGGCCACATTACAGTAAAATTCTAAAGGGGCAAAGCCTGTTAAAAAGACAAGCCTGAAGGCTTTGTGTCTCGATGCGAGGAGTATTCGGAATAAGGTGGACAAATTAACTGTGCAGATAACAGTTAATGGATATGATGTGATTGGCATCACGGAGACATGGCTCCAGGGTGACCAAGGCTGGGAACTCAACATCCAGGGGTAGTCAGCATTTAGGAAGGATAGACAGAACGGAAAAGGAGGCGGGGTGGCGCTGCTGGTTAAAGAGGAAATTAATGCAATTGTAAGAAAGGACATTAGCTGCGATGATGTGGAATCGGTATAGATGGAGCTACGGAATACCAAAGGACAGAAGACACTCATGGGAGTTGTGTACAGGCCACCAAATAGTAGTAGTGAGGTTGGGGACAGCATCAAACAAGAAATAAGGGATGTGTGCAATAAAGGTACAGCAGTTATCATGGGCGACTTTAATCTACATATTGATTGGGCTAACCTAATTGGTAGCAATGCAGTGGAGGAGGATTTCCTGGAGTGTATTAGGGATGGTTTTTTCGGGACCAATATGTCGAGGAACCAACCAGAGAGCTGGTCATCCTCGACTGGGTGATGTGTAATAAGAAGGGATTAATTAGCAGTCTCATTGTGCGAGGCCCCTTGGGGAAGAGTGACCATAACATGGTAGAATTCTTTATTAGGATGGAGAGTGACAAAGTTAATTCAGAAACTAGGCTCCTGAACTTAAGAAAAGGTAACTTCGATGGTATGAGGCGTGATTTGGCTAGATTAGACTGGCAAATGATATTTAAAGGGTTGACGGTGGATAGGCAATGGCAAACCTTTAAAGATCACATGGATGAACTTCAACAATTGTACATCCCTGTCTGGAGTAAAAATAAAACGGGGAAGGTGGCTCAACCGTGGCTAACAAGGGAAATTAAGGATAGTGTTAAATACAAGGAAGAGGCATATAAATTAGCCAGAAAAAACAGCAAAACTGAGGACTGGGAGAAATTTAGAATTCAGCAGAGGAAGACAAAGGGTTTAATTAAGAGGAGGAAAATAGAGTACGAGAGGAAGCTTGCTGGGAACATAAAATCTGACAGCAAAGGCTTCTATAGATATGTGAAGAGAAAAAGATTAGTGAAGACAAACGTAGGTCCCTTGCAGTCGGATTCAGGTGAATTTATAATGGGAACAAAGAAATGGCAGACCAATTGAACAAATACTTTGGCTCTGTCTTCACAAAGGAAGACACAAATGACCTTCCAGATGTACTCGGGGACAGTGGGCCTAGTGAGAGGAGGAACTGAAGGCTATCCCTATTAGGCGGGAAATTGTGTTAGGAGGAGGAACTGAAGCATATCCTTATTAGGCGGGAAATTGTGTAAGGGAAATTGATGGGATTGAAGGCTCATAAATCCCCGGGGCCTGATAGTCTGCATCTCATCGTAATTAAAGAAGTGGCCCTAGAAATAGTGGATGTGTGGTGATCATTTTCCAACAGTCTATCATCTCTGGATCAGTCCCTATTGACTGGAGGGTAGCTAATGTAACACCACTTTAAAAAAAAGGAGGGAGAGAGAAAACGGGTAATTATAGACCGGTTAGCCTGACATCAGTAGTGGGGAAAATGTTGGAATCAATCATTAAGGATGAAATAGCAGCGCATTTGGAAAGCAGTGACAGGATCGGTCCAAGTCAGCATGGATTTATGAAAGGGAAATCATGCTTTACAAATCTTCTGGAATTTTTTGAGGATGTAACTAGTAGAGTGGACAAGGGAAAACCAGTGGGTGTGGTGTATTTGGACTTTCAAAAGGCTTTTGACAAGGTCCCACACAAGAGTTTGATGTGCAAAATCAAAGCACATGGTATTGGGGGTAATGTACTGACGTGGATAGAGAACTGGTTGGCAGACAGGAATCAGAGAGTTAGGATAAACGGGGCCTTTTCAGAATGACAGGCAGTGACTAGTGGAGTGCCACAGGGCTCAGTGCTGGGACCCCAGCTCTTTACAATATATATTAATGATCTAGAGGATGGAATCGAGTGTAATATCTCCAAGTTTGCAGATGACACTAAACTGGGTGGTGGTGTCATCTGTGAGGAGGACTCTAAGAGTCTACAGGGTGACTTGGACAGTTTAGGTGAGTGGGCAAATGCATGGCAGATGCAGTATAATGTGGATAAATGTGAGGTTATCCACTTTAGGGGTTAAAACACAAAGGCAGAATATTATCTGAATGGAGGCAGATTAGGAAAGGGGGAGGTGCAGCGAGACCTGGGTGTCATGGTTCATCAGTCATTGAAAGTTGGCATGCAGGTACAGCAGGTGGCGAAGAAGGCAAATGGTATGTTGGTCTTCATAGCTAGGGGATTTGAGTATAGGAGCAGGGAGGTCTTACTGCAGTTGTACAGGGCCTTGGTGAGGCCTCACCTGGAATATTGTGTTCAGTTCTTGTCTCGTAATCTGAGGAATGTCGTCCTTGCTATTGAGGGAGTGCAGCGAAGGTTCACCAGACTGATTGCAGGGATGGCTGGACTGACATATGAGGAGAGACTGGATCAACTGGGCACTTATACATTGGAGTTTAGAAGGATGAGAGGGGATCTCATTGAAACATATAAGATTCTGATGGGCCTGGACAGGTTAGATGTGGGTAGAATGTTCTCGATGTTGGGGAAGTCCAGAACCAGGGGACACAGTTTTAGGATAAGGGGCAGGCCATTTAGGACTGAGATAAGGAGAAACTTCTTCACTCAGAGAGTTGTTAACCTGTGGAATTCCCTGCCGCAGAGAGTTGTTGATGCCAGTTCATTGGATGTATTCAAGAGTGAGTTAGATATGGCCCTTACGGCTAAAGGGATCAAAGGGTATGGAGGGAAAGCAGGAAAGGGGTACTGAGGGAATGATCAGCCATGATCTTATTGAATGGTGGTGCAGGCTCGAAGGGCCGAATGGCCTACTCCTGCACCTATATTCTATGTTTCTGTGTTTCTAATGGGAAAATGTGGCACTCTGTTACAGCGAGCTGTGTGATTTTTGGGTGCAGGAAGGGAAGGAGTGAAAAGTCTTAAGATTCTTGGAGTGCAAAGGGGTGCTGCACACGTGCATGCAAGGAAAGTACTGTGTTTTTAAAAATGACTGAGTGGAAATCCAGTACCTGTACAGCAATGCAAGAACGTGCAGCAAGAACGAAGAACTTCTTGCATGACGAAGTTGAGACACTAGTTAATGTCATTGAGGGAAGCTGGCAGGTGCTGGACACCAGCAACACAGGCCGCACAAAGGTGGCACCCAAAGAAATCAAGAAACGCTGGGACCTAGTTGCAGAAGAATACTGCGCAGTGGTGAATACCAGGCGATCTGGAGCCCAGTGTAAAAAGAAATGGCAGGACCTTGTTCAAGTCATTAGTGCAAGTAATATCTTCCTTTTCTCAATGGAATTGCAATTGTAAATTTGATCAGCCGAATATGTCCCACCCGGCAGAACGACACCCTCTCTAAAAAGTTATATTTTCACCATTGCAGAAGAAATTGGCTCACAACAAAAGGGAAAGAACACCAACAGGAGGAGGCCCACCAAATCTGCATCCACTGACACCCTTGGAACAGAGAGTTGCTGCCATGATGAGTCATGCCTGGAGAAAGGCAATCAGTGATGCACAAGCTGGGCCCATACGCTTGGGAGAGGGTAAGTCCTGAAAATGCATCGAGACCCTTCAAATCATCCTGCTGCCTAGCCTGCTATGTGCGAGACTATCCATGTTACCCAGCCTGCCCACTCCTGTGCTGCTAACCATTTCACTGTTCGGTTATATTTTGCAGAACATGATGTCAATCCAGAAGATTCAGAGGAAGAGTCGGATGCATGCGATCAAGACCAAGGCGGTGGAGGGGAGGAGGGGCGAATGGATATGTGTTCAGGGAAGAATGTCGATCGTAATATGGATCAGTCCATAGTGCAGGGCTTCACTATCCCAGAGAATACCATGAATTCTCCTCCAACATTCCACTCCTTCATCCACCCCCCCATCCTTGCGTGGTGCTTTCAGTTCTGATGCGGCATGTCATCGTCTCCTCACGCACCCATCAGCACTTAGTGATGTAAGTTCTGGTAAGACGTTCTATGGTTTCACATCCTTTGAGGTTGAGGGTCACAGTGGTGGTGGTGGAATGCAGCTTGGAACACCCAGTTCCCCACTATCAGAGGTAGAGAGTCTCAGTGGTGGTGGTAGAATGCAGTGTGGAACACCCAGGGCCCCACTATCAGAGGTAGAGGATCACGGTGGTGGAGATAGAATGCAGTGTGGAACACCCAGGGCCCCAGTGTCAGAGGAAGCGGGTCCCAGTGGTGGTGGTGGTGGTGGTGGAATGCAATGTGGAACACCCAGGGCCCCACCGTCCCACTCTGCACCTTGCACTGGAGTGGTGCCACGAGGCAGAGCCAGGAGGAGAGGAAAGAGAACCCAAGTAGGCTCTCCTGAGCTACAGCGTTCAACAAATGCGCTTGACGTTATTGCATTGGGTGTGGAGGGCAATGACCTTACCCGTTCACTGGAGGGCACCATCAGAGGGGTTGGTGATGAGTTGACAGCGCTGTCTGGGCAAATAGCAGTTATGCCACATGAACTGAGTGCGGGAATCGCTGGGACAGCGCAAGTGCTGGCAGAGACCATCAGGCAGTTAGCTGCTGCAATAAGCGCACACCTCCCGGCCAATCAAATGCCCCTCCCACTGCAGTATCAGCCTCTGTAGAGATCCAAGCTGGGATCCCCCCTCTCTCTTCCCCTACCCCACCTCTCTCCCCCCACCATCCCTTCTCTTCCCCTACCGCCCCCCCGCCATCCCCACCAGCGCCCCCCCCCCCACCCATGAGGCAATGCACATGCACCGAGATGTGGATGAGAGCTGGGTGCAGTCTTCCTTTGCTATTGGTGTTTATGAAGTAGATTTAATGCTACTGTTGTAACTATTTTCAAATTGAAATTGTGTACTAAGTTTTGTAACTTTACAAGTATATAAGTGATCTTAGAGTTTTTAAGTCATCTTAATAAGTTGTTTAAATTTACTGCGTTAAAAGTTATCAAGGTTTATCAGTGATTTTGTTCACAAATTGAAATTGTTTACTAAGTTTTCTAACTTTAAAACTATGTAAGTTTTTGGGGTTGTTAAGTGATCGGAAAGAGTCATGTCAAATTTGATACAAGAATGATTTTATTGCAGTAAAGTACATTGTAAACGTTTCAATAAAGTTTATTACTTAACATTCCAACTGATTCATGGTCCATTATCATACCAAACACAACATTTAGGAACACCTGCAAAAGATAAACTTCCCTCACCCCTTCAGTCATGCCTGCCTCCTGCACCTAGCCATGACCGAGGGGTGTGCTGGTGTGGCGTGTCGTGGCTCGGAGATCTCTCCTGCTGCAGTGGGATGGGTGTCCGTGGGCCGAGGAAGCCAGCGACTGATTGTCCTACAGTATCTGAGACACACAGATCAGTCCTGCTGCTGGCTGCGAGGGGTTGGGTTGGGGGCTACGGGGCGGGGAGGGGAAGAGTGCTGTTGGGAGTGCAGGAGTGAGGAGGGACACGGAGCGAATGGTTGGGAGGTGAGGGGGAAGAGTGCTGCTGGGGGGGTGGGAGACAATGGTGGGTTAGGGTGGCTTACAACACGTTACTCTGACAGTCAGTCCCTGACAGAGACATAATGTCAAACAGTTTTACAAATGAGGTGAGTCATTCAAGTAATAGGTTGGACTAATGGGGCATGATGATTTCCAAAGGATCAAATTAGCCATAATTAGGTGTTGATGTGCCTGCCTTAGCTGGGAGCCTACACTTGTTTATTTATAAAAAGAGAACCAACTATCCTCATTCAGCAGATATAAGGCAAAATATAATCGAAAGAGGTTTTCGGCCATTTTAAGTGATGTGTTTAATGCTTCAGTCCTTTTTATGTTTAATTCCCACCCCTGGTCTCCAGCTGTGCCTGCACTGAGCTTATCTCTAGGTAAGGTTGTTCAGAACTTACAAAAATGGGCACTTACTCCATTCTAAGTTAGTTTGTAGTAAGTTTTCGCTGCCGAAACTTGCAAAACAGGCCTGAGTGGCTGGACACACCCCCTTTGTTAAGGGAAGATCATGTTTGACTAACCTGATTGAATTTTTCGAGGAGGTAACCAAGAGGGTCGATGAGGGTAGTGCGTACGATATAGTGTATATGGATTTTAGCAAAGCTTTTGATATGGTAGACTGGTCATGAAGGTTAAAGCCCATGGGATCCAGGGCAAAGTTGCAAGTTGGATCCAAAATTGGCTTGGAGGTAGGAAGCAAAGGATAATGGTTGATGGATGTTTTTGTGACTGGAAGGATGTTTCCAGTGGGATATTGCAGGACTCAGTACTGGGTCCCTTGCTTTTTGTGTTATATATCAACGATTTAGATTTAAATATAGGAAGTATGATTAAGAAGTTTGCAGACGGCACTAAAATTGGCTGTGTGCTTGATAATGAAGAGGAACGTCATGGGCTGCAGAGCAGTGGCAAATGGAATTTAATTCAGAGAAGTGTGAGGTGATGCACTTTGGGAGGGCTAATAAGGAAAGGGTATACACATTAAGCAGTAGGCCATTTAATAGTGTAGATGAACAAAGGGACCTTGGAGTGCTTGTCTACAGATTCCTGAAAGAAGCAGGCCAGGTGGATAAGGTGATTAAGAAGGCATATGGAATGCTTGCCTTTATTTGCCGAGACATAGAATATAAGAGCAGGGAGGGATGCTTAAATTGTATAATACTTTGGTTAGGCCACAGCTGGAGTACTGCGTGCAGTTCTGATCACTGTATTATAGGAAGGACGTGATTGCACTAGAGAGGCTGCAGAAGAGATTTACTAGGATGCTGCCTGGAATGGAGAATCTTAGTTGTGAGGACAGATTGGATAGGCTGGGTTTGTTCTCATTGGAACAGAGGAGGTTGAGAGGACACCTCATTGAGGTGTACAAAATATTGAGGGGCCTGGACATAGTGGATAGTAAATGCCTATTTTCGTTGGTGGAGGTGTCTATTACGAGGGGGCATAGTTGTAAGGTGGTTGGTGGAAGGTTTAGAGGGGATTTGAGGGGGGGGGGGGCTTCTTTACGCAGAGGATCTGGAACTCGCTGCCTGGAAGAGTGGTGGATGCAGAAACCCTCACCACTTTTAAGAGATGGTTAGATGGGCACTTAAAGTGCTGTAACCTGCAGGGTTACGGACCTAGAGCTGGTAATTGGGATTAGATTGGATGACCTTTTGTTGGCCGGTGCAGATATAATGGTAAGTACTGCAGGGAATCGAATATGGCCAGGGTGATCTCCTGGACTAGTTTCGACCTGGATGTGTCGGAGAGGAATTTTCCCAGATTTTTTTTTCTCCCTAAATTGGCCTAGGTTTTTATCTGGTTTTTGCCTCTCCCAGGAGTTCACATGGCTCCGGTTGGGGTGGAGAGTGTTATGTTCAGAATAACTCCACAAGAATGTATATTTTAAGCTCTAACTGTTGTGACCTTGGTCTCTTTAGTGTAAATCCAGAGTGAGGAAGCAACATGGTAGATTGCCTTTTATATTTGCTTGCCCAGGGTGTGCAGGTGACCCTTGGGTCTCCCACAGGTGCGCCCTCTGGTAGCAAGTCTTACACATTGGTAATGTTTACATCCATAACTGAGAGGAGAATGTTTCAGTATAAGGGGTGTTGCAGTTGTGTGAGGCGGACTGGTTGGGCTGGGTGCTCTTTGCCTTTCCGTCATTGTTTATAGGTTTATATGTAACCTTTAGGGCTGCTGCCCAAGGGCCATGCAGCTCTTTGTCGGCCGGCGTGGACACGATGGACTAAAAATTTCTATGTTTCTAGTGCAAGTGTGAAGGTGGCCGTGACCTTGAACTTTAATGTGTCAGGCTCCTTCCAGGCTGGACCTGGAGATATTTGCAACATCTCGCAGTTTGCCACTATTGTATAAAGGAGGTCACTGAGGCTCTCTATTCAAAGAGAACTGACTAGATTTCTTTCTCCCTTGACAGAGAGCAGCATGTGGCTTCACTGGGATTGCAGATTTCCCCATGGTGCAGAGTGCCACTGACTGCATGCCCATCGCTTTGCGGACACATATACTAGAACCAAAAGGGATTTCACTCCCTCAACATCCAGCTGCTGGGCGACAAGAACTATCTGCTGACAACGGTAGAAGACACTAAAAACATCCTAATGGTGGATAATCAAGGGGCTATAGAGAGGGAGGAACTTAACACAATCACTATCACTAAAGAAGTAGTACTGGGTAAAATAATGGGACTAAAAGCGGACAAGTCCCCTGGACCTGATGGCTTGCATCCTAGGGCCTCTTAAGAAATTGTTGCACAGATAGTGGAAGCATTGGTTGTGATCTACCAAAATTCCATGGATTCTGGGGCAGTCCAGCGGATTGGAAAAACGCAAATGTAACGCCCCTATTTCAAAAAGGAGGCAAACAGAAGGCAGGAAACTATAGACCAGTTAGCCGAATATCTGTGGTTGGGAAAATGCTGGAGTCCATTATTAAGAAAGCTATATGCAGCACATTTGGAAAAGCATAATTCAATCAAGCAGTGTCAGCATGGTTTTATGAAAGGGAAACCAAGTTTGATAAATTTGCTGGAGTTCTTTGAGGCTGTAACGAGCAGGGTGGATAAGGGGGGACCAGTGGATGTGGTGGATTTGGACTTCCAGAACGCATTCGATAAGGTGCCACATGAAAGGTTACTGCACAAGATAAAAGCTCATGGGGTTGGGGGTAATATATTAGCATGGATAGAGGATTGGCTAACTAACAGAAAACAGAGAGTCGGGATAAATGGGTCATTTTCTGGTTGGCAAACAGTGACGAGTGGAGTGCCACAGGGATCGGTGCTGGGCCCTCAACTATTTACAATCTATATTAATGACTTGGATGAAGGGACCGATTGTAATGTAGCCAAGTTTGATGATGATACAAAGATGGGTGGGAAAGCAAATTGTGAGGAGGACACAAAAAATCTGCAAAGGGATGTAGACAGGCTAAGTGAGTGGGCAAAAATTTGGCAGATGGAGTATAATGTGGCAAAATGTGAGCTTATCAACTTTGGCAGAAAAAATAGAAAAGCAAATTATAATTTAAATGGAGAAAAATTGCAAAGTGCTTCAGTACAGAGGGACCTGGGGGTCCTTGTGCATGAAACACAAAAAGTTAGTATGCAGGTACAGCAAGTAATCAGGAAGGTAAGTGGAATGTTGGCCTTTATTGCAAGGGGGGCAGAGTATAAAAACAGAGAAGTCCTGCTACAACTGTACAGGGTATTGGTGAGGCCACACCTGGAGTATTGTGTACAGTTTTGGTCTCTGTGTTTAAGGAAGGATAAACTTGCATTGGAGACTGTTCAAAGAAGATTCACTCGGTTTTTCCGGAGATGAGTGGGTTGACTTATGAAGATAGGTTGAGTAGGTTGGGCCTATACTCATTGGAGCTCAGAAGAATGAGAGGTGATCTTATCGAAATATGTAAGATAATGAGGGGGATCGACAAGGTGGATGCAGAGAGGATATTTACACTCATAGGGGAAACTAAAACTAGGGGGCATAGTCTCAGAATAAGGGGCCAACCATTTAAAACTGAGATGAGGAGGAATTTCTTCTCTCAGAGGGTTGTAAATCTGTAGAGTTCTCTGCCCCAGAGAGTTGTGGAGGCTGGGTCATTGAATATATTTAAGGCGGAGATAGACAGATTTTTGAGCAATAAGGGAATAAAGAGTTATGTGGAGCGGGCAGCGAAATGGGACTGAGTCCATGACCAGATCAGCCATGATCTTATTAAATGGTGGAGAAGGCTCGAGGGGGTCAAATGGCCTGCTCCTGCTCCTATTTCTTATGTTCTTATGACACCGGTGCACACGTGTGCAGCATGCATATAACGAATGGAGTTATTATTTACACAGCGTCTTTGATTGCCTCTGTGCATCCATGCTCGTTTGGTACTGTGCGTGCGCACTCAATCCAATCGCGCATGCACACTCAATCCGGTCACGCATGCGCAGTTGCAAATGGAAGAAGGGCAGGAGCTTGGTGGGGGAAGATCAGGAACCTGGGGAGAGAAGATCAGGAACTTATTGGGGGGTGGGGGGGGGGGGCTGGTGCAGGCAAACATGGTGGGGAAGGGGAAGAATGTGATCCAGGTCTAAAGGAGGAGGGGGAGGATGAGAGCAAAAATGTGATCCAGGTAGGAAGATAGATCACGTTCTCCCACTTTGTTAGGCCTGGAGCACGTTCTTCCACCCCACACCCTTTACACCTGCACCACGTTCTCCCTCTCTTCCATTCCCCCCCAGTCCGTAGCTGTTCAAGAAAGCAGCTCACTACCACACTCTCAAGACCACGAGGGATGGGCAATAAATAAATGAATTTTTAAAAATTGAGAGCATATTCTGTGTTGTTCCTACAGCATGCATATCATTACATTTATGTGTTATTTGCCAGTCGACTATTCCAATGTTCTCCTGGCCAGCCTCCCACCTTCCACCCTCAATGAACCTAAGCTCATCTAAAACTCTGCTGCACGTATCCTAACACACAGCAGGTCCCATTAACTCACCATCTCTGCGCTTGTTGACGTACATTGGCTCATGGTCCACCAACAACGTTCCCACTAAGCTGCACAGCTGCGCATCTACCTGGAGCTTATCAGTAGGCTGTTTACTGGCTTTTGAATAGGAGATTTTGCACATGCGTGATATTTTGAATGGGCCGCGCAGCCATTAAAGGGACCACACACCCAAAATAAAAATTAGGGGGAACATTGTCCACCAACACCTTGATTTTAATATTCTCATCCTCATGTTAAAATCCCTCCATGGCCTCACCCCTTCCTATCTGAACTCAGCAGTGTGAGCACTCCTAACTCGGGTGGGTGAGCTCTGTCTGTTCTCTGAAAGCACTGTGAGCTCTGGAGCCTGGCTATAACAATAAATGGATCAAATCACATATTGCAAATACCTTGGGCTGGATTTTCAGTTGTCTAACACCTCAGTTAGTGGCCATAGAGGACATCAATGGGAGTGCAAGAGGTTACTGACCGGGAGCACAGCATTTAGCGCCCCGACCGAAAATTCATTAGAGGCTCACAGGGGGCACAATCCTGTAGCGCCTGGCTGCTGACAATCACTCCGATCATGACGTATTCCTTGTGTAACAGGCCCACGCTTGAGCCCCAATCGAAAAATTAGGTGCGGCTGCCTCATTTCACGGCCGCCAAGAACAACGTCTGGAAAAACAGTCGGTACAGGCTTGCAGAGTCGTTAACTGGTGGTTACTTAAAGGATGAGGAAGTGCTTCCGTCAGAGGTCACAGTCAGTACAACTCTTGCGCACAACAAATTTCTCAGCACATGAGTACTGCTGCAAGTACTGTGAACAAAATAACGTTGTTTTCGAATCGAAATGTATAGGGCAGGACTTAAACGCCTGCAGCTGCACGTCCGCAGATGACTCAGAGTCCACCATCAAAGGTGGTGAATACATAGGCATTAACACCTTGTTGGCGCTGCGGGGGTGATCATCGTTTCCATTCATGCCGCTTCAAAGGATACATTTGCAAGGGCTGTGGAACAATAGGACATCTCCAACATATATGCAGGCGAGCTGCAAACCCTGCTAGTCCTGCAAACCACCATGTTGCAGAGGAGGACAGATCCACGGTGGATCACGACGAACCAGAGCCTCAGATCGAGGAGGCAGAGGTATATGGCGTGCACACATTTACCACAAAGTGTCCCCCGATAATGCTGAAAGTTGAATTAAATGGACTTCCGGTGCCAATGGAGCTGGACATGGGCGCAAGCCAGTCCATAATGAGCAAAAAGACTTTCAATAAATTGTGGTGCAGCAAGGCCTCAAGGCTAGTCCTGACTCCCATTCATACTAAACTGAGAAAGTACACAAAGGAACTGATTCTTGTAATCGGCAGTGCTACCATAAAGGTCTCCTATGATGGAGCTGTGCACGAGTTACCACTCTGGGTGGTACCGGGCGATGGCCCCACACTGTTCAACAGGAGCTGGCTGGGAAAGATACGCTGGAACTGGGACGACGTCCGAGCGCTTTCATCCATTGACGACACCTCATGTGCCCAGGTCCTAAACAAGTTCCTCTCACTGTTCGAACCAGGCATCGGGAAGTTCCAAGGAGCAAAAGTGCAGATCCATTTGATTCCTGGAGCGCGACCCATCCATCACAAGGCGAGAGTGGTAGCTTACAGTGGACCGGCTGCAACGAGAAGGCATTATTTCGCCGATCGAATTCAATGAGTGGGTCAGTCCAATTGTTCCAGTCCTCAAGGGAGACGGCACCGTCAAAATCTGTGGTGATTATAAAGTAACTATCAATCGTTTCTCACTGCAGGATCAATACCCGCTACCGAAGGCAGATGACCTATTTGCAATGCTGGCGGGAGGGAAAAGGTTCACAAAGCTGGACTTGACCTCGGCCTACATAACGAAGGAACTGGAGGAATCATCGAAAGGCCTCATCTGCATCAACAGGCACAAAGGTCTCTTCATTTACAACAGATGCCCATTTGGGATCCGATCGGCCGCGGCGATATTCCAGAGGAACATAGAAAGCTTGCTGAAGTTGGTCCCGCGCACCGTGGTCTTCCAGGATGATATCTTGGTTACAGGTCGGGACACCGGCGAGCAGCTGCAAAACCTGGAGGAGTATCTTAATCGGCTTAATTATGTGGGGCTCAGGCTAAAATGCTTGAAGTGCGATTTCCTGGCGCCTGAAGTGGAGTTCCTGGGGAGAAGAAGCGCGGCGGACGGCATCAGGCCAACCGATTCGAAGACAGAGGCAATCAAGAATGCACCGAGACCACAGAACGTGACAGAGCTGCGGTCATTTCTAGGACTCCTGAACTATTTTGGTAACTTCTTACAGGGTCTTAGCACACTGTTAGAACCCCTGCACTCTTTACTGCATAAAGGAGATGAATGGGTATGGGGTAAAAGCCAAGAAAATGCCTTTGAGAAAGCTAGAAAGCTGTTATGTTCAAACAAATTGCTTGTGTTGGACAATTCATGTAAGCGTTTGGTACTAGCATGTGATGCATCATCATACGGGGTCAGGTGTGTAGTGCAACAAGCTAATGAATTTGGGAAATTGCAACCGGTTGCTTATGCATCCAGAAATCTGTCTAAGGCCAAGAGGGCCTACAGTATTATTGAAAAAGAAGCGTTAGCGTGTGTTTACGGGGTAAAGAAAATGCATCAATATCTGTTTGGGCTCAAATTTGAATTGGAAACCGACCATAAGCCGCTTAAATCCCTCTTTTATGAATGCATCGGCCCGCATCCAGAGATGGGCGCTCATGTTGTCCACATACAACTATGCCATCCGCCACAGGCCAGGCACAGAAAACTGTGCCGATGCTCTCAGTAGGCTGCCATTGCCCACCACAGGATGGAGATAGCAATGCCTGCAGATTTAGTCATGGTAATGGAGGCATTCGAGAGTGAGCAATCACCTGTTACAGCCCGACAGATTAGAACCTGGACGAGCCAGGACCCTTTACTGTCCTAAGTAAAAAAACTGTGTGCTCCACGGGAGTTGGTCTAGTGTCCCGTTAGAGATGCAGGAGGAAATAAAGCTGTACTAGCGCGCAATGATGAAATGTCTATACCGGCAGACTGCCTCCTATGGGGTAATCAGGTAGTTGTGCCAAAAAAAGGCAGGGACACTTTCATCAGTGATCTCCACAGCACCCACCCAGGAATTGTAATGATGAATGCGATGGCCAGATCCTACGTGTGGTGGCCCGGTATCAATGCAGACTTAGAGAGTCCTGCGTGCACAAATGTAATACATGCTCACAGTTAAGCAATGCACCCAGGGAGGCGCCACTAAGTTTATGGTCCTGGCCCTCCAGACCGAGGTCCAGGGTCCATGTCAACTATACAGGCCCATTCTTGGGAAAAATGTTCTTAAGTGGTTGCAGATGCGTACTCCAAATGGATTGAATGCGTGATAATGTCGGCAAGCACGTCCACTGCCACTATTGAAAGCCTATGGGCCATGTTTGCCACGCACGGTCTGCCTGATGTCCTTGTAAATGACATTGGGCCATGCTTTACCAGTGCCGAGTTCAAGGAGTTCATGACCAGCAATGGGATCAAACATGTCACAACTGCCCCGTTTAAACTAGTGTCCAACGGTCAGGCAGAACGAGCAGTTCAAACAATCAAGCAGAGCTTGAAAAGGGTAACTGAAGGCTCACTGCAGACTCGCTTATCCCAAGTCCTTCTAAGTTACCGCACAAGACCCCACTCGCTCACTGGGGTCCCTCCCGCTGAACTGCTCATGAAAAAGGCACTTAAGAGTACAGCCTGATCTACACGAACAGGTAGAGAGCAGGTGGCTTCAACAGAATACATATCATGATCGCGCAAATGTGTCACGCGAAATTGAGATAAATGATCCTGTATTTGCGTTGAACTATGGACAAGGTCCCAAGTGGCTTCCTGGCATTGTTTTGGCCAAAGAGGGGAGTAGGGTGTTTATGGTCAAACTCTCAAATGGACTCACCTGCAGGAAACACTTGGACCAAATAAAACTCAGATTTACGGACTATCCAGAAATTGCCCCTTTCTTTAAGAGCCGTGACAGCCTCAAAGAGGTTGTTAATGACTCTCCGCCTAGTCGGTGCGGAGTAAGGACCATTTTTTAAATTGCCCTACCTGGGTTTTGCAGTAGTAATCACTACTGTGCCGCCCATGCTCCTGCCCTGTCAGGCACACGGGACCCCCCACTGACCGGCGGTGACCCCCTTTCCGCCCCGCAGGAATTTTCCGCACGAGAGCGGTTCCTACAGGAAGGCCTCTGAGTACACCACTTGCTCCCAGTCATGGGGGCTCGACTTGCAGTCCCCCTCGTGCTGCAGCAAGGAATTGGAGCAGAGGGAAGCAGATTCAATAGTAACTTTCAGAAAGGAAATTGCATAAATATTTGAAGAGGAAAAATTTGCATAGCTGCGGGGAAAGTGCAAGCGGGTGGGGAAGGAGGGCAGGCGGGTGGGTAGTGGGACTAATTGGACAGTTCTTTCAGAGCCGGCACAGGCACAATTGGCTGAATGGCTTTCAGGGCTTTCTATGATTCTATAAGGCAGCAAAGATGACAAGCTGCTCACAGAGGGAGGAGGAGGATGGGGAGGAGGATTCTCAGCAGGAGGCCTTACCCACCTAGGGTCTTCAGGGAGCACTTTTCCTACCTACACCAAAGCCAAGAGCAGTGTATTCGGAGGCTCCGCTTCACCAAGGAGGTGGTCACAGAACACTGCCACCTCTTGGAACTTGACCTGCAACCTGCAAGCAGGGTGACGATGGTGGTGCCAGTTGTCATCAAAGTGACCATGACCCTGAATTCTTTTGCCAGCAGATCCTTCCAGGCTGGAACAGGCGATATAGCAAACATTTCACAATTCACTGTCCATCGCTGTATCCAGGAGGTCACAGAGGCTCTGTACTCCAGCAGAGAGAACTTCATTGTCTTCTCTCTAAACAGAGAGAAGCAGGAGGAGTGCGCATGTGGCTTTGCCAGGATATCGGGCTTCCCCATGATGCCAGGTGCCAATGACTGCACAAACATGGCTTTACGGGCATCATATCTCAATGGTGAGATATTTCATAAGCGCAAAGGGTTCCACCCATTTAAAGTGCAGTTGGTGTTCGTCCATGCCCAGCACATCATGATGGTGAATGCCCGCTATTCTGGCAGCAGTCATGATTTGTTCATCTTGTGCCAGTCCACTGTGCCAGCAATCTTCCAGCTACCATATCGAACCAGAGGATGGTTGCTCGCTGACAAAGTCTAACCGCTCTAAATCTGGCTAATGACTCCCCTCTGCAACCCACCACTCGTGGCCAGCACTCATATAAGAGCCATTCTGCCACAAGGAATATCATCGAGCAGACCATCGGGTGCTGAAGCAACGGTTCTGCTGCCTTAACCACCAGTACTCACCGGAGCGGGTGTCACAATTCATGGTGGTCTGCTGCATCCTCCACAACTTGGCCACTATGAGGGTGCAGCCCTTGCTAACACGGGTTGATCGACCACCTCAGGGGTAGGAGAAGGAGGAGAAAAAAAAGGGGAGGAAGAGCAAGGGGAAGAGGAGAAGAAGGTGGAGAAAGGGAAGAGGCAGCCTGCACGTCCACATTCAGGATGAGCTGTCCGGGAGCACATCATCAGATTCTGGTTCCCCTGAATGAAACCCCAGATCCCCATTGTTCAACAGTTCCCCATCTTACCATCCCTCTATCACGGAGCATCACAGCATCCTCTTGGCCAAAATACTGAAATAAAAGCCACCACAAAACAAACGTTCCAAACAACATTTATAAATTAATCAATCCAATACATCATAACAAAGTCGCCCTTGTGCATTGCCTTAGTGCCTGTTCTCCATGTGCTGCACATCTGAGTTCTCTGCAGCAGAACGTGTGTGTGATCTCACCCTCCAGGGAGCTGGCAGCTGCGCTACCCTTTCCCCCTGCTCTGGCAGCAGGCCTTTCATGTCCAGTGGCACACCAGTAGCAGATCCCAACTCTAAACTCACCTCTAAAGTACGTGCACTTTCTGAGCTGGTGCCTGTGGGTGTAAGATTGAGTGTCAGTGTCGCTTCTTCTCCATCACTCTCCTCTTGCTCAGTTTGGAATTCCTGGGTATCTGAAAGGAGGAAGGCACAAGGATAGGATTATGGTGAGTGGGGGAGGGGGGGAAACAAGAGATGCACGCTTACAGCATCAGCAGCTTGTAAGAAAGAAATTGAGGAATGAGGGGGAAGAGGGATGTGAGGATTATGTATATGAGCATCTTCAATGGTTTCAACCTCGCTGATCACTGTGGTCTCAGGGATAGCCCCTCCAATAATGACGAGTACGGTCTCCTCCAGCTGGGTGATAATATGCAGGCTTGCCTGTCCCTTGCCGGTTAGCTGCTGCTGTCTACGGTTTTGAGCCATAACCCTGCAAGAGAAAGGGAAATGTGTCAGTGAGTGTGGAGCACTCTGTTTGGGTGAAGTGCCTGTCATGGTTGAATAGCTGGCAGTGTGTGCAAGGTGTGAGATGTGAGTGTGAGGCTTGCATCAGTGTGTGTGAGGGTGAGGTGAAGTTATGAATGTGAGGTATGAGTTGTAATCGACACATTGTTGGTAGGTGAGGGGTGGGGGTGTGGTGCATTGAGCAGTGTGTGAGACCAGTGGTGCAGTTGTTGGGAGATGTTTTCACTGACCTTGACTTCGTGTGAGGTCATTGAACTTCTTTCGGCACTGGATCCAGGTCCTTGGGGCAAGACTGCTGGCAGTGACCACTACACAGATTTGTTCCCACTGCCTTCTGACTGCGAGTCTCAAGGGCCTCCTGGTCCCCTGCAGAGAGGACCTGTCTCCTCCTTTCTACCCCCTGCACTAAGGCTTCTAGTGCTGCGTCAGAGAACGTTGCTGCCCTTTCTTTGCCCTGTTGAGCCATTACTCAGTCACAGTTGTCTTGAGAAGCACTTCCATCAGCTGTTGTTAGTGATGACATCACCCATGAATGGTTAATGTTTGGTTTTAGGGTAATAAACATGGGAAGTAGGTATCCATTAGATACAGGTAACAATTGGTCAAGGATGCTCGAAAATGTTACATCAGGAAGTCTTGTTTAAGGGAAATGGTTCGGAGGAAAACAATTGCAAACTATTTATATAGATAATCTGTTTTCAGAGGATTTGTGTAATAGGTTCGTTATTTTGACATTTTCCTTTGTTGTATTCAAAATATGGTGTATAAAGGAGCATGGTTTTCAACCGTTTGTCAGAGTGTACTCGAATGATACAGAAACTGGTAAAGTCACTCTCTGTATGCAGTTAAGACTCATCACCTTTACGGTATATCAATAAAGTCTGCTCCATATACTCCATTGCGAAGTCTCGCGCTTACTCGAAATGTTTTGTCGTGAACCAGAGGAGAAAGGAGGTTGCTCAACAGGTGGTAGAAGATTGGAACTCTCTTCTGCAAACCGCAGTTGATGCTGGATCAATTCTTACATTTTAAATCTGAGATTGATGTATTTGTTTGAACCAAAGGTATTAAAGGATATGGGGCAAAGGCAGGTATATGTGGTTGGGACACAGATCAGTCGTGATCTCATTGAATGGCAGAACAGGCTTGAGGGGCTTACTCCTGTGCCTATTGTTCTGTTCCTGACACAGATGAGGCTGCACACAGGGAGGTTAAAGTAACAGTGACCTCAGTCTTTAATAGGACACTCCAGAGTGAGGAACAGGCCTTAGGGGCCGGCTTATATACAGTGCTCCCAAGGGATGCTGGGATCCCTTGGACTTCAGGGGATGAGCTGCCTGGTGGCGGAATATGGGAGTGCATGCTTTACAGATACACAACATCACTTCCCCCGCCAAAGTCAAAGTGAAAACTATTTACAAGGTGAGGCGGTCAGGAGCCTTTCTTTGCCTGGTGGACCGCCTCGGTACAAATGTCTGTTCTGGTGTGTTGGCTGTGCCCTCGCTGGGCTGGCGTGTTGTTGCCCCTGCAGGGCTGCTAGGTGAGCCTGCCCTTGTTGGGCTGTTGGGCATGATGGGTTTCATTTCCTGGTCCGGCGTGGTGTCATTGATCCTTTGGGTGTGTGTTGTGGGCTCGAAAAAGGTGGTGTCTGCTGTGGGTTGTTCAGGGCAGTCTGTGAACCGCAACCTCGTTTGGTCCAGGTGCTTTCTGCAAATTTGTCCATTGTCTAGTTTGACTACAAACACCCTACTCCCTTCTTCAGCTATCACTGTGCCCGCGATCCACTTGGGACCATGTCCATAGTTTAGCACATACACAGGGTCATTCAGATCAATTTCCCATGACACAATGGCGCGACCATCATTTACATTTTGTTGCTGCTGCCTGCTCTCTACCTGATCATGCAGGTTGTGGTGAACCAGTGAGACTCTGGTTTTAAGTGTCCTTTTCATGAGTAGCTCAGCCAGGGGCACCCCTGTGAGCGAGTGGAGTCTCGTGCAGTAGCTGAACAGTACTCGGGACAGGCGGGTTTGGAATGAGCCTTCTGTGACTCGTTTAAGGCTCTGTTTGATGGTTTGTACTGCCCGCTCTGCCTGCCCATTGAAGGCTGGTTTAAACGGGGCCGAGGTGACATGTTTGATCTCATTGCGGGTCATGAATTCTTTAAATTCGGCACTGGTGAAACATGGCCCGTTGTCACTGACCAGTATGTCAGTCAGGCCGTGGATGGCAAACATGGCCCTCAGGCATTCAATGGTGGCGGTGGCGGTGCTTCCCGACATTATTTCACATTCAGTCCATTTTGAAAAAGCATCCACCACCACCAGAAACATTTTACCGAGAAACTGCCTCGCGTAGTCGACGTGGATCCTCGACCATGGTCTGGAGGGCCAGGACCACAAACTTAGTGGTGCCTCTCTGGGCGCGTTGCTGAACTGAGCACATACGCTGCATTGCCGTACACAGGACTCTAAGTCAGAGTCGATATCGGGCCACCACACGTGGGATCTGGCTATTGCTTTCATCATTACTATACAGTTGGTGAGAGGGGAGCGACCTATCAAAAGCCCAGCGGCAGATCGAGAGCCAGCGGCAGTTGGTGAGAGGGGAGCGACCTATCAAAAGCCCAGTGGGAGATCGAGAGCCAGCGGCAGTTGGTGAGAGGGGAGCGACCTATCAAAAGCCCAGCGGGAGATCGAGAGCCAGCGGCAGTTGGTGAGAGGGGAGCGACCTATCAAAAGCCCAGTGGGAGATCGAGAGCCAGCAGCAGTTGGTGAGAGGGGAGCGATCTATCAAAAGCCCAGTGGGAGATCGAGAGCCAGTGGCAGTTGGTGAGAGGGGAGCGATCTATCAAAAGCCCAGTGGGAGATCGAGAGCCAGCGGCAGTTGGTGAGAGGGGAGCGACCTATCAAAAGCGTACCGGTGCAGCTACAGCGGGAGAGAAAGCAAAATAGAAGTAGAAAGTAATCAAAAAGTGACGTCACAGCCAATGGGGTAAGTGATTGGCTGGTGATTGGTGAGTAGCTTTTCTTTTATTTTTTATATCAGTAAGTGAACTGTAACATTGTTATTACCAATTTAAGGGTGTCTAAGGTTAAGACATGGCAGGAGAGCTCGGTCACGTGATATGCTCCTCCTGTACCATGTGGGAACTCGGGGACACTTCCGGTGTCCCTGGGCGCTACGTGTGTGGGAAGTGTATCCGCCTCGAGCTCTTGGCAGTCCGCGTTGCGGAATTGGAGCTGAGGGTGGATTCACTCTGGAGCATCCACGATGCTGAGAATGACGTGAGTATCACGTGTAGTGAGTTAGTCTTACCGCAGGAGAAGGGTCCACAGCCAGATAGCGAATGGAAGACCAGCAGGAAGAGCAGTGCAAGAAAGATAGTGCAGGGGTCCCCTGTGGTCATCCCCCTGCAAAACAGATACACTGCTTTGAGTACTGATGACTCATCAGGGGAGGGCAGCAGCAGCCAAGTTCATGGCACCGTAGGTGGCTCTGCTGCAAAGGAGGGCAGGAAAAAGATTGGGAGTGCGATAGTGATAGGGGATTCGATGGTGAGGGGAATAGATAGGCGTTTCTGCGGACGCAACCGAGACTCCAGGATGGTATGTTGCCTCCCTGGTGCAAGGGTCAAGGATGTCTCGGAGCGGGTGCAGGACATTCTGAAATGGGAGGGAGAACAGCCAGTTGTCGTGGTGTACATTGGTACCAACGACATAGGTAAAAAAAGGGATGAGGTCCTACGAAAAGAATTTAAGGAGCTAGGAGCTAAATTAAAAAGTAGGACCTCAAAAGTAGTAATCTCGGGATTGCTACCAGTGCCACGTGCTAGTCAGAGTAGGAATCGCAGGATAGCGCAGATGAATACATGGCTTGAGCAGTGGTGCAGCAGGGAGGGATTCAAATTCCTGGGACATTGGAACCGGTTCTGGGGGAGGTGGGACCAGTACAAACCGGACGGTCTGCACCTGGGCAGGACCGGAACCAATGTCCTCGGGGGAGTGTTTGCTAGTGCTGTTGGGGACGAGTTAAACTAATATTGCAGGGGGATAGGAACCAATACAGGGAGACAGAGGGAGACAAAAATGAGGCAAAAGCAAAAGACAGAAAGGAGATGAGGAAAAGTGGAGGGCAGAGAAACCCAAGGCAAAGAACAAAAAGGGCCACTATACAGCCAAATTTTAAAAGGACAAAGGGTGTCAAAAAAGCAAGCCTGAAGGCTTTGTGTCTTAATGCAAGGAGTATCCGCAATAAGGTGGATGAATTAACTGTGCAAATAGATGTTAACAAGTATGATGTGGTTGGGATTACGGAGACGTGGCTCCAGGATGATCAGGGCTGGGAACTCAACATCCAAGGGTATTCAACATTCAGGAAGGATAGAATAAAAGGAAAAGGAGGTGGGGTAGCATTGCTGGTTAAAGAGGAGATTAATGCAATAGTTAGGAAAGACATTAGCTTGGATGATGTGGAATCTATATGGGTAGAGCTGCAGAACACTAAAGGGCAAAAATCGTTAGTGGGAGTTGTGTACAGACCTCCAAACAGTAGTAGTGATGTTGGGGAGGGCATCAAACAGGAAATTAGGAGTGCATGCAATAAAGGTGCAGCAGTTATAATGGGTGACTTTAATATGCACATAGATTGGGCTAGCCAAACTGGAAGCAATACGGTGGAAGAGGATTTCCTGGAGTGCATAAGGGATGGTTTTCTAGACCAATATGTCGAGGAACCAACTAGGGGGGAGGCCATCTTAGACTGGGTGTTGTGTAATGAGAGAGGATTAATTAGCAATCTCATTGTGCGAGGCCCCTTGGGGAAGAGTGACCATAATATGGTGGAATTCTGCATTAGGATGGAGAATGAAACAGTTAATTCAGAGACCATGGTCCAGAACTTAAAGAAGGGTAACTTTGAAGGTATGAGGCATGAATTGGCTAAGATAGATTGGCTAATGATACTTAAGGGGTTGACTGTGGATGGGCAATGGCAGACATTTAGAGACCGCATGGATGAATTACAACAATTGTACATTCCTGTCTGGCGCAAAAATAAAAAAGGGAAGGTGGCTCAACCGTGGCTATCTAGGGAAATCAGGGATAGTATTAAAGCCAAGGAAATGGCATACAAATTGGCCAGAAATAGCAGCGAACCTGGGGACTGGGAGAAATTTAGAACTCAGCAGAGGAGGACAAAGGGTTTGATTAGGGCAGGGAAAATGGAGTACTAGAAGAAGCTTGCAGGGAACATTAAGGCGGATTGCAAAGGTTTCTATAGGTATGTAAAGAGAAAAAGGTTAGTAAAGACAAACGTAGGTCCCCTGCATTCAGAATCAGGGGAAGTCATAACGGGGAACAAAGAAATGGCAGACCAATTGAACAAGTACTTTGGTTCAGTATTCACTAAGGAGGACACAAACAACCTTCCGGATATAAAAGGGGTCAGAGGGTCTAGTAAGGAAGAGGAACTGAGGGAAAACTTTATTAGTCGGGAAATTGTGTTGGGGAAATTGATGGGATTGAAGGCCGATAAATCCCCAGGGCCTGATGGACTGCATCCCAGAGTACTTAAGGAGGTGGCCTTGGAAATAGCGGATGCATTGACAGTCATTTTCCAACATTCCATTGACTCTGGATCAGTTCCTATGGAGTGGAGGGTAGCCAATGTAACCCCACTTTTTAAAAAAGGAGGGAGAGAGAAAGCAGGGAATTATAGACCGGTCAGCCTGACCTCAGTAGTGGGTAAAATGATGGAATCAATTATTAAGGATGTCATAGCAGCGCATTTGGAAAATGGTGACATGATAGGTCCAAGTCAGCATGGATTTGTGAAAGGGAAATCATGCTTGACAAATCTTCTGGAATTTTTTGAGGATGTTTCCAATAAAGTGGACAAAGGAGTGCCAGTTAATGTGGTATATTTGGACTTTCAGAAGGCTTTCGACAAGGTCCCACACAGGAGATTAATGTGCAAAGTTAAAGCACATGGGATTGGGGGTAGTGTGCTGACGTGGATTGAGAACTGGTTGGCAGACAGGAAGCAAAGAGTAGGAGTAAATGGGTACTTTTCGGAATGGCAGGCAGTGACTAGTGGGGTACCACAGGGTTCTGTGCTGGGGCCCCAGCTGTTTACATTGTACATTAATGATTTAGAAGAGGGGATTAAATGTAGTATCTCCAAATTTACAGATGACACTAAGTTGGGTGGCAGTGTGAGCTGCGAGGAGGATGCTATGAGGCTGCAGAGTGACTTGGATAGGTTAGGTGAGTGGGCAAATGCGTGGCAGATGAAGTATAATGTGGATAAATGTGAGGTTATCCACTTTGGTGGTAAAAACAGAGAGACAGACTATTATCTGAATGGTGACAGATTAGGAAAAGGGAAGGTGCAACGAGACCTGGGTGTCATGGTACATCAGTCATTGAAGGTTGGCATGCAGGTACAGCAGGCGGTTAAGAAAGCAAATGGCATGTTGGCCTTCATAGCGAGGGGATTTGAGTACAGGGGCAGGGAGGTGTTGCTACAGTTGTACAGGGCCTTGGTGAGGCCACACCTGGAGTATTGTGTACAGTTTTGGTCTCCTAACTTGAGGAAGGACATTCTTGCTATTGAGGGAGTGCAGCAAAGATTCACCAGACTGATTCCCGGGATGGTGGGACTGACCTATCAAGAAAGACTGGATCAACTGGGCTTGTATTCACTGGAGTTCAGAAGAGTGAGAGGGGACCTCATTGAAACGTTTAAAATTCTGACGGGTTTGGACAGGTTGGATGCAGGAAGAATGTTCCCAATGTTGGGGAAGTCCAGAACCAGGGGTCACAGTCTAAGGATAAGGGGCAAGCCATTTAGGACCGAGATAAGGAGAAACTTCTTCACCCAGAGAGTGGTGAACCTGTGGAATTCTCTACCACAGAAAGTAGTTGAGGCCAATTCACTAAATATATTCAAAAGGGAGTTAGATGAAGTCCTTACTACTCGGGGGATCAAGGGGTATGGCGTGAAAGCAGGAAGGGGGTACTGAAGTTTCATGTTCAGCCATGAACTCATTGAATGGTGGTGCAGGCTAGAAGGGCTGAATGGCCTGCTCCTGCACCTATTTTCTATGTTTCTATACCCGGGTGTGTGCTGTGGAGATCCGAGATGAACGTCACCCTGCCCTTTTTTAGGAACACTACCCGGTTACCCCACAACAGGCAGTCTGCCTGAATGGACAGCTCGTCCTTTCACCGCTGGAACGGCTTGATTGGCTCTTGCATTTCAATGGGGATGGTGGCCCAACTCCCATGCAGTACACAGCTTTTTACTCGGGACAGCAGAGGATCTTGGCTGGTCAAAGTCCTAATCTGGCGGCCGTGCCAGGTGATTTATCATTTTCAAACGCTTCCATGACCATCAACAAGTCTGAGGGCTGCGCCATCATCAACAAGTTTGCAGGCTGCGCCATTTCCACCCCCATGGTGGGCAATGGCAGCCAACTGAGAGCATCCGCACGGTGCCTGGCCTGTGGCGGATGGTATAGTTATACGCTGATAGCGCGAGTGCCCAACTTTGTACGTGGGCTGAGGCATTGGTATTTATCCCTTGTTTTCAGCGAACAGGGATATGAACAAGGATTGTGATCGGTTTCCAGCTCAAATTTGAGGCCAAACAGGTACTGATGCATTTTCTTTACCCCGAACACACACGCTAATGCCTCTTTCTCAATCATGCTGCAGGCCCTCTCGGCCTTAGACAAGCTCCTGGAAGCATAGAAGACAGGTTGCAACTTCCCCGCAACGTTAGCTTCTTGTAATACACACCCGACTCCGTACGACGACACGTCACATTCGAGCACAAGTCTTTTACACGGGTTATACAATACAAGCAGCTTGTTGGAGCATGAAATGTTTCTGGCTTTCTCAAAAGCAATTACTTGGTTTTTTCCCAATACCCAGTTCTCACCTTTGCGCAATAACACATGTAGGGGCTCTAAAAGGTTGCTTAACCCCGGTAGAAAGTTACCAAAATAGTTGAGGAGTCCCACGAGCGACCGCAACTCCGTGACGTTCTGTGGTCTGGACGCGTTCCTGATAGCCTCTGTGGGCCGAATGCTGTCCACCGCGATCTTTCTCCCCAAAAACTCCACTTCTGTTGCCATGAAGACGCATTTCAACCTCTTCAGCCGCAGCCCTACGCGATCCAGTCGCTGGAGGACCTCCTCCAGGTCCCGTCTCGTGACCAATATGTCGTCCTGAAAGACCACCATGTGTGGTACCGACTTGAGTAGGCTCTCCTTGTTTCTCTGGAAGACCGCTGCAGCCGATCGAATTCCAAACGGGCATCTGTTGTAGATGAACAGTCCCTTGTGCGTGTTGATGCAGGTGAGGCCCTTCGAAGACTCCTCCAGCTCCTGCGTCATGTCGGCCGAAGTCAGGTCGAGCTTGGTGAATGAATTGCCTCCTGCCAGTGTCGCAAATAGGTCATCTGCCTTAGGTGACGGGTATTGGTCCTGTAGCGAGAAATGATTAATAATTACTTTATAATCGCCACAAATCCTGACCGTGCCATCACTTTTGAGTACTGGAACAATCGGGCGGTCCACTCGCTGAATTCCACTGGGGAGATGATGCCCTGGCGCGTTGCAGCCTGTCCAGCTCGATTTCCACTCTCTCCCTCATCATGTGAGGTACCGCTCGCGCCTTGTGGTGAATGGGTCATGCCTCTGGGACCAAGTGGATCCGCACCGTCGCCCCGGAAAAGTTTCCAATGCCTGGCTCAAAAAGGGAATGAAATTTGTTAAGAACCTGGGTACATGAGGCCTCATCGACATGTGATAGCGCTCTGATGTCATCCCAGTTTCAGTGGATTTTGCCCAGCCAGCTCCTTCCAAGCAGTGTGGGGCCATTGCCCGGGACAATCCAGAGTGGCAGTTCGTGCACCGTGCCCTCGTAGGTGACCTTGACCATAGCGCTGCCCAGGACAGTTATAAGCTCTTTGCTGTGCGTTCTCAGTTTCGTGTGGATGGGGCTCAGGGCTGGTCTGAATGACTTGTTGCACCAGTCTCTCAAACATCTTTTTACTCATGATGGATTGGCTAGCGCCAGTGTCCAGTTCCATGGCTACGGGTAAGCCATTCAATTTTACGTTTAGCATTATAGGTGGACATTTCATCGAAAATGTGTGCACCCCATGTACTTCAGCATCTGCCTCCTCTCTCTGAGGCTCGAAGTTGCTTTGATCCACCATGGACCGATCTTCCTCAGGTTTTGCAGAGCTTGCAGCTCATTTGCAAGCTCGTTGGAGGTGCCCCATTGTTCCACAGCTTTTGCAAACATACCCTTTGAAGTGGCATGAATAGGCTGAATGGAAGCCTCCACAATGCCAACAAGGTATGAATTGCCTTGCATTCATCCTTTGTTGCGAACTCTGAGTCAGCTAGGTCACCTGAGGCCTGCTGGCAGTTGCAGACTCAAGGGTTCTGCCCTGTACATTTCTGCTCGCAAACACAGTTACAGTTAATTTATGAACATTGCTAGCACTTGTGTGCTGAGAGGTTTGTTTGGTGTTATCACGTTGGACATAAACGCCTGTGCTATCGCAATGGCCGTACTGAGGGTCGGTGTCTCTACAGTCAAAAGTTTTTGTAGGGTGGTCTCGTGGCCAATGCCCTGTAAAAAAAAGTCTCTGAGCATTTGCTCCAGGTAGCCATCAAACTCACATTGTCCTGCAAGTTCGGCAACGTAGCTCACCACTTCCTGACCTTCAGATCGCTGGCATGTGTAGAACCGATACCTTGCCATCAGCACGTTCTCCCTTGGGTTAAGATGCTCCCGAACCAGTGTACACAGCTCCTCTTATGACTTATCTGTGGGTTTCACCAGAACCAGAAGATTCTTCATGAGGCTGTAGGTCGGTGCCCCGCAGACTGTGAGGAGGACCGCTCTCCTTTTTGCAGTACTTCCTTCTCCGTCCAGCTCGTTGGCTACAAAGTACTGGTCTAGCCGTTCGACATAGGCTTCTCAGTCCTCACCCTCCAAAAATTTCTCCAGGATGCCCACAGTTTGCTGCATCTTTGCGTTGGATTCGTATTCTTGTCGCCAGTTATTGTGTTCCTAACACAGATGAGGCTGCACACAGGGAGGTTAAAGTAACAGTGACCTTAGTCTTCAATAAGACACTCCAGAATGAGGAACCGGCCTTAGGGGCCGGCTTATATACAGTGCTCCCAAGGGATGCTGGGATCCCTTGTCACTTCAGGGGATGAGCTCCCTGGTGGCGGAACATGGGAGTGCATGTTTTACAGATACACAACAAATCTCCTTCAGAATCTTGTATGTTTCAATGAGATCACCACTCACTCTTCTAAAGTTCAGAGACTATTTGCCCATTCTACACAATCTCTCATCATAAGACAGCCCTCTCATCCCAGGAATCAATCTTGTGAACATCCGTTACACCGCCTCCAAGGCAAGTATATGCTTTCTTAGATAAGGAGACCAAAACTTGCAGAGTACTCCAGATGTGGTCTCACCAATGCCCTGTACAATTGTAGCACGACTTCCTTCCTCTTGTACACCAACCCTCTTGCAATAAAGGACAACATGCCATTTGCTTTCCTTATTGCTTGCTGTACCTGCACGTCGAGGTGGCGGCCTATAAAAGTCCGGGGTCGGAGAGGCCAGCCAGTGCAGCTGCAGCTTGAAGGCAAAAAAGTGGAAAGAAATCGAAAGGTGACATCACAGCCAAGGGGGTAAGTGATTGGCTGGTGATTGATAAGTAGCTTTTCTTTTTCTTTTCTTTATCAATAAGTAACCTTCAGCATTGTTGTTGCCAAATTAAGTTAATCTAAGGATTAAGTCATGGCAGGACAGCTCGGACACGTGTTATGCTCCTCCTGTACTATGTGGGAAGTCAGGGACCCTTCCGGTGTCCCTTACGACTACGTGTGCGGGAAGTGTATCTGCATTCAGCTCCTAACGGACCACATTGCAGCACTGGAACTGCAGGTGGATTCACTCTGGAGCATCCACGATGCTGAGAATGACGTGAATAGCACATTTAGCGAGTTGGTCTTACCGCAGGTAAAGGGTACACAGCCAGATGGGGGATGGATGACCAACAGGAAGAGCAGTGCAAGGAAGGTAGTGCAGGGGTCCCCTGCGGTCATCCCCCTGCAAAACAGATACACTGCTTTGAGTGCTGTTGAGGGGGATGACTCATCAGGGGAGAGCAGCAGCAGCCAAGTTCATGGCACTGTGGCTGGCTCTGCTGCACAGGAGGGCAGGAAAAAGAGTGGGAGAGCTATAGTGATAGGGGATTCGATTGTAAGGGGAATAGATATGCGTTTCTGCGGCTGCAACCGAGACTCCAGGATGGTATGTTGCCTTCCTGGTGCAAGGGTCAAGAATGTCTCGGAGCGGGTGCGGGACATTGTGAAAAGAGAGGGTGAACAGCCAGTTGTCGTGGTGCATATAGGTACCAACAATATAGGTAAAAAATGGGATGAGGTCCTACGAGACGAATTTAGGGACCTAGGAGCTAAATTAAAAAGAAGGACCTCACAAGTAGTAATCTCAGGATTTCTACCAGTGCCACGTGCTAGTCAGAGTAGGAATCGCAGGATAGCTCAGATGAATACGTGGCTTGAGGAGTGCTGCAAGAGGGAGGGTTTCAAATTCCTGGGACATTGGAAACGGTTCTGGGGGAGGTGGGACCAGTACAAACCGGATGGTCTGCACCTGGGCAGGACCGGAACCAATGTGCTCGGGGGTGTGTTTGCTAGTGCTGTTGGGGAGGAGTTAAACTAATATGGCAGGGGGATGGGAACCTATGCAGAGAGACAGAGGGAAATAAAATGGAGTCAGAAGCAAAAGATAGAAAGGAGAATAGTAAAAGTGGAGGGCAGAGAAACCCAAGGCAAAAAACAAAAAGGGCCACATTACAGAAAAATTCTAAAGGGGCAAAGTCTGTTAAAAAGACAAGCCTGAAGGCTCTGTGCCTCAATGCGAGGAGTATTCGGAATAAGGTGGACGAATTAACTGCGCAGATAGCAGTTAACGGATATGATGTAATTGGCATCATGGAGACATGGCTCCAGGGTGACCAAGGCTGTGAACTCAACATCCAGGGGTATTCAGCATTTAGGAAGGATAGACAGAGAGGAAAAGGGCACGGGGTGGCATTGCTGGTTAAAGAGGAAATTAATGCAATTGTAAGATAGGGCATTAGCTGGGATGATGTGGAATGGTATGGGTGGAGCTGCGGAATATCAAAGGGCAGAAGACGCTCGTGGGAGTTGTGTACAGGCCACCAAACAGTAGTAGTGAGGTTGGCGATAGCATCAAACAAGAAATAAGGGATGTGTGCAATAAAGGTACAGCAGTTATCATGGGCGACTTTAATCTACATATAGATTGGGCTAACCAAACTGGTAGCACTGCGGTGGAGGAGGATTTCCTGGAGTGTATTAGGGATGTTTTCTCAACCAATATGTCGAGAAACCAACTAGAGAGCTGGCCATCCGAGACTGGGTGATGTGTAATGAGAAGGGACGAATTAGCAATCTTGTTGTGCGAGGCCCCTTGGGGAAGAGTGACCATAATATGGTAGAATTCTTTATTAAGATGGAGATTTACACAGTTAATTCGGAAACTCGGGTCTGGAACTTAAGGAAAGGTAACTTCGACGGTATGAGGCGTGATTTGGCTAGAATAGACTGGCAAAGGATACTTAAAGGGTTGACGGTGGATAAGCAATGGCAAACATTTAAAGATCACATGGATGGACTTCAGCAATTGTACATCCCTGCCTGGAGTAAAAATAAAACGGGGAAGGTGGCTCAACCGTGGCTAACAAGGGAAATTAAGGATAGTGTTAAAACCAGGGACGAGGCATATAAATTGGCTAGAAAAAGCAACAAACCTGAGGACTGGGAGAAATTTAGACTTCAACAGAGGAGGACTAAGGGTTTAATTAAGAGGGGGAAAATAGAGTACACGAGGAAGCTTGTGGGGAACATAAAAACTGACTGCAAAAGCTTCTATAAATATGTGAAGAGAAAAAGATTAGTGAAGACAAACGTAGGTCCCTTGCAGTTGGATTCAGGTGAATTTATAATGGGGAACAAAGAAATGGCAGACCAATTGAACAAATACTTCGGTTCTGTCTTCACGAAGATACTAAGGGACAGTGGGTCTTGTGAGAAGGAGGAACTGAAGGATATCCTTATAAAGCGGGAAATTGTGTTCGGGAAATTGATGGGATTGAAGGCCGATAAATCCCTAGGGCCTGATATTCTGCATCCCAGAGTACTTAAGGAAGTGGCCATAGAAATAGTGGATGCATGGGTGATCATTTTCCAACAGTCTTATCGACTCTGGATCAGTTCCTATGGACTGGAGGGTAGCTAATGTAACACCACTCTTTAAAAAAGGAGGGAGAAAGAAAACGGGTAATTATAGACCGGTTAGCCTGACATCAGTAGTGGGGAAAATGTTGGAATCAATCATTAAGGATGAAATAGCAGCGCATTTGGAAAGCAGTGACAGGATCGGTCCAAGTCAGCATGGATTTATGAAAGGGAAATCATGCTTGACGAATCTTCTGGAATTTTTTGAGGATGTAACTCGCAGAGTGGATGAGGGAGAACCAGTGGATGTGCTGCATTTGGTCTTTCAAAAGGCTTTTGACAAGGTCCCGCACAAGAGATTGGTGTGCAAAATCAAAGCACATGGTATTGGGGGTAATGTACTGACGTGGATAGAGAACTGGTTGGCAGACGGGAAGCAGAGAGTCGGGATAAACGGATCCTTTTCAGAATGGCAGGCAGTGACTAGTGGAGTGCCGCAGCGCTCAGTGCTGGGACCCCAGCTCTTTACAGTATTCTTTAACGATTTAGATGAAGGAATTGAGTGTAATATCTCCAAGTTTGCAGATGACACTAAACTGGGTGGCGGTATGAGCTGTTAGGAGGACGCTAAGATGTTGCAGGGTGACTTGGACAGGTTAGGTGAGTGGGCAAATACATGGCAGATGCAGTATAATGTGGATAAATGTGAGGTTATCCATTTTGGGGGCAAAAACACGAAGGCAGAATATTATATGAATGGTGGCAGATTAGGAAAGGGAGAGGTGCAACAAGACCTGGGTGTCATGGTTCATCAGTCATTGAAAGTTGGCATGCAGGTACAGCAGGTGGTAAAGAAGGCAAATGGTATGTTGGCCTTCATAGCTATGGGATTTGAGTATCGGAGCAGGGAGGTCTTACTGCAGTTGTACAGGGCCTTGGTGAGGCTTCACCTGGAATATCGTGTTCAGTTTTGGTCTCCTAATCTGAGGAAGGACGTTCTTGCTATTGAGGGAGTGCAGCGAAGGTTCACCAGACTGAATCCAGGGATGGCTGGACTGACATATGAGGAGAGACTGGATCAACTGGGCCTTTATTCACTGGAGTTTAGAAGGATGAGAGGGGATCTCATAGAAACGTATAAGATTCTGACGGGACTGGACAGGTTAGATGGGGGAAGAATGCTCCCGATGTTGGGGAAGTCCAGAACCAGGGGACATAGTCTTAGGATAAGGGGTAGACCATTTAGGACTGAGATGAGGAGAAACTTCTTTACTCATAGAGTTATTAACCTGTGGAATTACCTGGCGCAGAGAGTTGTTGATGCCAGTTCATTGGATATATTCAAGAGGGAGTTAGATATGGCCCTTACGGCTAAAGAGATCAAGGGGTATGGAGAGAAAGCAGGAAAGGGGTACTGAGGGAATGATCAGCCATGATCCTATTGAATTGCGGTGCAGGCTCAAAGGGCCGAATGGCCTACTCCTGCACCTATTTTCTATGTTTCTGTGATAGCTTTCTGTGTTTCTTGCACAAGGACACACTCTCTGAACAACAACATTTAAAAGTTTCTCACCATTTAAAAAATATTCTGCTTTTTTATTCTTCCAACCAAAGTGAATCACCTCTCACTTGCCTACATTATACTCCATCTGCTATTTTACTGTCCACTCAGTCTATCTATTTCCCTTTGCAGACATAAGATACATAAGAAATAGGAACAGGAGTTGGTCATACGGCCCCTCGAGCCTGCTCCGACATTCAATAAGATCATGGACTCAGCTCCACTTCCCCGCCCGCACACCATAACCCCTTATCCTTTCATCGTTTAAGAAACTGTCTATTTCTGTCTTAAATTTATTCAATGTCCCAGCTTCCGCAGCTCTCTGAGGCAGCTTTGTGTTCTCATAGCTTACTGTCCCACCTAGCATTGTATCATCAGCAAACTTGGATACATTACACTCGGTCCTTTCATCTAGGTTATTAATATAGATTGTAAATAGCTGAGGCCCCAGCACTGATCCTCACGGCACCCCACTGCCAACCTGAAAAAGACCCATTTATCCCTACTCTCTGTTTTCTGTCCGTTAACCAATCCTCTATCCATACTAATACATTACCTCCAATCCCATGAGCCCTTATCTTGTATAATCATCATCATCATGCTACATAACCTTTCATGTAGCACTTTATCGAATGCCTTTTGGAAATCCAAATATATTACATCCACTGGTTCCCCTTTATCTACCCTGCTAGTTGCATCCTCAAAAAACTCCGATAAATTTGTCAAACATGATTTCCCTTTCATAAAACTATGTTGATTTTTTGTTGATAATTGTGATGTTTGGAGTAAGAAATTTGCAAGAGTTATGCATACCTCTGGTACAACATACAATGAATAATTCTGTTCTGTTCCACTGATGATAAACTGCTTTTAGCTGTCTTGATATTTGTGTTTGTTATCATGAATTTTTTTAATCCCAATTTTGCATTCTCCTCCAAAGGCAGTGACTCATGTTGGAGATACAGTACTATCGGTGTCATGACCTAAGGGTCAGTCGTCATGTGTGAGTGTAGATGGTAAGTGTCTTCAATACAGAGGGAAAGCCAAGCCCATTGCTGTTCTTAACCCATGTTTATACACATGCACTTTGCAGTAGGAGAGTCACAGATAGCAATCAGGAATGGGAGCTATTTGGTTATGAGAAATTTTGATGCTTAAGTATCCTTATTTTCCTCATTGACCTGACTGCAATCCTTGGACCAGCCATTTGGGGTATTTGTTTAGTTGCGATTTAGAATTCATCCATGTCCTTATGTATCAGGCCAGGTTTGTCAGTACTGTATATCCTATTTAAACTTGAAAGTTTTTGAGGTTTAAAAATAGATATACAGAAATAGTATTCGGCTGTATTTTTCAACATTTTTGATTTTGTTTTTAATGACTATTATTTATATTCTCAATCACCAGTTGCTGTTGTAAATGAACTGGAGCAAATTCCCGACTATTCTTTATGCAAATTTTCTAACCTAACTACAATTTGATTGCGCATATCACTATTGAGCTGACTTGGATTCATGCATCAAATTTTCTGCCAATAAAACCACCAGGCAGGCATTATCGTGGAGTCTTTCAAGATAACGGCCCAGTTCCAGAGATGAAAAAATGGTGTGTGGATGTTTTTCCCTATATTAAGTTTGAGAACATTTTACAAAACATATCATCATCATCATAGGCAGTCCGTCGGAATCAAGGAAGACTTGCTTTCACTCTTAGCATGAGTTCTTAGGTGACTGTACAGTCCAATATGAGAACCACAGTCTCTGTCACAGGTGGGACAAACAGTCGTTGAGGGGAGGGGTGGATAGGACTGGTTTGCCGCACGCTCTTTCCGCTGCCTGCGCTTGATTTCTGCATGCTCGCGACGACGAGTCTCGAGGTGCTCAGCGTCTTCCCGGATGCACTTTCTTCACTTAGGTCTTTGGCCAGGGACTCCCAGGTGTCAGTGGGGATGTTGCACTTTATCAGGGAGGCTTTGAGGCTGTCCTTGTAATGTTTCCACTGCCCTCCTTTGGCTCTTTTGCTGTGAAGGAGTTCAGAGTAGAGTGCTTGCTTTGGGAGTCTTGTGTCTGGCATGCGGACTATGTGGTTTGTCCAGCGGAGCTGATCAAGTGTGGTCAGTGCTTCAATGCTGGGGATGTTGTCCTGGTCGAGGACGCTAATGTTGGTGCGTCTGTCATCCCAGGGAATTTGTAGGATCTTGCGGAGACATCGTTGATGGTATTTCTCCAGCAACTTGACGTGTCTACTGTACATGGTCCATGTTTCTGAGCCATACAGGAGGGCGGGTATCACTACAGCCCTGTAGACCATGAGCTTGGTGACAGTTTTGAGGGCTTGGTCTTCAAACACTCTTTTCCTCAGGCGGCCGAAGGCTGCACTGACGCACTGGAGGCAGTGTTGGACCTTGTCATCAATGCCTGCTCTTGTTGATAGGAGGCTCCTGAGATAAGGGAAGTGGTCCACGTTGTCCAGGGGCGTGCCGTGGATCTTGATGACTGGGAGGCAGTGCTGTGCGGTGAGTACAGGTTGGTGGAGGACCTTTGTCTTACTGAGGTTTAGCGTAAGGCCCATGCTTTCATACGCCTCAGTAAATATGTCGACGATGTCCTGGAGTTCATCCTCAGTATGTGCGCAGATGCAGGCATCGCCCGCGTACGTAGCTTGATGACAGAGGTTGGGGTGGTCTTGGACCTGGCCTGGAGACGGCGAAGGTTGAACAGGTTCTCACTGGTTCTGTAGTTTAGTTCCATTCCAGCGGGGAGCTTGTCGACTGTGAGGTAGAGCATGGCAGCGAAGAAGATTGAGAAGAGGGTTGGGGCGAAGACGTAGTCCTGCTTGACCCGGTCCGGACGTGGATTGGGTCTGTGATGGATCCATTAGTAAGTATCACGGCCTGCATGTCGTCGTGGAGCAAGCGGAGGATGGTGACGAACTTTAGGGGGCATCCGAAATGGAGGAGGACACTCCATAGACCCTCGCGGTTGACAGTGTCAAAGGCCTTTGTAAGGTCAAAGAAGGCCATGTATAAGGGCTGGCGCTGTTCCCTACATTTTTCCTGCAGCTGTCGTGCTGCAAAGATCATGTCCGTTGTGCCCCATAGGGGACGAAATCCGCACTGTGACTCCAGTAGGAGCTCCTCGGCCGCAGGGAGAAGACGGTTGAGGAGGACTCTAGCGACGACTTTCCCAGTGGCTGATAGTGGGGAGATTCCCCTGTAATTGCTGCAGTCGGACTTGTCCCCTTTTTTAAAGATGGTCACGATCACTGCATCTCTGAGATCTCCCGGAATGCTCTCCTCCCTCCAGATGAGAGAGATGATGTCATGTATTTGCGCCAACAGTGCCCCTCCGCCATACTTCAGTGCCTCAGCAGGGATTCCATCCGCATCCGTAGCCTTGTTGTTTTTAAGCTGTCTTATGGCTTTTTCTACCTCGTCCAGCGGGCCCTGAATACCTCTGTGTCCTTGATGAGTGTTTCCCCGTTCTTGGCTAGCAGTGGGGTGGGGCCTTGGGTATTTGGACCGTAGGTGGCCTTGACTGCGCTGAAGAATCCTCGCACATCATGGCTGTCAGCCAGTTGCTGTATTTCCTGTGCTTTCTACATCCACCACCAGTTCTTTAGGTCCCGAGTTTTTTGTTGGACCATAGCCTTGAGCCGACTGTAATGCTGCTTTTTTGCTCCCGAGTTGGGTTGTTGTTTAAGGCTCAGAAATGCCCTGCACTTGCGATCTATTAGCTCTTGGATCTCCTGATCATTCTCATCAAACCAGCCCTAGTGTTTCCTGGTTGAGTGACCGAGCGTCTCTTTGCAGGCACTGGTTATGGAGGCCTGGAGGGCAGACCAAGCGCTGTGGGCATTCTGCGTCTCAGGGTTATCAAGGCATGCCAGATTAGTTGTGAGGTGCTGGCTGTATAGGGCTCTCTCAGCATGTCATATACTGGCTATATGACATGCATACTCTCAGTTTTCACATTACCTGGTCCTTTTTAGCTGTATGAATGGATTAGTAAAGTTCCAGATGAATGTAAATCCATTTAAGATTTGAGCCCCAGGACACTATGCTGAAATATTATTTCTGTTATTAGTTATTCTATCCCTGGAAAATCAATACTGGAAGAGAATGACTTTATTTTGACAACTCATCCAAAGAGAAATGTTTTCTGAATGTGGCAGCCTCTATATCCATATTGGAAGTGTAGGTATATGAACTGAGAAACCATGACTCACATGTCATTGGCGATCAAACAATTGCCACATTGTTGTCAATCACAGTTATCTTTATAGTACTCTAGGATTATCCTAATTTAAAGCTGTTATCTACCATCCTGTTCATAATTTTACAAAATCCTACAATTATAACTTTATTAAATCTGCACTGGGGAAGATTTCCTCTGGGGAACTATGGGGTAAATTTTCATCTTCAACGCTTATGGTGCAGAGCATTGCACACCAGGAGCACATATGAGCATTTGGGAATGTGCCCCCATTATTAATGTCCATTAAAAGTAACGTGTAACTAAATTGTTAAACTGTGTGTAAAAGTAGTTCACTGAGGAAATCTTTTCCCCTGCAGGTTCAAGAGAAGAGTTCCAGGAAAATTTGAATTGATGTAGATTGGGCCAATTGAAACTTATTTACTAGCTTTTGTTCATTCTGTTTTGGGTAGCATACATATGTACCAGCCACGGCTCAGTTGGTAGCACCCTTACCTCTGAGTCAGAAGGTTGAGCGTTCAAGTCCCACTACAGAGACTTAAGCACAAAAATCCAGGCTGACACTCCAGTGCATTACAGTGCTGCACTGTCGGATGTGCCGTTTTGCAGATGAGAAATCTGCTCTCTCAGGTGGACATAAAAATCCAATGGCACTATTTCGAAGAAGAGCAGGAGAGTTATCCCCAGTGTCCTGGCCAATATTTATTCCTCAATCAAAATCATTAAGAACAGATTATCTGGTCATAATAAGAACATAAGAAATAGGAGCAGGAATCGGTCATACAGCCCCCTCAGCCTGCTCCGCCATTTAATACAATCATGGCTGATCCGATCATGGACTCAGGTCCACTTCCCTGCCCGCTCCCCATAACCCCTTAATCCCTTAGCAGTTAAGGAACTGTCTATCTGTGTCTTAAATTTATTCAATGTCCCGGCTTCCACAGCTCTCTGAAGCAGCGAATTCCACAGATTTACAACCCTCTGAGAAAAGAAATTCCTCTCATCTCAGTTTTAAATGGGCGGCTCCTTATTCTAAGATTATGCCCCCTAGTTCTGATCTCTCCTGTGGTCATTATCACATTGCTGTTTGTGGGAATTTGCTGTGTGCATATCCGCTGCCGCGTTTCCTACATTACAATAATGACTACACTTCAAAAGTACTTCATTGGCTGCAAAGCACTTTAGGACTTCCAGTGGTCATGAAAGGCACTATATAAATGCAAGTCTTTCTTTAGCATACAGCATTTTTATAATGCCATTTTGTCCCACCTAAGATCCGCTAATTTAGCACAGTCAAGATGGTCAAACCTGAGCCCTTCCTTATCTGAATAGTTAATTCTAGTCATTAACTTAACTGTCTGAGCTATTGAGAAAGCCTACTGTCTGTGTAGTTTCTATCATAAAGGAGAAGAATTCCAAAACATTAAGATGAACTGTCGGTGGTCCTGAAAGGCAGCAGCAGACATCGACTCCGGGGCGGGATTTTCCTTCTGTGCGTCATCCGCAGGAGAAGATGCAGGAGGAGGGACGTGAGATAGTCTGCCCAAGTCAATTCAAATTCAGTTGCAGGGTGAGAAAGTTGGTTCTCAAACCAAGATCCTAAGTTTAAATAAAAGAGACTACAAAGGTATGAGGGCAGAGTTGGCTAAAGTGGACTGGGAAAATAGACTAAAATATGGGATGGTTGATGCGCAGTGGCAGACATTTAAGGAGATATTTCATAACTCGCAACAAAAATATATCCGAATGAGAAGGAAAGACTGTAAGAGAAGGCATAACCATCCGTGACTAACTTAGGAAATAAGGGGTGGTATCAAATTGAAAACAAGGGTATACAATGTGGCCAAGTCTAGTGGGAGGCCAGAGGATTGAGAAATTTTTAAAAGCCAGCAAAGAATGACTAAAAATATGATAAAGAGAGGGAAGATAGATTATGAAAATAAACTAGCACGAAATATAAAAACAGAGTTTCTGCAGGTACATAAAAAGCAAAAGAGTTGCTACAGTAAATGTTGGTCCCCTGGAGGATGAGACTGGGGAATTAATAATGGAGAACGGGAAATGGCAGAGACGTTGAACAAATATTTTGTATCAGTCTTCACAGTAAAAGTCACTAAAAACATCCCAGTAGTGGATAATCAAGGGGCTATAGGGAGGGAAGAACTTAATACAATCACTATCACTAATGAAGTAGTACTTGGCAAAATAATGGGACTAAAGGTGGACAAGTCCTCTGGACCTGATGACTTACATCCTCGGGTCTTAAAAGAAGTGTCTGCAGAGATAGTGGATGCATTGGTTGTAATCTACCCAAATTCCCTGGATTCTGGGGCGGTCCCAGCGGATTGGAAAACTGCAAATATAATGCCCCTATTTAAAAAAGGAGACAGACAAAAAGCAGGAAACTATACACCAGTTAGCTGAACCTCTGTCATTGGGAAAATGCTAGAGTCCATTTTTAAGGAAGCAGTAGCGGGACATTTGGAAAAGCATAATTCAATCAAGCAGAGTCAGCATGGTTTTATGAAAGGGAAATCATGTTTGACAAATTTTCTGGAGTTCTTTGAGGATATAACGAGCAGGGTAGATAAAGGGGAACCAATGGATGTAGTGTATTTGGATTTCTAGAAGGCATTCAATATGGTGCCACATAAAAAGTTACTGCACAACATAAAAGTTCACGGTGTTGGGGGTAATATATTGGCATGGATAGTGGATTGGCTAACTAACACAAAACAGAGAGGTGAGATAAATGGTTCATTTTCCGGTTGGCAAACAGTGACTAGTGGCGTGCCGCAGGGATCGGTGCTGGGTCCTCAACTATTTACAATCTATATTAATGACTTGGATGAAGGAACCGAGTGTAATGTAGCCAGGTTTGCTGATGATATAACGATGGGTGGGAAAGCAAATTAGAGGAGGACACAAAAAATCTGCAAAGAGATATAGACAGGCTGTGAGTGGGCAAAAATTTGGCAGATGGAGTATAATGTGGGAAAATGTGAGGTTATCCACTTTTGCAGAAATAATAGAAAAGCAAATTATAATTTAAATGGAGAAACATTTCAAAGTGCTGCAATACAGAGGGACCTGGGGGTCCTTGTGCATGAAACTCAAAAAGTTAGTATGCAGGTACAACAAGTAATCAGGAAGGCAAATGGAATGTTGGCCTTTATTGCGGGGGGGATAGAGTATAAAAGCAGAGAAGTCCTGGTACACTACAGGGTATTGGCAAGGCCACACCTGGAGTACTGCGTACAGTTTTGGTCTCCGTATTTAAGGAAAGACATTCTTGCATTGGAGGCTGTTCAGCGAAGGTTCACTTGGTTGATTCTGGAGATGAGAACATAAGAACACAAGATATAGGAGCAGGAGTAGGCCATACACCCCCTCGACCCTGCTCTGCCATTTAATACGATGGCTGATCGGATCATAGATTCAGGTCCACTTCCCTGCCCGCTCCCCATAACCCCTTATTCCCTTATCGATTAAGAAACTGTCTATCTCTGCCTTAAATTTATTCAATGACCCAGCTTCCACAGCTATCTGAGGCAGAGAATTCCACAGATTTACAACCCTCTGAGAGAAGAAATTCCTCCTCATCTCAGTTTTAAATGGGCGGCCCCTTATTCTAAGACTATGCCCCCTAGTTCTAGTCTCCCCTATCTGTGGAAATATCCTCTCTGCATCCACCTTGTCAAGCCCCCTCAGAATCTTATATGTTTTGATAAGATCACCTCTCATTCTTCGCATTCCAATGAGTAGAGGGTCAAACGACTCAATCTTTCCTCATAAGTCAACCCCCTCATCTCCGGAATCAACCTAGTGAACCTTCTCTGAACTGCCCAAAACTGCATGCAGTATTCCAGGTGTGGCCTCACCAATACCCTGTATAACTGTTGCAAGACTTCCCTGCTTTTGTACTCCATCCCCTTTGCAATAAAGGCCAAGATTCCATTGGCCTTCCTGATCACTTGCTGTACATGCATACTAACTTTTTGTGTTTCATGCACAAGTACCCCCAGGTCCCGCTGTACTGCGGTACTTTGCAATATTTCTCCATTTAAATAATAACTTGCTCCTTGATTTTTTTTCTGCCAAAGTGCATAACCTCACACTTTCCAACATTATACGCCATCTGCCAAATTTTTGCCCACTCACTTAGCCTGTCTATATCCCTTTGCAGATTTTTTGTGTCCTCCTTACACAATGCTTTTCCTCCCATCTCTGTATCGTCAGCAAACTTGGTTACATTACACTCGGTCCCTTTATCCAAGTCATTAATATAGATTGTAAATAGTTGGGATCCCAGCACTGATCCCTGCGACACCCCACGAGTTACTGGTTGCCAACCCGAGAATGAACCATTTATCCCGACTCTCTGTTCTCTGTTAGTTAGCCAATCCTCTATCCATGCTAATATATTACCCCCAACACCGTGAACTTTTATCTTGTGCAGTAACCTTTTATGTGGCACCTTGTCAAATGCCTTCTGGAAGTCCAAATACGCCACATCCACTGGTTCCCCTTTATCCACCCTGTTCGTTACATCTTCAAAGAATTCCAGCAAATGACTTCCCCTTCATAAATCCATGATGACTCTGCCTGACTGAATTATGCTTTTCCAAATGTCCTGCTCCTACTTCTTTAATAATGGACTCCAACATTTTCCCAACCACAGATGTTAGGCTAACTGGTCTATACTTCCCTGCTTTTTTTCGGCCTCCTTTTTTCAATAGGGGCTTTACATTTGCAGTTTTCCAATCTGCTGGGACCTCCCCAGAATCCAGGGAATTTTGGTAAATTACAACCAGTGCATCCACTATCCCTGCCGCTACTTCTCTCGAAGCTCTCAAAGTCTCTCTGTCAGATGGCTGAATCATCCACCAACAAAAATTTCAGCTTTGTTATCCACTTATCCTAATCTCATCGCCATTGTTATGTTTTCAGTGCGACATTACAAACACACAGGCTTTAAGATGGCTGACAACTTCAGGAAGCCTAGTCAGGTGACCTGAACTGTTTATTGTTGTAAACAGCACTGGCTGCAGTGCCACAGTAGTCCACTGGGTGGAGCTATATATATTACAGTTAACGCTCTGATTTGCATGCTATTTCCCTGAGGGTGAAGAAGCTCAACATTTATATCATAGAATCATGGAAATTTACAGCAAGGAAGGAGGCCATTTTGGCCCATTGTATCCACGCCGGCCGACAAAGAGCTATCCAGCCTAATCCCACTATCCACCTCTTGGTCCGTAGCCTTGTAGATTACGGCAATCCAAGTACACATCCAGGTACTTTTTAAATGTGATGAGGGTTTCTGCCCCTACCACCCTTTCAGGCAGTGATTTCCAGACCCCCACCACCCTCTGGGTGAACAAATTTCCCCTCAAATCCCCCTACCAATTACTTTAAATCTATGCCCCCTGGTTGTTGACCCTTCTGCTAAGGAAAAAACGTCCTTCCTATCCACTATATATAGGTCCTTCATAATTTTATACACCTCAATAAGGTCTTCCCTCAGCCTCCTCTGTTACAAAGAAAACAAACCCAGCCTATCCAATCTTTCCCCATAGCTAAAACTCTCCATCCTTGTAAATCTTCTCTGTAACCTCTCTAGTGCAATCACATCTTTCCTGTAATGCGGTGACCAGAACTGCATGCAGTAGTCTAGCTGTTGCCTAACTAGTGTTTTATACAGTTCAAGTATAACCTCTCTGTTCTTGTATTCTATGCCTCGGCTAATAAAGGCAAGTACCGTATGCCTTCTTAACCACCTAGCTTGCTACTTTCAGGGATCTGTGGACATGCACTCCAAGGTCCCTTTGTTCCTCCACACTTCTCCGTGTCCTACCATTTAATGTCTATTCCTTTGCCTTGTTAGCCCTCCGCAAATGCATTACCTCGCACTTCTCTGGATTGAATTCAATTTGCCACTGTTCTTCCCACCTGACCAATTCATTGCTATCTTCCTACAGTCTACAGCTTTTTTCTTTATTATCAACCACAGAGCCAATTTTAGTATCATCTGCAAATGTTTTAATCATATCCCCTACTTTCAAGTCTGAATCACTGATATATACCACAAAAAGCAAGGGACCTAGTACTGAGCCCTGTGGAATCCCAGAGAGGATTGGAAAATGATGGTCAGAGCCTCTGCTATTTCCTCTTTCACTTCTCTTAACAGCCTGGGATACAGTTCATCTGGGCCTGGGTATTTATTTGCTTTCAAAGCTGCTAACCCCCTTAATACTTCCTCTCTCACTATGATTATTTCATCTAATATTTCACATTGATTGATGCATTGCCCCTCTCTTTTGTGAAAACAGATGCAAAGTATTCATTAAGAATCATACCCACACCTTCCGCTTCCACACACACATTACCTTTATGGTATCTAATAGACCCTACTCTTTAGTTATTCTCTTGATTTTAATGTATTTATAAAATACCTTTGGGTTTTTCTTGATTTTACTTGCCAAAATGTTTTCCTGCTCTCTCTATGCTTTCCTAATTTCCTCTTTAATTTCACCCCTGCACTTCCTATACTCCTCTAGGCTTTCCGCAGTATTGAGCCCTTGGTATCTGTCATAAGCCTCCCTTTTTTTCTTTATCCTACCCTGTATGCTCCTTGACATCCAGAGGGCTCTAGATTTATTAGTCCCACCCTTTTTCTTTAAGGGAACATGCTTGCTCTGAACCCTCAGGATCTCCTCCCTTAAATGCCTCCCACTGCGCTGACACTGATTTACCTTCAAGTAGCTGTTTCCTGTCCACTGTAGCTAAATCACATCTCAGCTTAGTAAAATTGGTTTTACCCCAATTGAGAACTTTTATTCCTGGTCTATCTTTGTCCTTTTCCATAACTACCCTAAATCTAACTGATTTATGATCACTAGCACCAAAATGCTCTCCCACTGAAAGCCCTTCCACTTGCCCAGTTTCATTCATAGAAACATAGAAATTAGGTGCAGGAGCAGGCCATTCGGCCCCTCGAGCCTGCACCGCCATTCAATAAGATCATAGCTGATCATTCAACCTCAGTTCCCCTTTCCTGCTTTCTCTCCATACCCCTTGATCTCTTTGGCTGTAATGGCCATATCTAACTCCCTTTTGAATATATTTAACGAACTGGCCTCAACAATTTTCTGTGGTAGAGAATGCCCTAAAACTAAGTGCATAACCGCCCCCTTCCTTGTTGGGCTTGCTACGTACTGGCTAAAAAGGTTCTCCTGAATGCATTTTTAGGAATTTTGCACCCTCTATACCTTTCACATTAATTCTATCCTAGTTAATATTAGGGTAGTTGAAATCCCCTACTTTTACTGCCTTATAGTTTTTACACTTCTCAGAAATTTGCCTACATATTTGCTCTTCTATCTTCCTCTGACTGTTTGGGGGTCTATAGTACATTCCCAGCAGTGTGATTGGTCCTTTTTTGTTCTTCAATTCAACCCATATGACCTCATTTGATGAACCTTCTGACATATCATCCCTCCTTACAGCTGTAATTGTTTCTTTAATCAATACTGTGACCCCTCTCCCTCCTTTTTTTATCCCCCTCTCTATCTCGTCTGAAAACTCTGTAACTAGGAAGGTTGAGCTGCCATACCTGCCCTTCATTTATCCATGTCTAAGTAATAGCTATATCATACACCCAAGCTTCTATATGTGCTCTCAGCTCATCTGCCTTATTCCCTAGACTCCTTGCATTGAAGTATATACCATTTAGCACTGCCAAACTCGCTTTTCTAGTCTTTGTTTCCCCCTGCCTCCCAAATTCACTTTCCAATTTTCTGCTTTCCAATTGCAGATTTGCTTCTCTCCCTTCTGAATCTAATCTAAGGTTCCCATCCCTCTGCCAAGCTAGTTTAAAGCCTCCCCAGAAGCACTTGCCCACACCCCCCCACCCCCCCACAACCCAGTGAGGATATTGGTCGCAGCTCAGTTGAGGTGCATCTGGCTTGTACAGGTCCCACCTCCCCAGAAACAGTCCCAATGCCTCAGGAATCTAAAGCCCTTCCTCCTGCACCATCTCTGCAGCCAAGCATTCATCTGCTCTATTTCTGAACTCACTCATGTGTGGCACCGGGAGTAATCCGGAGATTGCGACCTTTGAGATCCTGTTTTTTAATCTAGCTCCCTAAAATCTGCCTGCAGGACCTCATCCCTCTTTCTACCTATGTCATTGATACAAATATGGACCACGACTTCTGGCTGTTCACCCTCCCCCTTCAGAATGTCCTGCAGCTGCTCAGTGACATCCTTGACCCTGGCACCAGGGAGGCAACATTCCATCCTGGAGTCACGTCTGCAGCCGCAAAAATGTGTGCTCCCCTGACTATCTAATCGCCTACCACTATTGCTCTTCCAGTCTTCTTCCCCATCCCTCATGTGCAGCCGAGCCACCCGTGGTGCCATAGACTTGGCTCTGGCTGGACTCCCCAGAAGAACCATCGCCTCATCAGTACTCAGAACAGAATACTGGTTGGAGAGCGAAATGTACTCAGGGGACTCCTGCACTACTTGCCTGATCCTTCTCTTCTGTCTGGCGTCCACCCATTCCCTCTCTGCCTGCACACTCTTAAGCTGCGGAGTGACCACCTCTAGAAACGTACTATCCACAAAGTTCTCAGCCTCGCTGATGCACCGCAGTGACTCCGGCTGCCGCTCAAGCTCCGAAACATGGATCTTGAGCTGGTGTAGCTGGCGATACTTCCTCCACATCTGGGCATCCAGGCCATGAGAAGCGTCCAGGACATCCCACATGGCACAGGATGTGCATTCCACGGGACTGAGCTGCCCTTCCATGCCTCTATTTAATAGACTAAGAACTAACTTAGCAGAAATAAAATTTAAATTAAAAAAAACACACTCACCAGCTACTCACTAATCAGCTTCTTCCCTTGTGTTGACGTCACTCTTTTTTCTCTGACGTCACTCTTTCGAATTCTGCCTCTGTTCAGTGCTCTGCTGCACTGCCTCTGCTGCCAGGTTCCCGCGCTGTGTTTAAATGCTCCGCTTTCTCAATGTGCTCTGTTGCACTGCCTGCATATTCATATTTGTGCCTTACCTTTTACACCCTAACAGTAAAAATCTATATAAAAAGGTGGGTACATTTTCATGGCACTTCTGATGCCATTGAATTTCTTCTGCATCTGCATTAACTCGCTCCACTCCCTCCACCCATGTAGCTTGAACTGTGTTTTCAAAAGAGGGTAGTGTTCTGCTCTAAAGGTGGTCATCCAAGTGCCAGGCAATGACCATCTTCAACAAGCAAGAGTTTAACTACCTCCCCATGATTTGTAACAGCATTACCATCGTTGAATCCCCTGCCATCAACATCCTGGTGGTCACCATTGACCAGAAACGTAACTGAACCAGCCACATAAATACTGTGACAACAAGAACGGGTCAGAGGCTGGGTACTCTGTGGCAGGTGTCTCATCTGACTCCCCCACCTCCTGACTCCCCAAGGCCTTTCCACCATCTACAAGGTACAAGTCAGGAGTGTGATGGAAGACTCTCCATATGCCTCGATGAATGCAGCTCCAACAACACTCAAGAAACTCGACACCATCTAGGACAAAGCAGCCCGCTTGATGGGCACCCCATCCATCACTTTCATAAGAACATAAGAAATAGGAACAGGAGTAGGCCATACGTCCCCTCGAGCCTGCTCCACCATTCAATAAGATCATGGCTGATCTGATCATGGATACAGCTCCACTTCCCTGCCCACTCCCCATAATCCCTTATCCCCTTATTGTTTAAGAAACTGTCTATTTCTGTCTTAAATTTATTCAATGTCCCAGTTTCCACAGCTCTCTGAGGCAGCGAATTCCACAGCTTTACAACCCTCTGAGAGAAGAAATTTCTCCTCATCTCTATTTTAAATGGGCGGCCCCTTATTCTAAGACCATGCCCTCTAGTTCTAGTCACTCCCATCAGCGGAAACATCCTCTCTGCATCCACCTTGTCAAGCCCCCTCATAATCTTATACGTTTCAATAAGATCACCTTGCATTCTTCTGAATTCCAATGAAGCCCAACCTACTCAACCTTTCCTCAAGTCAACCCCCTCATCGCCGGAATCAACCTAGTGAACCTTCTCTGAACTGCCTGCAAAGCAAATATATCCTTTCTTAAAAATGGAAACCAAAACTGCACGCAGTATTCCAGGTGTGGCCTCACCAGTACCTTATACAACTGTAGCAAGACTTCCCTGCTTTTATACGCCATCCCCTTTGCCATAAAGGCTAGGATACCATCCATTGGCCTTCCTGATCACTTGCTATACCTGCATACTATCCTTTTGTGTTTCATGCACAAGTACCCCCAGATCCCGCTGTACTGTGGTACTTTTCAATCTTTCTCCATTTAAATAATAGCTTGCTCTTTGATTTTTTTCTGCCAAAGTGCATGACCTCACACTTTCCAACATTATACTCCATCTGCCAAATTTTTGCCCACTCACTTAGCCTGTCTATGGCCTTTTACAGATTTTTTGTGTTCTCACACATTGCTTTTCCTCCCATCTTTGTATCGTCAGCAAACTTGGTTACGATACACTCAGTCCCTTCTTCCAAGTCGTTAATATAGATTGTAAACAGTTGGGGTCCCAGCACTGATCCCTGCAGCACCCCATTAGTTACTGGTTGCCAACCAGAGAATGAACCATTTATCCCGACCCTCTGTTCTCTGTTCGTTAGCTAATCCTCTATCCATGCTAATATATTACCCCCAACCCTGTGAACTTTTATCTTGTGCAGTAACCTTTTATGTGGCACCTTGTCAAATGCCTTCTGGAAGTCCAAATACACTGCATCCACTGGTTCCCCTTTATCCACACTGTTCATTACATCCTCACAGAACTCCAGCAAATTTGTCAAACATGACTTCTGTTATGTCTTGGATAAGGAGTCAGACTAGATACTGCAAGCTCAAAGTAAGTGTGACCGTAGTCCTTTATTACAGATCTCAGAGTGCCTCTCCAGCCTGTGAGGCCTCCTGAAAAACAGGTGCTCCCAAGGGATTGTGGGATCTCTTGGGACTCCAGGGTATAAGCCCTCTGGTGGTTAGACATGGTAATTACAGGTTTACATACATAACAACACTCCCCCACCCCCCCCTGCCAAAAGTCAATAGTGTAACTATTTACAATGTGAGTCGATCTGGGGCCTTCCTTTCCCTGGTTGATCATCTTGGTGCAAATACTGGTGTTGGTGAGTCGTTTGTTGGGCCTTCGCTGGGCTGCTGCGCAGCTGGCCTTGCTGGACTGCTTGGGGTGGTGAGTCTTGCTGGGCTGCTGCGGGTGTTGGGTACTACTTCGTGGTCAACCGCTGGGTCGGTTGCCACTTGTGTGTGTGTTGGAGGATCGAAAAGGGTAGAGTCTATTGTGGATTGTTCTGAATAGTCCGTAAATCTGAGTTTGATTTGGTCCAAGTGTTTTTTGCTGGTGAGTCCATTTGCGAGTTTGACCACAAACACCCTATTCCCCTCTTTGGCCAAAACAGAGCCAGCAATCCATTTGGGACCTTGTCCATAGTTCAACACAAATACAGGATCATTTACTTCAATTTCGCGTGACACATTTGCGCGATCATGACATGTATTCTGTTGAAGCCGCCTGCTGTCTACCTGTTCATGTAGATCAGGGTGGACTAACAAGAGCCTTGTCTTAAATGCCCTTTTCATGAGCAGTTCAGCGGGAAGGACCCCAGTGAGCGAATGGGATCTTGTACATGGGATAAGCGAGTCTGCAGTGAGCCTTCAATTACCCTTTTCAAGCTCTACTTGATTGTTTGAACTGCTGCCTGACCGTTGGACGCTGGCTTAAACGGGGCAGATGCGACATATTTGACCCCCTTGCAGGTCATGAATTCCTTGAATTTGGCACTGGTAAAGCACGGCCCATTGTCACGTACAAGGACATCAGGCAGGCCGTGCGTGGCAAACATGGCCCGTAGGCTTTCAATGGTGGCAGCGGACGTGCTTGCTGACATTATCACACATTCAATCCACTTGGAGTGTGCATCTACAACCACTAAAAACATTTTTACCAAGAATGGGCCTGCATAGTCGAAATGAACCCTTGACCACGGTTTGGAGGGCCAGGACCATAAACTTAGTGGCGCCTCCCTGGGTGCATTGCTTAACTGGGAACATGTATTACATTTGTGCACGCAGGACTCTAAGTCTGCATCGATACCAGGTCACCACACATGGGATCTGGCTATCGCTTTCATCATTACAATGCCTGGGTGGGTACTGTGGAGATCACTAATTAAAGTATCTGGTCTTTTTTGGCACAACTACCCGATTACCCCATAGGAGGCAGTCTGCCTGTATAGACATTTCATCTTTGTGCCGCGCTGGTACGGCTTTATTTCTTCCTGCATCTCCATAATGGGACACTAGACCAACTCCCGTGGAGCACACAGTTTTTTTACTAAGGACAGTAAGGGGTCCTGGCTCGTCCAGGTTCTAATCTGTCAGGCGGTAACAGGTGATTGCTCACTCTCGAATGCTTCCATTACCATGACCAAATCTACGAGCTGTGCCAGCTCCACCCCGGTGGTGGGCAATGGTAGCTTACTGAGAACATTGGCATAGTTTTCTGTGCCTGGCCTGTGGCAGATGGCGTAGTTGTATGCGGACAACATGAGCGCCCAGCTCTGGATGCAGGCCGATGCATACATAATTATCCCCTTATTTTCAGAAAAGAGGGATATAAATGGCTTATGGTCGGTTTCCAATTCAAATTTGAGCCCGAACAGATATTGATATATTTTCTTTACCCCGTAAATACATGCTAACGCTTCTTTTTTGATCATACTGCAGGCCCTCTCGGCCTTAGACAGACTTCTGGATGCATAAGCAACTTGTTGCAATTTCCCAAATTCATTAGCTTGTTGCAATACACACCCGAACCCGTATGACGATGCATCACATGCTAGTACCAAATGTTTACCTGGATCGTATAACACAAGCAATTTGGTTGAACATAACAGCTTCCTAGCTTTCTCAAAGGCATTTTCTTGGCTTTTATCCCATACCCATTCATCTCCTTTATGCAGTAAAGAGTGCAGGGGTTCTAACAATGTACTAAAATCCGGTAAGAAGTTACCAAAATAGTTCGGGAGTCCTAGAAACGACAGCAGCTCCTTCACGTTCTCTGGTCTTTGTGCGTTTTTGAATTGGTGGGCCTGATGCTGTCCGCCACGCTTCTTCTCCCCAGTAACTCCACTTCAAGCGCCAGGAAAATGCACTTCGAGTGTTTTAGCCTGAGCCCCACACGATTAAGCCGACTAAGAACCTCCTCCAGGTTCTGCAGGTGCTCAATGGTGTTCCGACCTGTAACCAAGGTGTCGTCCTGGAAGACCAAGGTGCGCGGGACCAACTTCAGCAAGCTTTCCATGTTCCTCTGGAATATCACCGCGGCCGATCGAATCTCAAACGGGCACCTGTTGTAAACGAAAAGACCTTTGTGCATGTCGATGCAGGTGAGGCCTTTCAAAGATTCCTCCAGCTCCTGCGTCATGTAGACCGAGGTCAAGTCCAGCTTCGTGAACATTTTCCCTCCCGCCAGCGTCGCAAATAGGTCATCTGCCTTTGGTAGTGGGTATTGATCCTGCAGTGAGAAACGATTGATAGTTACTTTGTAATCACCACAGATTCTGACAGTGCCATCTCCCTTGAGGACTGGAACAATCGGACTGGCCCATTAATTGAATTCGATCAGTGAAATGATGCCCTCTCGTTGCAGCCTGTCCAGCTCGATCTCCACCCTCTCTCTCATCATGTAAGGTACTGCTCTCGCCCTGTGATAGATGGGTCGCACCCCCAGAATCAAATGGATCTGCACTTTTGCTCCTTGGAACTTCCCGATTCCTGATTTGAATAGCGAGGGGAACTTGCTTAGGATCTGGGCACATGAGGTGTCGTCGACAGATGAAAGCGCTTGGACGCCGTCCCAGTTCCAGCGTATCTTTCCCAGCCAGCTCCTGCTGAACAGCATGGGGCCATTGCCTGATACCACAGAGAGTGGTAAATCGTGCACCGCTCCATCGTAGGAGACCTTTATGGTAGTACTGCCAATTACGGGAATCAGTTCCTTTGTGTACGTTATAAGTTTGATGTGAATGGGAGTCAGGACTGGCCTTGAAGCCTTGTTGCACCACAACTTATTGAAAGTCTTTTTACTCATTATGGCTTGCGCCTGCGTCTAGCTCCATGGATACCGGGAGTCCATTTAATTCAACCTTCAGCATTATCAGGGGACACTTTGTGGTAAATGTGTGCATCCCATATACTTCTGCCTCCTTGGTCAGGGGCTCTGGTTCGTCATGATCCGCCGTGGATCTGTCCTCCTCTGCAACATGGTGGTTTGCAGAATTAGAAGCGTTTGCAGCTCGCCTGCACATACGTTGGAGGTGTCCCATTCTTCCACAGCCCTTGCAAACGTATCCTTTGAAGAGACATGAATGGAATCGATGATCACCCTCGCAGTGCCAACAAGCTGTTAATTGCCTTGTATTCACCACCCTTGATGGCGGACTCTGAGTCATCTGCAGATGTGCAGCTACAGACGTGTAAGTCCTGCCATGTACATTTCAATTCAGAAACAACGTTACTTTGTTCACAGTACTTGCAGCAGCACTAGTGTACTGGGAAATTTGTTTGGTATTTTCACTGGTGGAAATAAACGCTTGGGCTATTGCTATGGCTTTACTCAAGGTTGGGGTCTCTACAGTCAAAAGTTTGTGAAGTATTACTTCATGGCCAATGCCAAGTACAAAGAAGTCCCTGAGCATATGCTCCAAGTGTCCTTCAAATTCGCAATGTCCTGCAAGGCGCCTTAGCTTGGCGACGTAGCTCGCCACTTCCTGGCCTTCAGACCTCTTGTACGTGTAGAACCAATACCTCGCCATCAGAACGCTTTCCTTCGGGTTTAGATGCTCCTGAACCAGTGTGCACAGCTCATCGTATGACTTGTCTGTGGGATTTGCTGGAGCGAGCAGGTTTTTCATGAGGCCATACGTTGGTGCCCCTCAAACAGTGAGGAGGATCGCCCTTCGTTTGGCAGCATTCCCTTCTCCTTCCAGCTCGTTGGCCACAAAGTATTGGCCAAGTTGCTCCACGAAGGTTTCCCAATCATCTCCCTCCGAAAATTTCTCCAGGATGCCAACAGTTCTCTGCATTGTTGCGTTGGGGTTCGTCATCTGTATCTCATCGCCAGTTGTTATGTCTTGGATAGGGAGTCAGACTAGATACTGCAAGCTCAAAGTAAGTGTAACTGTAGTCCTTTATTACAGATCTCAGAGTGCCTCTCCAACCTGTGAGGCCTCCTTATATACAGGTGCTCCCAAGGGATTGTAGTATCCCTTGGGACTCCAGGGGATACACCATCTGGTGGTTAGACATGGTAATTACAGGTTTACACACATAACAACTTCCCCTTCATAAATCCATGCTGACTCTGCCTGACCAAATTTTGCTTTTCCAAATGTCCTGCTACTGCTTCTTTAATAATGGACTCCAACATTTTCCCAACCACAGATGTAAGGCTAACTGGTCTATAGTTTCCTGCTTTTTGTTTGCCTCCTTTTTTAAATATTGGTGTTACATTTGCAGTTTTCCAATCTGCTGGGACCTCCCCAGAATCCAGGGAATTTTGGTAAATTAGAACCAATGCATCCACAATCCCTGCCGCCAGTTCTCTTAAGACCCTAGGATGCAAGCCATCAGGTCCAGGGGATTTATCTGCCTTTAGTCCCATTTTCTTACTGAGTACCACCTCCTTAGTGATTGTGATTGTGTTAAGTTCCTCCCCCCCATAGCCCCTAGTCTATCCACTGTCGGAATATTGTTAGTGTCCACAACATTCACTCCCTCCACCACCGGCTCACCGTGGCTGCAGTGTGTGCCCTGTATAAGATGCACAGCAGCAGCTCGCCATGGCTTCTTCGGCAGCACCTCCCAAGGCTGCGACCTCCTAGAAGGACAAGGGCAGCAAGCACATGGGGATACCATCATCTGCAAGTTCCCCTCCATGTTACACACCATCTGACTTGGAAATATATCACCATTCCTTCATCGTTGATGGGTCAAAATCTTGGAACTCCCTCTTGAACAGCACTATGGGAGTACCTTCACCATAAGGACTGCAACTGTTCAAGAAGGCGGCTCACCACCACCTTCTCAAGGGCAATTAGGAATGGGCACTAAATGCTGGCCTTGCAAGTGACCCCCACACATCCTGGAATGAATTAACAAAAATCCTCCTTTGCTGCACCCCAGCAGTGGCACCTTCAATGGTTGCTCTGAAAATAGAAGGAATCTTCCCCAAAGGCTTCATTTTTGGACAAAAAGGTCATGCTGTCCCCGTACCAATGACTGCCTTTCTTCTCTAATCATAATCAGTCCACTCAGCCCTTTAAAAGTGAGCAGAATGTACAAGAGCTGTTGCCTTGCTCGGTTTTTTTATCCTCCTGTTAATCATGCGACTGGCCAGCCACTCTGCACATGCAGGAGCATAAGAAAATTAGGGGAGGGGATAGTCTCAAGATTTGGCAAAGCCACCCACCCACCTCCAGTGCTGCTGTGCTATGAATGAGAGCAGCCCCGATTTTGCTGCACATGCAAAATTGGAGCTTTTGACTTTTACAGAGACAATCAGGGTAATTTTATAAAATCACACTCCCAACATGGAGGCTCACCTGCGAGGAGCACATATCAGGAACTCGGGTGAATGCTTCAGAATAATAGATGGAAAATTGTGGAGGGTTGTGCGCCGTAATTCCCGATATGTGTTCCTGGTAGGTGAGGCTGTTTTACAACCAGTATGTTGAATTTGTTCAAGTTAGATTTAAAATATTCTGTAATAGAACACAATTTAAATTTTTGGCAGAACCACCCTAGCTCAGAGTCCAGTTGTAGCACCCCAACTGCTATCTTGGCTATGCTCAGCTAGATTGATTCCAAGACCTTCCTCAATTGTTATGCTGAACAGTGACTTTAACAGCTGAGCTATTGGGCGCTTTTGTAAAATGAGTTTCAAAGTTCTTTGTCAGCATACAAGAACACAAAGAAAGAAAGACTTGGATTTATATAGCGCCTTTCACGACCATTGGATGTCTCAACGAGTTTTATAGCCAATGAAGTACTTTTGGAATGTAATCACTGTTGCAATGTAGGAAACGCGGCAGCCAATTCACGCACAGCAAGCTCCCACAAACAGCAATGTGATAATGACCAGATAATTTGTTTTTTTGTTATGTTGATTTGGGGGATAAATATTGGACATAACTATTTATACTAATAAAATGGCCACCGTGTCTCTGATTGGCTCTCCATTATCACACGACCTATTACTGATTGGTCCCCTTGGAAGATAAGCCACACCCTGAAGTTTCTCTGGAATGTGTAAATGGAACCACCCAGCCCAAGTTCTCACTGACTTTGCAAATTGTAATTTGATCCATTCTGACTCCTGAAGTCATAGAGGACAGATCTCGAACAACCCAGCAAAAGCCTTCCAAGTTCCAGCCGAAGTCCCTTACCCCAGCGCAAGTGCATGACCTTACCCCCCCCCCCCGCCCCCCCCACCCACACTGCCATAGATGGAGCATTGTGTGCAGATTGTTATCAGGTTTATTGGGTATGAAGTGAATTGTGACAGTGTCATGACATCTGGATTTTATTCACTCCAACGATGTCCCTTGTAACACAAGCTCCTCTCTTCCCTCTGATCCCCCCCACCCATGTCTCTCTCTCACGCCCCTGTGTCTCTTCCCCCCCACCCCCCGTGTCTCTTCCCCCCCCCAACCCCGTGTCTCCCCGCCCCCCCCCGCCCCCGGCTCTCTTTCTCTCCCCCCGGGTCTCTAACCCATCCCCAGGCTCTCTCTTCCCCCGTCCCCCCGTCCCCCCCAGGCTCACTGTCTCTTCCCCCCTCCCCTTCCAGTCTCTCTCTCTCTCTCTCTCTTCACCCCCACCCCTACCAGGCTCTCTGTCTCACTCTTCTCCACCCCACCCCCCCCTCACCCCACCCCCACCAGGCTTGGGAACTAGTGAAATGGTTTACCTGCCACCAAAAATAGATATTCACATTTTTTTATTTCTATCCCATTACATTAATATGTGTAAAGGCACATTTTTTCCTTACTGCATTTACTGTAGTTTGAAATTGGCACTTATTTTCACACAAATATTGATCATTTTGGATCATCAATATTGTAGAAAGTTCATTCCTTCAGAAAATGATTAATGCTCCAACTGATACATTTAATAACAGGGTTTCTCTTATTAGAACTGTCCCCAGAACTATCTCAGCAGATTAAATTGATTAGTATTATGTTGAAAGCCAAGAAAAGATTATTTGTAATTGAAAATCTGCTAACCTTTCCATCTTCTTTCAGCATGTTTTACTTTTATTGGGTGTCCCTTAATGAAATGAAATTAACAAAGCTGTAACTAAACAGAAATTAGTTTTATATTATATAATTCCCACTGACTCTTTTTCTGAACAGGTTAATCTCTAGTCTCACTGGACAGGGTCCCCGGCGATGTCCAGCTTCCACCCCAATTCCAACTCCTACTTTCCGGCTTCATATGGGCGACGGATTTTAAAAGTTTAAATGAGGTCTGGCCGTTACAATCGACTGCTCCTTGCTTCCTTCATGACTTTCTGGCACGCCGCTCACTTTGGGCTCCCACACACCCATCCTGCTCTCAGATAAAATCGACCTCTAAGACTTACTGGCCTGGAGTTTTCACTCGATTGCGCTGGTTTTTCGCCGATATCAGCGCAAAAGATGTAGAATTTTAAGCACAAATTGCATTCAATGCAACTCGAGTTTTCGCAGTCTTTTGCGCCTACTTTCAGGCCAACTCTAGACTCACCTTCTTCGATCATTGGACTCAGCTTCTCTGGCCTCATTCTGCTGGGACTCTTGTCATGGAGGTTCAACCAGTAATGTAGATAACCTGAAGAAATGATTATTTTCAATTAATATTCGCATCAACTGAAGTTTATGGAATAGTTTGTATATGTCCCTGAATCTGTTGCTGCTACATTCGAAAACATTGTGGGGTCAAAATTTGGTTGGCAATGCCACCTGTTACCGCCGGAAAGGGGCAGCTAACGGGCGGCTAAATACTTACCATTGACGGTTCATGCTAAATTTAATTGGGCGGTGGGAGTGGCACCAAGACATACCGCTGCGTGCTCTGCCACCACCCATGTGGTAACATCATCGAGCATGCAATGTCCTCTTGCCACTGTGGCTGAGAAATTAGGTAAGTACGACCTGGAAAAGCTGGCGGGACATCGGAGATCCCGGGGCAATTTGGTCCAGAAATCAAGTGGTTATGTTTATTTTTTTTAGCATTTATGTATTAATGGGACCAGTGGAGAAGTGTGGGTGTGGGCGAGGGAAATTGGCGGAAACTTTTTTTTCATTTTTTTCATCTCGCAGCCTACTGTCGGGAAACTCAGTCGGCCTCCTGAGATGCCGGTCCGTTGGTGCCCGAGGATGAATGTGCAACACCACTTTTAGCGCTGCGCTCTCATCTTTGGGTGGGAAAAGTGAATTTTGCAGTTTGAGGAGGCACCTGGTATTGAAATCACTCAGCTGGTGTTACCTCAAAAATGGCGGGACCAAATTTCGACCCCTTAACACGTAACAGTCAATGCTGAATGGATAGTTTTTACAGACTGCAGGCTCCTAAGATGTTTGGGGCAAAATTGGCCTCGGTAGCGCCCCTTCGTTGGGGTGCTATGAGGCCTGTTAAGGTTCCAAAATGGTATACATGTCGCACACGCATGCTCCTGATGCAAAGTGCGACGGACACCTTACAGGTAAAGGGGTTAGTGTGCGCGCACATAATGTTGTCCGGCAGCATGCAGAACAGACAGATCATGATGTCAGTCAGTGTGCAATGCTGATTAGATGCCAGAGCTGCCATCTCTTAATATCCAACAGCTGAATACGCGGTCAATGGCATGAATCTGAGGAAGGACACTCTTGTTATTGAGGGAGTGCAGCGAAGGTTCACCAGACTGATTCCTGGGATGGCGGGAGTGACATATGAAGAAAGATTGGATCGACTAGGCTTATATTCACTGGAATTTACAAGAATGAGAGGGGATCTCATAGAAGCATATACAATTCTGATGGGATTGAACAGGGTAGATGCAGGAAGAATGTTCCCGATGTTGGGGAAGCCCAGAACCAGGGGTCGCAGTCTAAGGATAAGGGGTCGAGGACTGAGATGAGGAGAAACTTTTTCACCCAGAGAATTGTGAATCTGTGGAATTCTCTACCACAGAAAATTGTTGAGTCCAGTTCGTTGGATATATTCAAAAGGGAGTTAGATGTGGCCTTTATGGCTAAAGGGATCAGGGGGTATAGAGAGAAGGCAGGAGTGGGGTACTGAAGTTGCATGATCAGCCATGATCATATTGAATGGTGGTGCAGGCTCGAAGGGCCGAATGGTCTGCTCCTGCACCTATTTTCTATGTTTCTATGAAGGACCCCCAGCAGTGCTTTGTAAAGGGATCATCAACTCCAACCTGGCTGTTGCTACAATTCTACTCGTTTTTGGTGCTTCCTATAGTTGTTTCAAGTTTCAGAAATCTACAGGGAGTGGTGTGGCAGGTGCTGAAGTACTTTTCTGCTGAGTTCAAGGCTTCTGCACAAATCAGTTGCTTCCATACATCTTGGCATTGAGAATGACTGGGAGAATGAGAAGACGCCAAGAAGAGCAGGATAAGCTGCTAGAAAAAGGAGGAGGGGGTGAAGGGCTCTCAGCAGGAGGCCATATCCGCCGGGGGTATTTCGGGAGCAATACGACTACCTTAACTTGAGTGACGACCAATGTTTGCGAAGACTGCGCTTCACTAAAGAGGCTGACACTGAAATCTGCCACCTGCTGCAGCCACAACTCCAACCTCAGAGCAGGAAATTATCAATGGCTGTGAAGGTGACCAATGCCGATGAACTTTTATGCATCTGGCTCCTTCCAGGCTGGTGCTGGAGATATTAGGAATATCTCATGGTTTGCAGTGCACTGTTGCATAAGGGAGGTCACTGAGGCTCTCTATGTGAAGAGAGGTAACTTTGCTTCATTCCCTCTTGCCAGAGAGAAGCAGGCAGAGCAAGCATGAGGATTTGCAAGGATTGCAGGCTTCCCCATGGTGCAGGGTATCATTGACTGCATGCACATCACTTTTGCGCGTGCCTCATGTCAACTCTGCCATGTACCTGAACTGAGAGGGATTCCACTCAACGTGTAGCTAGTGTGTGGCCACAAGCAGTGCATCATGTGGGCCAATGCCTGGTATCCTGGCAACATTCATTCATTCTGCAGCAGTCCTCTGTGCCAGCTGTATTTCAACCACCACAGCAAACCAAAAGGTGGCTACTGGGCGACAAGGGCAATCCACTGACAACATGGTTCATGACTCCAGTCTGCAACCCTACACATCTGCACAGCAGGCATACAACGAGAGCCATGCTGCCACAAGAAATCTGATTGATCAGACCAATGGAATTTTGATGGTTTTACGAGGAGTTTCACCACTGGCTGCAACATGGATGGTGGAATGCTGCTGACCTTCAATTGAGGAGGCTGCATTTGGCCTCAAGCAGCACTGAGCCTAGAGAATCCAGCTTCTGACTGCACCATCTCAGCCTGGGCTGCAACAGTCTGGGCTGGCTGGCTGACAGGCAAAGGCAAGAGCACTGGTGCAGTGGCCTGAGAAAGGACAGTAGGTTTGCGCTTCATGGAGCCACTGCTACTCTCCGAGGGCGGCTCTTCAGCAATCCTAGTAATCTGTTGGAGAAGATTGCTGGACTGCTGTGACACCCTGGAAGCCCTTTTGAACACTGGTATCCACAGCCATGATGGCAGCAGACTGATCTTCCACTGCAGCACTCAGATGTTGGTTGGCTGCTGTTTGTGCTGCAATGGAAGCTGAGACATCGGCCATCAGATGCTGCATCATGGCCGGTTCCACAAATGTGTTCATGAAATTGGACACCAGTTCCATGCTGGAAAGGATGGCTCCAAGCTCTGCGCAAAACCCTGTGCCAAATTGGTGCTGGACTAACTTGATTGAGCTTTTTGAGGGGGTGACAAGGAGGGTCGATGAGGGTAATGCGTTTGATGTAGTCTATATGGATTTTAGCAAGGCTTTTGATAAGGTCCTGCATGGCAGGTTGGTCATGAAAGGAAAAGCCTGTGGGATCCAAGGCAAAGTGGCAAGTTGGATCCAAAATTGGCACGGAGGCAGGAAGGAAAGGATAATGGTCGATAGGCGTTTTTGTGAATGGAAGGCTGTTTCCAGTGGGGTTCTGCAGAGCTCAGTATTAAGTCCCTTGCGTTTTGTGGTATATATTGGACGAATGTAGGAGGTATGATTAAGAAGTTTGCAGTTGATACAAAAATTGGCCGTGTGGTTGATAATGAAGAAGAAAGCAAGGTATCAACGGACTGGTCAGGTGGGCAGAACAGTGGCAAATGGAATTCAATCCGGAGAAGTGTGAGGTAATTCATTTGGGGAGGGCTAACAAGGCAAGGGAATACACAATAAATGGCAGGACACTGAGAAGTGTAGAGGAACTGAGGGACATTGGAGTGCATGTCCACAGATTCCTGAAAGCAGCAGATTAGGTAGATAAGATGGTTAAGAAGACATACAGGATACTTTCCTTTATTAGCCAAGGCACATAGCTAATAAGAGCAGGGAGATTATGCTTGAACTGTATAACACACTAGTTAGGCCACAGCTAGAGTACTGCGTGCAGTTCTGGTCACCATGTCACAGGAAGGATGTGATTGCACTGAGAGGGTACAGATGACATTTACGAGGATGTTGTTGGGACAGGAAATTTTTAGCTATGAGGAAAGATTGGATAGGCTGCGGTTGTATTCTTTGGAACAGAGGAGGCTGAGGTGAGACCTAACTGAGGTATCTAAAATTATGAGGGGCATAGATAGAGTGGATAGAAAGGATCTATTTCCCTTAGCAGAGGGGTCAACAACCAGGGGACATAAATTTAAAATAATTGGTTGAAGGTTTAGAGGGGATTTGAGGGGAAATTTCTTCACCCAGCGGGTTGTGGAGGTCTGGAACTCTGCCTGAGAGGTTGGTAGAGGCAGAAGCCCTCACCACATTTAAAAAGCACTTGGATGTGCACTTGAAGTGCTGTAACCTGCAGGGCTACGGACCTAAAGCTGGAAAGTGGGATTCAGCTGGACACGATGGGCCGAAATGGCCTCCTTCCGTGCTGTAAATTTCTATGATTCTATGACCTATTCCCATTAGCAGAGGGGTCAATAACCAGGGAGCATAGATTTAAAGTAATTTGTAGGAGGTTTAGAGGGAATTTGAGGAGAGCTTTTTTCAATCAGAGTGTGGTGGGGGTCTGGAACTCACTTCCTGAAAGGGTGGTAGAGGCAGAAACCCTCATAGCATTTAAAAAGTACTTGCATGTGCACTTGAAGTGCCGTAACCTACAAGGCTCCGGACCAAGAGCTGGAAAGTGGGATTAGGTTGAATAGCTCTTTGTCGGCCGGCACGGACACATTGGGCAGAATGGCCTCCTTCTGTGATGTAAATTTTCATGATTCTATGATTTCTATAATTCTATGACTCCATGCTCCTTGACATTGAATACAGGCTTTGTGGCAGGCTTCCAAATGCACTAAGCATTTTGGTATGTACACCCATCAACCATTTTCTGTACCCTGGCCTATCGAAGTCCTCATCTGGGTCCTCTGCAGCAGAACTAATCCATGGCCTTGCCTTCCAACGAGCTGGCACCTGTGTTCTCCTTTCCCCCTACCCTGGCTGCAGCAGACTTGTGCCCGGTGTCTCACCATGTGCAGATTCCGCCTCTATGCTATCCTCTAAATCACACACAGTGTCAGTATCTGAGCTGGTGGCTGCGACTGTGAAATTGAGTGACGGTGTGTCTTTATCTTCACTGTCTTCCTGCTCTTCCACCACTGCCTGGGCAGGTTGCAGTTCTTGAATGTATTGTCGCCTCCCAAATCCATGCCCATCTTTCCCACAATTCCATGTTTGAATCCCTCCAATCCGGTTTCCGCACCTGTCACAGTACCGAAACGGCTCTCAACAAAGTCACAAATGACATCCTTTGTGACTGTGACAAAGGCAAACTATCCCTTCTCATCCTTCTTGACTTGTTTGCAGCCTTTGACACAGTTGACCACTCTATCCTTCTCCAATGCCTCTCCACTGTCGTCTAGCTGGATGGACTGCACTCGCCTGATTTCATTCTTATCTATCTAATAGTACCCAGAGAATCACCTGCAACGGCTTCTCTTCCCTCCCCCGCATCATTACCTCTGATGTCCCCCAAGAATTTATCTTTGGCCCCTCCTATTTCTCATCTACATGTTGCCCCTTGGCGACATCATCCGGAAACACAGCGTCAGTTTCCACATGTACGCTGATGACAGCCAGCTCTACCTCACTAGCACTTCTCTCGACCCCTTAACCACTGCATAACTAAAACCGCCTAAATCCACCTCCGTAACATCGCCCGTCTCCACCCTTGTCACAGCTCATCCGCTGCTGAAGCCCTCATTCATGCCTTTGTTACCTCTTGACTTGACTATTCCAACGCGCTCATGGCTGGCCTCCCACATTCTATTACTTAAACTAGAGATGATCCAAAACTCAGCTGCCCATGTCCTAACTCACACCATGTCCTGCTCATCCGTCACCCCTGTGCTTGCTGACCTACATTGGCTCCCGGTTAATCAACGCCTCAATTTCAAAATTCTCATCCTTATTTTCAAATCCCTCCATGGCTTTGTCGCTCCCTATCGCTATAATCTCCTCCAGCCCCACAACCCCCCCGAGATGTCTGCGCTCCTCTGATTCTGCCCTCTTGAGCATCCTTGATTATAATCGCTCAACCATTGCTGGCTGTGCCTTCTGTTGTCTAGGCTCCAAGCTCTGGAACTCCTTGCCTAAATCTCTCTGCCTCTCTTTCCTCCTTCAAGGCGCTCCTTAAAACCTACCTCTTTGACCAAGCTTTTAGTCACCTGCGTTAATTTCTACTTATGTGGCTCAGTGTCAAATTTTTCATCTCATAATACTCCTGTGAAGCGCCTTGGGACATTTCACTACGTTAAAGGTGCTATATAGATACAAGTTGTTGTTGTTGTTGTTGTTCTTGGGTATCTGAAATAAAAAAGGAACAAGGGTTGGGTTGTGGTGAGGGGAGCGGAGAAAGTAAGAAGTGCATGCCCTTGTGGATACAGGACATCTCTCCTCCATTCCACCTTATCCACCAAGACCTCCAGTGTCCGATAACCTAGGGGCCCTCTCGCTACCATGGTCAGCCATTCTTCTCTCTTTTCCAGCTCAGATTCAGTTGCAGAATGACTCCCAGCATCTGCTCCAGCCATAGTGCACCACCCCTTTAAGAGGTGCAGGCTAGCTTTAAGTAGTACAAGTTAATAACAATATTGGGCCCTCTGCTGATGAATGCAGCTAATGAACAGCAAGGTTAGCACTCGCTGCAGGGAGAAATCATTATAATGAGCAGGCAGCACGAAATTGGCACGCTGCCTGCATTCCACTCAACAGGCACGGGTTTAATCATGTGCATCGCGATCCTGGTGCCCGTTTTCAGGGCTAACCAATTTAAGCACCGTTATGTATTATCCTTCCCACTGGATTTTCTTTGCCCGCCAGAAATTTTTTATTCTGTTCTGGTGGGATCAATTTTAATTCACTGATCAAATGAATAATCTAGGTTCTAACTGTAGGGAGATCAGACATGGATCGTGGTTTAATTGATGCCACTGGTGTCAGGTTGGTGGTTGTTAGGTAAGCAGAATAATCTGGCAAAATCCTTTGCAAGACATGAAATAAATTAGCTTTATTTATACACCACACTCTTCAATCGACATTCTTGTTTTTGTTGCCATTTTACCACAAGTTAAGTGTTAAAGCTAGAGTACTTCAAAATAAGTATTATATAGATGTAGCAGCCAATGCCTGGATTATTGTGTGTGGGTTAATGGTATGGTGTATTTGTACTTGAAAGCAGTGTATTAGCATTGATGGTTCCAACAATTATGACAAATACCACAATTCAGCATTGTCCCTGTATTAGTAATATTAATCATAGGTTTAATAGAATAAATCACGTGCTCAAGACATTAATTACAGTATTTTCTTATGGGTGAATCCAGTCCTGCAATTTCCTTCAGTTAAACATTGGGAAGACTAAAGGCATCATTTTCAAGCCCTCCTGCAAACTCTGTATCTTGCCATCAAATTCATCCCCCTTCCTGGCTGCTGTCTTAAATTGAACCGGATTATTCACAACCTTGGTGTCCTATTTTACCTTAAATTGTGACTAAAATTGTACCCAATTCAAACTAGAAGTAATGCAAGATGAGGCTTGTTATCTGAAACCTGATCTTGGCCTGTGTGGGTAATAGAGCTATTACAGGAAACAGATAACGTTAAAGTAGAGAAGGGAGAAAGTATTAAGTTTACTGTGGCACTTTGGCAGAGCACAATTGCCAAATAACACTGATATTGAGTGCTAAATGGAAAAATGTAATAAAAAACAGCTGAGTAGCATTTAGTTGGATACATGTGTAATAAGCTAGTGATTTCATTTTCCCCTACAGCATTTATCACCTTCTGAACGTATGTGTCAGATTTCAAAATCAGAAGAACATTCAGTAATTAGAGATATGTGCACTGTTGATGTATTTAGTTTCCTATATTAATTTTGGGTAAATGGGTAACACTTAAGATTAGATTTTCCACTTGAGTGAAATCCCAAGTAAAAAAAAATGTTGCATGATTCGCTAAGAATGAGGCTGGCCCCACTGCAGTCCGGCGTCCGGGGTTAGCCGAATTACAACAACAACAAATAGTATTTATATAGCGCCTTTAATGTAGTGAAATGTCCCAAGGCGCTTCACAGGAGTATTATGAAATTCAAATATTTGACACCGAGCTGCATAAGTAGAAATTAGTGCAGGTAACCAAAAGATTGGTCAATGAGGTATGTTTTAAGGAGCGCCTTGAAGGAGAAAAGAGAGGTAGAAAGGCGGAGAGGTTTAGACAGGGAGTTCCAGAGCTTGGGGTCTAGGCAATAGAAGGCAGGGCCATCAATAGTTGAGCGATTATAATCAAGGCTACTAAAGAGGGCAGAATTAGAGGAGCACAGATATCTCGGGGGTGAGGGGTTTGTGGGACAGGAAGAGATTACAGTGATAGAGAGGAGCGAGGCCATGGAGGGATTTGAAAATAAGGATTAGAATTTTGAAATCAAGACGTTGCTAAACTGGAAGCCAGTGTAGGTCAACGAGTACAGGGGTGATGGGTGAGCGGGATTTGGTGCGAGTTAGGACATGGGCAGTCGAGTTTTGGATCACCTTTCGTTTACGTAGGGTAGAATATAGGAGGCCAGTCACGTGTGTATTGAAATAGTCAAGTCTAGAGGTAACAAAGGCATGGATGAGGGCTTCAGCAGCGGAAGAGCTGCGGCAAGGGCAGAGGCGGGCGATGTAATGGAGGTGGAAATAGGGGGTCTTAGTTTTGCTGCAGATATGTGGTCGCAAGCTCATTTCATGGTCAAATATGACACCAAGGTTGCAAACAGTCTGGTTCAGCCTCAGACAAAAGTTGGGGAGAGGGATGGAGTCAGTGGCGAGGGAATGGAGTTTGTGGCAGGGACCGAAAACAATGGCTTCGGTCTTCCCAATATTCAATTGGCGAAAATTTCTGCTCAGCCAGAACTGGATGTCGGACAAGCAGTCTGACAATTTGGAGACCGTGAAGGGGTCGAGAGAAGTGGTAGCGAGGTACAGCTGGTTGTCATCGGTGTACATGTGGAAACGGATGCTGTGTTTTTGGACGATGTCACCAAGGGGCAACTTGTAGATGAGAAATAGGAGGGGGCCAAGGATAGATCCTTGGGGGACACCAGAAGTAATGGTGTGGGGGTGGGAAGAGAAGCCATAGCAAATGATTCTTTGGCTACAATTAGATAGAGAAGATTAGAACCAGGCGAGTGCAGTCCCACCCAGCTGGACAACAGTAAACAAGCGTTGGAGAAGGATAGAGTGGTCAACCGTGTCAAAGGCTGCAAACAAGTCAAGAAGGACGAGGAGGGATAATTTGTCTTTGTCACAGTCACAAAGGATGTCATTTGTGACTTTGATGACAGCCGTTTCGGTACTGTGGCAGGTGCGGAAACCGGATCGGAGGGATTCAAACATGGAATTGCGGGAAAGATGTGCATGGATTTGGGAGGCGACAACACGTTCAAAGATTTTGAGAGGAAACGGAGGTTGGAGATGGGGCTGTAGTTTGCAAGGACGGAGTGGTCGAGGGTTGGTTTTTTGAGGAGAGGGGCGATGATGGCAGATTTGAAGGAGAGGAGGTCAGTGGCTGAGGAGAGAGAACCGTTCACCATGTCAGCTAACATGGGAGCTGAAAAGGAAGTTGGGTGGTCAGCAGTTTGGTGGGGATAGGGTCAAGGGAGCAGGAAGTGGGTTTCGTGACCAGTGTTATATATGTATACTTGCATTTACTCTGTACAACCACCAGAGGGCTCATCACCTGGAGTCCGAAGGGATCCCATAATCCCTTGGGAGCACAGGTATATAAAGAGGCTTCACAGGTTGGAGAGGCACTCTGGAGACCTGCAATAAAAAACTGAGGTCACACTTTATTTTGAGCTCACAATGTTCAGTCTGATTCTTTCTCCATACACTACAACTGGCGACGAGATACAAATAGCGAACCCAAAGATGCAGAGAACAGTTGTAAGGGGTTTTCACAGGGTTGTTGTTGTGCCTTGGGTATCTCTCTCTGGGCTTCTGCCCTCACAGCTTATGTCTGGCCTGTGAGGTACCCTGAGTGCTGCAAGAGCACCCCTGGAGAGACTGTGTCCACAGCTTATGAAGGGGGTTTTGAGACTCGTGCGTCCCCACAGCTTATGCCTAGCCTGTGAGGCACCTGTGAGTGTCAAACACTCCTAACCCCTTCTTCCCTAGCCTGTGACACACAGTTGAGTGTTTTCGAGGCGCTTCTAGCTTCCCTTACACGGTTCTGACATAAGACTCACGATCAGGAGATGTAATACAATAGAACTGAGACAAGGTGATTCCAAGAGGAACTTTAGGCTTCCAATTTATTTGACAAGGTGTAACTCAAGAAACAGCAATACACCAACAAAACAATCCCCCTAAATCCCACTAAACGGACACAACGAAAATCTTTACACCAGTTTAGCAGTACAATGCCCAACCTCCCACCTTTCCTGGCCTAACTGAGTTGGGAGTTCTGGGGACCAGAGGTTATACTCACTACTGTGCCTTCCGCAGTCTGGTGGTTTGTTTCTTCTATCTTCGGTGTCTTCGGACACTGGTTTTCCTTCAGTGTCGAGAGGCTTGTGGTTGTGGTTGTTGAATCACGAGGGCAGGGAAAATCATCACTCCTTTTCCTACATCAGAAACCCTTTTTTTATAGACAGATTATCCAGTCCGCCTCTCCTGCTGAAGTCGATTCTTCTCATTGGTGAACTTTTTGATTTTGAAAATTGCAGCAGTTTTAGATTGATGTTAACTTACTCAAGGTTTGAGTGGGTGTTGAGTGCATTGGCCTCCTGTAGCCATTGTGCTAGTCTGGCCTGAGCCAGATATTTCTATGCCTGATGAAAAAGGTGTTGGAATATGTATGTGGTATTGTTTAAATGCTAATGTTTTCAAGGGGCAAGTTTCGAGGGTATACAGTTCCCAGACAATTTGATTAGTTCCAATGTCCAAACTGGCCCTTTTGATACTGACCCCATCCCTTTTCTTGCAGACCCAACATCTTTTTAAAAAATCCCAAATTCGATTAAAGTTCGTAGTTTCTTCCATGTGCACTTTAGGATTTCAAACTTTCTGGTAGATAGTTCCAAATTAAATTCCCTTTCCTATGAGTCCAAACACTGGGGGGGGGGGGGTCTCCATGAATGCACCCCCTTTTATCCCCTGCAGGCCTTGTCTGCTCTTTTAAAATTCATTTGTGTCCCAAAGTTTTCCTTCCATCGGTTTCAATTCACAGCCCAGACTGATCCCACAGCCCTTTTCCTTCTGGGTAAAATGAGGGGGTTTTCGTCCTCCCCTACATAATCCCCCATCTGACACAGTCAGACACCACTCGAGTGTGTCAAAGTTCAGGGTGGTGAGAAAACCCTAGGTCTCCCAAATTGCCCAACTTTCCCCAGTTTAACTCTAAACTGATCCCGTCGATATATATCGTAATTCCTTTTAACGCGGTACTAAACACAGAAATCCAACAGGTTACAATGCACGACAGCAACATACATATATGTATTTAAGGTTACAGCAGTAATTGTACATTGAGTCTCATTTCAGTCTCAAACGTAAAACAAAGAAACCTGCCCTGCTAACTCCCCAGGAGCCATGTATGAAAAACGCAGTCATCCCTGGAAATAACAAAACCGCCTAAGTGTCGCGGTCAAGCTTTGTTTACACATCTTGAGTGTTTAGCAACGGCTCTCCTGGCTGTGTAGTAGCCTGAGGAACTGCGTTCTTTTTCTTTTCCTCCTGAGCTTAAAGCTTGTAGCTAGCAGATAAGCTACAATCAGGAGTTGGCCGATCACCAAGGCATTCGATCCCACCCGGATCCATGCAGGTATGTCTGCCCGTATTCCCAAATCCCACCATGCTGGGGGTTTAATCTGGGCAATCTCCCCTGCTAGAATTTCAGTTTTCTGCTCCATGGTGTAAAAATGTTTTTGTGACAAATCCACTGCCTGGAGGAGGGCTGTAAGTTTCTCAGGTAGTGGGGCAATGGGATAGCCAAACTGGGCGACATATTGTTGTAGATGGCTGAGGTTGTTTTGTACCGTGAGGTGAATCGTGGAAGGTTCAGGGATGGGTGTGATTCTGGTGTGTGCCATTTGAACCTCTGCCCTGGGTTTAAAGCAAAAGCTGCTGTACAGTATTGGACAACACCTTCCCGGTCCGTGTTCATACCGATGGGCACTTGTGGTGACACAATATGTCCCACCGCCTACATATGCTACCTGTGGAGGCATGTGGTTAGGGGCCATTACCTCCATTGTGCAATTGATAGGCTCTGCCCCAGCAGTGCTGAACCCGCATTGTGGCCTTGCAAAAGCGTTCAAGTGCTGGGGGCACAGGATTACCTGTGCTCCCCTGCTCCGACAACCCGAGAGGTCTGTACCTGTCACAGTGTGCTCCCACATTGTGACATAAGGTGGGACCTCTTGGAATTGAACATGCACCCCTCCACGAATGACTCCCACATTTTCCACTCGGTACAGGGGTGCTGGTCGTGGGGACGCCCCCATAATGGGCATCCTGACCACCACACCCATGATGGTATGATTTGACTTTCCACAGTCCACCGGTACCGGGTAGGCTTCCGACGCTACACGAAGTTGGCAAGGACTCAAAACATTATCATAAGGGTGCAGTGCTGCTAAGTGCTGGTTGCTGATCCAGGAGGGGACCTGTCCCTGTCTCAGATCCTCGAGGTTACTCCGTCCCTCTCCCAGCAACCAGACCACCTCATTTTGGGCGGCTTGATCGGAGGCGATTCTATCCTCCCGAATCAAGGCGTTTACAGCCCTGGCCTGCGCCTCCAATTGAGAGATAATCTCCTTTAAGTGAACTGTCATTGCCACCTCTTCGTGGAGCGCGGATCCCACTACGGTATTCTCGTCCCCCAGGATTTTGCGCAGCTGATTCTTTAACCCATTTATCTGGAGGGCCAGCTGCATGTTATCCAAACTGTTTATGGCAGACGCCCCAGTGTTAAACCCCGTAAGAATGTCATTTAAAGTGCCACGCCTCTGCCTGCCCGGTTCGGCCCTATCCCACTGTTTATACAAGTCTGTCACTTTGACATCCCCGAAGTCCAGTTCATAGAACTTCCGGAACATCTCCCACAGCAGAGCCTGGTATAACAGCTTGGTTTCCCGGGGACACCACGTAGGTAGGCGGACTTCTGTCAGATTTAGCACCACTGATGCCACTGCGTAGTGTACCCTCTGATAAAGTAGTTTCTCGGTAGGGACCAACACTAAACCATTCCCCGGCCCCCTGGTTGTTGTCGGGCACTCGTGTGGGATGGTGGGCTTGGCCGTGGGTGGGGGTTTTCTTTCCCGAACTACAAGTTCGGTGGCATTTATTGGTACCCGGGGATTGGGGATCACACACGCCTCCCCGCTGCGATCCCATACCACCCCATCCCCGACATCCTGCCACCACCTATAGAAAGCAATGGCGACCCCCTCTGAACACATGCGAGTGGATCCCCACATACACAAATAAATTCCTTGGTCGTACGCCCACCATTTCTCCCAGCACACCGTTACCCCGCCAGATGACCCCATGATGGTTCGGTAGGTATCATTATCCAGACGTTCCCAGTCCGAGTGTCGGTCTCCCATGTCCCTCTTGAGCTTTCTGAGCCACCACCACCGTCCCAGAGGTATGTCCCCTTGGCAAGTTAGGCATACCTTCCTGCCTTCTGTCACTCTCACTTTGGAAGTGGCCACAGTGATCTCCGGGCAGGGGATGGAGGCCTCTCCGTAGGTAAAGTCCTTATGGTTGGAGTACTTGGTGGAGTTCGATCCCAACCACCCAGGCCATTTCCCCTTGTGGGAGTAGGTGACCCGGCCATCCGCCACCGGAGTCCCTTCTCCTGTGGTCACTGTCGGCGCTCTGCCCCCGGAGCATCCGAAAACTAGGGAGTCCTCGGTGTCCCCTCGGTGCCCGGTGCAGATCCTTAGTGATACCAGCATCACTAACGGCCAGTAGGGAGGTGTTGACATCTGAAAGGCAAGAAGAACATGGCCTTGCCTTGAGAGACCTCTCCAGGCTCGGCCCACTTAACATGTTCCAAACATAAAATGCTGTACCCAACCGTCACTACCTTACCTAAACACATATACACACAACACAAAGTAACAAAACAGGAAGGGAAAATATACACACCGCCACCCGTCCCCGGGTGGCCAGGCTACATCCTGTCACTGTACAGGCGTCGTCGACCACTCGGCTGACCGTACCCTAGGGACCAGGATGCCCTCCGCAGAGGGGCTCGTATGGTCCCCCTTAATGAGTCTTGTGCTGCCCTCCAAGGCCGTCCCGAGCCCCGGATAATCCTTGGGAGACCCTTGCTAGCGCAACAGAGCACGCTCCCTGTTGTCTTTCGCTGTATCAGTCTGGGGCGGGGAGCTAAGTAAACAGGGGACCACGGCGCCCTGGTCTGTGGCACTCTGTTACTCCTCCTTACTGTCAGTGCAGAGTCCCACGTTATGGGCTGCAATGCTATCTCCTCCGCCTCATGGGCTAGCCCCAGTTGATCCACCATGGGAGGTTCAGCTTCCCCTTGAACCTTGCTAATGGTAGAGCCTTTCTCCCTACTTCTGTTAGTGGGCTGTGAACCTCTACCCAGTGGTGGGATAGCCTTACAGGAGCAGTGAACCAGCCCCGGCTGTAGAGCTTCCTTGCTCGTCCCCTCTGTTTTTTACCTCTTTTGGGGTCAAACAATTTACACTGATTAATGTGATACCACTTCACCCGGCGAGGCAGTCGAAGCGCATAGACCATAGGGCTAGCCTTGTCGACTATGCTGTGTGGTCCCATATATAATGCTTCAAAAACCCCGACCCGAGCATAGTTCCTCACCATGACCTGGTCCCCTATCTCCCATTCGTGGTGTTTGCTGGGTTCTAGCAGCAATCGGTTACTCTGATGCTGTCTGCCCATGTTACTAGCAGCCTGCCAGTGAATCTGTTTGAGGTGTTCAAACAGGTTCCTGACAAACCGGTCCCGGTTCACCTCTCGGAGCTGCCCTTCGGTGAGAACCGGCGCCAACACATGCACTGGGGTTCTCATGATCCGGCCCGTCATCAGCTCATGGGGTGAGTACCCTGTGCTCTTTGACTGACTGGCCCGGATTCCCATGAGGACCAATGGTAAGACCTCCACCCACTTGTTCGGTGAGTCTCCCGTCTCCTTGCGCAGCCTTTCCTTTAGGGTCCGGTTCAGGCGTTCTACGGGGCCTGAGGACTGAGGGTTGTGGGCGACATGTGATTTGGCTCTTATCCCCAACACCTTTAGGGTGGCCTGCATCACCTGGCCGGTGAAGTGGCTTCCCAGGTCAGACTCCACGATTTGAGGTAGACCCCACTGAGAGAACACCTCTCTCACCAGGATTTTTGCAGTCCCCACCGCGGTAGCTGTTCGGCAAGGGAAGGCTTCCACCCACTTGGAAAACACATCCACCAGGACGAGGCAGTATTTATAACCTCCTTGGGCGGCCGGTAGGGGTCCGATGTAGTCGATCTGGATCGACTGCCATGGTCCCTCTACCCGCCTGACGTGTCCCAGAGACACCTTCCTTTTCTGAGGGTCTGGGTTGTTTGCAGCGCAAACCAGACAGCCTGCACAGAAGTCGCGGACGTCTTCCCGGAGGCCTGGCCACCACCCTGCCTTTTCTACCCGTTGCCAGGTAGATTCCGGCCCAGGGTGTCCCGCACCTGGACCCTCATGGGCCAGCTGAAGGAATTCCCTCCGGTGTTGTGGCGGCACTACCCATTTGTCCCCTTTAAACAACATGCCTTCCCGCACAGCAATATCTACAGCACTGTATGGGCCTTCCGCCTTTTCCCCCCTTTTGATAGCAGCCAAGGCAGCCTTCAGGACCAGATCCTGCATCTGGACTACTTTAAGGTCCGGAGCCGGAGCCGCCCCTACGCTCCCTTGTGTCCCTGGCTTGCTTCTTGCTGCTGCTATCCTGCCTGCCTCGTATGGGTCCCATGGGCGACCTGTACGAGCACCTTCCCTTGCCAGCAGGTCTGCCTGCTGGTTACCTTCCCCCCGTGGCTCAGTTTTGGAGTGGGCCTTTACCTTATGGATATATACATCCCCGGTTTCTCCCACTGCAGCCACGATCTTTTCTAGCAGGGGTTTGGTCACAAGGGGCTTCCCATCTGCAGAGGTGTACTCCCGGCCTGACCAAATCGGCAGATACTCTGTGCACGAATTGCAAGTGAACATGCTGTCCGAGCAAATCGTGTATGGGGTGGGGAATTCCTCGGGGTGTGTGACCACATACATCACCGCCGAGAGTTCCGCCTGCTGGGCGCTCAGGGTACATGGGAGTTTAAGAGCCAAGGCAATTCCTGCCTTGGGATCCCAAACTCCGCAGCCCGTGAGTCTTGTACCCGTGGACACTGAACTGGAGCCATCAACGTAGATCTCGCGGCCTGTGGGGTGTATCCCTGCCCGAAATCCAAAGTTGATGTCCCATACTCCCTCCACAGAGCATCGATGCGGCTGCCCTGGATACATTAAATTTGCTGCGAGCCTGGGCTCGCAGAGGCCCTTGACCTTTAAAGTCATTTGGGAGAGGAGGAGGGTCCAGCGAGTGATTCTAGCACTGCTCACTGTCCCGTCCTTAATCCTCCCGTCCAACAGCATCTGCGTCGGGGTATGATGGGTGAGGAGTGTAATGGGGGATATTCCGGTAAAGATCTGAGCTCTCTTTACTGCCCAGTGGGTGGCAAGCAAGTGCCTCTCACAATTGGAGTATCCCTTTTCTACCTCCGTGAAGACCCTGGAGGAGTACACCACTGGTCTCAGCTGACCGTTTCGCCCCTGGAGCAACACTGCACTTAAGCTGTCGCCACTGGCTGCCACCTCCAGGAAGAATTCCTCCCCCCCATCAATTGCCCCGAGGGCTGGTGCTACCTGCAGGTCTCTCTTAAGACAGACAAATGCTGCCTCACAGCCCTCGTCCCATTCCCACTCGACCCCCTTATGTAGGAGTCTGAGCAGAGGGGCAGCAGTGGCTACATAGTCCTCGATGAAGTCCCTACAGTAGCCAGTGATTCCCAGGAAAGACCTTACCCCCGACACATCCCTAGGGACAGGGAGTTACTGCACTGCCTTTCTTCTAGCCTCATCAATGGCCCTTTCTCCTGCCCTTATCGTCAGGCCCAGGAATTTTACCTCTCCTAGACCTATCTGGGCTTTCTTGGGGTTAACTTTAAAACCCCCTTCCTTCAGTAAGACCAGCAGTTCGGCCAGCAGTGGACCGTGTTCCTCACTGCTGCCTGTGAACAACAACAGGTCGTCCACATACTGGACCAGCTGGTGTGGCTGGCTGAAGCCTTTTAAGCAGTTTGCCATGCATTATGAAAGATGCTGGGAATATTATGAAAGCCCTGTGGGAGGCAGCTCCATGTATACTGCTGTTCCCGGAAGGTGAAGGCAAACTTGTACTGGTCTTCCCTCCGTACAGGGATAGACCAGAACCCGTTGGATATGTCCAACACTGTGAACGTGGTTGTGGATGCAGGGATTTCCCCTATCAGATCCGCAACCGCCGCTACTGTGGGAGCACAAGCTGGGATATTTATATTGAGCACCCTATAATCCACCGTAGCCCTCCAAGAATTGTCTGGTTTCCTAACCGGCCAAAGCGGGGAGTTGACATGGGTGGTTATGGGTCTCAAAACACCCTGCTCAACAAGCGAGCTTAAAGCTGTCTCCAAGTCTGCTTCTGCCTCTCGGGGAAAGCCATACTGCTTTTGCGGGCGGGACATGGGATCCCCATCTATTCTAACCTCCACTCCTGTGACTCTCCCACAGTCGTGTTTATGGGTGGCAAATGCTGCAAGATTTGCTTGCACATAGGCCCGGTACTCGGCCGGGGTGTTACTGACCAGAACCTCCAGGTCATAACCCCCTTTTGGCTTCATTGTACACAGAGTCCCTTTTCCCTGTTTCTTATCAATAACCATGACTTCTCCCTCTGCTCCCCTGCCCACTGTGCCCCATAGACAGTGATTCCTCAAGTCTACCAGGATCTGGCGAGCGATGATGAAATCAGCCCCCAAGATCCCTTTTCCCACCTGCTCCCAGTTCATCAGGACGCACTTCCATTGTGTTTGGAGTGCTCCTAAACGAACTGCGAGCGGGACTGAGAAAAACCCAGTATTCTCATTACCTGTGAACCCAACTAGTTGATACGGCACCCCGTTTGATAGAGGTGAGGTTGCGGGGTCCTCCGAATGGACTATCGTGCTGGAAGCACCAGTGTCCAAAAGGTAGGTACCCAATACACCCTCAACCTCCATCTTGACCCAGGGTCATCCCCAGGGGTCGTATTCTAGTGGGCACAGGTATGCAGGCTGGGTCTGGGCTAGTCACGGCCTCTGTACTGGCAGGGTTGCTGGTGCTTCCCTGTCTGTTGCCGTGGCTACCTTCCCAGTCCCCTCCAGCGCTGTCCTCACTGCAGCTACTATCTCGTCAAGGGATGGTGAGGAGCTCGCTCCACTTCCCCCACTCTGGGTGGCTCCTGAAGGACTTCTCCCCCCATATCTCTTTACTGGGCTCCTGCAATCCCTTTTAAAATGCCCAGCTTTCCCGCACCCCTAGCACACTCCCTCCTTATTAATCGAGCGGCCACCTTCCTGGAGCCATTCCCTTTTGGGAATCAAGTTGGGTTTTATTGCATTTACCCGACCTTTGGAGGTTTTCTCCTCCTCCCCTCCTCCATTCCGTTGGACCAGTGCCAGTTGCCTGACCACTGCTTTCTCGGTGAGGTTGGGGTCCCGGGAATCGAACCACAGTTCTGCCCTGGCCTTGAGCCGGGGCAAGCAGTTTGCCACCAGCATCCTCAGCCAGCGGCCAGTCTGTACCGCGGAAAGATTCGCCCGGTCGAGGAGCTCCCCACAGGCTGCGTGGTATACCACCCACAGCCTGTCCGCAAACGCCTGTGGGGTTTCCCCTGCAAGCTGCCTTGTCCTTTCAACCCGTCCGAAAGGACTGCCGTCATCGAAGCCCATAGCCTCAAGGACGGCCCTCTGGACCTCAGTAAATGTACGCTGTCCCCTCCGGCATTCTGCCGGTAGGGCCTGGTACAATTTGCTGTCCAGAGAGAAGAGCAGCAGCTTGGCTGTCTCTTCCTCGTCGCACCCATTAATTTCCCCTGCCTGCATCACCTCCATGAAGTGGATAGACGGGTCCCCGCTGCGAGTGAGTTTGGCCAAATGGGCCACCATGGCCCTGAGTGATTGAACTCCATGGGGAATAATAAAGTCGCTCTCCAGCGCTCCCCGACCTTGGCCACCTCCCTGTGGAGGACCGTACTTGCGCTGCCTGACCGGGCACATCCGCCCTGGTTCAGGATCTTTCTGCGCTGGTCCCTCTACCTCCGGCTGTCCCACCATACCCGGTGCAGCAGACAGTGCCTGGTCGCCTGATCCAGCCTTTAACTGACCCTCGGCTGGAGCCTCACATCCCTGCTGCCGAGCGGGACACATTGGTCCTGCCCCCAGCCCTGGGTATGCTACTACCTGCATGTCCCGCCTCTCCTGGTACCCCACCGGACAAACCACCGGTGCCTCAGGAGGTGGTCGGGCGTCTCTTGCCTTTGGATTCTCCTCTACCCCCCAATGCTCTCCTTTGTCCTCTGTGGACCCTCCAGGTCCTATCAGGGCGACCATCCCCTTTGCCTGGGATAGAGCGTGGGTGAGAGTTTTAATCCTCTCCTGGCAGGGACCATGATCTGCAAACTCACTGCTACTGGCCACTTTATAGGCTGCCTGTACGTCTTTTAATTTATTCTCCAGTTCCCAAATTTTCTGGGTGTACCGAGAGTTCTGTTCCCGGAGGGACCCCTCACTACCCTTGGCCTCAGTGACCTGACACTGAAGATAGTCCCGGCTATTTCGGAAGGTCTCCTCCAACTGCCGGTTCCTTTGCTGCTCCCCAGCTAATTTGGCCAGCAGGTTGTCCCCAACCACAGTCCGGATAGCAGAGAGCTCCTCTGATTTCCGAAGACTCTGTTCCAAGTCCTTCACCTGCTGGTCGGGCTTTCGGACTTGGCGGGTGAAGCAGATAAGCCAGATGGCCTTTTCCACCTTGTGGTTGTGGTCCTTCCCTGCTGTCCACTGAGCAGCAGCATCCACTGGGTGCTCTGCCCGAGTGAGGGCTTGTACCCAAGGTTTGGTGAGGTTCACCTTGCCAAAAATGTATGAGGAAATTATCTCCTCCATTTTAGTTTCCTCTCTTATCACCTCATCTGTTATATTAGCATCTCCTGTTTGCTTATGTCCCTTCGTGGTCGCCATGTTCTGTAAGGGGTTTTCACAGGGTTGTTGTTGTGCCTTGGGTGTCTCTTTCTGGGCTTCTGCCCTCACAGCTTATGCCTGGCCTGTGAGGTACCCCGAGTGCTGCAAGAGCACCCCTGGAGAGACTGTGTCCACAGCTTATGAAGGGGGTTTTGAGACTCGTGCGTCCCCACAGCTTATGCCTAGCCTGTGAGGCACCTGTGAGTGTCAAACACTCCTAACCCCTTCTTCCCTAGCCTGTGACACACAGCTGAGCGTTTTCGAGGCGCTCCTAGCTTCCCTTACACGGTTCTGACATAAGACTCACGATCAGGAGATGTAATACAATAGAACTGAGACAAGGTGATTCCAAGAGGAACTTTAGGCTTCCAATTTATTTGACAAAGTGTATCTCAACAAACAGCAATACACCAACAAAACAATCCCCCTAAATCCCACTAAACGGACACAACGAAAATCTTTACACAAGTTTAGCAGTACAATGCCCAACCTCCCACCTTTCCTGGCCTAACTGAGTTGGGAGTTCTGGGGACCAGAGGTTATACTCACTACTGTGCCTTCCGCAGTCTGGTGGTTTGTTTCTTCTATCTTCGGACACTGGTTTTCCTTCAGTGTCGAGAGGCTTGTGGTTGTGGTTGTTGAATCACGAGGGCAGGGAAAATCATCACTCCTTTTCCTACATCAGAAACCCTTTTTTTATAGACAGATTATCCAGTCCGCCTCTCCTGCTGAAGTCGATTCTTCTCATTGGTGGACTTTTTGATTTTGAAAATTGCAGCAGTTTTAGATTGATGTTAACTTACTCAAGGTTTGAGTGGGTGTTGAGTGCATTGGCCTCCTGTAGCCATTGTGCTAGTCTGGTCTGAGCCAGATATTTCTATGCCTGATGAAAAAGGTGTTGGAATATGTATGTGGTATTGTTTAAATGCTAATGTTTTCAAGGGGCAAGTTTTGAGGGTATACAGTTCCCAGACAATTTGATTAGTTCCAATGTCCAAACTGGCCCTTTTGATACTGACCCCATCCCTTTTCTTGCAGACCCAACATCTTTTTAAAAAATCCCAAATTCGATTAAAGTTCGTAGTTTCTTAAATGTGCACTTTAGGATTTCAAACTTTCTGGTAGACAGTTCCAAATTAAATTCCCTTTCCTATGAGTCCAAACACTGGGGGGGGGGGGGGTCTCCATGAATGCACCCCCTTTTATCCCATGCAGGCCTTGTCTGCTCTTTTAAAATTCATTTGTGTCCCAAAGTTTTCCTTCCATCGGTTTCAATTCACAGCCCAGACTGATCCCACAGCCCTTTTCCTTCTGGGTAAAATGAGGGGGTTTTCGTCCTCCCCTACACAGTGGGCATCCTGGAGAAATTTTCGGAGGGAGATGATTGGGAAACTTTTGTGGAGCGACTCGACCAATACTTCGTGGCCAACGAGCTAGATGGGGAAGAGAGCTCTGCCAAATGTAGAGCGATCCTGTGGGGCACCGACGTATGGCCTCATGAAGAATCTGCTCACTCCAGCGAAACCCACGGAGAAATCGTACGACGATTTGTGCACACTGGTCCGAGAGAATTTGAACCCGAAAGAAAGCATTCTGATGGCGTTCAAAAGGTCTGAAGGCCAGGAAGTGGCGAGTTATGTCACCGAGCTGAGACGCCTTGCAGGACATTGCGAATTTGAAGGACATTTGGAACACATGCTCAGAGATTTTTTTGTTCTTGCCATTGGCCACGAAACCATACTTCACAAACTTTTGCCTGTAGAGACCCCAACCTTGAGTAAGGCCATAGTGATAGCCCAGGCGTTCATTGCCACCAGTGACAATATCAAGCAAATCTCTCAGCACACAAGTGCTGCTACAAGTACTGTGAACAAAGTGATGTATGTTGTTTTTGAATCGTAACGTACAGGGCATGTCACACATACCTGCAGCTACATGTCCGCAGATGTCTCAGAGTCCACCATCAAGGGTGATGAATGCTAGGCCATTAACACCTTGCTGGCGCTGCGGGGGTGATCATTGTTTCCATTCATGCCGATTCAAAGGATACGTTTGCAAGGGCTGAGGAACAATGGGACACTTCCAACAAGTGTGCAGGCAAGCTGCTAAGCCTGTTAAACCTGCAAACCACCACGTTGCAGAGGAGGACAGATCCACGGAGGATCACTACGAACCAGAGCCTCAGATAGAGGAGTCAGAGGTACATGGGGTGCACACATTCACCACGAACTGTCCCCCGATAATGCTGAATGTTGAACTAAATGGACTCCCGGTGTCAATGGAGCTGGACACGGGCGCGAGCCAGTCCAGCATGGGCAAAAAGACTTTCAAAAAGTTGTGGTGCAACAAAGCCTCAAGGCCAGTCTTAACTCCAGTTCGCACAAGACTAAGAACTTACACTAAAAAACTGATTCCTGTAATCGGCAGTGCTACCGTAAAGGTCTCCTACAATGGAACGGTACACAAACTACCACTCTGGGTGGTACCGGGCGATGGTCCCACACTGTTCGATAGGAGCTGGCTGGGAAAGAGAAACTGGACGACGTCCGAGCGCTATCGCCCGCTGACGACACTTCGTGTGCCCAGGTCTTAAACAAATTTCCTTCGCTGTTCGAACCAGGCATCGGGAAATTCCAAGGAGCAAAAGTGCAGATCTACCTAACTCCGGGGGTGCGGCCCATCCATCACAAGGTGAGAGCAGTACCGTACATAATGAGAGAAAGGGTAGAGATCGAGCTAGACCGGCTGCAATGGGAGGGCATCATTTCACCGATCTAGTTCAGCGAGTGGGCCAGTCCTATTGTCCCAGTCCTGAAGGGAGACAGCACCATCAGAATCTGTGGCGATTACAAAGTAACTATCAATCGTTTCTCCTTGCAGGACCAATACCCACTACCAAAGGCCGCGACCTCTTTGCAACGCTGGCGGGAGAAAAGACGTTCACGAAGCTGGATCTGACTTCAGCCTACATGACGCAGGAATTGGAGGAATCATCGAAGGCCCTCACCTGCATCAACACGCACAAAGATCTTTTTGGTTCTAACAGATGCCCGTTTGGAATCCGATCAGCAGCAGCGATATTCCAGAGAAACATGGAAAGTTTACTAAAGTTGGTCCCGCACACCGTGGTCTTCCAGGACGACATCTTGATCACAGGTCGGAACACAGCTGAGCATCTGCAGAACCTGGAGGAGGTTCTTAGTCAACTCAACCACGTGGGGCTTAGGTTAAAACGCTCGTTTTCCTGGCGCCTGAAGTGAAGTTCCTCGGAAGGACGATTGCGGCGGATGGCCTCAGGCCCACCAACGCGAAGACGGAGACAATCGAGAACGCACCGAGGCCACAGAACGTAATGGAGCTGCGGTCGTTTCTGGGACTCTTGAACTACTTTGGTAACTTCTTACTGGGTCTCAGCACCCTGCTAGAACCACTACATGTCTTACTACGAAAAGGGGGCGAATGGGTTTGGGGCAAAAGCCAAGAAGATGCCTTTGTAAAAGCGAGAAAATTGTTATGCTCAAACAAATTGCTTGTGTTATACAATCCACGTAAGCGTTTGGTACTAGCATGTGATGCGTCGTCATATCGCGTCGGGTGTGTATTGCAACAAGCTAATGATTTCGGGAAACTGCAACCGGTTGCTTATGCATCCAGGAGTCTGTCCAAGGCTGAGAGAGCCTGCAACATGATTGAAAAAGAAGTGTTAGCATGCGTCTATGGGGTAAAGAAAATGCATCAATACCTGGTTGGGCTAAAATTTCAATTGGAAACTGACCATAAGCCAATTACATCCCTGTTTTCCGAGAGTAAAGGGATAAATACCAACGCATCAGCCCGCATCCAGAGATGGGCGCTCACGTTGTCCGCATACAACTACGCCATCCGCCACAGGCCAGGCACAGAAAACTGCACCGATGCTCTCAGTAGGCTGCCATTACCCACCACGGGGGTGGAAATGGCGCAGCCCGCAGATCTAGCTATGGTTATGGAAGCATTTGAGAGTGAGCAATCACCCGTCACTGCCCGGCAGATCAAAACCTGGACAAGCCAGGACCCCTTATTATCTCTAGTCAAAATCTGTATGCTTCACGGGAGCTGGTCCAGTATCCCAGTGGAAATTCGGGAAGAGATTAAGCCGTTCCAGCGACGCAAAGATGAAATGTATATACAGGCAGACTGCCTTCTGTGGGGCAATTGAGTAGTGGTCCCCAAGAAGGGCAGAGAGACCTTCACAGTAACCACCCAGGCATCGTAATGATGAAAGCGATAGCCAGATCCCACGTGTGGTGGCCTGGTATCGATGCGGACTTAGAGTCCTGAGTTCACAGATGTAATACATGCTCGCAGTTAAGCAGTTGTACACAGGGAGGCGCCGCTAAGTTTATGGTGTTGGCCCTCCAAACCGTGCTCTAGGGTACACGTCGACTATGCAGGCCCGTTCTTGGGTAAAATGATCCTTGTGGTTGTAGACGCGTACTCCAAGTGGATTGAATGTGAGATAATATCAGCTAGCACGTCCGCTGCTACTACTGAAAGCCTGCAGGCCATGTTTGCCACACACGGCTCACCTGATGTCCTGGTGAGCGACAACGGGCCATGTTTTACCAGTGCGAGTTCAAAGAATGCACGACTCGCAACGGGATCAAACATGTCACATCTGCCCCGTTTAAACCAGCATCCAATGGTCAGGCAGAGAGAGCAGTGCAAACCATCAAGCAAAGCTTGAAGAGGGTAACTGAAGGCTCACTGCAGACTCGCTTATCCCGGGTCCTGCTTAGCTACCGCATGAGACCCCGCTCACTCACTGGGATCCCACCTGCTGAACTGCTCATGAAAAGAGCACTTAAGACAAGGCTCTCGTTAGTTCACCCTGATCTACATGAACAGGTAGAGAGCAAGCGGCTTCAACAAGGTGCATACCATGATAGCGCAAATGTGTCACGCGAAATTGAAATCAATGATCTTGTATTTGTTTTAAATTATGGACAAGGTCCCAAGTGGCTTCCCGGCACTGTCGTGGTCAAAGAGGGGAGCAGGGTGTTTCGGGTCAAACTTTCAAATGGACTCATTCACCAGAAACACTTGGACCAAATTAAACTCAGATTCACAGACTATCCTGAGCAACCCACCTTGGACACTACCTTTTTTGATCCCCCAACATACACACCAGTGGCAACTGGCACCACAGTTGACCACGAAGCAGAACCCATCATCCACAGCAGCCCAGCAGGGCCCAACACACCAGGCAGCCCAGCAAGGCCAGCTGCACAGCAGCCCAGCGAGGGTCCAACAAATGATTAAAAAACACCAGCTTTCACACCGAGACGATCAACCAGGGCAAGAAGGGCCCCAGATCGACTCACATTGTAAATAGTTACACTATTGACTTTGGCGGGGGGGGGGAGTGTTGTTATATATGTAGACTTTTATTTACTCTGTACAGCCACCAGAGGGCTCATCCCCTGGAGTCCCAAGGGATCCCATAATCCCTTGGGAGCACAGGTATATAAGGAGGCTTCACAGGTTGGAGAGGCACTCTGGAGACCTGCAATAAAAGACTACGGTCACAATTTACTTTGAGCTCACAGTATTCAGTCTGATTCTTTCTCCATACATTACAGACAGGATGATCTTGGAAAGGTCACCTTTACCACAATAACAGTGAGCTGTAAGCATTACAAATGCCAGTATTTGGGATTGCACTATTTTAGGGGCAGAAACTAGCTTAAATGAACGACACCACACACAATCTTTTTTGATTTTAGAATTAACAAAATTTACCATTTTGAAGAATGTCAGCAAGTGCAGTAAAGTATGTTGAAGGGTGTAAAGAACTCAGATTCACAGATGAAATGGTGAAGGTCTTTGGTAGACTTCATGCAGAGAGAAATGAGGCATTGTTTAGCATGGAGTGACACAAGCCGGGAAGGACAGCAGTGGCCAGAGGTGGGTGCATGCAAATTCAATGCTGTAAAAGATTTAGTTATCTTACAAGGGCAAACAGTCAGCTGCACCTTCCAAGAATGCACTGTACCAAGCACGTCAGTCACTCCTCTCATTCAGTGTTTGAATTGCTTATCATCAATGTCCAAGAGACAGCACGGTACCCTTTACACACCCAGCCATCATCTAGAAATGTTTTTCAACATAAAGCTGTAAGCAGCCCACTAAAAACCTCACATGGAATCTAACTGCTTGGTTTAAACATCTGTCATCATTATAGTATGATGCCAACATCTGGGTTTTACTACATCTTATGGTAAAATAATGCTTATCTTTTTGCATTCATTTTCAAGGACAAGACAGCCAAAACAAAAGAGTGATTGACAGCAGGTGGTGTCCAAAATCTTGTTTTCATCTACTATCTAGTGAAGAAAGCTTTGCAGATCCTGGGAAAGGAGACCATAGAAGGGCTGGAAAATTGGAAAGTAGGAAAGGAGGTGTCAGCTGCAGAATTGTGCAGAATTTCTGCTTCTCATTCATCTCGACCTGTATTACTGGGCCGCACATATCATGAAACTCTCATGTCGTTCCTTCTGCTGAAAATTACATGCAAACGGTGGATTGCAGAATAATTCTAGGCAATAGGCCCCAGATGCATCCCAAACTGCCTGGAGGCCTCTCCTGACCCTGAAAATTCAGTGGTGGGATTCCACAGCAACTACGATTCCAGCATAATTGCAGCATCGAGCCATTGCGGAGTTTACTAGTCTCGAACAGGGAGATTGCCTGTGGCGAAGGAGGAGGTGGCGGGAGATTGGCTGCCACAGGCTTTTCATGGCAGGCAGCCCCTGTGATGCCGGTGTGTAATTAAAAAAATGTTTCAGAATTTCTTTGAAATTGTACCCAAGCCTATACAAGCATCACTCTGCCATTGAATATATAGGGGTTTTGCCAATTTAAGCTTTACAGGGCTCTTCTGCCACCTATAACATCATAACAATGATGTATGCCAGGGTCAAACAGACATCCCTGGCATCCAGTGTTGCTATGGCACACATGGCAGAAAATATATTACATGCATAATATCTCACTACTCTCCAGCTCAGACCATCCAACAGCACAAACCAAGGAACCAAACTATCACGTTCCTGGTCTTCATAGCACAGTACCACACTTTTCACATGCGGAGCCATGACGAGATCATTTGCCTAATTTCTTAGCAGATGTTGTTGATTTTTTTCAATTCTTGAAGACCTTTGATCAAATCTGATTAACTTCCTATCTATATTAGAAACATAAAAAATAGGTGCAGGAGTAGGCGATTTGGCCCGTCGAGGCTGTACCACCATTCAATATGATCATGGCTGATCATGCAACTTCATACCCCATTCCTGCTTTCTCTCCATACCCCTTGATCCCTTTGGCCGTAAGGGCCACATCTAACTCCTTTTTGAATATATCTAACGAACTGGCATCAACAACTTTCTGTGTAGAGAATTCCACAGGTTCACAATTCTCTGAGTGAAGAAATTTCTCCTCATCTCGGTCCTAAATGGCTTACCCCTTATCCTTAGACTGTGACCCCTGGTTCTGGACTTCCCCAACATCGGGAACATTCTTCCTGCATCTAACCTGTCCAATCCTGTCAGAATTTTATATGTTTCTATGAGATCCCCTCTCATTCTTCTAAATTCCAGTGAATATAAGCCTAGTTGATCCAGTCTTTCTTCATATGTCAGTCCTGCCATCCCAGGAATCAGTCTGGTGAACCTTTGCTGCACTCCCTCAATAGCAAGAATGTCCTTCCTCAGATTAGGAGACCAAAACTGTACACAATATTCAAGGTGTGGCCTCACCAAGGCCCTGTACAACTACAATAAGACCTCCCTGCTCCTATACTCAAATCCTCTCACTATGAAGGCCAACATGCCATTTGCCTTCTTCACCGCCTGTTGTACCTGCATGACAACTTTCAATGACTGATGTACCATGACACTCAGGTCTCATTGCACTTCCCCTTTTACTAGCCTGTCACCATTCAGATAATATTCTGCCTTCCTATTTTTGCCACCAAAGTGGATCTCACATTTACCTACATTATACTGCATCTGCCATGCATTTGCCCACTCACCTAACCTGTCCAAGTCACCCTACAGCCTCTTAACATCCTCCTCACAGCTCACACTGCCACCCAGCTTAGTGTCATCTGCAAACTTGGAGATATTACATTCAATTCCTTCGTCTAAAGCATTAATGTATATTGTAAATAGCTGAGGTCCCAGCACTGAACCTTGTGGTATTACTGATAGAAATGTACCTATTCTATCACTGGCAAAATGACAGTTAAATTTCACTGTGCAAAGGAAGGCCAACAAGTTAGGTCCTCTGTTGGAAAGGGGAAGGAGCTGTCTTGGTCAGGTGAAACCATGTGTACCTGCACCAAACCTACACCAGTTCCCAACTGACGGCCAGAGTGTGAGAACTCATGATCTAGGGAGTCCTCACCCCCTGACTTCCCCCACCACCTTATGTCCATGGCCCTCTAGCGGTAGTCTGGGCCTCCATTCCCATCCTAAAAACTTCACCTGTGGCGAGGACTCAGCGTATTCGGGCCCTTGCTGGATTTGCGTCCGTTCTAGTGGAATCCTGCCTAAATTACAGTTAAAGTTCACCAGAGCAGCTACAGATTTTCAGTCCTATGACTTTAAAATGGGAACTGAATTACATCTGTGTATCCTTGTCAAAATATTCCCCACCCTCTTACCCCACTTCACCTGAAGACTATACTTGCTCTTGATTCCACCTTTGTAATACCATTGGAGACTGACAAGTATATAGCAAAATTTTCTGTCATGAGGTTTTATTCGTTAAAGATGACTATAAGGTAAATTATCATAAATGATAGTTAACTAATATGCAGGAGAGATAACTGTACTTGGCCTTGCGTCCCTTCTAGTATATGTGAAGTTATTGGAGGGGAGTGGCACAATGAGGTGGCTGTGTTGGGATCAGGAGGGACAACAATATCATCCATTGCCAGGTTTGGCATGTCACTGCACCTGGCCTTTGATTTGTGGTGATCTTTTGTGAGCACACCCCATTCTATTAATAGCTTTCTCCATGTAATCTATTTGCATCATGGGTTCTTTGCTTAAGAATTCATAGCAACACATTGCTATTGCAAACTAGTTGGTTTATTAATCAAGGTGCAACAATCACAGTACACATTACCAGTTCATCCACGAGGCTCACAGCGGCATACTTTATTCTGGATGACCTAGACTCAACTGACTGCCGTTTTATTGAGTCTTGTGAACATCACGTGACTGGCTAAGCCACTCACAATGCAACAGCTCTACAACTATTTTGTAAAACCATAAATCAAATGCCCCCTTATTAACAGGGGACACTAAAACCGACAAATAAACCAATTAACTTTTTGTCATTAAAATTTGGTTGCCGGGGCGATAATGCACTCCAGTCCCTCCGACGCCCACCTCTCGCAGAAGGCCACGAGCGTACCAGTGGGCACTGCGTGCTACATCTCCAGGGACACCCTGGCTCGGATGTAAGCGCGGAAGAGAGGCAGGCAGTCGGGCTGAACAATCCCCTCGACGGCACGCTGCCTGGACCGGTTGATGGCACCCTTGGCCATGCCCAGGAGCAGTCCTACAAGGAGGCTTTCTGACCTGCCTGCTCCTGCAATAGCTCTACAACTCTTGTTGAGAACAAAAATAACGTTAAATCAAGTGCCCCCTGATTAAAGGAAGGGGACACCCTAAACACTTTTCAAATGCACTTTTTTTGTTTTTTTTTTGTTTTTTTGGGGAGTTTTTTTGTGGGTTTTTTTGGGCACTAAAACCACAAATTATACACGTGCCTCCTGGCTAAAAGGGAGGGGACACTAAAACCAAGCAATAAAACAAATTAAACTTTAAAACATATAAAATCAAATTAATATTTGGTTGCCGGGGGTGATGATGCACTCCAGTCCCTCCGGTGCCCACCTCGCGTGGAAGGTCACAAGCGTACCGGTGGACACCGCGTGCTCCATCTCCAGGGACACCCTGGCTCAGATGTAACCATGGAAAAGAGGCAGGCAGTCGGGCTGAACGATCCCCTCCTGCCTGGACCGGTTGATGGCCACCTTGGCCATGCCCAGGAGCAGGCCGACAAGGAGGCCTTCTGACCTGCCTCCTCCTGCAACAGCTCTACAACTCTTTTGTTGCAAAACAAAAATAACGTTAAATTAAGTGCCCCCTTATTAAAAGGGTGCGGGGGGGGGGGGGGGGGGGGAGCGGAAACACTCCAAACACTTTTCAGGAGCCCTTTTTTAATGGTTTTTTTTGTTTATTCGGGGGGTTTTTTGTGGGGTTTTTTGTGGTTTTTTTAGGGCACCGAGAGGCAAATTATACAAGAGCCCCCTGATTCAGGGGACACTAAAACCGACAATAAAAACAAATTAAACTTTAAAACATGTAAAATCAAGTTAAATTTGGTTGCCGGGGGTAATGATGCACTCCAGTCCCTCGGGCGCCCACCTCTCGAGGAAGGCCACGAGTGTACCGGTGGACACTGCGTGCTCCATCTCCAGGGACACCCTGGCTCGGATCTAAGCGCGAAAGAGAGGCAGGCAGTCGGGCTGAATGACCCCCTCGACCGCCCGCTGCCTGGACCGGTTGACGGCTACCTTTGCCATGCCCAGGAGCAGGCCTACAAGGAGGCCTTCTGACCTGCCTCCTCCTGCAACAGCTCTACAAACCTGTGAGCAAACTCACAGGTGCATACATTACATTCCAGTTAAACTGGAATAGATAACCTTTCTAAGGGAGAGGCAATGTTACAGCTGAAAGCCTGCATGGTGGCAGTCTAAGCATTTGAGAGATTCAAAGTCTGGTGTAATAACCTCTTCTGTGAAAGACTGCACTTCAACACAGGTGTTGTGTATCTGTAAAGCATGCACTCCCATGTTCCGCCACCAGGGAGCTCATCCCCTGAAGTCCCAAGGGATCCCAGCATCCCTTGGGAGCACTGTATATAAGCCAGCCCCTAAGGCCTGTTCCTCACTCTGGAGTGTCTTATAAAAGACTGAGGTCACTGTTACTTTAACCTCCCTGTGTGCAGTCTCATGTGTGTTAGGAACACAATAACTGCCGACGAGAATATGAATCCAACGCAAAGATGCAGCAAACTGTGGACATCGTGGAGAAGTTCTCGGAGGGTGAGAACTGGGAAGCCTATGTCGAATGGCTAGACCAGTACTTTGTAGCCAACGAGCTGGACGGAGAAGGAAGCGCTGCAAAAAGTCTGCGGGGCACCGACCTACAGCCTCATGAAGAATCTTCTGGCTCCGGTGAAACCCACAGATAAGTCGTATGAGGAGCTGTGTACACTGGTTCGGGAGCATCTTAACCCGAGGGAGAGCGTGCTGATGGTGAGGTATCGGTTCTACACGTGCCAGCGATCTGAAGGTCAGGAAGTGGCGAGCTACGTTGCCGAGCTAAGGCGACTTGCAGGACAATGTGAGTTTGCTGGCTACCTGGAGCAAATGTACAGCAAAATTCTAAAAGGACAGAGGGTGTTAAAAAAACAAGCCTAAAGGCTTTGTGTCTTAATGCAAGGAGTATCCGCAATAAGGTGGATGAATTAACTGTGCAAATAGATGTTAACAAATATGATGTGATTGGGATTACGGAGACGTGGCTCCAGGATGAGCAGGGCTGGGAACTCAACATCCAGGGGTATTCAACATTCAGGAAGGATAGAATAAAAGGAAAAGGAGGTGGGGTAGCATTGCTGGTTAAGGAGGAGATTAAGGCAATAGTTAGGAAGGACATTAGCTTGGATGATGTGGAATCTATATGGGTAGAGCTGCAGAACACCAAAGGGCAAAAAACGTTAGTGGGAGTTGTGTACAGACCTCCAAACAGTAGTAGTGATGTTGGGGAGGGCATCAAACAGGAAATTAGGGGTGCGTGCAATAAAGGTGCAGCAGTTATAATGGGTGACTTTAATATGCACATAGATTGGGCTAACCAAACTGGAAGCAATACGGTGGAGGAGGATTTTCTGGAGTGCATAAGGGATGGTTTTTTAGACCAATATGTCGAGGAACCAACTAGGGGGGAGGCCATCTTAGACTGGGTGTTATGTAATGAGAAAGGATTAATTAGCAATCTCGTTGTGCGAGGCCCCTTGGGGAAGAGTGACCATAATATGGTGGAATTCTGCATTAGGATGGAGAATGAAACAGTTAATTCAGAGACCATGGTCCAGAACTTAAAGAAGGCTAACTTTGAAGGTATGAGGCGTGAATTGGCTGAGATGGATTGGCGAATGATACTTAAGGGGTTGACAGTGGATGGGCAATGGCAGACATTTAGAGACCGTATGGATGAATTACAACAATTGTACATTCCTGTCTGGCATAGAAATAAAAAAGGGAAGGTGGCTCAACCGTGGCTATCAAGGGAAATCAGGGATAGTATTAAAGCCAAGGAAGTGGCATACAAATTGGCCAGAAATAGCAGCGAACCTGGGGACTGGGAGAAATTTAGAACTCAGCAGAGGAGGACAAAGGGTTTGATTAGGGCAGGGAAAATGGAGTATGAGAAGAAGCTTGCAGGGAACATTAAGACGGATTGCAAAAGTTTCTATAGATATGTAAAGAGAAAAAGGTTAGTAAAGACAAATGTAGGTCCCCTGCAGTCAGAATCAGGGGAAGTCATAACTGGGAACAAAGAAATGGCGGACCAATTGAACAAGTACTTTGGTTCGGTATTCACGAAGGAGGACACGAACAACCTTCCGGTTATAAAAGGGGTCGGGGGGTCTAGTAAGGAGGAGGAACTGAGGGAAATCCTTATTAGCCGGGAAATTGTGTTGGGGAAATTGATGGGATTGAAGGCCGATAAATCCCCAGGGCCTGATGGACTGCATCCCAGAGTACTTAAGGAGGTGGCCTTGGAAATAGTGGATGCGTTGACAGTCATTTTCCAACATTCCATTGACTCTGGATCAGTTCCTATGGAGTGGAGGGTAGCCAATGTAACCCCACTTTTTAAAAAAGGAGGGAGAGAGAAAACAGGGAATTATAGACCGGTCAGCCTGACATCGGTAGTGGGTAAAATGATGGAATCAATTATTAAGGATGTCATAGCAGTGCATTTGGAAAGAGGTGACATGATAGGTCCAAGTCAGCATGGATTTGTGAAAGGGAAATCATGCTTGACAAATCTTCTGGAATTTTTTGAGGATGTTTCCAGTAGAGTGGATAAGGGAGAACCAGTTGATGTGGTATATTTGGACTTTCAGAAGGCGTTCGACAAGGTCCCACACAAGAGATTGATGTGCAAAGTTAGAGCACATGGGATTGGGGGTAGTGTACTGACATGGATTGAGAACTGGTTGTCAGACAGGAAGCAAAGAGTAGGAGTAAATGGGTACTTTTCAGAATGGCAGGCAGTGACTAGTGGGGTACCGCAAGGTTCTGTGCTGGGGCCCCAGCTGTTTACACTGTACATTAATGATTTAGATGAGGGGATTAAATGTAGTATCTCCAAATTTGCGGATGACACTAAGTTGGGTGGCAGTGTGAGCTGCGAGGAGGATGCTGTGAGGCTGCAGAGCGACTTGGATAGGTTAGGTGAGTGGGCAAATGCATGGCAGATGAAGTATAATGTGGATAAATGTGAGGTTATCCACTTTGGTGGTAAAAACAGAGAGACAGACTATTATCTGAATGGTGACAGATTAGGAAAAGGGGAGGTGCAAAGAGACCTGGGTGTCATGGTACATCAGTCATTGAAGGTTGGCATGCAGGTGCAGCAGGCGGTTAAGAAAGCAAATGGCATGTTGGCCTTCATAGCAAGGGGATTTGAGTACAGGGGCAGGGAGGTGTTACTACAATTGTACAGGGCCTTGGTGAGGCCACACCTGGAGTATTGTGCACAGTTTTGGTCTCCTAACCTGAGGAAGGACATTCTTGCTATTGAGGGAGTGCAGCGAAGGTTCACCAGACTGATTCCCGGGATGGCGGGACTGACCTATCAAGAAAGACTGGATCAACTGGGCTTGTATTCACTGGAGTTCAGAAGAATGAGAGGGGACCTCATAGAAACATATAAAATTCTGACGGGGTTAGACAGGTTAGATGCAGGAAGAATGTTCCCAATGTTGGGGAAGTCCAGAACCAGGGATCACAGTCTAAGGATAAGGGGTAAGCCATTTAGGACCGAGATGCGGAGGAACTTCTTCACCCAGAGAGTGGTGAACCTGTGGAATTCTCTACCACAGAAAGTTGTTGAGGCCAATTCACTAAATATATTCAAAAAGGAGTTAGATGAGGTCCTTACTGCTAGGGGGATCAAGGGGTATGGCGAGAAAGCAGGAATGGGGTACTGAAGTTGAATGTTCAGCCATGAACTCATTGAATGGCGGTGCAGGCTAGAAGGGCCGAATGGCCTACTCCTGCACCTATTTTCTATGTTTCTATGCTCAAAGACGTTTTTGTATTGGGCATTGGCCACAAGACCATCCTACGAAAACTTTTGACCGTAGAGACACCGACCCTCAGTAAGGCCATTGCGATAGCAAAGGCGTTTATGTCCACCAGTGATAACACCAAACAAATCTCTCAGCACACAAGTGCTAGCAATGTTCATAAATTAACTGAAACTGTGTTTGCGAGCAGAAATGGCAGAACCCACGAGTCTGCAACTGCCAGCAGGCCTCAGGTGACCCAGATGACTCAGAGTCCCCAACAAAGGATGAATGCAAGGCAATTCACACCTTGTTGGCGTTGTGCAGGCTTCCATTCAGCCTATTCATGCCGCTTCAAAGGGTATGTTTGCAAGAGCTGTGGAACAATGGGGCACCTCCAACGAGCTTGCAAATGAGCTGCAAGCACTGCAAAACCTGCTAACCACCACGTGGCAGAGGAAGATCAGTCCATGGTGGACCAAAGCAATTTCGAGCCTCAGAGGAGGCAGATGCTGAAGTACACGGGATGCACACACATTTTTGACGAAATGTCCACCTATAATGCTAAACGTAAAATTGAATGGCTTACCCGTAGCCATGGAACTGGACACTGGCGCTAGCCAATCCATCATGAGTAAAAAGATGTTTGAGAGACTGTGGTGCAACAAGGCACTCAGACCAGCCCTAAGCCCCATCCACACGAAACTGAGAACGTACACCAAAGAGCTTATCACTGTCCTGGGCAGCGCCATGGTTAAGGTCACCTACGAGGGCACGGTGCACGAACTGCCACTCTGGATTGTCCCAGGCGATGGCCCCACACTGCTTGGAAGGAGCTGGATGGGCAAAATCCGCTGGAACTGGGATGACATCAGAGCGCTATCACATGTTGATGAGGCCTCATGTACCCAGGTTCTTAACAAATTTCCTTCCCTTTTTGAGCCAGGCATTGGAAACTTTTCCAGGGCGAAGGTGCAGATCCACTTGGTCCCAGAGGCGCGACCCATTCACCTCAAGGCGCGAGCGGTACCTCACATGATGAGAGAGAGAGTGGAAATTGAGCTGGACAGGCTGCAAAGCGAGGGCATCATCTCCCCAGTGGAATTCAGCGAGTGGGCCAGCCCGATTGTTCCAGTACTCAAAAGTGATGGCACGGTCAGGATTTGTGGCGATTATAAAATAACTATTAATCGTTTGTCGCTAAAGGACCAATACCCGCTACCTAAGACAGACGACCTATTTGCAACGCTGGCAGGAGGCAAGACTTTCACCAAGCTCGGCCTGACTTCGGCCTACATGACGCATGAGCTGGATGAGTCTTCAAAGGGCCTCACCTGCATCAACACACACAAGGGACTGTTCATCTACAACAGATGCCCGTTTGGAATTTGGTCGGCTGCAGCGATCTTCCAGAGAAACATGGAGAGCCTACTCAAGTCGGTACCACACACGGTGGTCTTTCAGGACGACATATTGGTCACGGGTCGGGACACCGCCGAGCACCTACAAAACCTGGAGGAGGTCCTCCAGCGACTGGATCGCATAGGGCTGCGGCTGAAGAGGTCGAAATGCGTCTTCATGGCAACAGAAGTGAAGCTTTTGGGGAGAAAGATTGCAGCGGACGGCATTCGGCCCACAGACGCCAAGACAGAGGCTATCAGGAATGCGCCCAGGCCACAGAACATCACGGAGCTGCAGTCGTTCGTGGGACTCCTCAACTATTTTGGTAACTTCCTACCGAGGTTAAACACCCTCTTAGAGCCCTTACATGTGTTATTGCGCAAAGATGAGAACTGGGTATGGGGAAAAAAACAAGTAATTGCTTTTGAGAAAGCCAGAAACATTTTATGCTCCAACAAGCTGCTTGTATTGTATAACCCGTGTAAAAGACTTGTGCCAGCATGTGATGCGTCGTCGTACGGAGTCAGGTGGTGTATTACAACAAGCTAACGTTGCGGGGAAGTTGCAACCTGTCGCCTCTGCTTCCAGGAGCTTGTCTAAGGCCGAGAGGGCCTACAGCATGATTGAGAAAGAGGCATTAGCATGTGTGTTCGTGGTAAAGAAATGCATCAGTACCTGTTTGGCCTCAAATTTGAGCTGTAAACCGATCACAAGCCCCTCACATCCCTGTTCGCTGAAAACAAGGGGATAAATACTAAAGCCTCAGCCTGCATACAAAGGTGGGCACTCACGCTATCAGCATATAACTATACCATGTGCCACAGGCCAGGCACTGAGAACTGTGCGGATGCTCTCAGTTGGCTACCATTGCCCATCACGGGGGTGGAAATGGCGCAGCCTGCAAACTTGTTGATGGTGGCGCAGCCCGCAGACTTGTTGATGGTCATGGAAGCGTTTGAAAATGATTAGGACTTGGACCAGGCAAGATCCTCTGCTGTCCCAAGTAAAAAAACTGTGTACTGCAAGGGAGCTGGGCCAGCATCCCCGTTGAAATGTAAGAGCCAATCAAGCCGTTCCAGCAGCAAAAGGACGAGCTGTCCATTCAGGTAGACTGCCTATTGTGGGGTAACCGCGTAGTGCTACCAAAAAAGGGCAGGGAGACGTTCATCACGGATCTCCACAGCACACACCCGGGTATAGTAATGATGAAAGTGATAGCCAGATCCCACGTGTGGTGGCCCGGTATCGACTCTGACTTGGAGTCCTGTGTATGGCAATGCAGCGTATGTGCTCAGTTGAGCAACGCGCCCAGAGAGGCACCACTAAGTTTGTGGTCCTGGCCCTCCAGACCATGGTCAAGGATCCATGTCGACTATGCGGGCCCGTTTCTCGGTAAAATGTTCCTGGTGGCGGTGGATGTTTTTTCAAAATGGATTGAATGTGAAATAATGTCGGGAAGCACCGCCACTGCCACCATTGAAAGCCTGAGGGCCATGTTTGCCACCCACGGCCTGCCTGACATACTGGTCAGTGACAACGGGCCATGTTTCACCAGTGCCGAATTTAAAGAATTCATGACCCGCAATGGGATCAAACATGTCACCTCGGCCCCGTTTAAACCAGCCTCCAATGGGCAGGCAGAGCGGGCAGTATAAACCATCAAACAGAGCCTTAACCGAGTCACAGAAGGCTCACTCCAAACCTACCTGTCCCGAGTACTGCTCAGCTACCGCATGAGACCCCACTCGCTCACAGGGGTGCCTCCAACTGAGCTACTCATAAAAAGGACACTTAAAACCAGACTGTCGCTGGTTCACCCGAACCTGCATGATCAGATAGAGAGCAGGCGGCAGCAACAAAATGTAAACGATGGTCGCGCCACTGTGTTACGGGAAATTGATCTGAATGAACCTGTGTATGTGCTAAACTATGGACATGGTCCCAAGTGGATCGCGGGCACAGTGATAGCTAAAGAAGGGAATAGGGTGTTTGTAGTCAAACTAGACAGTGGACAAATTTGCAGAAAGCACCTGGACCAAACAAGGCTGCGGTCCAAAGGCTGCCCTGAACAACCCACAGAAGACACCACCTTTTTTGAGCCCACAACACACACCCAAAGGATCAACGACACCATGCCGGACCAGGAAATCGAACCCATCACGCCCAAAAGTCCAGCAAGGCCAGGCTCACTAGCAGCCTTGCAGGGCCAACAGCACGCCAGTCCAGTGAGGGCACAGCCAACACACCAGAACAGACATTTGTACCGAGGCGGTCCACCAGGGAAAGAAAGGCTCCTGACCGCCTCACCTTGTAAATAGTTTTCACTTTGACTTTGGGGGGGGGGGGGGGGGAGGGGGCGCGGAGTGATGTTGTGTATCTGTAAAGCATGCACTCCCATGTTCCGCCACCAGGGAGCTCACCCCCATGAAGTCCCAAGGGATTCCAGCATCCCTTGGCAGCACTGTATATAAGCCGGCCCCCTAAGGCCTGTTCCTCACTCTGGAGTGTCTTATTAAAGACTGAGGTCACTGTTACTTTAACCTCCCTGTGTGCAGCCTCATCTGTGTTAGGAACACAATAAGATTGACAGATGCTGAGGGGTTATTTCCCATGGCTGGAGTGTCTAGAACTAGGGATCACAGTCTCAGGATAAGGGGAAGGCAATTTAAGACAGCGATGAGGAGAAATTTCTTCACTTTGGAATTCTCTGCCCCACAGGGCTGTGGATGCTGAGTCTCTGAATATATTCAAGGCTGAGATAGATAGATTTTTGGAGTCATAAGAACATAAGAAATAGGAGCAGGAGTAGGCCATACGGCCCGTCGAGCCTGCTCCGCCATTTAATCCGATCATGGCTGATCCAATCATGGACTCAGGTCCACTTCCCTGCCTGCTCCCCATAACCCCTTGAGAAACAGTCTATGTTTTAAATTTATTTAATGACCCAGCTTCCACAACTCTCTGAGGCAGCGAATTCCACAGATTTACAACCATCTGAGAGAAGAAATTCCTCCTCATCTCAGTTTTAAATGTGCGGCCCCTTATTCTAAGACTATGCCCCCGAGTTCTAGTCTCCCCTATCAGTGGAAACATCCTCCAGGGGTCGAGGGGAATCAAGGGATATGGAGATCGCGGAAAGTGGACTTGAGGTTGATGATCAGCCATGGTCTTATTGAATGGCGGAGCAGGCTCGATGGGCCTACTCTTGCTCCTATTTCTTATATTCTTATAAGAAACTATAGGGATGCATGATTTAAAGGATGCCTTATGGTTACAGCAGGAATAAAATATTTCCATTAAAGATGACAAGGGTTTGAACTTGCATAACAAAGCAAGCAATCCTGATTCTAAACACCACCAGTAATTGGAATATATAATCTAACACATTTTTATGGACAAGTAAAGGTCATTAGGCGAGAACTTGCAACACTGGGCAAATCCTATGTATAAATTCTTCAATGACAAGACAGTGGACACTTGAAATGTCTCTGTGTCAAAAGTCTAAACATGGTTAAGGGCAGTAAGCTGCATCTCTCACATGGTTAGCAGGGGAAAGCCTGACTACACTTTAATTAGCATTAATTCAAATGCAGCTGTTCTATAACCTATTCTTATCACCAAGTTGAATATGAGAAGTTGTTTCCCCAAGTCTCAGCAGTTCTTGCAATGCAATGTCAATTGAGCTACAATCTACATTGGGTTAGAGTTCATCTTAGCTGCTAGTCTTGAGATGAGGCTGCCTGCCAGATAAAACACAGATGAATATGGGTTTAATAACCCCCAATAAACTGTAGACTTACTCAATCTGCACTGTAAATTGCACAGCCAAACCAACCACATTAATATAACAGTATAAACTAAAACAGCACAAAGAACAGTAATAGACATACTGCTCCAAAGGTTTAAGGAAGATTACAGCTTCCAGTTCCAATATTCTATTTGGTGAATTTTCACTTTCACTGCCATATGGAAAATGGGTGGTAGTGGATCGGCCACCTGTTTTACATAGCGCCCGGTTTTTGTTTCCGTGGAAACCGGTTTGTCGCCAACTCTTTAAGAACCCATCACACTGACTGGTTTCATTTTAGTAAGGCATGTGTATCTTTCCCAAAAATAAAGATCAATTACCTACCTGTTAAAGGTTTTCTATATGCTTCAAATAATTTGTACAAGTCACAAACCGTAGAAGTTTAACTTGATATGTTCCATAGAAACTATACGCTGAGCGCACACATAAAAATATTGGGCCATAAATTGTGCCTTTTCCAGGTGCGTACGATGTGCACATGTGCCTGAAGAGGCCCCGCAAGTTCCGGGTTTAGACGTGCAAAGCACATGCGCCGAAATTCGGCACTTGCGAACTGTCAAAATGTCTTTTGACAGATCCAACTCATAGGAAAGTAAAGGGTCTCCGCAGGTGGAGATTGGGCTATTTGCCCAACTCTTGCCCAGCGAATGTTCTTAAACTCTTACAGCTAGTAAAAGCAGACTAGAAGTGTTCATTCCTCCAGAACCACCAGGTACTTTGTAAAAAAGATTTGGGTCAGAGGCATCTGCCCGTGAAAAGCCTCCGACCACAATTTTTGGCTCACACAGCCTTCTACTCCAGTGTTGTCTGCTCACATGCATCATTGTGGCAGCTTGTTTCGTTACTGAAACAAAATTAATTAGCTGCTAAAAATAAGCTACCTTTCCCAAAACTATACTCTTGCACGGAGCAAGGAGGTTTGGGTAGAATCTTGGATTCAAATCTGTGGCTGATTCCATGTTAAGCAAGCTTGATGAACAGGGCATTGGAAATTACTTGGCCAGTAAGTGGCAATGAATAAGATACTTGGATAAAAATGACTTTAGCTTCTTTTTGAAGCTTAGTTCTGACAAACAAGCTTTAAAAGTTAATAACAATACTGGTTCAGCTGGTCCCTTACTATTATACTTAGTTATAAATCCAACTAGATAACAGAACTATATATATATATATCTAGCAAATAAATTCAATTTGCTTCTTTGTAGTTGATGCAGGGTGACCTGAGTCAATAAGAAACAACATCATGGCTAGACAGTTCTAGTAATGGATACCTTTATGTTTATTACTGCTTAATCATTATACTGTTTCTCTAATTTAAGGTTAAAGTTACAGATTAATTAACTAAGTAGAAGAATTTCACTATATCAGATGTCCAGATAATGTGCTGATTCATGTCTAGTCTTAATCGAGCAATGGTGGAACCTCAGGGTTATCGTGGAAGTCATCATTGTTCCTTTCTGGTACCTTCTGTGGATAAAATTTGAGGGGACCTTGAGCAACTGTCTTTCTCTCCGCCACGATATTGGTCAAGTCAACACATAAATGTTTGCTTGGATCCACTTCTAACTTCTCAATATGTCGAGTTGCTCTGTGGAGTAATATGACAAGACATTCGGTAAGACTATTGCATTGTTTAAATCTCTCCACCAGTCCACTGAGTTTACACATTTACTGCTGGATATTGCCAAGCTCTTTCATTGGTAATCATGTCATCCTTTGGGCATATAACAGCTGCAAGTGAAGCTTTGGCACACTCACATCTTCAAAAATCTCACACATAAAAGCACTATAACAGATTTGCTACAAGATTCAAGGTCACTCAAGATGAGTTGCAGATCGAGCACATATCATTCGCTGTGCATGTGCTTCAACTTACAATATGTAAAGTGTACTCTGCTTACATGACAACAGTGCACATATTAAATGGAATCAGAACTGAACTGGATGAGGGATCAGAAACTATTATCCATTGACTCCTTTTCAGAAGGCCACTCTGAAAACCTTGCCTGAGCATTGAAACGAGGAAGAAACCACAAGACTTCTCCAAAACAATGGGACAGTGTCCATCCAGGTCTTCATTTCTGCCCACCTTCTCACTCACTCCCATACATTCAAACACATACCACATACTTGCTACCTTGTAATGTAAGGTGTCAAGGTATCAGTTGGGAACAGCATTGTAATATTAAATATTTTTTCTGACATTGTAAGCATGTAACAGCAGCCTGTCAACAGGATCAGTGAGTCAGGACAACAGCCCCTCACAGAACCCTGCATCCCTCTCACTAACATTTATAAGCATCAGCATATCAACTTACATCCTGGAGGTTGCAGTTTGTGAACCTGAGGTAATACTGGCTGCAAAATTTGACACCATACCGCCCATTGTTTGGGCACTACGAGTGCCGTGTAGGTTTCAAAATGGCATCCGTGATGCAGGCTCACATTTCTAGTGTGAGCCTCACTGGATGCCATCTTGGTGAGGGCATTGGCACATGCGCAGGGAGCATACACCGGAAGTATGCAGAGTAGGCTGATTGTGGCTGATAGGAACCCCCACCAGCACTATTTAAAGGTATCAATCACTTACAGGTAAAGCTGATTGATTTCTACTGGTTGTTTCTCTGATTGTGGAAGTTTAGTGATTTCTAGAGTGCATTAAAGTTGTTAAAGTCTACTGGGAGTGTTGTGGCAGGTGCTGAAAGGACTTCTTCCTGACTTCAAGGATTCTGCAAAAACCACTTGCTCTGAGACATGGGTGCAGTAGTAGGCATTCCCCTTGGACTATAGCATGACAAGGAGAATGAGCAGAGACGACACAGAGCAGGACAAACTGCTGGTAGTATGAGAAGGAATAGGGGGAAAAGGGCTTTAAGCAGGAGGCCATATCCGCCCAGGGAGTCATTCACCGACCTGAATCTCAGCGAGGAACAATGTGTCAGACATCTGTGCTTCAGTAAGGAGGTCTTCACTGATATCTGCCACTTGCTACAGCCACAGCTGCAACCTCAGATCAAGGTGAGGAACGCATTGCCAGTGGCTGTGAAGGTGACCGTGGCTGTGAATATTTATGCGTCGGGCTCCTTCCAGGCTGGAGCAGGAAACATTTGCAACATCTCCCAGTTTATCATCCATAGTTGCATAAGGGAGGTCACTGAGGATCTGTATTCCAAAAGTGCTGAATACATTTCCTTCTCCTTTGCCAGAGAGCGGCAGGCAGAGCGAGCACGTGGCTTCGCGAGGATCTCAGGCTTCCCCACCCATGTTGCAGGGTGCCATTGTCAACACGCACGTCGCTTTGTGGGCGCCGCATGTCAACTCTGATGTGTACCGGAACCGAAAGGGATTTCACTCCCTCAACGTACAGCTGGTGTGCGACCATTGGTAGGGTATCGTGGCAGCAGTCATGCCTTCATTGTGCGGCAATCCCCTGTGGCACCTGCATTTGAGGCACCATGACAAACCAGAGGGTGGCTAGTGGGCGACAAGGGCGATTCTTTGATGACATAGCTTATGGTGTGCGACCCACGCACATGTGTGCAGCATACAAACAATGAAAGCCATGCAAGAGCACACCCCTGGTATGCTGAAACATCGCTTCCGCTGCCTCGACTACTCTGGAAGAGCCCTATAGTACTCGGCAGAGCACGCAACAAGATTCGTGCTGGTCTGCTGCATAACCTCGCCATCACGAGGGCACAGCACTTGCCACCAACCAAACGGTGACCAGCTGAGGAGCAGGAGGAAGAGGAGGAAACCTGGACAGCTCCTTTCTGGCCGAGTTGTCCGTAAACGACTCATCCAACTGCGATACCAGTAAATGCAATCCTAATTCCCCATTCACTAACAGTCCCACATCTTACCTTCCCTCTGTCACTGACCATCACAGCATCCGCTTGGCCACAATGCAAAAATAAAAGCCAACACAAATGAAATATTCAAAACCAAATTTGTAAATCAAAGCATGCCATATTGCATACAAGCATCAACTAATCACCCTTGTGCGTTCCCTTAGTGCCTGTCTTCCGTGTGCCTTTGCCTGTCTTGGTGCTCTGACGCAGAGCTATCAGTGGCTGCAGCAATGCTGGTGGAAGGCTGCTGACTTTCAGTGGGAAGACAGCAGATGGCCTTGCAGGAAGATCTCAAGCAGCTCTTGGCCGAGAAGGCATGGGTGGCAGCAGTCTGGGCTGGCTGGGTGTCGGAGTGACTGTGGTGGGAAGGATGAATGCTGTCATCCTGAGCAGGGACAGCAGGATCGTGCTCCATTGAGCCACTGCCACCATCCCGGGGTGGTGCCTCAGCAGAAGAGATTGCTGGACTGCTGTGACAACAAGCCCCTTTGAACACTGATATCCACAGCCATGGCAGCATGCTGAGCTTGTACGAAAACAGTCTGAGCTTGCATGGCAGCAAGCTGACCTAGCATGACAGAAGTCTAAGCTTCCACTGCAGCACTCAGATATTGGGTGGGTTCTGCTGTGCTGCAATGGAACCCGAAACATTGGCCATCAGATACTGCACCATTTTTGGTTCTGCAAGTGCGCTAGTGGAGTTGGCCACCACTTCTATGCTGGAAAGGATGTGCTCCAAGCTCTGCACAAAGCCTTGTGCCAAGTTGGTGCCTGACCTTGTTCCTTGACATTTCATGCAGGCCTGCCAATGTATCAAGCATTTCATTGTGCATACCCATCAGTATTCTTCAATAGTTCGCCCCATCGAAGTGCTCATCTGAGTCCTCTGCAGCAGACCTCATGTGCGACCTCGCCCTTTGACAAGCTTACACCTGCGTTACACTTTCCCCCGCTCTGGCTGCAGTCCACTCATGCCCGGTGTCTCACCACATGCGGATCCCATCTCTAAGCTATCCTCTAAATTACGCACAGTGTCAATATTTCTTCTTCATAGCTGTCTTCCTGCTCTTCCGCCTGTTGCTCCTCCACCACTGCCTGGCCAGGTTACAGTTCTTGGGTATCTGAAAGAAGGAAGACACAAGGGTAGGGTTGTGGAGAGGAGAACAAGAGGTGCAAGCCTCTGCAGCTTGTAAATCAGAAAAAGATTGTGGGATGAAGGGGAAGTGGGATGTGGGAAGGAGGATTAGATACGAGGATACCGTCATCTTCAAGGATTTCAGCCCCACCACTGGCCACTGCCATGGCTGCTTCAATGATGGCGACCACCATCTCCTCCATCAGTGTAAGGACATGCAGTCCTGCCTGCCCCGTGTCAATTAACTGCGGCTGTCGCCGGTTAAATGTCAACCTGTCCTGCAAGAGAGAGGAAAGTGTGTCAGTGAGTATGGTGCAATCTGTTTCTGTGATGTGCCTGTCATGGTTGAATAGCTGGCAGTATGCGCAAGCTGTGAGATGTGGGCATGAGGCTTGCAGCAGTGCTAAGTGTGTGAGGGTAAGGTGAAGCTATGAATTAGGGCATGAGTCCTGATTGATAAGAGATTGTTGGTAGGTGAGTGATGGGATGTGGTGCATTGAGCAGTATGTGAGGCTAGTGGTGCAGTTGATGGGATATGGCATTTGAAGATGAATTCACTGACCCTGACCACTCGTGTGAAGTAATTGAACTTCTTGCGGCACTGTATCCAGGTCCTCGCGGCTGTCTGCTCCCACCTCCTTTGCAGAGTTTGTTTGGAGGGACCCCTGTGGATAGAGGGCCTCTCTCTTCCTCTCCACTAATGCCTCCAGTGCAACGTCAGAGGACCTTGGAGCACAGTCTCTCCCCTGTTATGCCATAATTCACTCTTTTTCCTGCTCATATTCTCATCCATAAAGAGTTCCAACTCCTGCTCCATGCACCACCCCTTTAAGAGGTGCAGGCTCCTTTTAAGAAGTGCAGCCAGCTTTAAGTGCTGTTAGCTTGGGCCCCCTGCTGAGGTGGGCAGTCACTCAACAGTGCGGTTAGCGCTGGCTCCATGCAGCAATCATGCAAATTAAGCAATAGGTGCGGGTTGAATGCACATCGTAATCCCCGAGCCCGTTTTCGGGTGCTATCGAATTTTGCCCCCATATTGCTTTCTTGCTAAAGAATAATTTAAACATGTTAATTTACAAAACATTAGATGCAAAATAAGAAACACAGAAACATAGAAAATAGGTGCAGGAGTAGGCCATTCGGCCCTTCGAGCCTGCACTACCATTCAATAAGATCATGGCTGATCATTCCCTCAGTACCCCTTTCCTGCTTTCTCTCCATACCCCTTGATCCCTTTAGCCATAAGGGCCATATCTAACTCCCTCTTGAATATATCCAATGAACTGGCATCAACAACTCTCTGCGGCAGGGAATTCAACAGGTTAACAAATCTCTGAGTGAAGAAGTTTCTCCTCATCTCAGTCCTAAATGCCTACCCCTTATCCTAAGACTGTGTCTTCTGGTTCTGGACTTTCCCAACATCGGGAACATTCTACCCACATCTAACCTGTCCAGTCCCGTCAGAATCTTATATGTTTCTATGAGATCCCCTCTCATCCTTCTAAATGCCAATGTATAAAGGTCCAGTTGATCCAGTCTCTCCTCATATGTCAGTCCAGCCATTCCGGGAATCAGTTTGGTGAACCTTCGCTGCACTCCCTCAATAGCAAGAACGTCCTTCCTCAGATTAGGAGACCAAAACTGAACACAATATTCCAGGTGAGGCCTCACCAAGGCCCTGTACAACTGCAGTAAGACCTCCCTGCTCCTATACTCAAATCCCCTAGCTATGAAGGCCAACATACCATTTGCCTTCTTCACCGCCTGCTGTACCTGCATGCCAACTTTCAATGACTGACGAACCATGACACCCAGGTCTCATTGCACTTCCCCTTTTCCTAATCTGCCGCCATTCAGATAATATTCTGTCTTCGCATTTTTGCCCCCAAAGTGGATAACCTCACATTTATCCACATTATACTGCATCTGCCATGCATTTGCCCACTCACCTAACCTGTCCAAGGCACCCTGCAGCCTCTTAGCATCCCCCTCACAGCTCACATCGCCACCCAGTTTAGTGTCACCTGCAAACTTGGAGATATTACACTCAATTCCTTCACCTAAATCATTAATGTATATTGTAAATAGCTGGGGTCCCAGCACTGAGCCCTGTGGCACCCCAATAGTCACTGCCTGCCATTCTGAAAAGGACTCGTTTATCCCGACTCTCTGCTTCCTGTCTGCCAACCAGTTCTCTTATCCACTTCAGTATATTACCCCCAATACCATGTGCTTTGATTTTGCAAAGAACGTTAGAACTCCAAACAATGCTGAAAAATGCCAAATAGTTTAAAAACACCTTTCAAATTGTTTCCTTCTGTCCTTTTAAAATTGGGACTTCAACTAGGTTTCTTTTAATGGTTATGAAAGATTTAAGTTTCATCCTGGATCCTAGTCTAAACATCGTAAACATTAATGGGTTTGCTAAAGGCCCTCATCAGCAAACTCATCAGAATGAGCAGGAACGAATAACACTTGTATACAGTCTGTAAAGAAATCACCATGGGAAATTGTTCTGCCAGCCTCATTAGGATAGTATCAGCAAGCTGTGGGTGCTGGTCACAGAGGGTGGGCGTGGAGCGGGGGGAGGGGTGGGAGGGGAGGTGAGAGAGGGTAGCAGAAAGCAAAAATCACCTCAGGCGAGTCTGGGGGTGGGAGGCAATCGGGAGGGGGCGAGCAGTGGCAAACAGCGGCCCGCAGATTTAATACTTTCCCAGTTCCACACTGAAGTTGAGTATTTTTTTAAAAAACAAATCTTTTTTGGTGGCGTCTTCCAGCGGCCCATTTAAGGGTCACTGTTTAGGCTGCCTGAACACTTCTGAACACAGTCAGGGTAAACTAATTTTCAGTTTGTGCCTTAAGCAGGTCTTAGGCTACTTATTAACATATTCAAGAACCCTAACGCATGTTTTAGATCTACAGCGCTCGAACAAACATGGCGTCGGACATGTTTCGGACGCTGTAGGGTGCGGTTAGTGCTATTCTAATCCAATGCAGCACTCAACTTCATAAGTTTTGCTCCCTAATTTTTATATACGTTAGATATAAGCTGGCACAAACATTTCTTCTGCATAGTTCACACGCTCTCCCGTGCTACTGTTGCATGAATAGTATCTCTAAAACACATCTTATGTGGTAGGAACGTAAAGATGCCACAAACTCACAGACACCAGGAAGTGTATGTGCTCTAAGGACTGCATTCAGTGACTTCCTTCCTCCCCAGGTAAGAAATTTCTTGGTGTTCCAGTTACATAGTATTAAAGTATTTACAGCACAGAAATAGGCTATTAAGCCCAACAGGTCCATGCCAGTGTTTATGCTCCACACGAGCTGCCTCCCACTCCTCTACATCTAACCCATTCAACATATCCTTCAATACTTTTCTCCCTCATGTGCTTATCTAGCTTCCCCTTGAGTGCATCTATGCTAGTCGCTTCAACTCTTCTTCTTAAGCAGTCCCTCGGAATCGAGGATAACTTGCTTCCACACTAAAATAAGTTCTAAGGTGACTGATGAGACTAGTCTCTATCACAGGTGGGGCAGATGGTGGTTGGAGGGATGGGTGGGTGTGGGGCTTGATTTGTCATACGCTCCTTCCGATGTTTGTACTTGGCTTCCGCATGCTCCTGGCAAAGAGACTTGAAGTGTTCGGCGCCTTCTCAGATGCTTCTCCTCCACTTGAAGTGGTCTTGGGCCAGGGATTCCCAAGAGTCGGTGGGAATGTTACATTTTTTGAAGAAGGCTTTGAGGGTGTCCTTGAAGCATTTTCTCTGCCCTCCTGTGGCTCGCTTGCCATGACATAGCTCGGAGTAGTGCTTGTTTCGGGAGTCTAGTATCGGGCATGCGGACAATATGGCCCGCCCGCGATTGCCTCATCTTCTCCATGTGGTAGCGAGTTCCACACTCTAACCACTCTCTGAGTAAAGAAGTTTCTCCTGAATTCTCTATTGGAATTATTAGTGACTATCTTATATTTATGCCCCCTATTTCCGGTCTCGCCCGCAAATGGAAACACCATATCCACATCTACCCTATCAAACCTTTTCATAATTTTAAACACCTCTATCAGGTCACTCCTCAACCCTTCTCTTTTCTAGAAAAAAGAGCCCCAGTTCTCAGTTCTGCTATCATTTTAGTAAACCTTTTTCTCCAATTACACCCTTTTCAGTGCATCTGCAAGGATCCATTCTAACAACTTGCTTTTAGCTAATGGGTTGGTAATTTCCTGGTTGTGACTTATTGCCCCTATAAAATATTGGCCTCTATCCAGACCTTGAGAAAAATCCCAGAGCTGTTAAATATGTGAGCAAGGGGCTCTCAGAGCATAGCTCCCATTACTTTGAGCATCCTCAATTAATTTTTATTCAAATTTGTTCATGCAATGTGGGCGTCATGCCCCAACTGCCATGGTGGTACTTGACCTCATGTCTCCAGGTCATTAGTCCAGGCCTCTGGATTATTAGTGCAGTAACAGAACCACTATGCTACCATACACAAATGTCGTCAGGGTCAGTAGTCCAAGCTGTTTTGAAATACCTGTATTGCCCATCCCTAATTGCCCTTGAGAAGAGATTGTCTTCTTGAACCGCTGCAGTCCGTGTAGCGATTTGACACAACTGAATGGCTTGCTAGGCCATTTCAGAGCGCAGTTAAGAGTCAACCACATTGCTGTGGGTTTGGAGTCACATATAGGCCAGAGCAGGTGAGGACAGCAGATGTCCTTCCTTAAGGACATTAGTGAACCAGATGGGTTTTTATGACAATCGGTAGCTTCACCATTACTGATACTGACTCTTAACTGCCCTCTGAAATGGCCTAGCAAGCCAATCAGTTGCGTCAAACTGCAACACGGACGACAGCGGTCAAGAAGACAACACCTTCTCAAGGGCAATTAGGGATGGGCAATAAAGGGATCTCAAAACGGCTTGGACTACTGGGCAGGACCAGAACCAATGTCCGAGGGAAAGTGTTTGCTAGTGCTGTTGGGGAGGGTTTAAACTAATATGGCAGGGAGATGGGAATCTATGCAGGGAGACAGATGGAAGTAAAATGGAGGCAGAAGCAAAAGGTAGAAAGGAGATAAGGAAAGGTGAAGGGCAGAGAAATCAAAGGCAAAAATCAAAAAGGTCCACATTACAACATAATTCTAAAAGGACAAAGAGTGTTAAAAAAACAAGCCTGAAGGCTCCATGTCTCAATGCGAGGAGCATTTGTAATAAGGTGGATGAATTAACAGCGCAGATAGCTGTTAACGGATATGATGTAATTGGGATTATGGAGACATGGCTCCAAGGTGACAAAGGCTGGGAGCTCAACATCCAGGGGTACTCAATAGTCAGGAAGGATAGACAGAAAGGAAAAGGAGGTGGGGTAGTGTTGCTGGTTGCTGGTGTGACATATGAGGAGAGACTGGATCAACTGGGCCTTTATTCACTGGAGTTTAGAAGGATGAGAGGGGATCTCATAGAAACATATAAAATTCTGACGGGACTGGACAGGTTAGATGCAGGAAGAATGTTCCCGATGTTGGGGAAGTCCAGAACCAGAGGACACAGTCCAAGGATAAGGGGTAAGCCATTTAGGACTGTGATGAGGAGAAACTTCTTCACTCACAGAGTTGTTAACCTGTGGAATTCCCTACCGCAGAGAGTTGTTGAAGCCAGTTCGTTGGATATATTCAAGAGGGAGTTAGATGTGGCCCTTATGGCTAAAGGGATCAAGGGGTATGGAGAGAAAGCAGGAAAGGGGTACTGAGGTGAAAGATCAGTCATGATCTTATTGAATGGTGGTGCAAGCTCGAAGGGCCGAATGATCTTCCCCTGCACCTATTTTCTATGTTTCCATGTTTAAAGAGGAGATGAACGTAATAGTAAGGAAGGACATTCGCTTGGATGATGTGGAATCTGTATGGGTAGAGCTGCGGAACACCAAAGGGCTGAAAACGCTAGTGGGGGTTGTGTACAGACCACCAAACAGCAGGAGTGAGGTTGGGGATGGCATCAAACAAGAAATTATAGATGCGTGCAATAAAAGTACAGCAGTTATCATGGGTGACTTTAATCTACATATAGATTGGACTAACCAAACTGGTAACAATACAGTGGAGGAGGATTTCCTGGGGTGTTTTCCAGACCAATATGCTGAGGAACCAACTAGAGAGCTGGCCATCCTAGACTGGGTGTTGTGTAATGAGAGAATTAATTAGCAATCTTGTTGTGCGAGGCCCCTTGGGGAAGAGTGACCATAATATGATAGAATTCTTCATTAAGATGGGGAGTGACACAGTTAATTCAGAGACTAGGGTGCTGAACTTAAAGAAAGGTAATTTCAATGGTATGAGATGTGAATTGGCTAGGATAGACTGGCGAATGATACTTAAAGGATTGACGGTGGATAGGCAATGGCAGACATTTAAAGATCACATGGATGAACTTCAACAATTGTACATCCCTGTCTGGCGTAAAAATAAAACAGGGAAGGTGGCTCAACCATAGCTAACAAGGGAAATTAGGGATAGTGTTAAATCCAAGGAAGAGGCATTTAAATTGGCCAGAAAAAGCAGCAAACTTGAGGACTGAGAGAAATTTAGAATTCAGCAGAGGAGGACTAAGGGTTTAATTAGGAGGGGAAAAATAGAATATGAGAGTAAGCTTGCAGGGACATAAAAACTGACTGCAAAAGCTTCCATAGATATGTGAAGAGAAAACGATTAGTGAAAACAAATGTAGGTCCCTTGCAGTCAGAATCAGGTGAATTTATAATGGGGGAACAAAGAAATGGCAGATCACTTGAACAAATACTTTGGTTCTGTCTTCACTAAGGAAGACACAAATAATCTTCCGGAAATACTAGGGGACCAAGGGTCTAGCGAGAGGGAGGGACTGAAGGAAATCCTTATTAGTCAGGAAATTTTGTTTGGGAAATTGATGGGATTGAAGGCCGATAAATCCCCTGGGCCTGATAGTCTGCATTCCAGAGTACTTAAGGAAGTGGCCCTAGAAATAGTGGATGCATGGGTGGTCATTTTCCAACATTCTATAGACTCTGAATCAGTTCCAATGGACTGGAGAGTAGCTAATATAACACCACTTTTTAAAAAAGGAGTGAGATAGAAAACAGGGAATTATTGACTGGTTACAGCCTGACATCGGTAGTGGGGAAAAAGTTGGAATCAATTATTAAAGATGTAATAGCAGTGCATTTGGAAAGCAGTGACAGGATCGGTCCAAGTTAGCATAGATTTATGAAAGGGAAATCATGCTTGACAAATCTTCTAGAATTTTTTGAGGATGTAAGTAGTAGAGTGGACAAGGAAATCGGTGTCAAGTTCTGCCATCTTGAATCGGCTGCATGCCCTCTTCCACCAGCAGGACGTCAACCAGGACGGCGAGCTGTGCGTCGACGACCTGGCGGCCGGCCTGCCGCGGCAGGGTGTCCACTGCACCGAGTCCGAGCTGAGGGTTTGTGCTTCGAGGGAGCAGGGGCTCCAGCCTAGCGGAGCTCCAGGGACACCAGCCATGCCCAGCTCACACTCTGCACCGGCCGCTTCTGTGAAATGTTTCTGCATCATCTTCACATCACAAGGAGCGGCTCCGGCTCAGTGCGGTACGGCATCTTCCAGCCAGCCAGCTGCCCGGCCCGGGAGAAGCGCTCGGGCCCTGGCCACCCGGCCCGGGAGGAGCACCGGATTCGGAGGCCATCTGGCCGGCCGATGAGACTCCGGGACGACCTGCCAAAGGAACTCGAGGACGTGGGGTCGGCCGAAGGGACTCCAAGGCCGGCGTTCAATCCGCCAAGGTGACTCCGAGGCCGGCGCCGAACCGGCTGAAGGGTCCGAGGCGTGGCATCGTCTCAGACCCCCAACCAGCTTTGAATTAATTTTTAAACTTTTAACCAACTTTTAAACTTATTAAACAATTTAGGAGAACTTTTAAAACTTACATTTTAGACTCTCAACCAAAATACTTTTGAACATCTAGTATTAACTTACATCTTTGACTTTTAACAATTTTTAGAAACTTTTTAATTTGGGGAAACTTTTATAATCTATTATTGACTTACATCTTCGATTTTTAACAATTCTTAGAAACTTCTTAAAACGTTTTAACATATCTTAGAAACTTTTGAAATAAATTGGGAACCTTTATAAACTTTTAATCTTTTAAAATAACTTTGGAAGTCACCTTCCTAATGCCTGCCCCCCAACCTAGCATCAGGCCATCTACCATCAATGGCGCTACCCGGCGCCGAGCCTGCGGCCAACACTTTGCCGTAGGCAATTAGGCTTATCGAGCTGTGCCTGGTCTCCAGGGTCTTGGACCCACTTGCCACTGGATCAAGACCTTGTTCAGCTAAGCCCGTGTGGTTGCCGATGTGCAGCAGCCACCCCACGTTAAAAGAACTCACGCACAGGCATCTTCCACTCCGTCAGTATGAAGTTCTGGACCTGGACGAATGTCTGTCCCCACCTGTAACAGGGTCTGTGGCTTCCGTATCGGACTATTCAGCCATCAAAGAACTCACTTAGGGAGTGGAAGCAAGTCCTCCTCGATTCCGAGGGACTGCAAATGATGATGCTGGACAAGGGAGAACCAGTGGATCTGGTGTATTTGGAGTTTCAAAAGGCTTTTGACAAGTTCCCACACAAGAGATTAGAGTGCAAAATTAAAGCACATGGTGTTGTGTATCTGAAAAGCATGCACTTCCATGTTCCGCCACCAGGGAGCGCATCCCCTGAAGTCACAAGGGATCCCAGCATCCCTTAGGAGCACTGTATATAAGCCGGCCCCTAAGGCCTGTTCCTCACTCTGGAGTGTCTTAATAAAGACTGAGGTCACTGTTACTTTAACCTCCCTGTGTGCAGTCTCATCTGTGTTAGGAACACAACACATGGTATTGGGGGTAACGTATTGACGTGGACAGAGAACTGGTTGGCAGACAGGAAGCAAAGAGTAGGAATAAACGGGTCCTTTTCAGAATGGCAGGCAGTGACTAGTGGGGTACCGCAAGGTTCAGTGCTGGGACCTCAGCTATTTACAATATACATTAATGATTTGGACAAAGGAATTGAATGTAATATCTCCAAGTTTGCAGATGACACTAAGCTGGGTGGCAGTGTGAGCTGTGAGGAGGCTGCTAAGAGGCTGCAAGGTGACTTGGCCAGGTTAGATGAGTGGGCAAATGCATGGCAGATGCAGTATAATGTACATAAGTGTGAGGTTATCCACTTTAGTGGCAAAAACAGGAAGACAGAATATTATCTGAATGGTGACAGATTAGGAAAAGGGGAGGTGCAATGAGACCTGGGTGTCATGGTACATCAGTCATTGAAAATTGGCATGCAGGTACAGCAGGCAATGAAGGCGGCAAATGGCATGTTTGCCTTCATAGCTAGGAGATTTGAGTACAGGAGCAGGGAGGTCTTACTGCAATTGTACAGGGCCGTGGTGAGGCCACACCTTGAATATTGTATACAGTTTTGATCTCCTAATCTGAGGAAGGACATTCTTGCTATTGAGGGAGTGCAGCGAAGATTCACCAGACTGATTCCCGGGATGGTAGGACTGACATATGAAGAAAGACTGGATCGACTAGGTTTATATTCACTGGAATTTAGAAGAATGAGAGGGGATCTCATAGAAACATATAAAATTCTGACGGGATTGGACAGGTTAGATGCAGGAAGAATGTTCCCGATGTTGGGGAAGTCCAGAACCAGGTGTCACAGTCTAAGGATAAGGGGTAAGCTATTTAAGACCGAGATGAGGAGAAACTTCTTCACTCAGAGAATTGTGAACCTGTGGAATTTTCTACCACAGAAAGTTGTTGAGGCCAGTTCGTTAGATATATTCAAAAGGGAGTTAGATGTGGCCCTTATGGCTAAAGGGATCAAGGGGTATGGAGAGAAAGCAGGAATGGGGTACTGAAGTTGCAAGATCAGCCATGATCATATTGAATGGTGGTGCAGGCTCGACGGGCCGAATGGCCTACTCCTGCACCTATTTTCTATGTTACCAGCTTTTTATTCCAGATTTATTAATTAACTGAATTTAAATGCTCCAGCTGCAGTGGTGGGATTTGAAATATCTCCAGGTCATTAGTCCAGGCCTCTGGATTACTAGTGCAGTAACATAATCACTATGCTACCGTACCCACACGTCGTCAGAATCAGCAGTCCAAACTGTTTTGAGATCCATTATTCGTGCCATGACTATAACCATATCCACTTTGACACTTTCAACTTTAGTATCCACCTTACAATGTATTATTGGTAACTCAGTGAAGACTGGCACAAAATAATTATTTAAAATCTCTGCCACATCCTAGGTGTTCACCCAATTCTGCTCTGAGGATTTATTTGATGACTCTATTCAGACCTTAATACCCTCAGAATCCAAATATTTATTTGATGACTCTATTCAGACCTTAATACCCTCAGAATCCAAATATCGCTTAAAATAAAAGACATTGCTATTACCTGTACTACCATGGCTATTGTCTTCTCCAATATACTTTTGACTGCTCTGATAGCAGCTTTCCTCACCTTTAATTGATTGATAGCTATTTCTGTTCTATTGAGAACTATTTTTTGAGCCTGTAAAAATATTTCTTTATCTGATTTTGCTTGGTTTTACTAGCGCTGACCCCGTGGACGCTGGCAGTGGGGTAGCTATCACCGACTCTCTCCGCATCTCCCTCCGGAATGTTCGTTTGCTTGCAAACAAGGCCTTTCCCATCCATGAGCTTATCGTGGATGATGGCATCGACATCATGGCCCTGACGGAAACTTGGTTGAGGAGAGATGACACTTTACTCTTAAATGAAGCTTTTCCGCCTGGCTATACATTCCACCACTTGTCCTGCTCAGACCACCGTGGTGGTGATGTGGTTCTCATCAACAAACCACACCTTGGTCTGTCCCCCTACTTCTCTGGCACTTCCCCTCCTTTGAGCATCTTGCCTTATTCCACCCCTCTCACCTCTCACTTAAAATTCTCATTCTCTACCGCCCACCCAAATACCATAAAAACTTTATTACCGATATTTCTTCACTACTTTCCTCCCTCTGCACCGAACGACTTCTCATCCTCGGTGATTTCAACCTCCATCTCAATTCATCATGCTCTCTCTCCTCTGAGTTCACTAGCCTCCTATCCTCATTTAATTTCTCCCTCCATGTAAACTCCCCAACCCATCTCTAGTGGACTTGCTACTCCCATCGTGTCAATCGCGGATAAGGACATCTCTGACCACTTCCACGTATCGCTCTCCACCCACATTCCCCCCTCCGAACCCTACCTCCTTCTGTGTTCACCCCTGGAAAAAACCCTCTCCCGGCAGTTTTACAACTGCACTGTTAGAAACTAAGGATGCCTATAAAACTATATGAATGTATAAAACTGATACGAATGTATAAGACTGCTACGTAATGCTGTGATTTAAATCATTGTTCTGAACTGGAGACGAGGTGTTTGCTTAAAATGATAGAGATATGATAGAGATATGCTAATTATCTGTGGTTTTCAAGTAAAGGCTTTAGTTTATTTATATATCTTAAGACAATTTGGATGGAAAAGCTTAGAATCGAAGGATGTTTGTAGCAATTAGTGTAAACACAGGCATTTTGCTATGTTGTAAAGTCTGGTTGAGGTGACAAAGCTCTTATTTGGGCTTCATAGTTCAAAGGACTCGGCTTTGTACTAAGGGAATAGGGACAAGATAGATGAAATGTTTTCCACAGGAAGAAATCCTGGGTTAGTACAAACAGAGAGATAGCAAAGAAATTCAATAGAAAAGCGACTTCTATAAGGTATAAACAACGGCATATGGCCAGAATCGTAAAACATGTTTAAGGCAGGCTTTGTTTCGAGCTTCGAGACAAAGAACTAGAAGTCTTATTGGATATTAAGGTTTTAGGGGAACCTCTATAGATCAAAAGGTCTTGTCAATATTCAGGTTCAGGCCCACCCCTAAAAATAGGTTAAAAGTGACCTCCTGGAAGTTTGTAGTCACTGACGGTGTGAGGGGAGAGTGGACCAAAAGTCAAGCTGGTCGAACACTCTTCGAGAGTGATCCCATACTTTACCGAAGGAAGCTTTAGACAGAGAAAGAAACTGCAAACTAAAGAGAACTGCTTACATGCGCCAGCTGATTGTCCGATCGGAATCGGTAGCAACTACCTGTTACGGTTGTATGTTTTTACTATATAGCTAATGTGTTATATTCCTTCTTAAACTCTGATTAAACACAATATATCCACCAGATTGGTTTACAGTCGATCCTGATTATTAAAGTGAATAGAGATAGCCTTAACCTGGCATATTTCTAACAGCACTTATGGGCTCCCAACTGTCCAGCCTTTCTCCCTCCATTCACCATGATATGTCTGCAGCTACCGATCTGCTCAATCACACCATCACCACCACCTTTGATGCCCTAGTCCCCGTTAAAACAATTACTCTCTCTCACCCTGGCTGTTCCCCAGTACAGCTCTAATCTTCGCTCCCTTAAGTCCAAGGGACACAAACATGAACGGATATGGCAGACAACTGGTTTAGCCATTCACCGCCAGATCTTTGTATCATCAGCAAACTTGTCTATATTAGACTCAGTCCCTTCATCCAAATCATTAATATAGATTGTAAATAGTTGAGGCCCCAGCATCGATCCCTGTGACACCCCACTAGTTACAGTTTGCCAACCGGAAAATGACCCATTTATCCCAACTCTCTGTTTTCTGTTAGTTAGCCAATCCTCTATCCATGCTAATATATTACCCCCAACCCCGTGAGTTCTTATCTTGTGCAGTAACCTTTTATGTGGCTCCTTATCGAATGCCTTCTGGAAATCCAAATACACATCCACTAGTTCCCCCTTATCCACCGTGCCCGTTGCATCCTCAAAGAACATTCTGCAAATTGGTCAAACCCTCCATCCCCCCCACCTCCGAGATGTCTGCGCTCCTCTAATTCTGCCCTTTTGAGCATCCCTAATTATAATCACTCAACCATTGATGGCCGTGCCTTCTGTTGCCTAGGCCCTAAGCTGTGGAATTTCCTGCCTATACCTCTCCTCCTCTCTATCCTCCTTCAAGATGCTCCTCAAATCCTATCTCTTTGACCAAGCTTTTGGACATCTGCCCCAATTTCTCCTTATGTGGCTTGGTGTTAAATGTTTTGTCTCATAATACTCCTGTGAAGCGCCTTGGGACGTTTCACTATGTTAGTGGTGCTATATAAATACAAGTTGTTGTTCTAATTTTAGGCACATACATGGCTTCCCTTTGCACAAGGACCCTAAGGTGGGTTCGGAATGCACTACAATAATTACAAATTGAAGAAAAGTGAAATACTCTCTGCAGGGATGAAGGTGAATTTCACTTCTTAAAAAAAATTGTGCTTTAAATGTGAAAAATAATTAATCACCAAAAAGGTTGCGAGGGATGCAGGTAATATGAAGGCCAATGCAGAAATAATAGGTAACTTCTACAGCTGTACCAGCAGTTATGTCACAAAAACTCTCAAGTGCCCATTTATTATTTGGGTGGCATAGTTTCTATGTTGTGCTGGCTTTCCTCATATCCTCACCACACTGCAATGCAACAAATCAAGGAATAAAACTGAATCTTGCATCAGTGACAACAAAATCAGGAATATGATCGAAATTTATTTTTAAACATGAATAGATATCAAAGTAAATATTTACATATTGGCTATTAATATTCCACACACAGGAATATTAGGAAAGAAAATGACTGCCACAGACTGCAGTTTTCTAAAATATTTTGTAGATGGTAGAGTCAGTGAGCATTAATAAATTAATGATTTGTCAGTAATCGTAAACATAGTAGAATATATGAGCTGACTGAAGCAAAATAAAAGTGAAAGTACATTTCTCATTGGTACAATTTCATCAAAAAGAAATTATTTCAGTTAAAATACTGAGTAAGATCATTTGAACTGCAGAATGAACAAGAAACTGTTACAGTAATTGATAATTGACTGCCTGTGCTGTACCCGGAATAAACAAGTTGATTACACATGGTTCTATCAATCTCCCCTATCAAAGAGTATCCCACATTTAATCTCATGAATGAATATTAACCTATCTTTTCAACAACAATAATTTCTATTTACATATTGCTTTAAGTTAGGCACTGTCAGAAGGGTCTCAATCTGATGGCCCATGATGTTGAATCCAGACATGAGACTGCTCTAAATTGCAGCCCAATGGTCCGAGTGTTCGATCCTGAAACTATACTTGCAGTTAGTACCTTGACAAATGGTGCTCCTCGCTGCTGCAAACCCTACAATCACCAGGATGCCGTCTGAGCACAAGAAGTTGTTGGAGTCATTGGGGGAATCGCTCCAGAAGTTTCTGGCATACTACAAGTAATCCACATGTGCAGGGTACTGAGGGAAAAAAATCCAGAGTCTTGAAAGCAATGGCAATTCCATGATTCCATGGCCACCTGGAGTGGAGCCTCTTGTGACAGAGGCTGTTAAGACAATTCGAGTACCTGTCACTGGACAGAATAGCTGCTGAGTTTTCCCAAATGAGGTGCAACATTGGGATATGCTTGTGTGATGTCATTGCTGCCATAAGCTCTGCTTTCAACAACTTTAATTTATGGCTACGTCTATTTGTCATCATCATCATAGGCAGTCCCTCGAATCGAGGATGACTTGCTTCCACGTCAAGAAGTTCACAGGTGTTTCAATGAAGGACCTAAAATTCCAGGTCCCGAACTAAATCTTGAAGGGTGGAAGATGCCTGTGCGTGGATTTTTTTAACGTGTGGTGGCCGTTGCACGCCAGCCACCACACGGGCTTGACAGAGCTAGGTCTTGGTCCAGTAGCAAGGACTGACCAAGACGACTGGAGACCAGCTCTGCTGCATGGGCCTAATGCACGCACAGGGCTGGCCCATGCTGCCCCTGGATCCTCGCCTTTCCTGGGCTCGAACTCGCGCCTCTCCTGGGCCCCAATCACGTCCCTCTACAATCTCTCACCGCTCCTTCGCCCGGATCTCGCCGCTTCTGCTGTACCTGCCCGCGCTCCAATCACCGACCTGGACCTTGGGTGACACCCCTCTTCACTGCCGTTGCTCTATTTGTACAAATTGAAAGGCAGCCGTTTCTCTGATTGGCTCTCCATTTTCATATCACCTATTGCTGATTGGTTCCCTTGGAGGATAAGCCGCACCCAGAAGTTCCTCTGGAATGTGTAACTGGACCCACCCAGCCCACTTTCTGAGTGACTTTCCAATTTGTAATTCGGTTCATTTTGACTACAGAAACCCCAAAAGCCACCAAGTTCCAGCCGAAGTCCCTTACCCCAGCACAAGTGCATCCCTCCCCCAGCTGAAGTCCCTTATACCAGCACATGTGCTGCCACCCACAGCCGAAGTCCCTTACCCCAGTGCAAGACCTTACCGCTCCCCCATAGATGGGGCATTGTGTGCGGATTGTTAACATGTTTATTGGGTATGAAGTGAATAGTGACAGTGATGGGACTCCTGAATTTCATCCACTCCAACGATGTCCCTTGTAACACACGCACTGAGCTTGCACGCACCAGGGATTTGGAAGAACGTGATCCGTCTGCTCTGAGTTCCCTTTCTCTCTCTCTCCCCCCAAGCTCTCTCTCTCTCTTCCCCCGGCAAGCTTTCTCTCTCTCCCCCACCTTCTCTCCCACCCAGGCTCCCTCTACCCCCAGGCTCTCTCTCTCCCCCCCTCAACCCCCCCGCAGGCACTCTCTCTCCCACGTCCCCCCGAGGCTCTCTCTCCTCCCCCCGCAGCCCCCCCACCCCAGGCTCTCTCTCTCCCCCCGCCCCCGCCAGGCTCTCTCTCTCCCCCGCCAGGCTCTCTCTCTCCCCCCGCCCCCGCCAGGCTCTCTCTCTCCCCCGCCAGGCTCTCTCTCTCTCTCTCTGCCCCCCCCCAGGCTCTCTCTCCGTCCCACCCCAGGCTCTCTCTCTCCACCACCCCCCCACCCGCCCAGGCTCCCACTCTTTCCCCCTAGCAAGGCTCCCTCTCCCCCCGCTGCCCCCCCCCACCCCCCACGCTCTCTCTCCGTCCCACCCCAGGCTCTCTCTCTCTCCACCACCCCCCCCACCCGCCCAGGCTCCTACTCTTTCCCCCTAGCAAGGCTCCCTCTCCCCCAACCCCCCACGCTCTCTCTCCGTCCCACCCCAGGCTCTCTCTCGCCACCCCCCCCACCCGCCCAGGCTCCCACTCTTTCCCCCTAGCGAGGCTCCCTCTCCCCCCGCTGCCCCCCCCCACCCCCTGCCCAAGGCTCTCTCCCTCTTCCCCCCACCCCGCCAGGCTCTCTCTCTCTCTCCCCCCCACCCCCCCCACCCCGCCAGGCTCTCTCTCTCTCTCTCTCCCCCCCCCCCCACCCCTCAGGCTCTCTCTCTCACCCCCCCCCCCCACCCCCCCAGTCTCTCTCTCTCTCTCTCCCCCCCCCACCCCCCAGTCTCTCTCTCGCCCCCCACCCCCCAGTCTCTCTCTGTCTCCCCCCCCCCACCCCAGTCTCTCTCTGTCTCCCCCCCACCCCACAGTCTCTATCTCTCCCTTCCCCAACCCACCAGGCTCTCTCCCCCCCCCCCCCCCACCACCCCAGGCTCTTTCCCCCATCCCCCTGCTCTCTCTCCTCCCCACCCCCCCACCCCAGGCGCTCTCTCTCTCCCCCCTCCCACCCGCAACCCCAGTCTCCCCCCCACCCTCCAGTCTCTATCTCTCCCCCCCCCAATCCACCAGGCTCTCTCTCTCCCCCCCCACCGGCTCTCCCCCCCCCCCCATCCCCATCCCCAGGCTCTCTCTCTCTCGACCCCCACCCTCCAGGCTCTATCCCCCTGCAACCCCAGGCTCTTTCTCACTAACCCCCCCTCAACCCCTTAGTCTCCCCCCCCCCACCCCCAGTCTCTCTCTCTCTCTCCCCCCCCCACCCCCCAATCTCTATCTCTCCCCCCCACCCCGCAGTCTCTCTCTCTCTCCCCCCCCCCCCCACCGCCCCCCAGGCTCTCCCCCACCCCCCCCGCTCTCTCTCCCCCCACACCCTCCACCCCAGGCTCTCTCTCCCTGCATCCCCCCCCGGCTCTCTCTCTCCCTGCCCCCCCAAGCTCCCCCCCCCCCCAGGCTCTCTCTCCCTCCCCCCCACCCACCCCCCGGGCTCTCTCTATTCCCCCCCCACTCTCTCCTCCCCCCGCCCCCAGGCTCTCTCGCTCCTCCCCCCGCCCCCAGGCTCTCTCTCTCCTCCCCCCGCCAGGCTCTCTCCCCACCCCCCCCCCCCCCCCAGGCTCTCTCTCGCCACCCCCCCACCCCCAGGCTCTCTCTCGCCCCCCCCCCCCCCCCAGGCTCTCTCCCCCACCCACCCATGCTCCCTTTCTCCCCACCCCCCAGGCTCTCTCCCCCACAGGCACTCTCTCCCCCCACCCCCCCCCCCCCCCCCGCAGGCTCTCTCTTTCTCTCACCCCCCCCACCCTAGGCTCTCTCTTTTCCCCCCTCCCCCCCATCCCAGGCTCTCTCTTTCTCCCCCCATCCCCAGCCTCTCTCTCTACCCCCCTCCCCCCCCCCCAGGCTCTCTCCCACTCCCCCCATCCCCAGCCTCTCTCTCTACCCCCCTCCCCTCCCCCCCAGGCTCTCTCCCACTCCCCCCATCCCCAGCCTCTCTCTCTACCCCCCTCCCCCCCCCCCCAGGCTCTCTCCCACTCCCCCCACCCCCCCCAGGCTCTCTCTCTGCCCCCCAGGGGGGGGAAGAGAGAAGCTGGGGGTGGGGGGCGGGGGGTAGAGAGAGGCTGGGGAGAGAGAGAGAGATACGCGGGGCGGGGGGAAGATGGATCACGTTCTTCCAATCCCCGTTGGAGTGGATGATATCCAGAAGTCACGACACTGTCACTATTCACTTCATATTCAATAAACCTGTTAACATTCCGTACACAATGCCTGCCCCATCTATGGTGGTGGTGGGCGGCGGGGGGGTGGGCGGGAGAATGCACTTGCGCTGGGGTAAGACACTTTGGCTGGAGGAGGGATGTACTTGGACTGGGGTAAGGCACTTTGGCTGGGGGAGGCATGCACTTGTGCTGGGATAACACACTTCGGCTGGGGGATGGATGCACTTGGATTGAGGTAAGGCACTTTGGCTGGGGGAGGGCACTTTGGCTGGCACTTGCTGTCTTCGAGGGAGCTCTGTCCTCTGTCGCTTCAGAAGTCAAAGTGGATCGAGTTACAATTTGCAAAGTTAGTGAGACCTTGGGATGAGCGGTTCTAGTTACACATTTCTGTGAAACTTCAGGGCGTGGCTTATCCTCCAAGGGGACGAATCAGAAACAAAGGGTGGAGCATGTTGGCCATTTTTCCAGAGGGAAGGACGCTGCTTCTATTTTAACCACCTTGCAGCCCCGTTCTCGTTGAGTGTGGGGAATTAAATTCGGCTCTGTGTATCTTACAAAGACTTGCATGTCCAGGTAGCGGCAAAGAGATTTGAATTGTTGTGAGATTCTACAATGTTTACGGTATTGAAGGAATTATAATTTCTTGGTAAATGGGGAAATGAAGTAATAACAGTTGTGACAAAGGGAGACTATTAGATAGAGGAGAACACTTCATTGATAAATTGATTTCAAAAGCCCCCTTGCAGCCGGCACTGAGGAGAGCTCCGAGTGATAGTCCTTATGCTGAACTATTCCATGCTCCTCTGCCTCCAATGCAGCTGGAGTCACCTCCCCAGGAATTTCCATGTCCAGAACCTTTTGGATAGCAAAGTTGTGCAGGGCTCAGAAAGTTACAACAAAACAGGATGCACGCTTGGTATCATAATCTATTAAGGCAATAAAAGTGCTAAAAAGTTAAGAATCCTGTTTTTTTTCCAATCACAACTCGAATAGAGACATGTGCCTTGTTGTAGCAATCATCAATTGCTGCTCTTGCCATTTTCAAAGGGTCATTATGCAAAGGATACACTTGGTTACCCACAAGCCATCTGGTTACTTGACTAGCTTTCTTGAAGAGGTTAAGGAGGGCAGAATTCCTGAGGATAAAACCATCAGGACAACTTCCACTAAATCTTCATGGATGTGAAAAATTCCTTGCATCTGATTTTACAAAATTCAATCTTGATATTTAGGGATTCCAACTCTTTTCTATTAATAACATTGAGGAGCCTAATTGTTTAATTCCTCCATATCACTATGGTTTCAACTGTTCTGCTGTAGTGAGGCATGGGAGAAGGTTTAGTGGTGTGGTTATCCCCAAGTGGCTTTGCATACATCCAGTGGCTGGTGAAATGTTTTAAATAGCACAAATAGAATCAAGATTGTTGTTTGCTACTGAGGAAGCTACTTTCTCACTAAGGTTGGGAGCACATATTCAGCTGCCTCTGCTGCTTCCTCCCTTTCTCCATTCTAACCAAGCCAAACCTCATTCCCTTCCAGGCCCCCATGCTAGCTGACATTGTAAATGGTTCCCTCTCCTCATATACGGTCTTCCTCCTTTCCAAAACTACCATCATCACCTTCCTTTTTTTTAAAAAAGACACCCTTGACCCCCTCTATTCTTGAAAACTACTGCCCCATCTGCTGCTGAAATCCTCATCTATGCCTTCATCACCTCGAGACTAAATTATTCTAATGGTCTCCAAACTGGCATCCCATCATCCACCCTCCGTAAACGTCAGCCCATCCAAAACTATGCTGCCTCTATCCTATCTCGCACCAAATCCCGCTCATTCATCACCCCTCTTCTCGGTCACTTACATTGGCTCCCAGTCACCCAAGATCTCAAATTTAAAATTTTTATTGAATCCTTTCATGGGCTCACTTCTCCCTATCTGTAACCTCCTCCAGCCCTACAACCCCCTCCGGAATTCTTTGTTCCTCTGACTCTGGTTTCTTGTGTACCCCTCCTCCCTTTGACTCACCATTGACCCAAGGCACTATATAAATGCAAGTTGTTATTACAGAAAATGAAGAAACATTTAGCTTGTTATTATACAATAATTACCTTGTTACATCTGGGTGTGGCTTTGTGCTGGTTGCAGATCGAGCCGTAGATGTGCTGTTAGGCTTTGGCCTAATCACCTCTTGTGTCTGAAAGAAATAGTTCAGAGTGGAGATTGTGACTAAATATATTTATTTCACATACACAAAGAAGAAAAGTGATATGCTATCACAAGCAAAGAAAATCTGATCATTAATATTAGGGAAAAGTAACAATGACACAATGCCTGGAAAGCAAGATTGTGAATCAGAATTATTTCAGTAAGGGAATAAGGGAACTCGCCCAGACCCCGCGCCCATCGACAGAATCAACTGTCACTCCCACTCCAATCCCCACACCAGCCTCTGAAGAGCCCAAAGCCGTGCCCTCCAACTTGCCGCCTGGGCCTTCCAACTTGTCGCCTGACGCTGACGCCCCCCACCCTCAAGAGGTGCGCAGTACCCGAGATGTTAGAAAGAATAGGCTTGGTATCGAGCCCAGAAACACTGTGCCACCGCCTGCGGGCAGGGGTGGTGGAGGGTCCAAGACCAAGCGCAGCGGGCGGTCTGAGAATAAGGTGGTGAGAGATGGGTGCAGCCTTTCTTTGCTGTTGTTGTTGTTATTATTATTGTTACTGTTCTCAAATTAAATGTTTTTTGTAAGTTATGTAAATTTACAAGTGATCGTAAAGTTTTTAAGTTATCTTAAAGAGTGATCTTAAAATGAAGTTTGAAACAAGAATAATTTTATTAAAGTTAAGTTATTGTAAACATTTGAATAAAATATATTTTACATTAAAACTGAACCATGTTCCATTAATACAACACAACATTACAGAACAGCTCCAAACAGTAAACATGTCCATGTGGAATAGTTGTCGCTAACCCCTCAGAGTCTCCTCTCTTCCCCCTCCGCCCCCCCCCCCAGCCTTTACTAATTGTTTGTGACTGCTCTCTCTCCCCCTCCCCAGGCTCCAAGCCTTCTGATCGGCGCCTCACTCTCTCTCCCTTTCTCTCCTCCCTCCCTCCCTCTTCCCACGGCTTGTTTTGTAGCCGAACCCCGAGCCGCTGTGTCCGGACACGAGGTCGATTCTGCCGGCCAAACCTACAACTCTCCAGGCCGTCTTCAAGACATTCGCTGGTGGCTTGTGAGTGAGTAAAAAAATGAGAAAACTTGTGAAATTCAACAAATTTATATTTCTACGTTGACAGGTAAAAAAAAGTTGAACTTTATTATTGATTTTGACAGTGTTCTTGACTCCCTCCAAAATCTTCGATTTAAAAACAATGGCATCTTTCAGCGCAGGTTTGTGAATGTGAGCTGGTTTGCTTAACTCACCAGAAGGTTTTTCAGGAGTGGTCAGATACGCCGACCTAAGAGAAAAAAATGTTGGCCAAACTGCGAACAATTGAAAAAACCGGCGCAGACATGAGGGGAAAAAAAACTGGCCTAGAAAAATGGTAACTAAGTCAGTTACGCTGGCACAGATCGCAGAGGGAAAGTTTGAAAAAATAAATAAGCCAGAAAAAAAACGGGGCGCGCCAAAAAAACGGCGCAAATGAGCAGGGAAGATCGAGCCCAAAGTTACTACAGGTGCAACGTCCCGAATCCAGAACTCCGAAATCCGGAATTGTCCAAAAACTGGACATTTAACACATAGCTGATGGAGTCGTCTGGAATTATTGTCCGAAGAAACAGACATTTTTGAGGCAAAACCCAAAATCTGGCACGGATTCGGTAGAGGATTCCGGATTTCAGACAAGAAAATCAAGTCTGAAATCTGGAATCCTCGACTGAATCCCCGCCGAATTTCAGGTTTTGCCTGATTTCGGACGTTGCCGCTCAAAGCCGGGCATGGATTCAGTCGAGGATTCCGGATTTCAAACTATTGATTTTCTTGTCTGAAATCCGGAAAAAAAAGGTACGGATTCGGTCCCGAGAATTCCGGATATCGGACGTTGTACCTGTACTATGAGACCAATTTGCCAACACATGTTTTCAACCCATCACAATTTGGTCATTTAAAATTAACAGAAAAGTAAAGCTATTATAGATAAGAGCCATTAAACTTGCTGTGACTGTGCACCTTTGGCATTGTGACAAGCAAATGTCCTGTGGTTTGGGATCTCTTGCCAGAACTGCTGTCAGGTTTTACTTCTGCTGGAAGCACCAGCTGAAATACCTAAAATCAACATAAAAAAGTAAGTTGACAAAACTAACATAATATACACCACACTGGTAAAACTATTACTTTTCATTTGCTGTTATTATTTCTATTAAAATAAAATACAAATGAAGTTGCCGCATTTGACAATATATATATATATATACTCTTTCCTGAACAAAGCAACCAAATGGTTATGGTATGAATTTAAAGGGGCCAATACTCATTAAAAAGTGTTTGAATTTTTTTGTTTTTGAGGAAAGCAGAGTCCATTTATGTCACAATGATTTCAGAGATAAAGGACCAAATGATGTAATTTGATATACAGTCTTGCACACTAACATTGATTTGCTCATTGGCTAATAATGAGCTTACAGAACATTCAGTAAATCAATACTGAATAATTTAACAATAATTTAACCAAAAGAGGTTGTACTCACATTTGAATAATATGTCCCATAAAAGAATGAGCATATATTTAGGGTTACATTGGCAGATTTGGAATTACGTTTTCCCCCAATCTCGCCCAAAGATGCTATCAGGCACCATAAGCACTATTGGCCCGCCACTACCATACCCATTTAGCAATTTTTTATGTGCCATCTAAACAGTGAATGAGAGCACCATTAGCAAGCCTTTTTCTATCCTCAGCCAACAGAAATGTACATACACTGGAAAGCAATGAAAAGTAGAATTATTCAATTAATTTGGAACACCTCCACAAAACTTTCAGGAGGAGAAAATTCTTACCAGATCCATTAATGACTGCCCTTGACATCAAGGCAGCATTTTACCAAGTGTGGAATCAAGGAGCCCTAGTAAAATTGAAGTCAGTGGGAATCAGAGGGAAAACTCTCCACTGGCTGGAGTCATGCCTAGAACAATGGAAGATGGTTGTGGTTGTTGGAGGCCAATCATCTCAGTCCCAGGACATCAATGCAGGAGTTCCTCAGGACAGTGTCCTAGGCCTAACAATTTTCAACTGCTTCATCAATGACCGTCTCTTCAATACAATGTCAGAAGTGGGATGTTCATTGATGATTGCACAGTATTCAGTTCCATTTGCAACTCCTCAGATAATGAAGCAGTCCATGTCCACATGCAGCAAAATCTAGACAATATTCAGGCTTGGGCTGATAAGTAGCAAGTTACTACACAAGAGCCAGGCAATAACCCTTTCCAACAAGAGAGAGTCTAGCCACTGCCCCTTGACATTCAACAGGATTACCATCGCCGAATCCCCCACCATCAACATCCTGGGGGTCACCATTGACCAGAAACTTAACTAGACCAGCCACATAAATACTGTGGCTACAAGAGCAGGTCAGAGGCTGGGTATTCTGTGGTGAGTGGCTTACCTCCTGATTCCCCAAAGCCCGCCCACCATCTACAAGGCACAAGTCAGGAGTGTGATGGAATACACTCCACTTGCTTGGGTGGGTACAGCTCCAACAACACTCAAGAAGCTCCACACCACCCAAGACAAAGCACCCCAACCACCACCTTAAATATTTACTCCCTCCACTATTGGCGCACCGTGGCTGCAGTGTGTACCATCTACAAGTTGCGCTGCAGCAACTCGCCAAGGCTTCTTCCGCAGCACCTCCAAAACGTGCAACCTTTACCACCTCGAAGGACAAGCAGGTGCATGGGAACACCACCACCTGCAAGTTTCCCTCTAAGTCTCACACCATCCTGACTTGGAAATATATTGCCCATCGTCGCTGGGTCAAAATCCTGCAACTCCCTCCCTAACAGCTCTGTGGGTGTACCTTCACTTCATGGACTGCAGCGGTTCAAGCAGGCAGCTCACCAAGATCTTACCATCTCAAACGCAATTAGGGATGGGCAATAAATGCTGGCCTTGCCAACGACGCCCACATCTCATGAATGAATAAAGAAAAAAAATACCCTGAAAGAATCAAAACCTGACTGTTGATTCAGACATCAAGGGGAGAGCTTTGCTCTGTGAACTATGTCTAACAAAATCATAAATTATAAAAAACAGATTTATGATTATGTTACACATACTACTACACAGTGTAAATATATTCTCCCCCACATAATAGGGTAGAAATTCCGATGGGTGCTGTTGATGCACGCACAAACAATTAACGTGCATGTAGTATGTTCATTGCGCAGTATTTTTACAACTCTGTTAACCCATTTGATTTAAAAGAAGCCTGCGTAAATGTAGTGTGCACAAAATTTCTACCCTCATGTGATAAGGCCCGAAAATGGATGTGGGGGTTGCAGTGTGCTCGGCGCTCGGGAGGTGCCCAATTTCATGGGAAGTGAACTCTACTTAAAGCCAGCCTGCAGTGTGAAACGCAACCGGCACTTCTTAAAGGGGAGGTGCTTTCTGAAATAAGCACCTCAGTCTAATTGTTGCAAATGAAAGTGAAGATACCTATGGCTCAACAGGGCAGAGAAAGGGCACCTTGTTTCTCAGATGCAGCACTGGACGCCTTAGTAGAGGGCGACATAAGGAGGAGACAGATCCTCTACCCGCAGGTAGCCAGGAGGCCCTCCAGACTGACTGCATGAAGGCAGTGACACCAGATTGCAGAAGCGGTCAGCGTGATCATTATTTCCCAGGATGTTGTTCCAGTGCCGAAAGAAGTTTAATGACCTCACACGGAATGTCAAGGTCAGTGAATGCATCTTCAAATGCCATCTCTCACTAACTGCACCACTAGCCTCACACACTGCTCAATGCACCACAACCCAACCAACTCACCTACCAACAACCTCTATCAATCATGAGTCATATTACATCAGAATAAATTCTAGCTGAACATAAAAAAAGTGCTAGAAACTGTTTCTTCTGTTCGAACATTATAAATTCCACAGACCTGTGAGAAGAGCTGTGTGTGCGCGTGTGTGTGTACAAGCATGCATATATACATTTCAGCCTTGCTGATAACAGTGCAAGCGGACAGTATAACCAGTGCTATTCACTCATACCAGTCGAAAAGCAGGCACCAAAGTCTAATCATTGTATCTTTAAGGCAAAATACCTTGAAGAGAAACACTTCATCAGATACAATTGTTGGAAAACAGGAAGGTGTAATAGATGGACACATGGTCTCTTTGAGTCTCGAGGTTTCTGTTTTTATGTTTCAAATGGTATCTGTAGTATAACTGCAGCATTAATTCTACTTTGCATATACTTTATCAGATACTGACCTTTCCTTTAATCATCACACAAACATGTGTTGGCTGAACATCAATATCGAGTAGAGACGTGTCCATATACCTGTGGAATCAATTTTAAAAAATAGATCAGCATTTGCACTAAAATATTGATTCCCGCAGTTGTAACATTGTCCACAGAAGAAGGATTCCCCAAGCAGGAAATTCATGCTGCTTTAGAAAACTCTGGTTAGACCACAAATAAATTATTTGGCAAATCAGAGTCCCCACCCACCCTTTCCTTCAACGACTGCCTGTCCCACCTGTGACAGAGACTGTAATTCCCGTATAGGACTGTTCAGTCACCTAAGAACTCACTTTTAGAGTGGAAGCAAGTCTTCTTCGATTTCAAGAGACTGCTTATGATGATGATGATCGCGTCCAATTCTGGTCACCATACTTTAGGAAGTATGTGAAGGCCCTTGAGAGGGTGCAGAGAAGGTTTACCAGAATGGTTTCAGGGATGAGGGATTTTAGCTACAAGGTTAGGATGGAAAAACTGGGGTTGTTCTCCGTGGAGCAAAGGAGGTTGAGGGGAGATTTGATAGAGGTGTAGAAGATGATGACGGGTTTGGATAAGGTAGACTGAGAAAGGCTATTCCCATTAGCTGATGGTATTAGGACTAGGGAACACAGATTTAAGGCTTTGGGCAAGAGATACAAGGGGGATGTGAGGAAGAACTTTTTACGCACTGAGTGGTAATGACCTGGAACTCGCTGCCGACGAAGGTGGTGGAAGTAGAGATGATCAGTTATTTCAAAAGGAAATTGGATAGGCACTTGAGGGAAATAAACTTGCAGGGCTACGGGAATAGAGCGGGAAAATGGGACTGACTGGATTGCTCTACAGAGAGCTGGCATGGACTTGATGGGCCAAATGGCCTCATTCAGTGTCGTGATGACTCTATCAGCTCAATTTTCCCCAGTTATCTGCGCCGTCTTTTTGACGCGCGCCGCTTTTTTTGGCCTAAATTAAAATACAGGTGTGACGTCCGAAATCCAGAAACCTCGGGACCGAGGCCATTCTGGATACCAGGTATTTCCAGATTTTGGAACGTCTTTGCCTGGGTCGAGGAAGGTAGGTGGGGGGGAGGGGGTGGCGGGGGGGGGTCGGTGAGGCTGCTGGAGTTCTGGAGGTCGGTTGGGCCGAGGACAGCGTATGTGACCACTTCCAAAAAAACCTTCTGGGCACTTAAGAAAAACCAGTGCACATTAAAAAATTGGCGCAGAAAGACAGCTTTGTTTTTAGGTGAAGTTTTGGAGGGAGTCAAGAACACATTAAATATGCATCATGAAGCTTAATTTTTTCAAACATAAAACGCAGAAAATGAAACTCCAATGCAATTCTTAAATTTTTCAAAGTGCCACGTCACCGCCAAATGTCTCCAAACCAGGCTCGAGGGTCGGAGCGTTGGCTGGCAGAATCGGACCCTCGCCCGGACACAGGGGCTTGGGGCTCGGCTTCAAAAGAAACCCGGTGGGGGGGGGGGGGTGCGGGCGTGTATGGAAGCCGAACTGAAGGGATGAGAACCCTTACACTATGCAGCTGCATCAAAAGAAGCCCGGGGTGGGGGGGTGGGGGGTGGGGGGGAGGTGGTGGAAGCCGAACTGAAGGGATCTGTCATATATGTACACGCTGTTTGTAGCCACCGGATGGTGTCATTGCTGGAGGCCACTGAGCAGCATGCACATGGTACTGCTCTGGTATAAAAGGCCAGCCATTTTGTGAGTAAAGCAGAGCCAAGGTTGTACCTTGTTCAGTTAAACAGTACTCAGTTTGTACCTTTATTGCATACATAACATTTGGCAACGAGAATACAAGAACCTTTGTTTGCAAAATGAGCTGATTGGATTTTTAGAGTGATTTGTGGAGTGAGAAGATTGGGCAGACTTTGAGAGCTGTTTGAACCAGTACTTCGTGGCCAACAAAATGAAGGGAGTCGATGATGCAGATCGGCACCAGGCCGTATTCCTCACTGTGTGCGGTTCAAAGATCTACGGTCTGATAAAGAATCTACTCATGCCTAGTGATCCAACAGAGAAAACGTCCGATGAGTTGTGTACATTGGTACGGGAGCACCTCAAGCCAGACAACGGCATCATCATTTCGAGATACAGGTTTTATACACTCGTTCGATCGGAGGGCCAGAGCACGGCGGAATTCGTTGCCGACCTGAGACGTCTAGCGGGACTGTGCAAGTTCGGGACGGCGCTGACAGACATGCTGCGGGACTTCTTTGTTATCGGTATCAACCACGAGGTGATCCTGCGCAAACTTCTGGCGGTGGAGGAGTTGGATTTAAAAAGGGCCATCCAGATCGCTCAATCATGTATGACGACGGACAGGAGCTTAAAGCAAATAGCGGTGAAGAACCGAACCTCGGCAAGTACTGTAAATGCGATTGATTTGGCGTTCGGCAGAGCGGCACATAGCAGGGCGTATCCGGCTGCATTCGCAAAACCTGTGGCTGCCCAAAGTCCGCCAGCGAGAATGTATCGGACTTCGCTGTGTTGGCGTTGTGGGGGAAATCATCGGCACCAGCAGTGTCGATTTAAGCAATTTAGTTACAAAGGCTGTCTAAGAGTGGGGCATCTCCAGCGCAAGTGTCCGCAATGAGCAAGCGTGCTGCGACACACCATGTGGAGAATGAGAGTTAGACTAGCGCGGATCCGGATACGCAATCCGAGGTGCCAGAGGAGGAAGTGTATGGACTGTAGTCCTTCATAACCAAGAGTAAACCAATTTTGATTAATATGAAGTTTAACGGGATACCGGTATCGATGGAACTGGGCACAGGGGCGAGTCAATCGATTATAAACGAGAGGGCATTTAATAAGCTGTGGGATACTAAGACTGTGAGGCCCAGGCTGAGCCCTGTTAACACCAAGCTGCGCACGTACACCAAAGAACTGATAAAGGTGATTGGCAGTGCACAAATTAATGTGTCGTATAACGGTGCGGTTCACGAGTTACCGCTGTGGATTGTTCCAGGCAATGGCCCAACGCTGCTCGGCAGGAGCTGGTTAGAGAAAATGAGATGCGACTGGAACGTCATAAAGGCTGTGTCAGAGGAGGAAGATACATGTTCCCAAGTATTGAGCAAGTTCACCTCGCTGTTCGAACCGGGTATCGGCAACTTCACGGGTGCCAAGGTGCAGATCTACGTGGACTCAGTTGCAAGACCCGTCCATCATAAAGCTCGGGCAGTATCGTATATGATGAGGGATAAGGTCGAAATTGAACTGGACAGACTCCAGCGTGAAGGGATCATATCACCGGTTGAATTTAATGAATGGGCCAGCCCCATTGTTCCTGTGCTGAAAAGTGATGGCACAGTCAGAATCTGTGGAGACTACAAGGCTACAATCAACAGGGTTTTGAAACAAGATCAGTACCCGTTACCAAAGGCTGATGACTAGCCGGAGGGAAGTCGTTCACAAAACTGGACTCGAGGTCGGCCTATATGACGCAGGAGTTGGTCGAGACATCGAAGAGACTTATGTGCATTAACACGCACAAAAGACTGTTTATTTACCACAGGTGCCCATTTGGAATTCGCTCGGCTGCAGCAATATTCCAGAGGAATATGGAAAGTCTACTCAAGTCCGTTCCCAGAACCGTCGTGTTCCAAGATGACATCCTGATCACCGGTCGTGACTCCAAGGAACATCTGAACAACCTGGAAGAGGGTCTACTGTGTTTGGACAGAGTGGGACTCAGACTTAAAAACTCGAAGTGCGTCTTCATGGCACCGCAGGTCGAATTCCTCGGGAGGAAAATCGGCACTGATGGCATCAGACCCACTGACGTGAAAACCAAAGCCATCAAGAATGCACCCAAGCCGCAGAACATGACGGAGCTGCGTTCGTTCCTGGGTCTACTGGTTCCCTAAACAGGCCAGTGGTGAGTCAGCCAGGAACAGTGTAAAAAGAGGGTGCTTGGTGCAGTCTTGCTCGGAGTGCAGCGGCAGGTCAGAGTACAAAGGTAAGAGTTTGATAAGTGGGAGAATTCGGGCAAGTGGGAGCGGGAGGTGTTGCTTTGTCTTGTTTTCCCCACCAGTGCTGACTCCCTGACCTGGGAGGAAAAGAAAACAAAGTGTGATGTTACAGCAAGAGGTTCGGGGACATAGGAGTGGCCTATAAAACTTCTTCACCCAGAGAGTGGTGAACCTGTGGAATTCTCTACCACAGAAAGTAGTTGAGGCCAATTCACTAAATATATTCAAAAGGGAGTTAGATGAAGTCCTTACTACTCGGGGGATCAAGGGGTATGGCAAGAAAGCAGGAAGGGGGTACTGAAGTTTCATGTTCAGCCATGAACTCATTGAATGGCGGTGCAGGTTAGAAGGGCTGAATGGCCTGCTCCTGCACCTATTTTCTATGTTTCTATGTTTCTATAAAGCCCCAGGGGCAGTCGAGAGGCGGCGGCAGTCCGAGAGGCGGGAGTTCGGAGCGGCCTATAAAGGCCAGCTGGTTCAGCTGCAGCAGCGAGAGAAGGCAAAAAAGTAGAAAGAAATCGAAAGGTGACGTCATAGCCAAGAGGGTAAGTGATTGGCTGGTGATTGGTGAGTAGTGTTTTCTTTTTCTTTTCTTTATCAGTAAGTAACCTTTAGCATTATTGTTGCCAAATTAAGTTAATCTAGGGGTTAAGTCATGGCAGGAGAGCTCGGACACGGGTTATGCTTCTCCTGTACTATGTGGGAAGTCAGAGATGCTTCCAGTGTCCCTGATGACTACATATGCAGGAAGTGTTTCCGTCTGCAGCTCCTGACTGACCGCATTGTGGTACTGGAGCTGCGGGTGGGTTCATTCTGGAGCATCCATGATGCTGAGAATGACGTGAATAGCATATTTCGTGAGTTGGTCTTACCGCAGGTAAAGGTTACACAGCCAGATAGGGGATGGGTGACCAACACGAAGACCAGTGGAAGGAAGGTAGTGCAGGGGTCCCCTGCAAAACAGATACACCTCTTTGGGTACTGTTGAGTGGGATGACTCATCAGGGGAGGGTAGCTGCAGCCAAGTGGCACCGTGGGTGGCTCTGCTGCACAGGAGGGCAGGAAAAAGAGTGGGAGAGCTATCGTGATAGGGGATTCTATTGTAAGGGGAATAGATAGACGTTTCTGCGGCCGCAACCAAGACTCCAGGATGGTATGTTGCCTCCCTGGTGTAAGGGTCAAGGATGTCTCGGAGTGGGTGAAGGACATTTTGAAGGGGGAGGGTAAACAGCCAGTTGTCGTGGTGCATATACATAAAAAATGGGATAAGGTCCTACAAGACGAATTTAGGGAGCTAGGAGTTAAATTAAAAAGTAGGATCTCAAAAGTAGTAATCTCAAGATTGCTGCCAGTGCCACGTGCTAGTCAGAGTAGGAATCGCAGGATAGCTCAGATGAATACGTGGCTTGAGGAGTGGTGCAGAAGGGAGGGATTCAAATTCCTGGGAAATTGGAACCGGTTCTGGGGGAGGTGGAACCAGTACAAACCAACGGTCTGCACCTGGGCAGGACCGGAACCAATGTCCTAGGGGGAGTGTTTGCCAGTGCTGTTGGGGAGGGGTTAAACTAATATGGCAGGGGGATGGGAACCTATGCAGGGAGACAGAGGGAAGTAGAATGGGGGCAGAAGCAAAAGATAGAAAGAAGCAAAGTAAAAGTGGAGGGCAGAGAAACCCAAGGCAAAAAGCAAAAAGGGCCACATTACAGCAAAATCCAAAATGGGCAAAGGGTGTTAAAAAGACTAGCCTGAAGGCTCTGTGCCTCAAAGCGAGGAGTATTCGGAATAAGATGGACGAATTAACTGCGCAGATAGCAGTTTACAGATATGATGTAATTGGTATCACGGAGACATGGCTCCAGGGTGACCAAGGCTGGGAACTGTACATCCAGGGGTATTCAACATTTAGGAAGGATAGACAGAAAGGAAAAGGAGGTGGGGTGGCATTGCTGGTTAAAGAGGAAATTAATGCAATAGTAAGACAGGACATTAGCTTGCATGATGTGGAATCTGCATGGGTGGAGCTACGGAATACCAAAGGGCAGAAACTGCTAGTGGGAGTTGTGTACAGACCACCAAACAATAGTAATGAGGATGGGGACAGCATCAAACAAGAAATTAGGGACGTGTGCAATAAATAGCAGTAATCATGGGCGACTTTAATCTACATATTGACTGGGCTAACCAAACTGGTAGCAATGTGGTGGAGAAGGATTTCCTGGAGTATATTCGGGATGGTTTTCTAAACCAATATGTCGAGGAACAAACTAGAGGGCTGGCCATCCTAGACTGGATGATGTGTAATGAGAAAGGACTAATTAACAAACTTGTTGTGCGAGGCCCCTTGGGGAAGAGTGACCATAATATGGTAGAATTTTTTATTAAGATGGAGAGTGATACAGTTAATTCAGAGACTAGGGTCCTGAACTTGGGGAAAGGTAACTTCGATGGTATGAGACGTGAATTGGCTAGAATAGACTGGCGAGTGATACTTAAAGGGTTGACGGTGGATAGGCAATGGTAAACATTTAAAGATCACATGGATGAACTTCAACAATTGTACATCGCTATCTGGAGTAAAAACAAAATGGGGAATGTGGCTCAACCATGGCTAACAAGGGAAATGAAGGATTGTGTTAAATCCAAGGAAGAGGCATATAAATTGGCCAGAAAAAGTTGCAAACCTGAGGACTGGGAGAATTGTGTAATACAGCAGAGGAGGACAAAGGGTTTAATAAGGAGGGGGAAAATAGAGTATGAGAGGAAGCTTGCTGGGAACATAAAAACTGACTGCAAAAGCTTCTATAGATATGTGAAGAGAAAAAGATCAGTGAAGACAAACATAGGTCCCTTGGAGTCAGATTCAGGTGAATTTATAATGGGGAACAAAGAAATGGTGGACCAGTTAAACAAATACTTTGGTTCTGTTTTCACGAAGGAAGACACAAATAACCTTCCGGAAATATTAGGGGACTGAGGGTCTAGTGAGAAGGAGGAACTGAAGGATGTCCTTATAAAGCAGGAAATTGTGTTTGGGAAATTGATGGGATTGAAGGCCGATAAATCCTCGGGGCCTGATAGTCTGCATCCCAGAGTACTTAAGGAAGTGGCCACAGAAATAGTGGATGCATTGGTGATCATTTTCCAACAGTCTATTGACTCTGGATCAGTTCCTATGGACTGGAGGGTAGCTAATGTAAAACCACTGTTTAAAAAAGGAGGGAGAGAGAAAACGGGGAATTATAGACCAGTTAGCCTGACATCAGTAGTGGGGAAAATGTTGGAATCAATTATTAAAGATGAAATAGCAGCGCATTTGGAAAGCAGTGACAGGATCGGTCCAAGTCAGCATGGATTTATGACAGGGAAATCATGCTTGACAAATCTTCTTGAATTTTTTGAGGATGTAACTAGTAGAGTGGACAAGGGAGAACCAGTGGATGTGGTGTATTTGGACTTTCAAAAGGCTTTTGACAAGGTCCCACACAAGAGATTGGTGTGCAAAATCAAAGCACATGGTACTGGGGGTAATGTACTGACGTGGATAGGGAACTGGTTGGCAGACAGGATGCAGAGAGTCGGGATAAATGGGTCCTTTTCAGAATGGCAGGCAGTGACTAGTGAGGGGCCGCAGGGCTCAGTGCTGGGACCCCAGCTCTTTACAATATACATTAATGATTTAGATGAAGGAATTGCGTGTAATATCTCCAAGTTTGCAGATGACACTAAACTGGGTGGCGGTGTGAGCTGTGAGGAGGACGCTAAGAGGCTGCAGGGTGACTTGGACAGGTTAGGTGAGTGGGCAAATGCATGGCAGATGCAGTATAATGTGGATAAATGTGAGGTTATCCACTTTGGGGGCAAAAACACGAAGGCAGAATATTATCTGAATGGCGGCAGATTAGGAAAGGGGAAGCTGCAACGAGACCTGGGTGTCATGGTTCATCAGTCATTGAAAGTTGGCATGCAGGTACAGCAGGCGGTGAAGAAGGCAAATGGTATGTTGGCCTTCAGAGCTAGGGGATTTGAGTATAGGAGCAGGGAGGTCTTACTGCAGTTGTACAGGGCTTTGGTGAGACCTCACCTGGAACATTGTGTTCAGTTTTGGTCTCCTAATCAGAGGAAGGATGTTCTTGCTATTGAGGGAGTGCAACGAAGGTTCACCAGACTGATTCCCAGATGGCAGGACTGACATATGAGGAGAGACTGGATCAACTGGGCCATTATACACTGGAGTTTCGAAGGATGAGAGGGGATCTCATAGAAACTTACAAGATTCTGATGGGACTGGGCAGGTTAGATGCAGGAAGAATGTTCCCGATGATGGGGAAGTCCAGAACCAGGGGACACAGTCTTAGGATAAGGGGTAGGCCATTTAGGACTGAGATGAGGAGAAACTTCTTCACTCAGAGAGTTGTTAACCTGTGGAATTCCCTACCGCAGAGAGTTGTTGATGCCAGTTCATTGGATATATTCAAGAGGGAGTTAGATATGGTCCTTATGGCTAAAGGGATCAAGAGGCATGGAGAGAAAGCATGAAAGGGGTACTGAGGGAATGATCAGCCATGATCTCATTGAATGGTGGTGCAGGCTCGAAGGGCCGAATGGCTTACTCCTGCACTTATTTTTTATGTTTCTATGTTACTCAACTACTTTTGTGAACTTCCTACCTAAATTGAGCACCTTACTTGAACCACTGCACATGCTGTTGAGTAAAGGCAACAACTGGGTGTGCGACGCATTGCAAGACAGAGCTTTCGAGAAAGCCACCAATCTGCTTTGCTCAAACAAGCTGCTGATACATTATGACCCATGTCAATGTTTAGTTTTGGCCTGTGATGCATCGTCATATGGAATTGGTTTTGTGTTACAACAAGCCAATGAGTCGGGGAAACTTCAACCTGTCGCGTATACATCCACAAGTTTGTCTAAAGCAGAAAGAGCCTACAGTATGGTAGAAAAATAAGCTTTAGCATGTTTGTACGGGATTAAAAAAGATGCATCAATACCTGGTCGGTCTGAGGTTTGAATTAGAGACTGATCAGAAGCCGCTCATTTTGTTGTTTTCCGAGAGCAAAGGTATCAATATTAACGCATCCAAAGGTGGGCGCTGACATTATCTGCCTATGATTATGTCATTCGCCACAGACCTGGCACAGTGAATTGTGCCGATGCTTTGAGCCGGTTGCCGTTGCCCACACCTGAGGTGGAAATGCCACAACCGGCAGATTTAATGTTAATCATGGATGCTTTTGAGAGTGAAGGTACCCCTGTCACAGCTCAACAAGTTAAGACCTGGACCAGCCACCAGATATTATTGGTGGCAAAGGGTTGCATCCTCAAAGGGTATCGGTCTGCCATACCTAAGCAAATATGCGAAGAGGCCAAACTGTACATTCGTCGCAAGGACGAACTGTCTATTCAAGCAGAATGCACATTGTGGGGCAATCGAGTTGTAATGCCAAAGAAAGGGAGAGAGAAGTTTGTGCATGAGTTACACAGCACACATCCTAGTATAGTGATGATGAAGGCCATCGCCAGGTCCCACGTATGGTGACCAGGAATTGATTCTGAGCTGAAAGCATGTGTGCATCAGTGCAACACCAGCAAAGCACCAGTGGAATCATCGCTGAGTCTGTGTCATGGCCATCCAAACCTTGGTCCAGGATCCATGTAGATTTTGCAGGTCCCTTCCTGGGCAAGATGTTTTTAGTGGTGTTGGATGCTTATTCGAAGTGGATAGAATGCATAATCATGTCATCCAGTACATCCATGGCAACCATAGAGAATCTCAAAGTCATGTTCGCGACACATGGTCTGCCTAACATAATGGTGAGCGACAACGGGTCGTGCTTCACCAGTCAGGAGTTTCAGGAGTTTGTAAAACTTAACGGCATAAAACATATAAGGTCAGCATCGTTCAAGCCTGTGTCCAATGGGCAAGCAGAACATGAAGTACAAATTATCAAGCAAAGCATGAGGAGAGTAACCCAAGTGTCATTGCAGACCCACTTGTCTTCCATACTGTTGAGTTACAGGACAAGACCCCACACACTCACAGGGGTCTCACCTGCTGAACTCATGATGAAAAGAGGTCTTAAGACCAAGTTATCTCTTGTACACCTGGATTTAAGTAATCATGTTGAATACAGAAGACAGAGTCAACAAGGGTACCACGATCGCGCAACTGTGTCACGCGAGATTTCTGTTAATGATCCTGTATATGTGTTGAATTATGGTCAGGGTCCCAAATGGATCGTTGGTATGGTCATGGCCAAGAAGGGCAACAGAGTATTTGTTATTAAGCTCAAGAATGGGCAAACTTGCAGGAAACATATGGAACAAACAAAGCTAAGGCACACAGATGAGCCAGAGCAGTCGGATGAAAAAACCGTCGACGACCAACCAACCTACCAGAAGCCTTCAGTGGACTCAAGGGTCATCAGTGAACCCGGAATTTCCATCACGGACTTGTTCAATAAAAATGGACTTGCAATTCCTGACATGGCCACTACCACCCCCAACAAGTCAGCCATCCAGCCACCAGCCACAACAGACTCCGCACATTCACCCAAGGCCGGAATCGAACTGAGACGGTCAACCCGGGAGCGTAAAGCACCGGACCGTCTCAACCTGTGAAAGACTGTGATAAGATCTCAGAGGAGGGTATTTTCATGTATGTACATGCTGTTTGTAGCCACCAGATGGTGTCATTGTTGGAGGCCACTGAGCAGCATGCACATGGTGCTGCTCTGGTATAAAAGGCCAGCCATTTTGTGAGTCAGGTACTTTGGGCTATAATAAAGCAGAGCCAAGGTTGTACCTTGTTCAGTTAAACAGTACTCAGTTTGTACCTTTATTGCATACATAACAGGATGAGAACCCTTCCACTACACAGCAGCATCGAAATAAGCCCGGGGGGGGGCGCAGTATTTGCCGAGCCCATATTCAGGCGAGAGCGCGATTCTGCCGTCCTACCCTCGAGCCCGGTGAGCAGACATACGTCAGTGGTGGGGTGGTATTTTGAAAAAAATCTAAAATTAAAGAATTGAATTAGACTTCGTTGCCCCAAATGTCCTCATTTGAATGCCTAGCTTCCCGTTCTAAGCAAGCCTATTGCACATGCGCAGACCAGAGTGTGGTCAATACTAGGGTGTCGACCTTGGGGACAGAGTGAACAAAGAAGCTTGCCCTGCTATTTTGAGCTTCTTGCAAAGGTACAATTTAATCATGGGAGCAATACTGACAATGCCATACCTTGTCCAAGCCTTCTGCATGATGGTGCTGTGGAGGCGAGGATTGATTCGATGTCATCGCATGAGGAACCTCAGAGCATGTAGGATGATGGGCAGGAGGCCTTACCCACATCGGGTATATCGAGACAGGCATTCATACATGCACCTGAGTGATGCAGACTGTGCATTTCCGCAAACAATTTGTAACTGAGATCTGTGAGTTAGTAAAAGCAGGCCTGCAACCTAGAAGCATGAGGAGGACTCCCTTTATCAGTTGAAGAGAAGGCTACAGCTGCACTTTCATTCTATGCAGCTGGATCATTCCAGGCCACAACTGGGGATGCATGCGCCATTTGTCAACATGCAACACATATCTGCATTCGGCAGGTGACTGTTGCACTATATGCCTGGAGGAATGACTAAATAAAGGTCCCCATGACCCCCATGCAATGCGTGACAGGGCTGTGGGCTTCTGCAGGATTGCTGACTTCCTAAAGGTAGAGGGTTGCATTGATTGTACCCACATGGCCAAGCGAGCACCTTTGGAGGATTCCAAGATGTACAGGAACAGAAAAGGCTTCCACTTCGTTAATGTGCAGCTCGAGTGTGCCGACATGCGTTGCATCATGTCTGTTGATGCGAGATACCCTGGGAGCACCCATGATGCTTTCATCCTATGCGAGAGCGCTATATCTGCCATGTTTCAGCAGCAGCCAGAAGGGCAGAGCAAAGGGTACGGCCTCGCCACCTGGCTTATGACGCCCCTATGCGTAACCAGGATGGAAGCTGATCGGGAATACAACATGTCGCACATTGCGACACACAGCATAAGAGAGAGGACCATTGCATCTTGAAACAGCATTTCCGATGCCTGGACCATTCCGGAGACTACTTGCAATACCCCTCTGAGATTGTGGGTCAGTTCACTGTTGTATGCTGTATGCTGCATAACTTAGCCATCATGAGGCAGCAGCAGCTGGTTGTAGAAGACCCACCTAAGGTGAGAGTGGCTGATGAGGAGAAGGAAGTTGCAGATGAGGAGGAGGAGGAAGAGGAGGAAAAGGAAGCCATGCAATTATCTGAACCTGGAGCACAAAGAGGGTGGGCCGCTGTGCCCCTTTATTGATTGCTCGAGCTTTGCGCCAGCAGTTCATTCATGAACACTTTGCTGCCTGAAGGCTCAGCGGCAACTATTCCAAATGGACTATGTTTACTGTTTGGACCTGTTCCGTAATGTTGTGTTGTGTTAATGGAACAAATAATAGAAATAATTCTTCTTTACTTCAAAAAGTTGTGTTAATAATGGAACAAATAATGGAAATGATTCGGTTATAATTTAAAATATATTTTATTCAAAAGTTCAACAAACACTTGTTTTACATAATTTAACTTTAATAAAAATATACTTGTATCAAACTTTAAAGTTTTCAGTTAAGATCACTTACAAATTCTAAGGTCACTTAAAAACTTTTAAACTTATAAATGTACATAACTTACAAAAAACCTTTAATTTGAGAACAGTTACAACAGTAACAATAATAACAGCAGCAGAGAAAGGCTGCACCCATCTCTCCTCCACCTTATTCTAAGGCCGCCCGCTGCGCTTGATCTTGTTGACTCCACCGCTGCCCGCAGGTGGTGGCGCAGCGTTTCTCGGGTTGGTACCAAGCTTATTCTTTCAAACATCTCGGGTAATGCGCACTTCTTGATGGGGGGATGCAAGCGGTAATATGGAGGGCCCGGCTTGGGCCTCTTCAGAGGCTGGTCTGGGGATTGGAGTGGGAGTGGCAGTAGATTCTGTCCATGAGCGCGGGGTCTGGGCATGTTCCCTTATTGCAGCAGCTAACTCCAACATTCCCTCCCTCATGTTCACCAACAGTATGTTAACTACCTGTAACATTCCCTCCCTCATGTTCACTGACAGCATTTCAACTACCTGCAACATTCCCCCCCTCATGTTCCTGGACAGTGTTCCCATTTCTAGTGAGAGTGTTGTTACTTCTCCCGACATTCCCGATACCTCATCACCCATTGATGGTGTCCAGGAGTGATCGTGTAAGGTCAATGCTCTCCGTACTCATTGCCATCATCTGAACCACAGCTGTTAGATCCTGCACCTCAGGAGAGCGGTGTCGAGCTCTCCTTCCCCTCCTCACCCTTGGTGTGGCTCGCTGCATCCCACTGGGACCCGCAACCTCGGACGGTGGGGCCCTGGGTGTGCCTTGCTGCATCCCACTGGGACCTGCCGCCTTGGACTGTGAGAAACCATGGAATGTTCCAACACTCGTACCACTCAGGAAAGGGCTTGGCACCTCAATGGGTGGCACATGCACCTCCTCCAGAGTGAGTACAACACTCTGGGCTTCATCCATTACCTCCATGCTCTTGGTCTGGAAGGTGGGATTGGAAGATGTTCTCGTCCGCGTCTGAATCTTCTTCTGCATCGGCTTCAGCCTAGTCAGGGTTGACCTCTAGTTCTGCAAAATATAACAGAACGATCAAATGGTTAGCAGCAGAGGAGGGGGCAGGGTGGGTGGCATGAGTAAGGTCACACAGCGCAGGTAGCAGGCTGATTTGAAGGACCACGATGAATGATAGCACATTGCATCAACTGAAGCGTAGCTGTCGGAGACATCCCCATGAATTGAAGCATGGCTAGCCCGTGCAGTACTTAACATTTGGTAAAGCCAGACTGCGGAATTTGCAAGACTTACCCTCTCCCTCGAGTGTGGGCCCAGCTTGTGCAATGGTGATTGCTTTTCTCCAGCAGCACCCATCAAAGCTCTCTTCCAAGGGTGTCAGTGGGTGCAGATTTGCCGGGCCTCCTCCTGTTCGAGTTTTTTTCCTTTTGTTGTGTGCCACCTTCCTCTGCAAAGATGAAAATATAACTTTTTAGAGAGGGTGTCTTGCTGCTGGGTGTGACATACAGATGGTCAGATTCACAATTGCAATTCCAGTGAATAAATGAAAATATTACTTACACTAACTACTTGACCAAGGACCTGCCATTTCTTTTTGCACTGGCCTCCAGGCCTCCAGGGTGGTCACCATTGCGAAGTAATCTTCTGCAAGTTGGTTCCAGCATTTCTTAATTTCTTTTGGTGAAATTTTTATGTGACCTCTGCTTGTGTCCAACTCGTGCCATCTGGCCTCAATTACTAGTGCCTCCACTTCATCCTGTAAGAAATTCTTGGTCCTTGAGCCGCATTGCAGCTCCGATTTTTCCAATGAGAATTAAAGTTCTCACACACAACTGGCTCTTTAAAAATGGCCGAATGCAGACCGGGAGCTGTACTGTCCCCATGCATGCACAGAAGGGAGGGGCATCATTTTTTCAGTGCAGACATTAGGCTCCACCACCCCCCGAAACTAAAGGACAGGCTACGTGGCGCCAATTAAAAAAAATAGAATGGGGAAATTTGCTAGTTATTTTTTTGGAGTCGTCAGGGCCAAAGAAAACGGTCGTAACTCTTGCAATACTCTAAAAGACAGCATTGGGGAAAATTGAGCCCTATGACTATACTAATGACTCTAGTGCTGCACACTATATCGGTTTGGGGAATAGAAGCTGCTTGAAAGAATAAAGACAAATATTTCACATACACAAGTAAAACTGAACATTCTCTTGAGGCGACTGCTAACCGATTAATTTTTGTATCATTGTTCTTTCAAAGTTCAGTGTAACAATTGTGTGCCGTACTTTAATTATACCTGTGACCTGATAATCCAACCATGCTGTCAAAGCTATTTTGTGACACATTAACCGTGCCTCACTTCAAATGTCCAGAATTTTTTCCTAGTATTCTGAAGATAATGGGTTGAGATAAGCAGAGTACCACACCACTATCAACATATGCAAGACCTGAATTTGCACTGTTGTGCTTTTAATTGTGATACTTTTCTTGCACATGTAACTAAGTAAAATAGTGAAATGTGAAACTGTAAATTACCCCCAATTAATCTGTGACTTGCTTAATGCATCTTTGCATGGCTGTTTGACTAATGTTACAGATGTTCCTGTGGAAAACCTACATAGTATGGATGTTAAAAGGCAGTGGCAGAATAGTGCTTGTGGTGCTGTTGGACCGTATCTCATGTTTTCAGCATGTGGAACAACTCAGTGATGGCTTTCTTTGCCTCTCATTCAATTGTCGGTAGAAATGCCTCTGCCTACATATTCTGATGTGGTACCGGTGAGTAGCTGCCAATGCAGCCTCACGAGTCTGGGATTCCTCAGTTTCACCTCCTACTCGTCCTTCAAGAAATAAAAGCAATGGGGAAATAATGACAGTGGGAGAGCCATTCTGCCCGCTCTGAAAATATTGGAGTAGGAAGATTGGCACCACCGCAGCAAAGGACAGAATGGCAGATGACAAAAGGAGTTGGCAACAAAAATAATATAAAAACAATGAAAATGATCAACGAATAAGCTTTTACGACACCTGCAAATATTGCTATCTGGCCCTTGAAATTTTCTACCCCTTCACCAGGTGCCTAGCAACTCTGAATGCTGGTTTTCTATGGGTGTGAATATATGATTCAGTGCAAACATGGTGGAACGGAGCACATGATCTCATGTTGTCATTTTCAGCTCTGCATAGTATTACTTAAATCAAGCAGGCACTTCCCCCCAACCACCAGAAATGAGAGCGTAAATGGAGCAGGCGTTAAAGTGGGCAGGGATCCAAAATAATGAATACCTGCCCCATTCTGTAATATCACCTCCTGATTAACACCCCAACATTGGGCACCGAATATCAGAAAATATCAGCTAGTAGCTCAAAAGTGTACAAATTTAGAATAATCTTCTGAAAAATAACAAGTTTCATCATCAACTAGTGAGATTCTGACAATGTTTATTCAATTACGATATTATGATGCAAAGCTAACCTGTAAACAGCAAGATCTAAGATGAATTGATTATTTTCTTCATCATCGGTCAATGTAAAATTAATCCTGTAAAGTAAAATAAAAGTTAACCTTCAATTTCTAAACAGTCCCCTTTTTCAACTAAGTCACCAAGCAAGACTTTAACAACTGAGACAGGCACTGGTTTATTTAACCAATTTATAAGTCTGTTTATCATAATGGCTGGATTTTGCAGTAAAAATAACTGCAAGACGATCAACGCTCACTGTCATTAAAGAGTAAATCGGACAGCAACTTCCGGTGACCACACATGAGCAGTTAAACGCGTTAATCAGGAAGTTGCTGTCCGAGTTGCCCTATTCTTCTAGAAGCTTCGGTACCTCACCAAGAGACTCGATATTGAAATAAATAGATCGGCGTGAAGTTGCAGTACTTACATGATAGACATCCACTAAACACGCCAGAAAAAGTTACTGATTGTCCATTCCAGTGTAAGTAAATTTTTAATGGCGTGATAAGTTTAAATTACTGCCAAACAACCTCTCTGACACTGAAAATTAACTTTTACAAATGTGATGTCTCATTTCTTCAGATTTTAGTTATTGTTGGAGATTTAAAAAAAATTTTTAATTTAAATTTTTAACAAACTTTTTCTTTCTGTCACTTTTGTCTCTCTCTATTAATCCCATCTTGCTTTCCCTTTCTTTATTTTACTTTCTGTACATGATTTGACATTGAATTAACTATTCTAACTTACACTACCTGGTTAGTGTCAGCTGTGGCTCAATGGGTAGCACATTCATCTTTGAGTCAGAAGGTTGTGGGTTCAAGTCCCACTCCAGGTTAATGCTGAGGGAATGTTACACTGTCGGAGGTGCCGTCTTTCAGATGAGACATTATACCGAGGTCCCGTCTGCTCTTTCACATGGATGTTAAAGATCCTATGGCACTATCTTGAAGAAGAGCAGGAGAATTATCCCTGGTGTCCTGGCCAATATTTATCCCTCAATCAAGATCACATTGCTGTTTGTGGGAGCTTGCTGTGCGCAAATTGGCTGCCGTGTTTCCCACATTACAACAGTGACTATACTCCAAAAGTATTTAATTGGCTGTAAAGCGCTGTGAGACGTCCAGCGGTCGTGAAAGGTGCTATATAAATGCAAGTCTTTCTTTCTTTCAGGCTCTGCATGTCTCAGTAAGGATTCTTCAATCTAATTGGTTAAGGAGAAACACAGTTGCTTGACCTGTTCACACAGATCCCACAACCCCTGTAGATGGCGCTGCGTCAAAATGGATTTCTAATCACCACAAGTTCCAGTGCAAAAGACCATAGAAAGTCTGTGGGCGAGTGTAAGTGTAATGAATAGCTGGCGGCATTCGTTCACTTTGACCGCAAATCCAGGCCAATGAATGTGCGCATCAATGTGCAACCTGTTTTACCTATATTAGTATGATTAAATTGGCATTGGACACAATGTGTAATGTAAAAACAATTTGCATTTGGGTAAATAACATGCCAAAATAGCGAGATATTTGTATTTCTTGTCAGGTAATTTTACATGGGCTAAAAATATTTAAAGGAAAACTGTGAGGCCTAAATTCTGATAGGTCCATTCCATCCGTCATCACAATTGCAGTGGAATAGAACCCCCAACCACCCAAAGTGAAGGATATCAGGCACATAATATCCTTAAAGGTACATTAATGGGCCTCACCTTGACTGAGGCCTAGAATGTTGGAGCAGCTCCACACTGTTCCGACATAGCAAATGCAACCTGGGAAGGGCCTTACAGGAACAGAGTGGCCCAAACTCTGCAGCTCCCAAAGATGCAATCGGATTATCCCTGCAAGGTATCAATGCCCTCGAGTTTCGATTAACCTCTCCCTCTAGCATTCTGGGGTCTTTATTAGGCCCATAACAGATCCTATGCTTGCTCCCAGATCTGCCCATGGCTCCTGCTACCAGAATTTCCCAGCCTCCTCTCCACAGGGCAAAATCCCAGCAGAACGGATCCACCTCATTTCTCCCACCAAGTGGAATTGTTGTCGTGGCTGTTGCTGAATACATATAACTGACCAGATGTATCAGTGTATTAAATTGGGGGTTTCTGTCTTAAATGGGTCTTCTTTCTTTCAAAAATGAATTAAGCCAAAAACATTTTGGTGGCTGAACTAACTTAATTGAAATGTTGACATATGCAAACTGACAGTCGAACAGACATAAGAAATGGACATAAATAAGCCTTCAAGCCCACGGTCCGCCCACTCCCTAACCACACTATCTATTAGAAGAGGGGAAAAGAGGAAATTCAACTTCAGCCAATTCAGGAAATTCCTTTCTGTCTACCTAAGACAATCAAGCAAGCTGCAGAAGTATACAGTTGCCTATAACCCATCATTAAGGCCTGGATTTTGTTGTCAGTGGTGAATAAACGGTGCTAGCCAATCATTACACTTACACTTGGCCACAGACATTCTATGGACTTTTGCACTGGAACGTGCAGTGATTAAAGAGCCATTTCAGCATAGCACCCTCTATGGGGCATCTGGGACCTGTGTGAATCGGGCAAATAACTGTGTATATCCTTAAACAATCAGATTGAAGAGTTCTTAATGAGGCACAGATAGTCTGAACCAGGAAGTGTAAGTTAGAATAATTAATTCAAAAAAGACTTTTTTTGCACCTTTTAGGACCACCGGACGTTTCAAAGCACTTTACAGCCAATGAAGTACTTTTAAAGTGTAGTCACTGTTGTAATGTGGGAATTCAATGTCAAATCATGTACAGAAAGCAAAATAAAGAGAGGGAAGGAAAGATGGGATTGAGTGAGAGATAAAGGACACAGAAAGAAAAATTTTAAATAAAAATTATTCTTTTTTAAAATCTCAAACAATAATTAAAATTTGAAGGACTGAGACTCCACACTTGTAAAAGTTAATTTTCAGGACCAGTGAGATTGTTTGGCAGTCCTCAAGACTTATCACGCATTAAAAATGTACTTACACTGGAATGGACCAGCATTTTCTGCCGTGTTTAGTGGATACCTATCACATAAGTACCGCAATTTCACGTCCTTCCATGTATTTGGATACCGAGTCTCTTGGCGAGATACCGGTAAAGCGAAACTTCTAGAGGAGCAGGGCAACTCAGTCAGCAACTTCCTGATTTTTGCATTTAACTGTGCGGTTGCCAGAAGTTGCTGTCCAATTTGCTTTTTAATAACGTTGAGTGCTGAAAGTCTCACTATTATTTATACAGAATACAAGCTAATGTCAACTAACTGGAACTGTCAGCCCAGAAACTGTGGTCGGAGGCTTCCTGCAGGTGGACGCCTCCGACCAAAATTATTTTTACAAAAGTACCCAGAGGAACGTATACTTGCGGTCCGAGGCCTCCATTCACAGTGCAGCATATAGGCTCACATATCCCAGGAACGCAAGCGCAACCTGGGATCACATGGGCTTGGACCACCAATGAACATGGAGTATTCTCATTGATAACAATGAATAATGGGAGCTCTGTTTGTATGAGCTCCCAATACTATCAATGAGAATACTCCCAAAATCACAGAAACACAACACAATAAATGTAAAAAAACATCTCACATAGTTCCCTAACAAAGGAATTTATCGACTCCATATTGACTACATGTTTCAGACTCTGTGAAAAGAAATACTTCCTGGCATCTAACCTAACTGCTTACCTTGAGATTTTATAGGTATGACCTCTAGTTCTTCCATCCCTATCCATTTAAAATAACTTAACTATGGGTAAGGCACCCAATCCCCATAACATTTAAAAACTTCAATCATATCGACTCTAAGCCTGCATTTCTTCAAATAACCTAATTCTATGGGGCCGAACTTGATGAAGGCCTCCGCCTGCCCAAGTGCCGCCCAAAGGACCGCCAATGGCCGCCGAGGTCCCTGAAGGTTCTTTGGGTGGGGTTTTCATCACCCAGGTCCCTCGAAGGTCAGCGGGCGGCAAATCTGCGACTTACGCCGCCAATCTGGGCGGCAGCCGGCGGGAGCTCTCGTTCTCGGCGGCAAAGGCACTTGCCGTCCAAGTGCCACCGAGGATGGAGTCGGGTCCAGGGAGGGTCAAAGAACTAAAAATAAAAATCATCAAAAACAAAAAAAAAAATCTGATGACCTTCAGGGGACCCCATCTAGGTAAGTACCTGTAGAGAAATAATTTAAATAAACTTCACTATCCATTTTTACAGAATCTTCACACTTACCGTTGAGGACACAGCTGCCTGCACTCAGCAGTCCACTGCCGTCCTGCCGCCGACTCCTGCCCGCCTGAATATGGCATCTCAGCTAGCGGGAGTGTACTTACACGCATCGCCGTCCGCTGACGTCGGCGGGCGCTTCCCGGCGGCTCTCCCCTCCCGCCCGCTCCAGGCCACGACAAAAGTGGCACTGGGTGGTTCGACCAGAGGAATGTCGCCGGCAGTGGGCTGTAAGGCCATCAATTTCAGCCCCTTATAGATAAGGGTTCTAAAATTAGACATCATCCTGGTCACCCTCTCCTCAATATCCTTCATCAAGTGCAGTGAGCAGGGACCAAAATTAGGCACAATAATCTATGTAGATATACCAGAGCCTTATATAACTTTAGTATAGTCCGTCTTTATTTTGTACTCTAGTCCCAGCAATACAACTTAAAACTCTACTCGCTTTCCCTGTAGCCATCTCACACAGATTGTACTCCGCTAATTACCCTAGATCTCCTGCTTCATCCATTACTTTTAACCCCAAGTGCATGGTACAGACATGCCTTGCATTTCCGACCTCCAGCACAACATTGCACTTGGAATCATACAGCATAGAAAGAGGCCATTCAACCATCGTGTCTGTGCTGGATCTTTGAAAGAGCTCTCCAATTTGTCCCACTCTACTGTTCTTTCCCCATAGCTCTGGGAATTTTTATTTTTCAAGTATATATTCAATTCACTTTTGAAAGTTACTATTGAATCTGCTTCCGGTGCCCTTTCAGGCAGTGCATTCTAGATCATAATAACTCGCTGCATTAAAAAAATTCTCCTCATCGCCCCTCTGGTTCTTTTGCCAATTACCTTGGATCTGTATCCTCCAGTTATCGACCCTCCTGTCAGTGGAAACACTTTCTCCACATTTACTCAAAACCGTTCAGAATTTTGAACACCAATATTAAACTTCTGTTTAACATTCTCAGTTCAAAGGAGAATAATCCCAATTTCTCTAGTCTTTCGCTTAACTGAAGTCTTTCATCCCTGGTACATTCTAATAAATATCCTCTGCACAAGCACCCCAGATTTCTTTCTTTTTGCACTCCCTTTAAAATTGTACTATTTGGCTACCAAAATGTATCACCTCACATTTTCTGCATTGAATTTCATCTGTCATGTGCCCACCCATTCCACTAGCCTGTCTATGTTCATTTGATGCCTATTACTATCTTATTAGCATGCAGAAAGCAAGCGCAGGCAGCGGAAGGAGCGTGCGGCAAACCAGACTCCCCACCCACCCTTTCCTTCAACAACTGTCTGTCCCACCTGTGACAGAGACTGTAATTCCCATATTGGACTGTACAGTCAGCTGAGAACTCAGTTTTAGAGTGGAAGCAAGTCTTCCTCGATTTCGAGGGACTGCCTATGTTGATGATTACTATCTTTCTCACTGTTTATTACATTTCCACGACACTGAACTCTATTTCTGGCGCCTTTATCTCCGTGCCCACTTCTTTGGCCAGGAGTCTTCCCCTGGCACAGCGGACTCTTTCTCCCGCTTTCAGAATTCTCATTCTACCTGGACACTTCTTCTGGCCTCTTACCCTCTCTAAATCTTTTCATTGTGAACTGCTCATGTGACATCGGCCGTCTCAATTTCTCTACCTCCCTCTGAACTTGCAGCACTCCGTTCTCTCAGATCCAGCCCCAACATTGTCATTAAACCTGCTGACAAGGGTGGTGCTGTTGTTGTTTGGCGAACCAACCTCTACTGTGTGGAGGCTGAACACCAACTCTCTGACACCTCCTCCTACCTTCCCCTGGACCATGACCCCACTACCAAACATCAAGCCATTGTTTCCATGACTGTTACTGATCTCACCTCCTCTGGAGCTCTTCCCTCCACGGCTATCAACCTCAAAGTCGCCCAATCCCGCACAGCCCGTTTCTACTTCCTTCCCAAGATCTACAAACAGGACTGCCCTGAAAGACCCATCGTTTCAGCCTGTTCTTGCCCCACGGAGTGGATTTCATCCGACCTTGACTATTTTTTCTCCCCTTGTCCGCTCTCTTCCCACCTATATTCACGACTCTTCCGTGCCCTCCGCCACTTTTAACAGTTTCCAGTTTCCTGGCCCAAACCGTCTTCTTTTCATTATGGATGTCGAATCCCTCTACACTTCCATCCCCCACCAAGATGGTCTGAGGGCACTCTGCTTCTTCTTTGAACAGAGGCTCAACCAGTCCCCATCCACTACCACCCTCCTCTGCCTGGCTGAACTTGTTCTCACATTGAACAACTTCTCCTTTGACTCAACTCACTTCCTCCAAATTAAAGGTGTTGCTATGGAAACCTGCATGGGCCCTGACTATGCCTGCCTTTTCGTGGAATACGTGGAGCATTCTTTATTTTAGTCCTACTCAGGTCCCCTCCCTCCCCTCTTTTTCTGGTACATTGATGACTGTATCCGTGTCGTTCCCTGCTCTCATAATGAACCAGGAAATTTCATTCACTTTGCTTCCAATTTTCACCCTTCCCTCATCTTCACATGATCCATCTCTGATTCTTCCTTTTCCTTCCTCAACTTCTCTGTCTCCATTTCTGGGGATGGGTTATTGACAAACATCCACAATAAGCCCACCGACTCCCACAACTACCTGGACTACACTTCCTCTCACCCCGCTTCCTGTAAGGACTCTATTCCATTCTCCCAGTTCTTCCGTCTCTGCCGCATCTGTTCTGATGATACTTCCATACTAGTGCTTCCGATATGTCTTCCTTTTTCCTCAACCGAGAATTCCCCTCTACCGTGGTTAACATGTCCCTCGACCGTGTACGTTCCATTTCCTACACTTCTGCTCTTATCCCTTCCCCTCCCTCCCAGAACCACGATTGGGTTCCCCTTGTCCTCACCTTTCACCCCACCAGCCTCCACATTCAACGGATCATCCTTTGCCATTTCAGCCACCTCCGGCATGATCTCACCACCAAACACATCTTCCCCTCCCCTTCCCTTTCAGCATTCCGAAGGGACTGCTCCCTCCGCAACACCCTGGTCCACTCCTCAATCACCCCCCAATACCCCTTTCTTTACGCACAAGCGCAGGAGATGCAACACCTGTCCTTTTACCTCCTCCCTTGCCACTATCCAGGGCCCCAAACATTTCTTCCAGGTGAAACGGCAATTTACTTGTACTTCTTGCAATTTAGTATACTGTATTCACTGCTCACGATGTGGTCTCCTCTACATTGGGGAGACCAAACGCAGATTGGGTGACCAGTTTGCAGAATACCTCCGTTCAGTCCGTAAGCATGATCTCAAGCTTCCGGTTGCCGGTTACTTTAATTCTCCGCTCCACTCCCACTCTGATATCTCCATCCTTGGCCTCTTACACTGTTGCAATGAAGCTCAAAGTAAGCTCAAGGAACAGCACCTCATCTTTAGGCACTTTGCGGCCTTCTGGACTCAACATCAAGTTCAACAATTTTAGACCATAACCTTAATCCCTATTTTTTCAGCTGTTGATGATTCAGCCATTCCCATTTGCAGCATTCCACCCTATCACAGACTGTTCTTGCCTCCCGCCCCTCTGCTTTCCCTGCCTCTGCACCTGGTTAAAATCTGTTACATTTCTAACTTGTTCCAATTCTGACGAAGGGTTACAGACCTGAAATGTTAACTCTTTTTCTCTCTCTCCACAGATGCTGCTTGACCTGCTGAATATTTCCAGCATTTTCTGTTTTCATACTAGACTTCCAAGTTTCGTGTCATCTGTAAATTTCAAAATTGTGCCCTGAACCCCGAAGTCGAAATCATTAATTTACATCAAAAACAGCAGTGGTCCTAGTACTGAACCTTGGGGAACTCCGCTCTATACCTCCCTCCAGTCTGAATAACAGCCATTCACCACAACTCTTGTTTTCGATCCCTTAACCAATGCTATATCCATGCTGCTACTGCTCCTTTTATCCCATGGGCTTTCATTTTGCTAACAAGCTGTCTTTCACATGCATCATCGTATTGTGGGGCACTGCTAAAGACTGTTTCATCCAAAAGTTCCATCAATTACAAAGGTGTATATGAAAACCACTTGCTTTTAAAAAAATCCAAAACTTAATTCAATAATTTCCTTACACACATTAAGAGTTCAAACTATTTTAACAGTGGGTTGAGGGCTAATCTGAATTAAAGCAGCACAGTTAGGTACAGCTATAGAATGCATTGTTAACATGTGAATAGTATTAAAATTTACTTTCGATCATGTCAGACATAAAAATTGTATTTTGACAGTAGAATAATTAGGTCACATACTTAGGCTCATTAACATTCAGCACTCGTCCCTCAGGGGTGATAAGCATTCGCTGCGGTTTTTGTTTTTTCTGATTTCTGCAAAGAAAATGCTAAATTCAATAAAAGCGTTTCTATATAATTAAACAGCAGTTGGTCAAAACAAATATTAAAAATCCTAGAACATTCATTTTTATCCTCCCATTTCTTCCCTTCTCTCTGGCAAGCGATGACCTACACTTGATGTATTGTTTCACAGGCACCAGCTGCCCTCCTATTCCTCACCCAAATGTCGATTTCCTTCCAGTAAGCATAAACAGCATGTGTTGATAAACATTTAGCCAATTCTATCAATACTCAATGTTTATTAAATATGTGCCCTTCTTTGTAGAAGGTGACTGGCCAGAAATTAGCAAGAACCTTGGCTGATTTTTTTTTATTCTCCTAAACATGGGGATACAGAGACCAATAATAGTGTCTCCATTGGCAGTTTGCTAATGCAACATTGACCAGTGATCACAACAAGGGGAATGCCTGGCCTGAAGGACTCACCACTTTATCTAATAAAATTGTATGGATGTTTACATGAACAGTTGTTTTGTATTGAAAGTGGTGTCTTTTTATTATTATAGCAATTGTAAACTTTTTGTAGTCATAGTAATCTCAGGTACTGAACGCTGATAATGTGATGCATATAAATTCATCTATAAATTTACCTGTATTTAATGCTGCATTTAAAATCATACCAATTCTCATCCATACAATACCAATAAACAAGCTATCACAATGAAAGGTTGTTTAATGACTAGCTACCAGTTTTAAAATTTGCTTTGTGAAACTTGACCAACCTTTGGAGAAGACTGTGTTTATTTAATTCTGGGAGGGAGAATTAAGTAACCTTATGCAGGCATAAAAACACAGAAAAATACCTGGGAACGGCAATTACTGAACAATCCGAAAGAAAAAAATGATAAGAGTGAAGTTGTTGAAAAGTATTCCACAAGTACAAATGAGATTAGAAGGAAAATAAATAAAGACATGAAAAAGAAAGAAAACACACATTTAAGTTAGAAGTGCATTTCTGAATCATTTACTTAGAAGTATTGTTTGACTTTTAAATGGGCCAAAAAAACACAAGGTAACAGCCCCTCCACCAATAAAGAGATCCAGTATGTTGTTTTAGCCAGTGTTCATGAAAATAAAATAGGTTTTAAAAAGGATATCTAGGAAAGCAGAAGTGGTGCTACTTGAGTCCCCTTGGTGGTGAGGCGAAGAAGTAAAAATAAAAATCAACCGGGGTCCCCACTCCTAGTCAGTAGCCAGCAACTCCTGATAGAAGTGCATGTGTTGGCATTGGGTTAGGTTAGTATTAGATCAGTTGCAGTTTCCCCCGTGATAAAACACTCAGCCAGCATTTTGTGACTATTTATGTAAGGTACTGGAGGGCAACTGGTGCCCATGGAATTTTAGCCAGTATAGAGGTGAACTGGCAGAAAGGGAGGGGGGTGGGGGTTCAATAATGGATACATGCATTTCTTCATAGAAAAACAGAAACAAGATACAAACTTTGCAAGTTCCACAGGCTCCCTAGTGAATTGATTTTATTCCTGTTAATCAAAACCTGTTGTACTCAAAATCTTCAGAGCAAGTAGATATTTGGATATTATGAACATATCCATTAGTTATTTTTCAGACAACATTGGATTTCATAAACAAATAAAGCACAACCTATTTCCTAAATCTTGGACAAATCACTTTAAAGTAAAGAAGAATTTGAATAGCTGTTTGAAATAGCAATCTTTTTACGAATACTAATGTTACTTGTCCTTGTCTTTCGATTCCCGAAGCTTCTCCATGTATCTATGGGTCTCCAGTCTGGATTCAGGAGTGTACTGTGAAGGTTCCTCCCAGAATTTCCTGTTCATTTCATCTTCATCTATATTCTTTTTGTCATTATCCTCTTCTCCATCGCTATTTCTTTGCTTATTCTCTGTGTTCTGTCTGTGGTCAAGTCTAACCAAAAGAGAAAAATGAGAGATAACAATGACACAATAGGGCTTTCAACAGAAGAAACAAAAAAGTTAAACCTATCAATTTTTTTTATACTGTTGTTAATAAAATAGGGATGACTAATTTATAATCTGATAACCTGGCATCTTAATGGAAAAACTATTAGTGACAAAAGGCTACTCGAGGTCAGCTAGAAATTTAAAGCACTGAACTCAGAGTTATTTAGTTGATCTGCAGGAGTTGTGATTTGGTGTTGAAGATCATTTTCTTTTTTGGAGGAAAAGACTCTTGACATGTGGAATCAAGATACAATAAATTTTCCTTGTTCTCGAAATAACATTCATTTCAGATCTCATGTACCTACCTGTATTGTTAAAATATTGTAATCATCTTTAAACAATTTAAACATGTCCAACAAGGAAGGGTGCAGTGCTAGATTTAGTTCCAAGAAAGAAAAGCAAGGCAAGTGAGTGACCTAAGAGTAAGCAAATACCTGGGGAAATAGTGACCATAACCTAATTAGTCTCACGTTGAAAATAAAGAAAGAAAAAAAGAGGAGTTCAGGATAAATTTACTGGTATTGAATTAGCTAATTTCAGTAGTATGGAAGGTGACCGAGACTAGGAGTCCATTATTAAGGAAGCAGTAGCAGGACATTTGGAAAAGCATAATTCAATCAAGCAGAGTCAGCATGGTTTTATGAAAGGGAAGTCATGTTTGACAAATTTGCTGAGTTCTTTGAGGATGCAACGAGCAGGGTGGATAAGGGGGAACCAGTGGATGTGGTGTATTTGGATTTCCAGAAGGCATTCAATATGGTGCCACATAAAAGGTTACTGAACAAGATATAAGTTCACGGGGTTGGGTAATATATTAGCATGGACTGAGGATTGGCTAACTAACAGAAAACAGAGAGTCGGGATAAACGGGTCATTTTCCGGTTGGCAAATAATAACTAGTGGGATGCTAAGTGAGTGGACAAAAATTTGGCAGATGGAGTATAATGTAGGAAAATGTGAAGTTATCCACTTGGCAGTAAAAATAGAAAAGCAATTTATAATTTAAATGGAAAAAAATTGCAAAGTGCTTCAGTGCAGAGGGACCTAGGCATGAAACATAAACAGTTAGTATGCAGGTACAGCAAGTAATCAGGAAGGCAAATGGAATGTTGGCCTTTACTGTAAGGGGGATAGAGTATAAAAGCAGAGAGGCCACACCTGGAATATTGTGTACAGTTTTGGTCTCCTAATCTGAGGAAGGACATTCTTGCTATTGAGGGAGTGCAGTGAAGGTTCACCAGACTGATTCCCAGGATGGCAGGACTGACATATGAAGAAAGATTGGATCGACTAGGCTTATGTTCACTGAAATTTAGAAGAATAAGAGGGGATCTAGTTGAAACATATAAAATTCTGACAGGATTGGACAGGTTAGATGCAGGAAGAATATTCCCGATGTTGGGGAAGTCCAGAACCAGGGGTCACAGTCTAAGGATAAGGGGTAAGCCATTTAGGACCGAGATGAGGAGAAACTTCTTCATTCAGAGAATTGTGAACCTGTGGAATTCCCTACCACAGAAAGTTGTTGAGGCCAATCGTTAGATATATTCAAAAGAGAGTTAGAAATGGCCCTTGTGGCTAAAGGGATCAAAGGATATGGAGATAAAGCAGGAATGGGGTACTGAAGTTGCATGATCAGCCATGATCATATTGAATGGCTCGAAGGGCTGAATGGCTTTCTCCTGCACCTATTTTCTATGTTTCTAAGTCCGGCTACAACTATACAGGGTATTGGTGAGGCCACACCTAGAGTACTGCATGCAGTTTTGGTCTACGTATTTAAGGAAGGATATACTTGCATTGGAGGCTGTTCAGAGAAAGTTCACTAGGTTAATTCCGGAGATAAGGTTGAGTAGGTTGAGACTATACTCATTGGAGCTCAGAAGAATGAGTGGTGATCTGATCGAAACATATAAGATCATGGGCCCAAGTTTCCACATGATTTGCGCCTGATTTTTAGGAGCAACTGATGGAGAACGGACTATCTTAGAAATCGCAATTCTCCACATTTTTTTTTCTGCAGTTCTAGTCAGGTAGGACAGTTTTACTTTGGAACAGAATTTTTTCTTCAAAAGGGGGCGTGTCCGGCCACTGACGCCTGATTTCAAAGTTTCCACAGTGAAAACGTACTCCAAACTAAAGTAGAATGGAGCAAGTGAAGATTTTTGTAGAACTGAAAAAACCTGTTCTACACATTAAAAAAATCAGGCGCAGGTTACAAATTAGGCGTCCAGAACGAGGTGGGGGGGGGAAGGGAAGTCATTAAATTCTATAATAAATCCTTATTTATACTTATACAAATATTATACAAATAAATTCAACCTGAATAAACATTTATAAGCAAAGAAAAGATTAAATAAACCATCTTCCTACCTGTGTGAAAGTGCTTCAGGCAGGCCTTTCGGGACCGAAGGCTGAACGGGCCGGCCCGAGACTTCGGGCAGGGCCCGTCCCCAGCACCAGATTTACAGGTAGGTGGCGTTGGGTTGGGTCGGGTCGGGTCGGGGAAGTTCGGTTCGGTTCGGGGGAGAGAGGGAGGGGAGAGAGGGGGGAGGGGGGGGGGAAGAGAGGGGGAGGGAGGGAGAGAGAGGGGGAGAGAGAGAGAGAGAGAGAGAGAGAGAGAGAGAGAGAGAGGGAGAGGGAGAGGGAGAGGGAGAGGGAGAGGGAGAGGGAGAGGGAGAGGGAGAGGGAGAGGGAGAGAGAGAGAGAGAGGGAGAGGGAGAGAGAGAGGGGGAGAGAGAGAGGGGGGAGGGAGGGAGAGAGAGAGGGGGGGAGGGAGGGAGAGAGAGAGGGGGGGAGGTCAGGTCGGATCCAGTCCGGGAGCGGGAGTCGGGTCGGGTCCAGTGGGGGGGGGTCGGGTCGGGTCGGGGGGGCGGGAGCGCGGGTCGGGTCGGGTCCGGTCCAGTCGGGAGTCGGGGGGGGGGGGGGGGGGCGGAGCGGGAACAGGAGCGCGGGTCGGGTCAGGTCCAGTCGGGGGGGCAGGGAGCGGGAACAGGAGCTCGGGTCCAGTCAGGGGGCGGGGGGGGGGGGGCGGAGCGGGAACACGAGCGCGGGTCGGGTCGGGTCCATTCGGGGGGGGTGGGGAGCGGGAACAGGAGCGTGGGTCTGGTCGGGTCCAGTCGGGGAGGCGGGAACAGGAGCTCGGGTCGGGTCCAGTCGGGGGGGGGGGGGGGGGGGGAGGAGCGGGTGTCGGGTCTGGTCCGGAGGGGGGGGGGGGGGGGGGGGGGCGGGGAGCGGGTGTCGGGTCTGGTCCGGAGGCAGGGGGGGGGGAAGCGGGTGTCGGGTCTGGTCCGGAGGCGGGGGGGGGGGGCGGGGAGCGGGTGTCGGGTCTGGTCCGGAGGCGGGGGGGGGGGGGGGGAAGCGGGTGTCGGGTCTGGTCCGGAGGCAGGGTGGGGCGGGGAGCGGGTGTCGGGTCTCGTCGGGGGGGGGGGGGGAAGCAGGAGCTGGCCGTGGGAGGAGCCTTATTCACGCAGCCCCAGTGAGGCCATTCAGCCAGGGCTAGGGGCTGCGTGCTTCGGGCCCCTCCCACACAGTTCGGCGCCTGGAGCCACTGTAGCGCACATGTGCAGAGGTCCCGGCACTGTTTTCAGCGCAGGGACCTGGCTCCGCCCCCCCACAGCTCGTGCTGCGCCGCGCCGAGGGCCAGAGGACCTGCAAGGAGGTGGAGAATACCGAGGATTTTTTTAGGCGCACTTTGTGGCGCAAAAAACGGGCGTCCAGGTCGGGACTGCACCGTTGTAGGCGCGTGTGGAAACTTGGGCCCCATGAGAGGGTTCGACAAGTTGGATGCAGAGAGGATATTTCCACTCATAGGGGAAACTAAAACTAGGGGACATAGTCTCAGAATAAGGGGCCGCCCATTTAAAACTGAGATGTGGAGGAATTTCTTCTCTCAGAGGGTTGTAAATCTGTGGAATTCTTTGCCCCAGAGAGCTGTGGAGGCTGGGTCATTGAATATATTTAACGTGGAGATAGACAGATTTTTGAGCAATAAAGGAATAAAGGGTTATAGGGAGCGGGCGGGGAAGTGGAACTGAGTCCACAATCCGATCAGCCATGATCTTATTAAATGGCAGAGCAGGCTCGAGGTGTCAAATGGCCTACTCCTGCTTTTATTACTCATGTCCTTTTTAATTGGTTGGCAAAAATGGCAGATCAAACAGTGGACTAGTAGGAGGAGATATTTAAATACAACATGGATAAGGTTTTTTTTTAAAGTTTGCTCATGATAATTCAGGTTCTACCTTTTTCCCAATGCCCGAGCCCCAATCTTTCTCTCTGTAACATTTGCTCTCTGTAACATTTTTGTAAAGTCGGGATTAAGGCAGGTTCTCATTTCCTGGTTCCCTGTCCATGAGAATTCTGCAATGTTTAGAAGAATGATAGGTGATCTAATTAAAATATATAAAATTCTGAAGGGGTTTGACAGGGTTAATGCTGAGAAAATGTATCTCCTGGCTGGGCAATCTAGAACATGAGGTCATAGTCTCAGAATAAGGGGTCAGCCATTTAGGACTGACATGAGGAAACATTTCTTGTTTCAAAGAGTTGTGAATCTTTGAAATTCTCCACCCCAGGGAGCTGTCGATACTCAGTCGTTGAGTATATTCAAGACAGAGCTCAATCAATTTTGGGGAACTAAGGGAATTAAGAGATATGGGGATAGTGCGGGAAGGTGAAGTTGAGGTAGATCAGCCATGATCGTGCTGAATGGGGGAGCAGGCTCGAAGTGCCAAACGGCCTACACTGGCTCCTATTTCTTATGTTCTTATGTAATTGGCTACTTAAACAACTTGTTGATGTCACAGCAGATTGCACTAGGGAATCCCCACTATACTGCACTGAAATCACTTATGAAAAAGACTAACTTCTCTCCACAGAGATCATGAGCAACTTTCTTCGGGGCCAGCGGCGAACTCCTTTGCTTCGCCGCTGACCGCAAATTCTGGGCATTAGAGATTAAAATGAAACAGAAAAAGGATGCTTATGGTAAATGTCAGGTACAAAATTCAATAGAGAACTAAGCAATGTTCCCTTTAAGCTGCGCGGCCACGTGGGCGCTGGAGCTCCCGCACAGCCGGCTCACCGGATTTTAAATGCAAAAACCGTGCATGTACGGATTTTTGAACAGGCTGGACCAACCCAAAAAAGAGGGAACATTGGAACCAAGCTGAATACAAAAGGTACAGAGGAGAACTGAAAAAAGTAACAAGAGGGTCAAAGAGAATAAATGAGAATGGATTAGTGGTTAACATAAAAGGGAACCCAAAAGTCTTTTATGCAGTTATAAATAGTAAAAATGTCAAAGAAAGGGTGGGGCCGATTGGGGATCAAAAATCAGATCTTCATGTGGAGGCTGCGGTACTAATTGAGTACTTTGCATGTGCCTTCATTAAAGGAGGGGTTGCTGTCAATGTCACAGTAAATGAGGAGGTAGTAGAGAAATTGGATAGGCTAAAAATAGGTAAAGAGGAGGTCCTTAAAGGGTTGGCAGTGTTCAAAGTAGAAAAGTTACCTGGTCTGGATTGGATGCATCTCCTAGGTTACTGAGGGAAGTAAGGGTGGAAATTATGAAGGGTTTTGATAAGAGTAAATAAGGAGAAACTGTTTCCAGTGGCAGAAGGATCAGTAAGCAGAGGACACAGATTTAAGGTAATTGGCAAAAGAACCAGAGGCGACATGAGGAAAAAATGTTTCACACAGCAAGTGGTTATCTCCATGCACTGCCTGAAAGGGTGGTGGAAGTGGATTTAATAATAAATTTCAAAAAGGAATTGGCTGAAGGAGGAAAACTTGCAGGGCTATGGGGAAAGAGCAGGGAAGTGGGACAAATTGGATCGCTCGTTCAAAGAGCCGGCACAAGCACAATGGGTTGAATGGCCTCCTTCGATGCAGTAGCTGTTATATATCCGGACTTGTATTTACTCAGTACAGCCACCAGAGGGCTCATTCCCTGGAGTCCCAAGGGATCACATAATCCCTTGAGAACACAGGTATTTAAGAAGGCTTCACAGGTTGGAGAGGTACTCTGGAGACCTGCAATAAAAGACGAAGCTCACACTTTACTTTGAGCTTATAGTGTTTAGTCTGACTCTTTCTCCAAACACAACAACTGGTGACAAGATACAGATAGCGAACCCAAAGATGCAGAGAACAGTGGGCATCCTGGAGAAATTTTCGGAGGGAGATGATTGGGCAACTTTTGTGGAGCGACTCCACCAATACTTCGTGGCCAACGAGCTAGATGGGGAAGAGAGCGCTTCCAAATGTAGAGCAATCCTCCTCACTGCCTGTGCGGCACCAACCTATGGCCTCATGAAGAATCTGCTCACTCCAGCGAAACCCACGGAGAAATCGTACGACGATTTGTCAACACTGGTCCGAGAGCATGTGAACCCGAAGGAAAGCGTTCTGATGGTGAGGTACCGGTTCTACACCTACAAAAGGTCTGAAGGCCAGGAAGTGGTGAGTTATGTCGCCGAGCTGAGACGCCTTGCAGGACATTGCGAATTTGAAGGACATTTGGAGCACATGCTCAGAGACTTTTTCGTACTTGGCATTGGCCACGAAACCATACTTTGCAAACTTTTGACTGTAGAGACCCCAACCTTGAGTAAGGCCATAGTGATAGCCCAGGCGTTCATTGCCACCGGTGACAATACGAAGCAAATCTCTCAGCACACAAGTGCTGCTACAAGTACTGTGAATAAAGTGATGTTGTTTTCGAATCGTAACGTACAGGGCAGGTCACACATACCTGCAGCTACACGTCCGCAGATGTCTCAGAGTCTACCATCAAGGGTGATGAATGCAAGGCCATTAACACCTTGCTGGCGCTGCGGGGGTGATCATCGTTTCCATTCATGCCGATTCAAAGGATATCTTTGCAAGGGCTGTGGAACAATGGGACACCTCCAACGAGTGTGCAGGCGAGCTGCTAAGCCTGTTAAACCTGCAAACCACCACGTTGCAGAGGAGGACAGATCCATGGAGGATCACTATGAACCAGAGCCTCAGATAGAGGAGGCAGAGGTACATGGGGTGCACACATTCACCACAAATTGTCCCCCGATAATGCTGAATATTGAACTAAATGGACTCCCGGTGTCAATGGAGCTGGACACAGGTGTGAGCCAGTCCATCATGGGCAAAAAGACTTTCGAAAGGTTGTCGTGCAACAAGGCCTCAAGGCCAGTCTTAACTCCAGTTCGCATGAGACTAAGAACTTACACAAAAGAACTGATTCCTGTAATCGGCAGTGCTACCGTAAATGTCTCGTACGATGGAGCGGTGCACAAGCTACCACTCTGGGTGGTACCGGGCAATGGTTCCACGCTGCTCGGCAGGAGCTGGCTGGGAAAAATACGCTGGAACTGGGACGACATCCGAGCGCTATCACCCGCTGACGACACTTCGTGTGCCCAGGTCTTAAACAAATTTCCTTCGCTGTTCGAACCAGGCATCGGGAAATTCCAAGGAGCAAAAGTGCAGATCCACCTAATTCCAAGGGCGCGACCCATCCATTACAAGGCGAGAGCAGTACCGTACATGATGAAAGAAAGGGTAGAGATCGAGCTAGACCGGCTGCAACGAGAGGGCATCATTTCACCGATCGAGTTCAGCGAATGGGCCAGTCCTATTGTCCCAGTCCTCAAGGGAGACGGCACCGTCAGAATCTGTGGCGATTACAAAGTAACTATCAATCGTTTCTCCCTGCAGGACCAATACCCACTACCAAAAGCCGACGACCTCTTTGCAACGCTGGCGGGAGGAAAGACATTCACGAAGCTGGATCTGACTTCGCCTACATGACGCAGGAACTGGAGGAATCCTCGAAGGCCCTCACCTGCATCAACACGCACAAAGGTCTTTTTGTTTATAACAGATGCCCGTTTGGAATCCAATCAGCGGCGACGACATTCCAGAGAAACATGGAAAGTTTACTGAAGTCAGTCCCGCACACCATGGTCTTCCAGGACGACATCTTGGTCACAGGTCGGAACACAGTCGAGCACCTGCAGAACCTGGAGGAGGTTCTTAGTCGACTCAACTGCGTGGGGCTCAGGTTAAAATGCTCGAAGTGTGTTTTCCTGGGAAGGAGGATTGCGGCAGACGGCATCAGGCGCACCACGCGAAGACGGACGCAATCGAGAACGCACCGAGGCCACAGAACGTGACGGAGCTGCGGTCATTTCTGGGACTCCTGAACTACTTTGGTAACTTCTTACCGGGTCTCAGCACCCTACTAGAACCACTGCATGTCTTACTATGAAAAGGGTGCGAATGGGTTTAGGGCAAAAGCCAAGAAAATGCCTTTGTAAAAGCGAGAAAATTGTTATGCTCAAACAAATTGCTTGTGTTGTATGATCCATGTAAGTGTTTGGTACTAGCATGTGATGCGTTGTTATATGGCATCGGGTGTGTATTGCAACAAGCTAATGATTTTGGGAAACTGCAACCGGTTGCTTATGCATCTAGGAGTCTGTCTAAGGCTGAGAGAGCCTGCAGCATGATTGAAAAAGAAGCGTTAGCGTGTGTCTATGGGGTAAAGAAAATGCATCAATACCTGTTTGGGCTAAAATTCGAATTGGAAACTGACCATAAGACACTTATATCCCTGTTTTCCGAGAGTAAAGGGATAAATACCAATGCATCGGCTCGCATCCAGAGATGGGCGCTCATGTTGTCCGCATACAACTATGCCATCCGCCACAGGCCAGGCACAGAAAACTGCGCCGATGCTCTCAGTAGGCTGCCATTGCCCACCATGGGGTTGGAAATGGCGCAGCCCGCAGATCTAGCCATGGTATGGAAGCATTTGAGAGTGAGCAATCACCCGTCACTGCCCGGCAGATCAAAAACCTGGACAAGCCAGGACCCCTTATTATCTCTAGTCAAAAGCAGTGTGCTTCACGAGAGCTGGTCCAGTGTCCCGGTGGAAATGCAGGAAGAGATAAAGCCGTTCCAGCGGCGCAAAGATGAAATGTCTATACAGGCAGACTGCTTTCTGTGGGGCAATCGAGTTGTGGTCCCCAAGAAGGGCAGGCACCTTCATCAATGGCCTCTACAGTACCCACCCAGGCATCGTAATGATGAAAGCGATAGCCAGATCCCACGTGTGTATCGATGTGGACTTAGAGTCCTGCGTTCACAGATGTAATACATGCTCGCAGTTAAGCAATGTACCCAGGGAGGCGCCGCCGCTAAGTTTATGGTCTTGGCCCTCCAAACCGTGGTCTAGGGTACACGTTGACTATGCAGGCCCATTCTTCGGTAAAATGTTCCTTGTTGTGGTAGACGCGTATTCCAAGTGGATTGAATATGACATAATGTCGGCTAGCACGTCCGCTGCCATCACTGAAAGCCTGCGGGCCACGTTTGCCACACACGGCTTACCCGATGTCCTGGTGAGCAACAACGGGCCATGTTTTACCAGTGCTGAGTTCAAAGAATTCATGACCTATAACGGAATCAAACATGTCACATCTGCCCCGTTTCAACCAGCGTCTAATGGTCAGGCAGAGGGAGCAGTGCAAACCATCAAGCAAGGCTTGAAGAGGGTAACTGAAGACTCACTGCAGACTCGCCATCCCGAGTCCTGCTTAGCTACCGCACGAGACCCCACTCACTCACTGGGATCCCATCTGTTGAACTGCTCATGAAATGAGCACTTAAGACAAGACTCTCGTTAGTTCACCCTGATCTACATGAACAGGTAGAGAGTAGGCAGCTTCAACAAAGTGCGTACCATGATAGCGCAAATGTGTTACGCGAGATTGAAGTCAATGATCCTGTATTTGTATTAAATTATGGACAAGGTCCCAAGTGGCTTCCCGGCACAGTCGTGGCCAAAGAGGGGAGCAGGGTGTTTCAAACTTTCAAATGGACTCAGTCACCGGAAACACTTGGACCAAATCAAACTCAGATTTACGGACTACCCTGAGCAACCCACCTTGGACTCTATCTTTTTTGATCCCCCAACACACACACCAGTGGCAACCAACACCACGGTTGACCACGAAGCAGAACCCATCATCCACAGCAGCCCAGCAGGGCCCAACACACCAGGCAGCCCAGCAAGGCCAGTTGCACAGCAGCCCAGCGAGGGCCAACAAATGATTCAACAACACCAGCTTTCACACCGAGACGATCAACCAGGACAAGAAGGGCCCCAGATCATCATCCACCTTGGGGAAAAAAAACAGTAAAAGGGAATATTATTTGAATGGGGAGAAATTACAGCATGCTGAGGTGCAGAGGGACCTGGGGGGGTCCTTGTGCATGAATCCCAAAAAGTTAGTTTGCAGGTGCAGCAGGTAATCAGGAAGGCGAATGGAATGTTGGCCTTCATTGCGAGAGGGATGGAGTACAAAAGGAGGGAGGTCCTGCTGCAACTGTATAGGGTATTAGTAAGGCTGCACCTGGAGTAATGCGACAGTTTTGGTCACCTTACTTAAGGAAGGATATACTGGCTTTGGAGGGGGTACAGAGACGATTCACTAGGCTGATTCCGGAGATGAGGGGGTTACCTTATGATGATGGATTGAGTAGACTGGGTCTTTACTCGTTGGAGTTCAGAAGGATTAGGGGTGATCTTATAGAAACATTTAAAAAAATGAAAGGGATAGACAAGATAAAAGCGGAGAGGTTGTTTCCACTGGTCGGGGAGACTAGAACTAGGGGGCACAGCCTCAAAATACGGGGGAGCCCATTTAAAACCAAGTTGAGAAGGAATTTCTTCTCCCAGAGGGTTGTGAATCTGTGGCATTCTCTGCCCAAGGAAGCAGTTCAGGCTAGCTCATTGAATGTATTCAAGTCACAGACAGATAGATTTTTAACCAATAAGGGAATTAAGGGTTACGGGGAGCGGGCGGGGTAAGTGGAGCTGAGTCCACGGCCAGATCAGCCATGATCTTATTGAATGGCGGAGCAGGCTCGAGGGGCTAGATGGCCTACTCCTGTTCCTAATTCTTATGTTCTTATGTTATGTTCAGATCGACTCACATTGTAAATAGTTACACTATTGACTTTGGGGGGGGGGGGGGGAATATTGTTATATATGTGGATTTGTATTTACTCTGTACAGCCACCGGAGGGCTCATTCCCCGGAGTCCCAACGGATCCCATAATCCCTTGGGAGCACAAGTATTTAAGAGTGCTTCACAGGTTGGAGAGGCACTCTGGAGACCTGTAATAAAAGACTAAGATCACACTTTACTTTGAGCTCACAGTGTTCAGTCTGACTCTTTCTCCATACACAACAGTATCATTCTATGATTGTATGATTTAGTACTATACACTGCACTGATTCAATCAAACGAACAAAAAAACATAATCCCCCTTCATAAAAGTACGAATAAAATTTTACACACATGGTGTTGTTGATATCAGTATAGCGCTGTCCATCAAAGCCAGGACTTTGCTTCTTTTTTCCAGCTTTCTCATTATTCTCTTTCTCTTCTAAATTGTTCTGCGATTCTTCTTTCTCCTTCGTTCTTTTCAGGACATAAGCCTGCTGTTGCTCCAGTATTTGTTGATGTACTATTGGATAATCCTGCAGTGCTTGGATCTGTTCAGAACGAGTGATTTCTTTTCCATCTAACCACTGCAGATCAAGAAGTAGCAAGAATAGAGTGGTCATAAACCATAATTTGAGTCAAGATTAATGTTTCTGTAACTGCGTAAAATCTAGCAACAGCAATCAAATGGTCAGATGAAAATGCTATATTCTCTGCATTTGGTAAAGACTCTCTGTTTGACATTTTGGGGGAGAAATTCACATCGTTAGCGCCTCCGGGAGGTGCAAATGATTTCTTGACGGGGGAGGACGCTACCGGCTCCTGCGAAATTGCGCGGGAGTTAGCGTAGGCGCAAAACTGGCAGCAATCCGTTCCCGCCGGTACTACCCTGAGCCACTGCACCGGCGATGATGGTGTCATCACCGTGCGCAGTGATCTGTTTATCGCACCACAGTGGAAATTGGGCAGCGGGCGATGTCAGCACCAGCCTTGCAAGTCGCGAACTGGGCCACACTCCGCTCGCAGAGCGAAAATTAAAGGGGAGGTGCGCGGTGCCATTTTTTTCCCTGGCTGACTTACCAGTTCGGTCTTTCGCTGTCTAGTTCACGGGGTCCGTGCTGCGATGGTGCAGCTAGGCACTCAGCTTCTGTGCTGGGCTGTGACCGTGGAACCCTGCATCCCCGGTGGCGTAGTGGAGGAACCTTGCCCTAATGCAGAGCTCGTAGCGTGCCCTCCCCTTTAACCGAAGAGGAGGGTCCTGTGCTCGCGCCAGCACTACGCGGCCACTGAAAATTTGAGCGCTTATCGCCCTGGACCCAACCCAGGAGGAAGTGGAGCACCCAACATTGTGCCCCCCAATTTTGCAGCTGGGGCGGGACTTCCATGCTGGGCACAGAAAGTCCCGCCTCGCCTCGGTTACAGCCCCCAAAAGGGGTGATGTCAAATTTCAACCCCTTAACATCCACATACAATGGGATATTTGCCACTGGCTACATGAGGCAATCATTTTGAACATTAATTCTTTCACTAAATTGTGCCTTGAACAGTTGTGTGATCTCTGTTGTATACCAAACCCTACTCTCACCTTCAGTTCTTTATCCAGAGCAAGCAGATTGAACCTTGGACCGAGCAGCACACTGACATAATAAAAGGAGTGGGCTAGGACAGAGCATATATAATATATATAGACTGAGACCATATCAAAGAGAATTTGATATTTTTATTAATTCCTTCACAAACAATGAGGCTGCCACATCTTGACGACAATACCTGGCCTAAATACTTGTTGATGCTTTGCAGATTGCACCAAAATTAACCCTGTACATGTTGATCCAAGAATTGGCCTCCACATAGCTACAGCGAAATTAATGTTTGCTGCCTCATGTGAGCACCAGTGAGGGCATCAGATTCTCTGTTCACTCTGCCAGAGCTAGTGTCATCATCATCATAGGCAGTACCTCGAAACGAGGATGACTTGCTTCCAAGGATGAGTTCACAGGTGTTTCGAATGAAGAACCTGAACTACATCCTCAAGGGTGCAAGATGCCTGTGCGTGGATTTTTTTAATGTGTGGTGGCCATTGCACACCAGCCACCACATGGGCTTGATAAAGCTAGGTCTTGGTCCGGTGACAAGGATTACCCAAGACAACTAGAGACCTACTCTGCTGCACAGACCTAGCGCGCACACATATCGCAGTGTGGGCTGGCCCGTGTTGCCCCTGGGCCCCTGGCCCCGAACTCACGCCTCCCCTGGACCCCGATCACATCCCTCCATAGTATCTCACAGCTCCTTTGCCCCGATCTCGCCGCTCCTGCTGCATCTGCCCACGCTCCAATCACCAACCTGGACCTTGCTGACGCCATTCTTCGCTGCCGTTGCCCTCCTGCACCAGCTCGCGCTGTACCTTGTAGTGGCCTCCACGCTGCTCCCTGGGCCAAACGCCGCTCCTTTTATGACCCCGACCTGCTGCTGATGGTTTCTCGCAGATCGGGGCCTCCACGCTGCTCCTTGGGCCACATGTCGCTCCTTTTATGGCCCCAACCTGCCACTGATGGTTTCTCGCAGGTCGAGGCCTCCGTGCCCCGGCCTGCGAGAGACCATCAGCGGCAGGTCAGGGCCATAAAAGGAGCGGCGTGCGGCCCAGGGAGCAGCGTGGACGCCCCGACCTGCGAGAGCTTGTGTAGGTTGGTGTCAGCATCATCCTTTCTACTAAGCTGGGAAGAATTCTCATGCTTAGAATCACAGAATCATAGAAAGGTTATAGCACGGAAGGCGACCATTCGGTCCGTTAAGCCCATGCTGACTCAGCTAGTCCCACTCCCTACCCTTTCCTCATAGCCCTGCAATATTTTTCCCTTCAGATACTTATCCAACTCCCTTTTGAAAGATAAGATTGAGTCTGTCTCCATCACTCTTTCAGGCAATGCATTCCAGAACCCACCTATTAATCCACACCTATCCAAGTGACTGTTAATTTTGTCCCAGATTACTGTTTCTAAAAGCTTCTCCACTACCGAGGTTAAACTGACTAGCCTGTAGTTGCTGGATTTATCATTACACCCATTTTTGAACAATGGTATAACATTTGCAATTCTACAGTCCTGTGGCATCATGCCCGTATAGAAACATAGAAAATAGGTGCAGGAGCAGACCATTCAGCCCTTCTAGCCTGCACCACCATTCAATGAGTTCATGGCTGAACATGAAACTTCAGTACCCCCTTCCTGCTTTCTCGCCATAACCCTTGATCCCCCGAGTAGTAAGGACTTCATCTAACTCCCTTTTGAATATATTTAGTGAATTGGCCTCAACTACTTTCTGTGGTAGAGAATTCCACAGGTTCACCACTCTCTGGGTGAAGAAGTTTCTCCTCATCTCGGTCCTAAATGGCTTACCCCTTATCCTCAGACTGTGACCCCTGGTTCTGGACTTCCCCAACATTGGGAACATTCTTCCTGCATCTAACCTGTCTAAACCCGTCAGAATTTTAAACGTTTCTATGAGGTCCCCTCTCATTCTTCTGAACTCCAGTGAATACAAGCCCAGATGATCCAGTCTTTCTTGGTAAGTCAGTCCCGCCATCCCGGGAATCATTCTGGTGAACCTTCGCTGCACTCCCTCAAAAGCAAGAATGTCCTTCCTCAAGTTAGGAGACCAAAATTGTACACAATACTCCAGGTGTAGCCTCACCAAGGCCCTGTACAACTATCTATGGAGGATTGGAATATTATGTCCAGTATTTCTGCAATTTCCACCCTCAATTCCCTCAGCATCCTAGGATGCATCCCATCCGCTCCTGGTGATTTATCTACCTTAGGTACAGCCAGCCTTTGTAATACCTCCTCTTTATCAATTTTTATCTTATCAATTGTCTTCACTATGTCTATGGCAGCATCCTCTTCCTTGGTGAAGACAGTTGCAAAGTATTCAGCCATACCTTCTGCCTCCATGCATAGGTCTCATTTTTGGTCCCTAATTAGCCCCACCCCTCCTCTGACTGCCCTTTTACTATTGATATGACTATAGAAGACTTTTGGATTATCTTTTATGTTGGCTGCCAGTCTATTCTCATACCCTCTCTTTGCCCCTCAAATTTTCTTTTTCACATCTCCTCTGACCTTTCTATATGTAGCCTCAGATGTATTAGCAACCTGACATTTGTCATACACACTCTTTTTCTGCTTCATCATATTCTCTACCTGTTTCGTCATCCAGGAAGCCCTGACTTTAATTGCCCTGCCTTTCCCCCTAGTGGGAATGGATCGCAACTGTATCTGAACTATTTCCCCTTTAAAGGCAGCCCATTGTTCCATTACAGTTTTGCCTGCCAATCTTTGATTCCAGTTTACCTGGGCCAGATCTATTCTCATTCCACTGAAATTGGTCTTCACCCAGTTAAAAATTGGGGAAGTTATGACAATGGAAGACAGTGGAAATAGACGTCGAGGAATTCAATTGTTAAATTGTTAAATTGGCACTTGCTCCAAATTTTAAAGCTAAGACCTGGGGTAGACTGACAGATATTTGAGAGAAAAGGGAGCAGATGACAATTTGACTCAAATCTGTTCCAGGTAGGCCTCTAGTGCATAGTTCAAGATGGCATCAATGAAAACAGCACAAGAATTGTTATGACTTAAATATATCCACTAAGTCAGATTTCAACCACATTATCTCCGTGAGCCCAGAAAATGGCAGACATTTATAACAAAAATAATTAAGATTTAAGAATATTTCTGCATTGGGAGGCCAACTACTGTATGCGGTATTGGGGATAGAATTGAGCCCGTAATCCGATGTTGACTCTTTTATATAGCAAGAAAAAAGCACTTAACCACCCAAGCAAAATTGTCTAGAAGTGATTTCCCTTGAAGTAATGGTCACCATCCTATTGTACATGAAATTTGTAGAGCTGTGGGAAAAGAGCAGCAGAATGGGCCTCATTAGAAATCTCTTTCAAAGAGCTGACACAGAAACGATGGGCTGAATCCTTCTATGCTGTGTGATTCTATGCTTACACCATTATAACGGTACTCAGTTATAATGGGCTCAAAATTGCCCAGGAGTTGCTCCATTTTTTTTGGAGCAACTTGATTTTTCTGGAGTATCTTAAAAATCCCCATTTTGCACATTCGATTTGCGCCAGTGTAAATGAATTAGTTAGGATTTTTTTAGTTTGGTTTAGTTTTTTTCAAAAGGGGGCGGTACCAGCCACCTATGCCCGTTTTGGCCATTTAGGCCATTTTGGACAGCTAATAGTTACTCCAAACTAACTTAGGCCAGCGTATGTGGCCACTTGTGGTTGCACAGAAAACCCTTGCGAAGAGTTAAGAAATCAGCGCAGGTAGGTACATCGGAGGCCAGCAGAACTTAATGACTTGACCAAAAAATGTGAATAGGATCAAACAGCTATACAGGACATCATATAACAAACGTCGCAAAGTTAATTTACGATACAACAGAAGCCTTCATGGAAGCTTAAACTACAAAAATAAAAGAGACAAAACATATTTACATAAGTTTTTCAAAATATCCAAGTAAAAAATAGAAGTACCTCCTGCTCGTAATTCTTATGTTCTTATGTTCTCCCAGACACCTAAGCTCATCTACCATCAGCCCGTCCCTTACAAACAACCCTACCTGCCGGGGTCAGGGATCAGACCCTCCAGGATCAGAACAGCACCTGGGGTCAGAGATCGGACACGTCTGAGGATCAGATCTTCCTTAGAGGTCAGGCATCGGACCACCCACGGGATCAGAACCCCCAACTCCCATGGGGTCGGTGATCGAACCCACCCTGCCGTTTGGAATTCCTCCCCACTCCGGGGATCAAAACTCCCCCACTCGCACCCCCACCATCCATCCCCCAGCTTGAGCCCCGCACCAACCTGCTTCTTCTGGCCTTCTAGCTCGGGAAGGCAGCGGGCCAGCCTCTGCGAGAGGCTACTCCTGGCCTGGGATAGGGGCGAGGCGCATCGGGTCCCACGCTGCAGCACACACACACACACACACACAGAGGCTGGGGGGCAGGAGCTACTGCGCATGTGCGCACACTCCAACGCGCATGTGGAGAGCTGCCGGCACTGTTTCTGGCGCAGGGTCCTAGCTCCGCCCCCAATCGACTGGCCATGCTGCGCCAAGCCCCGGGAGAGGCAACACAGTGGCCACAATCAGGGGAGATTTTATCGGCGCTCTTTTCAGCCCACAAAGTCGGCGCATCTCTGGTGAATGCGCCGAAAAAAGTGGTGGGCCAATTTTGAGCCCCGAATGTTGACAAATCAAACCAATAAACAAGATTATCGAACACAAATCTGTTAAAGAGTTTAAACAGAATAATTCAATCTCAAAGTTATGTGGACATCTACAACTCTTTCAAGTTTCACACTTGGTTTACCTGCTTAAATGAAACACAATTTTACAACTCATTAACCACCTATACCAAATATTTGTACTTTTAAAACCTCACACTTCCAGCCACATCCAACCCTGATGCACATTCAAAAAACCTGATCATTTCCATAGACCATGAATGCCAATCAAAAAATGTTAAGATATACAGAAATGTAAAACACCAGCATGTGAAAGAAAGGCAATGACCTCCTAACCTTCAGCTGTGGGAGCGTAGCAATCACAAACTTTCTGTAACCGTCAAAATCACAGCAGGGGTTTCCAACCAGAAAAAGCTCTTGCAGGTGAACATTCAGTTTGAGTGATTCTATACTAGTCAGTTTACCCACGAAATTAACCGTTAGGTCAAGTTTCTTCAAAAACTCACACCCTGTCAAGAAAGGAAGGGGAAATATCATATTTGGAGAACAAGACACTGAATCCAGAGGTTTTCAATTTTTAAGTTGAGGCTTGCTGTAAAAAATTAAACTGAACAACTATACTAAAAGTAACGATCACTACTGTTTATTCAGCAAAATCATAAATCAAAAGAATCTGCATTTGTAGAAGGATTAATTATTCTGTTTCATTCCTATGGCCTCTGAAGATCCAGTGGTGTGAATGCTGAACATAAGAACATAAGAAATAGAAGTAGCAGGTCATATGGTCCCTCGAGCTTGCTCCGCCATTCAATAACATAGAAACATAGAAAATAGGTGCAGGATTAGCCCTTCGGCCCTTCAAGCCTGCACCGCCATTCAATAAGATAATGGCTGATCATTCCCTCAGTACCCCTTTCCTGCTTTCTCTCCATACCCCTTGATCCCCTTAGTCGTAAGGGCCATATCTAACTCCCTCTTGAATATATCCAATGAACTGGCATCAACAACTCTCTGCGGCAGGGAATTCCACAGGTTAACAACTCTCTGAGTGAAGAAGTTTCTCCTCATCTCAGTCCTAAATGGCCTACCCCTTATCCTAAGACTATGTCCCCTGGTTCTGGACTTCCCCAACATCGGGAACATTCTTCCCGCATCTAACCTGTCCAGTCCCGTCAGAATCTTATACGTTTCTATGAGATCCCCTCTCATCCTTCTATACTACAGTGAATAAAGGCCCAGTTGATCCAGTCTCTCCTCATATAACAGTCCAGCCATCCCTGGAATTAGTGTGGTGAACCTTCGCTGCACTCCCTCAATAGCAAGAACGTCCTTCCTCAGATTAGGAGACCAAAACTGAACACAATATTCCAGGTGAGGCCTCACTCAGGCCTTGTACAACTGCAGTAAGACCTCCCTGCTCCTATACTCAAATCCCCTAGCTATGAAGGCCAACATTTGCCTTCTTCACCACCTGCTGTACCTGCATGCCAACCTTCAATGACTTATGAACCATGACACCCAGGTCTCGTTGCACCTCCCTCTTTCCTAATCTGCCGCCATTCAGATAATATTCTGCCTTTGTGTTTTTGACTCCAAAATGGATAACTTCACATTTATCCACGTTATACTGCACCTGCCATGCATTTGCCCACTCACCTAACCTGTCCAAGTCACCCTGCAGCCTCTTAGCGTCCCCCTCACAGCACCACCCAGTTGAGTGTCATCTGCAATCTTGGAGATATTATACTCAATTCCTTCATCTAAATCGTTAATGTATATTGTAAAGAGCTGGGGTCCAAGCACTGAGCCCTGCAGCACTCCACTAGTCACTGCCTGCCATTCTGAAAAGGACCCGTTTATCATGACTCTCTGCCTCCTGTCTGCCAACCAGTTCTCTATCCACGTCAGTACGTTACCCCAATACCATGTGTTTTGATTTTGCACACCAATCTCTTTTGCGGGACCTTGTCAAAAGCCTTTTGAAAGTCCAAATGCACCACGTCCACTGGTTCTCCCTTGTCCACTCTGCTAGTTACATCCTCAAAAAATTCCAGAATATTCGTCAAGCATGATTTCCCTTTCACAAATCCATGCTGACTTGGACTGATCCTGTCACTGCTTTCCAAATGCACTGCTATTTCATCCTTAATGATTGATTCCAACATTTTCCCCACTACTGATGTCAGGCTAACTGGTCTATAATTCCCCGTTTTCTCTCTCCCTCCTTTTTAAAAAAGTGGTGTTATATTAGCTACCCTCCAGTCCATAGGAACTGATCCAGAGTCGATAGACTGTTGGAAAATGATCACCAATGCATCCACTATTTCTAGGGCCACTTCCTTAAGTACTCTGGGATGCAGACTATCAGGTCCCGGGCATTTATCAGCCTTCAATTCCATCAATTTCCCTAACACAATTTCCCGTCTAATAAGGATATCCTTCAGTTCCTCCTTCTCACTAGACTCACTGTCCCCCAGTACATTCGGAAGGTTATTAGTGTCTTCCTTCGTGAAGACAGAACCGAAGTATTTGTTCAATTGGTCTGCCATTTCTTTGTTCCCCATTATAAATTCACCTGAATCCGACTGTAAGGGACCTACATTTGTCTTCACCAATCTTTTTCTCTTCACATATTTATAGAAGCTTTTGCAGTCAGTTTTTATGTTCCCTGCAAGTTTCCTCTCGTACTCTATTTTCCCCCTCTTAATTAAACCTTTAGTCCTCATCTGTTGAATTCTAAATTTCTCCCAGTCTTCAGGTTTGTTACTTTTTCTTCCTTGGTTTTAACACTATCCTTAATTTCCCTTGTTAGCCACGGTTGAGCCACCTTCCCCGTTTTATTTTTACTCCAGACAAGGATGTACAATTGCTGAAGTTCATCCACGTGATCTTTAAATGTTTGCCATTGCTTATCCACCGTCAACCCTTTAAGTATCTTTGCCAGTCTATTCTAGCCAATTCACACCTCATACCGTCGAAGTTACCTTTTCTTAAGTTCAGCACCCTAGTTTCCGAATTAACTGTGTCACTCTCCATCTTAATAAAGAATTCTACCATATTATGGTCACTCTTCCCCAAGGGGCCTCGCACAACAAGATTGCTAATTAGCCCCTTCTCATTACACATCACCCAGTCTAGGATGGCCAGCTCACTAGTTGGTTCCTCGACATATTGGTCAAGGAAACCATCCCTAATACACTCCAGGAAATCCTCATTACTACCAGTTTGGTTAGGTCAATCAATATGTAGATTAAAGTCGCCCATGATAACTGCTGTACCTTTATTGCACACGTCCCTTATTTCTTGTTTGAGGGTGTCCCCAACCTCACTACTACTGTTTGGTGGTCTGTACACAACTCCCACTAGTGTTTTCTGCCCTTTGGTATTCCGCAGCTCCCCCCTACCGATTCCACATCATCCAGGCTAATGTCGCTCCTTACTATTGCATTAACTTCCTCTTTAACCAGCAACGCCAACCCGTCTCCTTTTCCTCTCTGCCTATCCTTTCTAAATGTCAAATACCCCTGGATGTTGAGTTCTCAGCCTTGGTCACCCTGGAGCCATGTCTCCGTGATGCCAATTACATCCCATATCCATCAACTGCTGTCTTCGCAGTTAATTCGTCCACCTTATTCCGAATACTCCTTGCATTGAGGCACAGAGCCTTCAGACTTGTCTTTTTAACACACTTTGCCCCTTTAGGATTTTGCTGTAATGTGGCCCTTTTTGTTTATTGCCTTGGGTTTCTCTGCCCTCCACTTTTACTATTCTCCTTTCTATCTTTTGCTTCTGCCGCCATTTTATTTCCCTCTGTCTCCCTGCATAGGTTCCCATCCCCCTGTCATGTTAGTTTAACTCCTCCCCAACAGCACTAGCAAACACTCCCCCCATGACATTGGTTCCGGTCCTGCCCAGGTGCAGACTGTCTGGTTTGTACTGGTCCCACCTCCCCCAGAACCGGTTCCAATGTCCCAGGAATTTGAATCCCTCCCTTTTACACCACTCGTCAAGCCACGTATTCATCGGAGCTATCCTGCGATTCCTACTCTGACTAGCCCGTGGCACTGGTAGCAATTCTGAGATTACTACTTTTGAAGTCCTACTTTTTAATTTAGCTCCCAGCTCCCTAAATTCATCTCGTCGGACCTCATCCCATTTTTTACCTATATTGTTGGTACCTATGTGCACCACGACAACTGGCTGTTCCTCCCTCCCTTTTCAGAATGTCCTGCACCCGCTCCGAGACATCCTTGGCCCTTGCACCAGGGAGATACCATCCTGGAGTCTCAGTTGCGGCCGCAGAAACGCCTATCTATTCCCCTTACAATCGAATCCCCTATCACTGTAGCTCTCCCACTCTTTTTCCTGCCCTCCTGTGCAACAGAGCCACCCACGGTGCCATGAACTTGGCTGCTGCTGCCCTCCCCTGATGAGTCATCCCCCTCAACAGTATCCAAAGCGGTGTATCTGTTTTGCAGGGGAATGACCGCAGGGGACCCCTGCACTACCTTCCTTCCACTGCTCTTCCTGTTAGTCACTCATTTACTATCTGGCTGTGTACCCTTTACCTGCAGTGAGACCAACTCGGTAAACGTGCTATTCACATCATTCTCAGCATCGTGCATGCTCCAGAGTGAATCCACCCGCAGCTCCAGTGCCGCAATGCGGTCCGTCAGGAGCTGGAGGCAGATACACTTCCCGCACACGTAGTCGTCAGGGACACCCACATAGTACAGGAGGAGCATAACACGTGTCCAAGCTCTCCTGCCATGACTTAACCCCTAGATTAACTTAATTTGGCAACAACAATGCTAAATGTTACTTACTCATAAAGAAAAGAAAAAGAAAAGCTACTCACCAATCACCAACCAATCACTTACCCCCTTGGCTGTGATGTCACCTTTCAATTTCTTTCGACTTCTTTTTGCCTCCCTGCTGCAGCTGCACTGGCTGGCCTTTTGTCGGCCTCCGACGTCCCCGGACTCCCTGCTGCTCGCACTCCCGCCTCACGAACTGCTGGGCCTTTATAGGCCTCCGACGACCCCGGACTCCCTGCTGCTCGCACTCCCGCCTCACGAACTGCTAGGCCTTTTGTCGGCCTCCGACGTCCCCGGATTCCCTGCTACTCACACTCCAGCCTCACGAACTGCTGGGCCTTTATGTATGCCAGTGTAAGTGAGTTAGTTAAGATTTTTTTAGGCCTATTTTTTTTTCAAAAGGGGGCGTTACCAGCCATCTACGCCTGATTTGGCCATTTAAGCCAGTTTGGACAGCTAATAGTTGCTCCAAACTAACCTAGGCCAGCGTATGTGGCCACTTGTGGCCGCACAAAAAACCCTTGCGGAGAATTAAGAAATCAGCGTAGATAGCCAGAGATAGCGGGGGGAAGGGAAGCACAGAGGATCTTGCAAAGCACTAAACACCTTCACAGCAACATTCAAGAAGCATAAAAACCATCAAAAATAAAACTTAAGTCCTACCTTCATATCAAAACTCTCCTCCTCTGCCCCCCCACCACCGCCCCCCCATCAAAACAAAGCATAACCCACAACCATCAATAAATAAAAAATAAATCTCAAGTCCTACCTCAAAACCAATGCATCCACTATCTCTGCAGCCACCTCTTTTTGATCCCTAGTCTGTAGGCCATCAGGTCCAGGGGATTTGTCAGCTTTTAGTCCCATTAGTTTCTCCAGTACTTTTTACGACTTATATTAATTACATTAAGTTCCTCACCCTCATTAGACCCTTGGTTCCCCACCATTTTAGGTATGCTTTTGGCATCTTCTGCTGTGAAGACAGATACTAAATATTTGTTTAACATTTCTCCATTTCCTTATTCCCCATAATAATTTCTCCTGCCTCATGCTCTAAGGGACCAATGTTTACTTTTGTTACTCTCTTCCTTTTTACATACTTGTAGAAACTCTTACAATCTGTTTTTATATTTCTTACTTATTTTCTCTCGGTCTATTTTTTCCCCTTTTATCAAATTTTGGTCATCCATTGCTGGTTTCTGAAACTCTCCCAATCCTTAGGCTTACTACTATTCTTCGCAACATTATAAGCTTCTTCTTTCAATTTAATGCTATCCCTAACTTCTTCAGTTAACCACAGACAGATCGCTTTTCCTGTGTAATTTTTATTTCTCAATGGAATGTATTTTTGTTGAGAATGATGAAGTATTTCTTTAAATGCTAGCCATTGAAAATATAAAAATACTGAGATTTATCCCTACCAAAGAGAGAAAACAGGGTGTACGTTGGATTGGGGAGTGGGGCATGCAATAATTAGAAATGTCCATAGGAGGTTGAAACTTCCTTGATGACATAGAGTCTACAGGAATGAGGCTCTCGAGTAATGCCATCTAATGCAAAACAGCCAAAATCTCTATTTTTGGTTATTGAAGGGGAGGCAGTACTGTACATTATTAAATTGCCTGGGAAAGCTTGCTCTTAGACCAGCAGAGAGATAATTAGGAGCAGTAAAGATCTCAGATTACGAAAAATCAGGAGATTGGAGAAAGATGCTCCGACTAGCAAAAAAAAGTTGATTGAGTAGACAAGAGAACTACAGATAGGAAAAAAATCAAGTACATTTAAAATCATGAAAGGGATAGACAAGATAGAGACGGAGAGGTTGTTTCCACTGGACGGGGAGACTAGAACTAGGAGGCACAGCCTCAAAATACAGGGAAGCCAATTTAAAACCGAGTTGAGAAGGAATTTCTTCTCCCAGAGGGTTGTGAATCTGTGGAATTCTCTGCCCAAGGAAGCACTTGAGGCTAGCTCATTGAATGTATTCAAGTCACAGATAGATAGATTTTTAACCAATAAGGGAATTAAGGGTTATGGGGAGCGGGCGGGTAAGTGGAGCTGAGTCCACGACCAGATCAGCCATGATCTTATTGAATGGCGGAGCAGGCTCGAGGGGCTAGATGGCCTACTCCTGTTCCTAATTCTTATGTTCATTGACTTATACTTTGTTGAATTTTAGCTCTGTAACATGAAAATAAAAGATTTAAACACTATGTAACATAGCTAAATCACTCCAATTCGAAAAGCATCAGATTAATTAACAATTGTCAGAGAGAAGATAAAAGCAAAGGCTTCCCAAGTTCATATGTTCCTTTTTGAAAAACCTTAGGCCACAAAGCTACAGAGTTGGGTGGAAATTGCACACTTCGGCCCCAACATTTGCAGGGAGGCAGGGAGCGGGGCAACTTTCAGCAGCCGGAAAAACCCAAAATACAGGAAAGGCAGAGGTCCTGTCAAATTTAACGGCAGGACCTCATTTGAATTTCCTTTCTCCGATTGCAGCCTGGCAGCTGACCAGATTGAGAAGCTACCAGACGGGAAGGCCTGCTGTAGAAATCCGCAGCTGGGGACGGGAAAGAAGGGCTTGATTGAGGGGTTGGGAAGTGAGATCGCGGGGGGTGTGGGGGAGGGGTCGGCCGATCGCAGGAAGGGAAGCAGTTCACAGCAGGTTTCCTTGGAGGGGGGTGGGGGGAAGCAATTCTGCTCCTCATGACCCACATGCAGAACTGTAGAAGCACTTACCTGCCGGATATGGCAGTTCTCGTCTCCCTTTAGCTGCCGGGTTTCCTGAGCCCCGGGAAACCCAGCTCGTAGCCGTTAAATTGAAATGGCTGCTAAAATCTGAGGCACACAGCCTCATTAACATATTCTAATTACAAACCCACCTTTCCAGTCTAGGTCACTCACTCGCGCCAGTTAAACCGGAAGTAGGCACGGTCGCAACGGTTTGGGATCGGTTTCCAATTATTAAAGAATTTAACCCCCACACCCCCCTCGCCCATCCTGAGGGTTCAAATTCCGCCCTCTATATCGCTTAAAAGCATTTATTGTATTTGTGTGGGATATCAAATTACAAAACTCGGAGGAACACCAAGGAAACTGTTAGACTCCAAGTTCAGTTCAAAATCCTGGAGTCTCATGTTAAGTAGGGCCGTTTAGTATCTCTGTGTTCCCTTCAAGATACACAAAGGTACTGAATATATCCAGGGTAAGGAATATGTTACTGCCTAAAGACAGTGCACGCAAAATTCTGATCCGTAGTGCCCATTTTCTGGTCCAATATGGTGTCCACGGTGCACGCATTCACTTCTGGTGCAAGTCGCAGCAAATGCCATATTGGTGAGGGCATTAGCGTGTGTGCAATGAGCATCCACCAGAAATATGGGAAGAGAGAGGGGAGCGGGACTAATTGAATAGCTCTTTAAAGAGCCTGCACAGGCACACTGGGCCAAATAGCCTCTTTTGTGCTATATAATTCTATGAACTACCTACTACCCCAACAGAATATCTCTCCACCCGACTCTCAACCAGCCTATATATCTTTCCTCCCTCTCGTTTCTCTTTCACTCTTTCCTTTCAATTCTATTTCTCTCTCTGTATTTGGCTCCCACTCCTTTTATTATTTTCTTGTACTTTAAAAAAACATTTAACCTCCTCTTCTATTTCTATCTCTCTGCTGTTTATCTTTGCAACATTTATTTCCTCAATTTCTTGCATTGTTCATGCAGTCACTCGGGAGACTACAAGGGTGAGAATGAGTGGATGTCTGAAAATGTCCAAAGAATAGAAGGAAAAGAGCCAGGTCTGCGCTGTGCACTGGAGAAAGTGGGAGGCAATGGAATGCAGGACCTCAAATTTCAGATGGGAATGGGTCAGGTCCCTGAATTGGCACAGATTGGAAGGGAAAATAAAAAAGTTGTTTTTTTAGGTTTTTAGGTATACAATTCATTCAATGATAAGTACATGAATGTAGTTAAGATCAACTTACCGCCTAAATTTTCTATGCACTCAATGTTGTTCAAAGCCAGGTTAAGGTATTCCAGTTTTTTCAATCTGCCAACATTTTCTGTAAAACAAATAAAATAAAGACTGTGAACTTAGCCAATAATCAAACTTCAAACTGAAAGATACTTCAAAAGGCTACTGGAATGTTAGCCTTTACGGCCCAGAATTTGCAATAAGAATAACGGTGAGGCTATCAGCGTTCACTGTTATTGAGGAGTAAATCAGGCAGCAACTTCTGGCATCTGCACATCTGCAGTTAAACATGGAAATCAGGAAGTTGCTGTCCGAGCTGCCGTGCTCCTCTAGAAGCTGCGCTCTAACAGTATCTCGCCAAGAGACTTGGCATTCAAATCTCACAGGGTGTGAATTTGCTGTACTCACTCACTAGATACCCACTAATAGTTGGGCTTGTCCATTCAAGTGCAATTACAGCCAAACACACTCTCTGGCACTAAAAAATTACTTTTAAAAGTGTGGAGTCTCATTCCTTCAGGTTTTAATTATTGTTAGAGATTTTAAAAAATATTTTTTTCACTTTTTCCTCCTATCTCTTTTCTCTCCCTCTTAATCCCATCTTTCTTTCCCTCTTGTTATTTTGCTTTTTGTCCCTGATTTGGCATTGACTGAAATATTCTAACTTATACTTCCTGGTTTAAACTCTGCAATGACTCAGTAAGAATTCTTCAATCTGTTTGTTTCAGTAGACACACCGTTGCTTGCCCTGTTTACACAGGTCCCAGATCCCCTGTAGACGCCCCGCCTTGTTTTAACTCTCTTTTTATCAGAAGTCGCAGTGCAAAAGCCCACAGAAAGTCTGTTCGTTTGTTTGCCGCTGCCCGCAAAATCCAGGCCAATATCTGGAGGGCTAGAATATAAATGGGGAGGAAGTTTTGCTGCAGCTATGCAAAGCCCTGGTTAGACCACATTTGGAGTATTGTGTACAGTTCTGGGCACTGCACCTTAGAAAGGATACAAGAACATAAGAACATAAGAACATAAGAAATAGGAGCAAGAGTAGGCCATACGGCCCCTCGAGTCTGCTCCACCATTCAATATCATAGCTGATCTGATCATGGACTCAGCTCCACTTCCCTGCCCGTTCCCATAACCCCTTATCGTTTAAGAAACTGTCTATTTCTGTCTTAAATTTATTCAATGTCCCAGCTTCCACAGCTCTCTGAGGCAGCGAATTCCACAGATTTACAACCCTGAGAGAAGAAATTTCTCCTCATCTCAGTTTTAAATGGGCGGCCCCTTATTCTAAAATCATGCCCTCTAGTTCTAGTCTCCCCCATCAGTGGAAACATCCTCTCTGCATCCACCTTGTCAAGCCCCCTCATAATCTTATACGTTCCGATAAGATCACCTCGCCTTCAATGAGTAGAGGGTCAACCTACTCAATCTTTCCTCATAAGTCAACTCTCTCATCTCCGGAATCAACCTAGTGAACCTTCTCTGAACTGCCTCCAAAGCAAGTATATCCTTTCATAGATATATTGGCCTTTGAAGGAGTTAAGTGCAAATTCAATGAAATGTTACCAGGGTTCCAAGGATTAAATTACAAGGAGAGATTACATAAACTAGGCTTGCAGTCCCTGGAAGAAAGAAGATTAAGGGGTGATTTGATTGAGGGTTTTAGGATATCGAAAGCAATTGATAGGGTAGATAGAGAGAAACTTTTTTCGCTGGTGGGGGAGTCTAGGACAAGGGGAAATAACCATCTCCATTCATGGCTTTAGGGCTGGTGTAATGGATTGGCATATGATGATAGCATCATGACAGCTTTCTGGGTACTAGCATTCACATGTAGGATAAAGTAATTGGGATTGCACGCTAGTTGCACAGTATTGCAATTAAATCATTTCCTGTTTGTAATATTGAGGGAGTAATTATAAGGGGTTTCTGGCAATTGCTCCTAGTACCTGTGCTCTGCCAGTGTGTAAAGATGAATAGCACTCTTTTTTGTTTCTTTGTTTCCATTAGGAAGGAAATTAACTGTGTAGCACATCTACTGGAACTAGAGGGCATGATCTTAGAATAAGGGGCCGCCCATTTAAAAGAGATGAGGATAAATTTCTTCTCTCAGAGGATTGTAAATCTGTGGAATTCGCTGCTTCAGAGAGCTGTGGAAGCTGGGTTATTGAATAAATTTAAGACAGAAATAGTCAGTTTCTTAAACGATAAGGGGTTATGGGGAGCGGGCAAGGAAGTGGAGCTGAGTCCATGATCAGATCAGCCATGATCTTATTGAATGACGGAGCAGGCTCGAGGGGCCGTATGGCCTACTCCTGCTCCTATTTCTTATGTTCTTATGTTCTATCTGAAGAATACATCAGTCGTTTTCTTTACACAATGGTGAGCTGCTGCATAATGGGCAAAGATCTTCAGATGGTACCTAGAAGGATCTTGTGGCAAACAATTTCAAACCAGTACCAACGATGACTGGCACAAACAATACAGGGTACTTTTCTCATGGTGGGAGAGAGCTGCTGGTCTTCAGCCAGCAGGTCACTTATCTCCCCAATTGCATCCAAGGGAAGTGCAGCCAATGACACATATGAAAGCCTAAGTAAGACCTTCTGGGTCTGTAAACACTGCATTTACAGTATTTATTTACTTGGGTATTTAATATAGACAACATCTTGTGTGATGTCTCACTCTAGGTGCCTCCAATCTATTCTCATTCATATCTTCATTCTCCTCCTCTACAAACGAATATAGAGATTCCAATCAGGAAATCAATGTTCCCAGTCCAAAACTACTTTTTGCAGAGCTAATAAAAATAGCACCTGACAAAACCTCCAAAGTATCAAGCAGTTTGATATACATGCAAAGTAACAGCAACCTTCAGTTGCAGCAAACAAAATTGCCTCCTCAATACAGTATCTACAACAGGGATACGTAATTGATGCTCATATTACTACTTAGATATTGGAGGTAATAATTTGCGGTTGTGGCAGGTTTGGGTTGGAAGTTGGAAAAAATGAGTCAGCTACGCCTACATGACTCCATTTAAATGTGGTGAGGTGGGCTTCCAGTGGGTCGTAACATGGATAGATGCTTTTTTGTGGGAGGATAACCCTGGTACAATTTTAGATTGTTAGCTTTTAGACAGTTGACATCATTGCCTCTTTTGCAGCCCCAAAACTGCCAGAAAATGGATGGTAACAACCAGTCCATTATATAATTGCAACAAAAATGACATGGATTTTCTGATTCTTCTACTTCTCCAAACATTAAAAAGTTTAACAAACTAATATACCTGATATGTATTTAAAAAGCGGATCAAAAATTTTTGTAACCTCATAACCCTTTTTAGTTTCAACCATTAACTGTTTCCGATAATGTACGAAACATCAACGGTAAAGGAAAAGTGCACCTCATTATTTTAACATTAGTCTAGTCATTCTGCCTCCTTCCAAATAAGGTGAACAGGTGCCCTAGTGAGCCAACTTTTTCTTTCCCTGGAAAAAGCTAGGTAACTGTGTTATTTTACAAGTGGTCCCAAGTTGTCGTTCACATTTTAAATAGTGACTACGGTAAAGCAACATTTTTTTTTTAAATTGTAGCCATTAGAATATTGCTTGTACCATCATAATTTTAGCAATGTTAGTCCACACCAACTAAAATATGTTACTCATTTAAAACCAAGACCGTCATTGTAACTTATGGCAGGCAACTATAAAAAATCTGATAGAAAAAGCTAATATCAATGAAACTATTAGATTGTCATAAAAACCCATCTAATGTCCTTTGGGGAAGGAAATCTGCCGTCCTTACCTGGTGTTGACTCTTAACTAGAATCAATGGGCCCAAGTTTCGGTCCGCGCACGCCTGTTTTTCGCGCCACAAAGTGCGCCTAAAAAAAACGTACGTATTCTCCGGCTCCCTGCTGGTCCTCTGGAGTCGGGCGCGGCGCAGCACGAGCTGTAGGGGGCAAGGCGAGGTCCTGCGCTGAAAACAGTGCCAGGACCTCTGCACATGCGCGCCACAGTGGGCGCGCATGTGCAGCAGCTCCAGGCGCCGAAAACTGTGTGGGAGGGGCCGAAGCACGCAGCCCCTAGGCCCTGGCTGAATGGCCTGACTGGGGCTGCGTGCATCAGGCTGCCTCCCACGCCCAGCTCCTGCTTCCTCCCGACCCGACCCGACTCTACTCCCGCTCCCCGCCCCCCCCCGCCCCCGGACCAGACCCGACACCGACCCGACTCCCGCCCCCGGACCGGACCCGACCCGCGCTCCCCCCCCCCACCACCCACCCGACCTCCCTCTCCCTCCCTCCCTCCCCTCCACCCGACCCGAACCGACCTCCCTCCCACCATCCCCCCGACCTGACCCGCGCTCCCGATCCGACCCGCGCTCCCCCTGACCCCGGACCCGACCCAACGCCACCTACCTGTAAATCTGGTGCTGGGGACGGGCCCTGCCCGAAGTCTTGGGCCCGGCTGGGCCCTGCCCGAAGTCTTGGGCCCGGCTGGGCCCTGCCCGAAGTCTTGGGCCCGGCTGGGCTGGGCCCGGCCCAGTTCAGCCTCCCTCCCCCTTCTCCTTTTCCCCCCCCTCTTCTCCTTCACTCCCTCTTCTCCTTCCCCACCCCCCTCTTCTCCTTCCCATCCCATCCCCTTCTCCTCCTCCCCCCCTTCCCCTTCTCCTCCTCCCCCCTTCCCCTTCTCCTCCTCCCCCCCTTCCCCTTCTCCTCCTCCCCCCCTTCCCCTTCTCCTCCTCCCCCCCTTCCCCTTCTCCTCCTCCCCCCTTCCCCTTCTCTTCCTCCCCCCTTCCCCTTCTCCTCCTCCCCCCTTCCCCTTCTCCTCCTCCCCCCTTCCCCTTCTCCTCCTCCCCCCTTCCCCTTTTCCTCCTCCCCCCTTCCCCTTTTCCTCCTCCCCCCTTCCCCTTCCCCTTCTCCTCCTCCTCCCCCCCTTCCCCTCCTCCCCCCCACCCCTTCCCCTTCTCCTCCTCCCCCCTTCCCCTTCTCCCCCCTTCCCCTCCTCCCCACCCCTTCCCCTTCTTCTCCTCCTCCCCACCCCTTCCCCTTCTCCTCCTCCTCCCCACCCCTTCCCCTTCTTCTCCTCCTCCTCCCCACCCCTTCCCCTTCTTCTCCTCCTCCCCACCCCTTCCCCTCCTCCTCTTCACCCCTTCCCTTTCTCCTCTTCCCCACCCCTTCCCCTTCTCCTCCTCCCCACCCCTTCCCCTTCTCCTCCTCCCCACCCCTTTCCCTTCTCCTCCTCCCCACCCCTTCCCTTCTCCTCCTCCCCCCTTCCCCTTCTCCCCTTATCTCCCATCCCTCCCCCTTCCCTCCCTCCCCCTCTGCCTCCCTCCCTCCCCTCGCCCCCCTCCCCTCGCTGTCAGAAACACAAACACTGACAGAGAGATAGAGACACACACAGACAGACAGAGAGATAGAGACACTGACAGAGACACATTGGGGGGCATCCCAGCACGCTGTTGGAGGGCTCCCGGTGCTGCAGTCGGTAAGTAGAAAATGTTTTATTTATTGATTTAAAAAAAAAATTATTTATTAATTTTTTTGGATTGATTTATTGGTTGATTTATTGATGTTTTTATCATTTATTATTGATGATGGCTCTTTATTTGTAAAACTTAAGTGTTTAATGTTTATAAACTTCCCTTTAAACCCCCCCCACCCCATTCCCTACGCCTGATTTGTAACCTACACCTGATTTTCTAAAGTGTAGACAAGGATTTTTCGAGCGTACAAAAATCTTCACTTACTCCATTCTAAGTTAGTTTGGAGTAAGTTTTCACTGCCGAAACTTTGAAAGCAGGCATAAGTGGCTGGACACGCCCCCTTTTGAAAAATAAATTCTGTTCCAAAGTGAAACTGTTCTAACTGACTAGAACTGGAGCAAACTAAATGCCGAGAATTTGAATTTCTAAGATACTCCGTTCTACACCAGTTGTTCCAAAAAATCAGGAGCAACTGAGGCCGAAACTTGGGCCCCATGAAACTACCAGATTGTCATAAAACCCCAACTGGTTCACTAATGTCCTTCAGGGAAGGAAACTTGCCAACCTGGCCGAAATGTTACTCCAGACCACGACAATGTGACTGACTCTTAACTGCCCTCTGAAATGGCCTCGCAAGCCACTCAGTTGTACCAAACCACTATAACAAAGTCAGCACTGTGGGAGCACCTTCACCACAAGGACTGCAGTGGTTCAAGAAGGCAATTAGGCACGGGCAATAAATGCTGACATTGCCAGCAATGCCCACATCCCATGAATGAATACATTTTTTAAAAGTGCTATAAAGTGGCACTTACTCACCAATAACCTGCTCATCGGTGCCCAGTTTGGGTTCCAGCAGGACCACTTGGCTCCAGGCCTCATTACAGCCTTGGTTCAAACATGGACGAAAGAGTTGAATGTCAAAGGTGAGGCGAGAGTGACTACATTTGACCAAGTGTGGCATCAAGGAGCCCTATTAAAATTGAAGCCAATGGGCATCAAGGGGAAAACTCTCCGCTGGCTAAAGTCATAACTAACACAAAGGACAATGGTTGTGGTTGTTGGCAGTCAATCATCTCAGCCCCAGGATATTGCTGCAGGAGTTCCTCGGGGCAGTGTCCTAGGCCCAACCATCTTCAGTTGTGTTGTGTTCAGAATAAATCCACAGGACTGTATTGCAAGCTCAAACTGTTGTGACCTTAGTCTCTTTATTCAGACTCCAGAGTGGAGAAGCAGCATGGTGAATCACCTTTTATCCCTGCTTGCCCCAGGGTGCACAGGTGACCCTTAGGTCTCCCACAGGTGTGCCCCCTAGTGGCAAGTCTTACATATTCGTGAGGTTTACATACATACATAACATCACTCTTCCCCCCACCCCCCCCCCCCCCCAAAGTCTTATTGACAAGTTATTTGCAAGTTGAGGCGATCTGGCGCCCTGCGTCCCCGGGTCGATCGCCTGAGTTGAAGTCCTGACATGGTGGGTTCATCCTCGTGGTTGACGGCAAGGTCGATTGTATTAGTGGGTCACTGGGGGTCAGGTCCTTCCACAGTGGTTCCTGGTTATCTGTAGTTCGCAGTTTGGTCTGGTCCAAATGCTTTCTGCGTTTGCCCAGTACATGGTTTCACAATCAAACGCTCCATTTTCATCACACACACTCCATTTCCCCCACTTTGGCTAATACAGTGCCAGCGGCCCATCTGGAGCCCTGAACATGGTCTACATCATTTATTCTGATGTCGCGTGGAGGAGCCGTGCGATCATGGTACATTCTCTGCAGATAGCATAGAAAAGGCTCGGTTCTGAGTGATTCTGTCTGGTGACTGCGTAGCACCCGGGATAGCCGGGTCTGTGTGGAGTCTACCGTGACACGTGTGGTGCTTGACTTTGTGATTTGGGCTGCCTGCTCCGGACTATTGTCGCTGACTCTAAGGTCTGGCAAGCCCAGGATGGCCGATATGGCCTTGAGACTTTCAGTAGTGGTGGGAGGCCTTGTGGTCCCCGTGGATCCTCGGCTATGGTATGGAGGCCCAGGACCACCACCCTGCCTTTTTTGCAACGTTGCAGGGTTGCAGGGTTGCCCCATAGAAGGCAATCTGATGGGATGAGACTTTCGTCTTTGCGACGGATAAGCTGCAACATCCCGTCTAGCAGTTCACCATTGGCAGGCGGTAACGTGGGATCCTGGCTGGTCCAGATCCTAAACTGTTACGGTTGACCCCTCACTTTCTAGCACTAACACGACCACAAGTAGATCTGTAGGCTGCGCCGTTTCCACCCCGGTGGTGGGCAAGGGTAGCCAACTGAGGGCATTAGCGCCGTGCTCAGTGCCTGGCCCGTGGCGGATCATGTTACAGTGCACAGGCAGTGTTAGACATTCTCGAAACAATGCATCGATAATGGTGCCTCTGCTCTCCCAAAACTGTGGGATGGGCAGCTTATCTGACTCGAGCAAATATTGGGACCTTTTTTGGTACCTTTTTTGGTACGTCTCTTTTGTAACGTGAACCCAAACTGTTGCCTTGGTTAACTTATTGGATACATATACAACTGGTTGGGGCTCGCCCGCTACTTTGGCTTGCTGCACAACACTCCCGACCCTGTGCAGTAACACATCACTTGCTACGAATACTTTGTTAGATACATATACAACTGGTTGGGGTATGCCCGCTACTTTGGCTTGTTGTAAGGTACCCCCGACCCCATGACAGTATATCATTGGCCACGAAAGAGCATTCACAAAGGTTACATAGTGCAAATAACTTATTGGAACATAGTAGGTTCCTCGCCTTCTTAGCGGCTGCCCCTTTACCTTTGCCCCAAACCCAGTCGTCTTCCTTGCTGGGCAACACATTCCGCTGTTCCATTGTGGCGACATCCCGTGGTCTGGACGCCCTCTCGTCCCGTGGTCTGGACGCTCTCTCGTCCCGTGGTCTGGACGCTCTCTCGTCCGAGTCCGTGATGCCGACTGCCGCGATCTTCATCCCCAGGGATTTAGCCTCTGGCGTTGGGAAGACGCATTCAGATTGTTTCGGCCAGCATCTCACTCTACATGGTCGACCTGGAGCCTCTTCCATCGCCGTGAAGAGGTCGCCGGCTTTGGGTGGTGGGTACCACGCCTGTACCGCTGCTCGGTTGATCTTCACCTCCTCGTGGTCATGATGAGCGGCCTGTGCCTCGGGGATCTGCACTTCGATGCTTGGTTCAGCTGAAGATGGGGGTTTGCTCAGCCTTTGAGCAGGGGAGACGTCGTTTGCCGGAGAAGGTACGCAGAGGTCTTCCCAGTTCCATCGAATCTTCCCCATCCACCTTCTACCAAGCAGTGTTGGCCCATCACCTGAAACAATCCACAATGGTAAATCGTGCACCGCTCCCTCATGGAATACTCTTATGTCTGCACGACCAATAACTGGTATCAGTTCCTTGGTGCAGGTGTGCAGCTTTGCCTGAATCAGGATCAGCTTGGGTCGCTGTGCCTTGTTGCCCCACGGCCCCTCGAATGCCTTCTGACTCATAACTGATTGACCCGCCCCTGTGTCTAATTCCATGGAGACTAGAGTGCCGTTGAGTTCAACTTTTAACATTATCAGAGGGTTTTGGGTGGTGAAGATGTGTATCCCATATACTTCCTCTTCATCCTCAGGTTGAGTTACCTTTCCTGCTCATTCAGCGTGATCCTCGCTGGATTGGTCGTCCTCTCCTGACCCTGCCACGTGGTGAGTCACATGTCGTTTGCACATCTACTGGAGGTGCCCCATTGTTCCACAGCCCTTCCATAGAAACATAGAAAATAGGTGGAGTAGGCCATTCGGCCCTTCGAGCCTGCACCGCCATTCAATGAGTTAATGGCTGAACATGCAACTTCAGTACCCCATTCCTGCTTTCTCGCCATACTCCTTGATTCCCCCTAATAGTAAGGACTACATCTAACTCCTTTTTGAATATATTTAGTGAATTGGCCTCAACAACTTTCTGTGGTAGAGAATTCCACAGGTTCACCACTCTCTGGGTGAAGAAGTTTCTCCTCATCTCGGTCCGAAATGGCTTACCCCTTATCCTTAGACTGTGACCCCTGGTTCTGGACTTCCCCAACATTGGGAACATTCTTCCTGCATCTAACCTGTCTGAACCCATCAGAATTTTAAACGTTTCTATGAGGTCCCCTCTCATTCTTCTGAACTCCAGTGAATACAAGCCCAATTGATATAGTCTTTCTTAATAGGTCAGTCCCGCCATCCCGGGAATCAGTCTGGTGAACCTTCGCTGCACTCCCCCAATAGCAAGAATGTCCTTCCTCAAGTTAGGAGACCAAAACTGTACACAATACTCCAGGTGTGGCCTCACCAAGGCCCTGTACAACTGTAGTAACACCTCCCTGCCCCTGTACTCAAATCCCCTCACTATGAAAGCCAACATGCCATTTGCTTTCTTAACCGCCTGCTGTACCTGCATGCCAACCTTCAATGACTGATGTTCGGCGAGAGGCGGGAGTTCCGGGGATCGGAGAGGCCTACAAAAGGCCAGTGAGACCGGGAGCAGCGCGAGTTCGGCGAGAGTTCCGGGGATCGGAGAGGCCTACAAAAGGCCAGTGAGACCGGGAGCAGCGCGAGTTCGGCGAGAGGCGGGAGTTCCGGGGATCGGAGAGGCCGACAAAAGGCCAGTGAGACCAGGAGCAGCGCGAGTTCGGCGCGAGGCAGGAGTTCCGGGGATCGGAGAGGCCTACAAAAGGCCAGTGAGACCAGGAGCAGCGTGAGTTCGGCGAGAGGCGAGAGTTCCGGGGATCGGAGAGCCTACAAAAGGCCAGTGAGACCAGGAGCAGCGCGAGTTCGGCGAGAGGCTTGTGCAGCTGTAGGGGGAAGGCAAAAAAGTAGAAAGAAACAGAAAGGTGACGTCACAGCCAAGGGGGTAAGTGATTGGCTGGTGATTGGTGATTAGTTTTTCTTTTTTCTCTTCTATAACAGCGAGTAAACTTTAGCATTGTTGTTGCCAATTTAAGTGTATCTAAGGGTTAAGTCATGACAGGAGAGCTCGGTCACGTGATATGCTCCTCCTGTACCATGTGGGAACTCAGGGACACTTCCGGTGTCCCTGATGGCTACGCGTGCGAGAAGTGTATCCGCCTCCAGCTCCTGACGGTCCGCGTTGCGGAATTGGAGCTGAGGGTGGATTTACTCTGGAGCATCCACGATGCTGAGAATTATGTGAGTAGCACGTGTAGCGAGTTGGTCTTACCGCAGGTGAAGGGTCCACAGCCAGCTAGGGAATGGAAGACCAGCAGGAAGAACAGTGCAAGGAAGGTAATGCAGGAGTCCCCTGCGGTCATCCCCCTACAAAACAGATATACCGTTTTGGGTACTGTTGAGGGGAATGACTCACCAGGGGAGGGCAGCAGCAGCCAAGTTCATGACACCGTAGTTGGCTCTGCTGCACAGGAGGGCAGGAAAAAGAGTGGGAGAGTGATGGTGATAGGGGATTCAATTGTGAGGGGAAGAGATAGGCGTTTCTGCGGCCACAACCGAGACTTCAGGATGGTATGTTGCCTCCCTGGTGCAAGGGTCAAGGATGTTTCGGAGTGGAGGCAGGACATTCTGAAAAGGGAGGGTGAACAGCCAGTTGTCGTGGTGCACATTGGTACCAACGATATAGGTAAAAAAAGGGATGAGGTCCTACGAGACGAATTTAAGGAGCTAGGAGCTAAATTAAAACGTAGGACCTCAAAAGTAGTAATGTCGGGATTGCTACCAGTGCCACGTGCTAGTCAGAGTAGGAATCGCAGGATAGCTCAGATGAATACGTGGCTTGAGCAGTGGTGCAGCAGGGAGGGATTCAAATTCCTGGGGCATTGGAACCGGTTCTGGGGGAGGTGGGACCAGTACAAACCGGACGGTCTGCACCTAGGCACGACTGGAACCAATGTCCCTGGGGGAGTGTTTGTCAGTGCTGTTGGGGAGGAGTTAAACTAATATGGCAGGGGGATGGGAACCAATGCAGGGAGACAGAGCGAAACAAAAAGGAGTCAAAAGCAAAAGACAGAAAAGAGATGAGTAAAAGTGGAGGGCAGAGAAACCCAAGGCAAAAAACAAAAAGGGCCACTGTACAGCAAAATTCTAAAGGGTCAAAGTGTAATAAAAAGGCAAGCATGAAAGCTCGGTGCCTCAAAGCAAGGAATATTCGGAACACAGGAGAGGCTCTGAGCGAGTTAGAATGGGTGAGAGCTCAGATGACCAGGATCCCAAGAAAGAATGCAAAAGGCAGGAGGCAACAGAGCAGAGTAGCACTGGGGTAAGTGTAAACCACAAGGTGATAGGAAGGGACAATATGTATGAATATAAAGGCGCTGCAGGAGGGGTCAAAACTAAAAATCATGGTTTAAAAACTAGTATTAAAACACGACCTAAACGCACGCAGCATTCGAAATAAAGTAAATGAGTTGACGGCACAAATCATGACAAATGGGTATGATTTGGTGGCCATTACAGAAACGTGGTTGCAGGGTGGCAAGACTGGGAATTAAACATACAGGGGTATCTGACAATTCGGAAAGATAGACAAGAAGGGAAAGGAGGTGGGGTAGCTCTGTTAATAAAGGATGATATCAGGGCAGTTGTGAGAGATGATATTGGCTCTAATGAACAAAATGTTGAATCATTGTGGGTGGAGATTAGAGATAGTAAGGGGAAAAAGTCACTGGTGGGCATAGTTTATAGGCCCCCAAATAATAACTTCACGGTGGGGCGGGCAATAATCAAGGAAATAATGGAGGCATGTGAAAAAGGAACGGCAGTAATCATGGGGGATTTTAACCTACATATCGATTGGTCAAATCAAATCGCACGGGGTAGCCTGGAGGAGGAATTCATAGAATGCAAATGGGATTGTTTCTTAGAACAGTATGTTACAGAACCTACAAGGGAGCAAGCTATCTTAGATCTGGTCCTGTGTAATGAGACAGGAATAATAAACGATCTCCAAGTAAAAGATCCTCTCGGAATGAGTGATCACAGTATGGTTGAATTTGTAATACAGATTGAGGGTGAGGAAGTCGTGTCTCAAACGAGTGTACTATGCTTAAACAAAGGGGACTACAGTGGGATGAGGGCAGAGTTGGCTAAAGTAGACTGGAAACACAGACTAAATGGTGGCACAATTGAGGAACAGTGGAGGACTTTTAAGGAGCTCTTTCATGGTGCTCAACAAAAATATATTCCAGTGAAAAAGGGCAGTAAGAGAAGGGATAACCAGCCATGGATAACCAAGGAAATAAAGGAGAGTATCAAATTAAAAACCAATGCATAGAAGGTGGCCAAGGTTAGTGGGAAACTAGAAGATTGGGAAAATTTTAAACGACAGCAAAGAATGACTAAGAAAGCAATAAAGAAAGGAAAGATAGATTACGAAAGTAAACTTGCGCAAAACATAAAAACAGATAGTAAAAGCTTTTACAGATATATAAAACGGAAAAGTGTGACTAAAGTAAATGTTGGTCCCTTAGAGGATGAGAAGGGGGATTTAATAATGGGAAACGTGGAAATGGCTGAGACCGTAAACAATTATTTTGCTTCGGTCTTCGGAAGACACAAAAACCATGCCAAAAATTGCTGGTCACAGGAATGTGGGAAGGGAGGACCTTGTGACAATCACTATCACTAGGGGGGTAGTGCTGGACAGGCTAATGGGACTCAAGGTAGACAAGTCCCCTGGTCCTGATGAAATGCATCCGGGTATTAAAAGAGATGGCGGAAGTTATAGCAGATGCATTCATTATAATCTACCAAAATTCTCTGGACTCTGGGGAGGTACCAGCGGATTGGAAAGCAGCTAATGTAACGCCTCTGTTTAAAAAAGGGGGCAGACAAAAGGCAGGTAACTATGGGCCGGGTAGTTTAACATCTGTAGTGGGGAAAATGCTTGAAGCTATCATTAAGGAAAATAGCGGGACATCTAGATAGGAATAGTGCAATCAAGCAGACGCAACATGGATTCATGAAGGGGAAATCATGTTTAACTAATTTACTGGAATTCTTTGAGGATGTAATGAGCATGGCGGATAGAGGTGTACCGATGGATGTGGTGTAGTTAGATTTCCAAAAGGCATTCGATAAGGTGCCACACAAAAGGTTACTGCAGAAGATAAAGGTATGCGGAGTCAGAGGAAATGTATTAACATGGATCGAGAATTGGCTGGCTAACAGAAAGCAGAGAGTCGGGATAAATGGGTCCTTTTCGGGTTGGAAATCAGTGGTTAGTGCTGTGCCACAGGGATCGGTGCTGGGACCACAACTGTTTACAATATACATAGATGACCTGGAAGAGAGGACAGAGTGTAGTGTAACAAAATTTGCAGATGACACAAAGATTAGTGGGAAAGTGGGTTGTGTGGAGGACACAGAGAGGCTGCAAAAAGATTTAGATAGGTTAAGCGAATGGGCTAAGGTTTGGCAGATGGAATACAATGTCGGAAAGTGCGAGGTCATCCACCTTGGGGAAAAAAAACAGTAAAAGGGAACATTATTTGAATGGGGAGAAATTACAACATGCTGCGGTGCAGAGGGACCTGGGGGTCCTTGTGCATGAATCCCAAAAAGTTAGTTTGCAGGTGCAGCAGGTAATCAGGAAGGCGAATGGAATGTTAGCCTTCACTGCGAGAGGGATGGAGTACAAAAGCTGGGAAGTCCTGCTGCAACTGTATAGGGTATTGGTGAGGCCGCACCTGGAGTACTGCGTGCAGTTTTGGTCACCTTTCTTAAGGAAGGATATACTAGCTTTGGAGGGGGTACAGAGACAATTCACTAGGCTGATTCCGGAGATGAGGGGGTTACCTTATGATGATAGATTGAGTAGACTGGGTCTTTACTCGTTGGAGTTCAGAAGGATGAGGGGTGATCTTATCGAAACATTTAAAATAATGAAAGGTATGGTCAAGATAGAGGCAGAGAGGTTGTTTCCACTGGTCGGGGAGACTAGAACGAGGGGGCACAGCCTCAAAATACGGGGGAGCCAATTTGGAACCAGTTGAGAAGGAATTTCTTCTCCCAGAGGGTTGTGAATCTCTGGAATTCTCTGCCCAGGGAAGCAGTTGAGGCTAGCTCATTGAATGTATTCAAATCACAGATAGATAGATTTTTAACCAATAAGGGAATTTAGGGTTACGGGGAGCAGGCGGGTAAGTGGAGCTGAGTCCACAGCCAGATCAGCCATGATCTTGTTGAATGGCGGAGCAGGCTCGAGAGGCTAGATGACCTACTCCTGTTCCTAATTCTTATGTTCTTATGTATGTACCAGGACACCCAGGTCTCGTTGCACCTCCCCTTTTCCTAATCTGTCACCATTCAGATAATAGTCTGTCTCTCTGTTTTTATCACCAAAGTGGATAACCTCACATTTATCCACATTATACTTCATCTGCCATGCATTTGCCCACTCACCTAACCTATCCAAGTCACTCTGCAGCCTCATAGCATCCTCCTCGCAGCTCACACTGCCACCCAACTTAGTGTCATCCGCAAATTTGGAGATACATTTAATCCCCTCGTCTAAATCATTAATGTACAGTGTAAACAGCTGGGGCCCCAGCACAGAACCTTGCGGTACCCCACTAGTCACTGCCTGCCATTCTGAAAAGTACCCATTTACTCCGACTCTTTGCTTCCTGTCTGACAACCAGTTCTCAATCCATGTCAGCACACTACCCCCAATCCCATGTGCTTTAACTTTGCACATTAATCTCTTGTGTGGGACCTTGTCGAAAGCCTTCTGAAAGTCCAAATACACCACATCAACTGGTTCTCCCTTGTCCATTCTACTGGAAACATCCTCAAAAAATTCCAGATTTGTCAAGCATGATTTCCCTTTCACAAATCCATGCTGATTTGGACCTATCATGTCACCTCTTTCCAAATGCGCTGCTATGACATCCTTAATAATTGATTCCATCAATTTACCCATTATCGATGTCAGGCTGACAGGTCTATAATTCCCTGTTTTCTCTCTCCCTCCTTTTTTAAAAAGTGGGGTTACATTGGCTACCCTCCACTCCATAGGAACTGATCCAGAGTCTATGGAATGTTGGAAAATGACTGTTAATGCATCCGCTATTTCCAAGGCCACCTCCTTCAGTACTCTGGGATGCAGTTCATCAGGCCCTGGGGATTTATCGGCCTTCAATTCCATCAACTTTCCCCAACACAATTTCCCAACTAATAAGGATTTCCCTCAGTTCCTCCTTCTTACTAGACCCTCTGACACCTTTTATATCCGGAAGGTTGTTTGTGTCCTCCTTAGTGAATACCGAACCAAAGTACTTGTTCAATTGGTCTGCCATTTCTTTATTCCCCGTTATGACTTCCCCTGATTCTGACTGCAGGGGACCTACACACATTGGGCTTGAATCGACATTGATGAGCTCTATGATTGCCCCCGCAGCGCCAACATGGTGCTAATGGATACGCATTCAGGCCCCACGGCGGACGCTTAGTCACTCTAGGCCTAGGTCTGGCCTCTGCAGTCGTGTGGGCCCTGCCCTGTACAGTTCTGCCTGCTGAAAACATTATTTTATGCACAGTACTTGCCGGTGAGCTTCGATTCTGTGAAGATATCTGTTTCGTGTTATCGCTCATGGATATGAAGGCTTGGGCTATCGTGATGGCCTTGCTCAGATCTAAGGACTCGGCAGACAGCAGTTTGCGAAGAATGACCACGTGGCCGATTCCAAGCATGAAAAAGTCCCGCAACATTTCCCCCAAGGATCCTGCAAAACTCACTACTTTCTGGCCCTCGGAGCGATGGTGTGTGTAAAAGCGATATCTGGCCATCAAGATGCTCTCCTTCTGCTTGAAGTGTTCCCTAACCAGCGTACACAGCTCTATATAAGACCTGTCTGTTGGTTTGACCGGTGCCAGCAGATTTTTGAGGAGGCCATATATCAAAGACCCACGAACGGTGAGGAGAATCGCCGTGCCTTGTCCAGTTCGTTGGCCACGAAGTACTAATTGAGGCGCTCAATGAAGGCTTCCCAATCATCACCCTCAATAAATCTCTCAAGAATACCAATGGCAGCCATTACCGCGTGAAAGTTCGTGATCCGTTACTCGTTGCCAATTTGTTGTGTTCAGAATAAATCCACAGGACTGTATTGCAAGCTCAAACTGTTGTGACCTTAGTCTCTTTATTCAGACTCCAGAGTGGAGAAGCAACATGGTGAATCATCTTTTATACCTGCTTGCCCCAGGGTGCACAGGTGACATTTAGGTCTCCCACAGGTGTGCCCCCTAGTGGCAAGTCTTACATATTGGTGAGGTTTACATACATACATAACAAGTTGCTTTATCGATAACCTTCCCTCCATCGTAAGATCAGAAGTGGGAATGTTCACTGATAATTGCACAATGTTCAGTTCCATTCACAACTCCTCAGATAATGAAGTAATCCATGCCTCCATGCAGCAAGACCTGAATGACATTCAGACTTGGGCTGATAGGTGGCAAGTAAAATTTGCACCACACAAGTGCCAGGTCATGACTATCTCCAACAAGAGAAAATCTAACCACTGCCCCTTGACATTCAACGGCATTACCCTATGGAATCCCCCACTATTAACATCCTGGGGGGGGTCACCATTGATCAGAAATTTAACTGGACCAGCCACATAAATATTGTGGTCTCAAGAGCAGATCAGAGGCTGGGTATTCTGCAATGAGTGTCTCACCTCTTGACTCCCCAGAGCCTTTCCACCATCTATAAGCCACAAGTCAGGAGTGTGATGGAATACTCTCCATTTGCCTGGATGAGTGCAGTTCCAACAACACTGAAGAAGCTCGACACCATCCAGGACAAAGCAGCCCTCTTAATTGGCACCCCATCCACCACCTTAAACATTCACTCCCTCCACCACCCGCACTGTGGCTGCAGTGTGTACCATCTACAAAATGCACTGCAGCAACTCACCAAAGCTACTTCAACAGCATCTCCCAAACCCTTGACCTCTACCAGCTAGAAGGGCATGGGAATAGCATCACCTGCAAGTTTCCCTCCAAGTTACACACCTTTCTTACTTGGAAATATATCGCTCTTCCTTCATTGTCGCCGGGTCAAAATCCAGGAACTCCCTCCCTAACAGCACTATGGGAGTAACTTCACCACACAGACTGCAGTGATTGAAGAAGATGGCTCACCACCACCTTCTCAAGGGTTATTAAGGATGGGCAATAAATGCTGGCGTTGCCAGCGTCACCCACATCGCAGGTACGAATAACAAAATAGCTCCAAGCAGTTTGATGAAAATGAAATGTGCAATAGAAACTAGGAGAAAGTAGTGAGTAAAAGACATGATCACCCTCTAGTGGCAAAAAAACCATCAAATAGTAGAACGTAAATTAACAAAAAAACCATTTGTGCAAAAATTAAATGATAAGTAAAACTTGTCTACTTCTTCAGAGGCAAAAATCCAAAGATTTCAGAAATCAAACTGAATGTTTGGTTGGTGTGATACAACCAGGAAACAAAGCAAATAGCTAATCCTACACAATGGTGGTATCAATAAACTTGTTGACTAAACAAAATCAATAAGATAATGGAAAAAATAACAAACTCTAGAATAGAAACAAAAAAAAATCAACTCAGGCAACAAGTTTTCATCAAATTCCTCAATCCAATTATAAAAATGAATGGTGTACCAAGAAAAAAGGTACAAAGTAAATTGTAAATTTACAGACACTGTCACCCTCTAGTGGCAAGAAACATCTACAGCACCTTTGTATAATCCCAGCGAAGTACTAACCAGGCCTGGCTTGGTTATCTTCTAAAATCAGACATATTCAGGATCGTGTGGTTGTAAATGTTTATTATGCTCTTTCCTGTCCATTTAAGTAGTCACTTATTGTACTGTCTTTTGTTTCTCCAACCAATTATCATGGCATAACGTCTTCCTTAGAAAGCTGAGAATTAATGATGTAATATGTTATGGTTATATAAGATTTTAAAAAATTTATTCATTCACGGGATGTGGACGTCGCTGGCAAGGCCGGCATTTCGTGCCCATCCCTAATTGCCCTTGAGAAGGTGGTGGTGTGCCGCCTTCATTCCCACAGTGCTTACTTTGTCATAACAGTTTGGTACAATTGAGTGGCTTGCTAGACCATTTCTGAGGGCAGTTAAGAGTCAACCACATTGCTGTGAGGTGTGGAGTCACATATAGGCCACACCACGTAAGGATGGCAAATATCCTTCTTAAAAGGACATTAGTGAACCAGTTGTGTTTTTACGACAATCCGTTAGTGTCAAGGTCACCATTACTGATACCGGTTTTTTAATTCCAGATTTATTTAACGGAGTGATTTTCTGCACAAACATTTTTGTGTCCTTCTGCGCATGTGCGCCGTGGACTGCGCCCCTTCTTGCGCATGCACGCTCAATCTGGTCGCGCATGTGAGGAAGCCGGAAGTGGGGCCGAACCACGCGGTGTGGCTGTTCGAGCCTGAGCCTGCTACTGCGGCTTTTGGGTTGTCTGCAGCACTTTTGCCTAGAATATCAGTGTGATTATCTACACAAACATTTTCAAGGCATCTGAGAGAGAGAGAGGTAATCGAAGGTGGGAGAGAATGTGTCGGGCAGAGAGAGACTGGGAAGAGAGCATGAGAGAGAGAGACAGATGGGGAG